>NC_089517.1:31895797-33095797 GCF_963924715.1 Thunnus thynnus | reverse complement strand
AGACGTGGATCAGCAAGGTAATGAGCTTTTTTGGACTTGTCTGACTTCTGTTTCCTTGTCCCAGTTTTACTTTTCGTATTGTTGAGCGAGTCACTTCACTGCTTTATACCTCTGCAATAGGAAACATGATCACTAAACATTACTTTGTACAAATCAGGTCATAGCTTTTTAGACTGTCGCTTCTCACATACTGTGTTGTATTATAATAGCACATCACATCGCTGTATTAACATTTCTATTTTAACTAATACAACATATAACTTTACTTTTATAAATGCTACTCTCAAGTTACCACAGCCCAGTGAAATGTAAAATTTCCAATCCCCAAATGGTATTAATATAAAATGAAGGATGGAAAGCAAAATACTTTCTCAGATTCTCAGAGAGGATGAAACCAGCAAATATTTATTACGGTTAATTGATTATCAAAATAATAATTGGTTTGGGTTCCATCAATCAACTACTCTAACTTGATAAGCCGACTGATCAATTTAGCAAGGTGTCTAAAATATCTATTTGAAAATGTTTCTTAATTTTCAGCAGAGCAGATGAAGACAGTTGATCATATATGCAGCAAGAGAACAGTAAAACTATCTGAACAGGTGTGTCCATGTTTTTTGGTGTGCCATCATGTGATCATTATAGTTAACAAATAACTGTTTCCCAAACTTTATAACTTTATATATGAACCAGTCATATATAATAATAAGTATGATAAATAAGTATATAAAATAATACATAATGAATAAGAAGAAGAAGAGTCAGTGTCCAGCTACGCTATTGAAGTGTATTTACCTGGTCTAATAGGCATGAACTAAGGGCCTTCAGTGTGGCCCCTCTGTTCATTTCCGTGTAACAAACAGATCTGCAAAGCTTTGGTGGGTCTAGGGCCTACAGGATTGGGCTGCAGGATTGTCGGCATTGCTGCAGGACTAGTTAATATTCTGGGAGAGCAGAGAGGGGAGACTGTGGCTCTGGGTTTTTTGTCGAAGGGGCCTATTTGAAATTCAGCAGGCCGAAGCACAAGCCGAACAGTAGTCTATCTTATCACAGTGAGGGGGAATAGGAGAAAAGAGAGAGGAGGAGGTAAGGAAAAAGAGAGAAACAGAGAGATATTGAAGGATTTGGCAGAGACAGAATGTGCGTGAGGGAAGAGAGAGACTTTGGGCCCTATCTTACACCCGGTGCAAAGCGGCGCCAAGCGCGACACAAATGTCTTTGCTAGTTAAAGACCGACACTGTTGTCATTTTCTCATCCAGTGCCCACGTTGTTTAAATAGCAAATGCACTTGCACCCATCTGAGCATCCATGGGCGTGTTGGTTTTAAAATGAGGTGTGGTAAGGCGCATTGTTGACACATTGCTATCTTGAGGCAGCAGAAAGCGATTGCGCTACTGACCAACAAAAACCTGGTCTGAAGTCAATGGTGCAGTGTTTCTATGTTATTTTAAGGGAGCATTATCAAGATAGTAATATGCACCTACATAGGCGGGTGCACAACGTGTGTAACTCTGCTTGTCACACACACACATGGATGGACAGCAGCGCACAAACATGCAAAAGATTACAGTGTGAAAGATTATTATTGTGTATATTTACATATTTTAAAAAATATGTCATAATGCTTAGTCCTAATATTTATCAGAATTAGCTAATAGCAGTAATGACAGATTGTCTAATTATTTGACCAATCGTGGCAATACATGTAGGTATTTAAACAGACCCGTCAGGATGCGGGTGTCTGTTTAGACCCAGCAAACGGATTTCAACAAGGGATCAGACACGGATCGACTTCCCTGCTACATCAATACATGAGGACATGAGGAACACATGGGGGAATAAATGAGGTGAAAACAGTGATGAAATAAAGAACTCTGGACAGCTTCTAGGTTCAGGTTCAGCACCTTGGAGAGCTGACCAAGTCCTTACCACTGTGTGATGATTTTTTACATGAGTAAAATTAATGATTTCATTTTTAAACAATATTTAAAAAATATTCTTTAACATTTTTGAGATTACAGTGATCAGGTTTCCATACTGTCAGCAAGCAATTACAACCCTGCTGATGTTACTGCATGACTGAATAAAATGATTTTAAAGAGAACCAAAGCTGTAATTAAAAAAATAAACCTTTTCAAAAGACAAATGAACACAAATTTGCAACAAATTAACAAACAAGGTTATAAACTGGTGGTCTTCTTCCTCCTTGGGTTTGCAGGCGAGGAGTACCAGGAAGGGGCTGGCCACGGGAGGGTACAGGAGCAACAGGGGCTAATATTTTCATAATGGATCATGCGCTTTCACTTCGTACATGAGCAGATCCGTTTACTTTGCAGAGAAGCGTTCCTTTTTACAACTTGGCAAATCCGCCATTATAAAAAGTACAACCCTTTTGAACCATGCTCCTGGAGCTGCGACCACTTTTTCCTTAGTTGACCTAGCAAACATGGATTTGGACACACCCTAAATGCACTTGCGCCATGCACTTCAGACCATGCGCCTAGACTTAGTGCTCAAAGACAAAGGAAAAAGTAATTTTGATAGTTTTTGAAAGTAGGATAGAGGTTTTGGCTGTTTTCTCAAACTATTACATCTACTTGAATAAAACGAATCTAACACTTGTATCAGATGATTATCTAATGATCAAAATGCAAAATAAAAAAAAGAATATAAACATAGTCTATTATTAAAGTAACATTTTGATTTTGAGGATTGTGCTGCCTTGGTGGCGGTCTGCACTCTCACTGTCCTTATTAAAGAAACCTTTGTTTGTTGTCCATAAAGTAAATGAAAAAATGCAGTATATTTTGCTTATAGATGGAAGTTGGAGTGTTGCTTTGCTTCAGTAAAAATAGGAAGTCATTTAGCATCAGAGGTTTGTTTTATCTATGTAAGGAAACAGAGGTTATCTTCTAAAGCTCATAACAAGCCTGCTAGAAAATACGGTATGTAATCATTCTGATAGCGGATCTGTCTCCCCGACTTTGTGTGAAGCATTCTCTTGTTTTGCTTTGTGTCATTTATTCATTGTAATGAATTCATCATTCGAGCTTTTATTGGCCAGTTCCTTTGTAGGAAGGGTCAGTATCTCAGTCTTTGTCATTTTGTACGCTGTGCCAAGTTCCAGTTGATAAAGCGTCATTGTTTGGTTAAACAATGACGCTTGGTGGATCTTTGAAATCCTGTTGGAAAACAGTGTAGAGCAAGAGACTGGGGGCAAAGCAAAGTGGACATACACACACACACAAAGCAACAGACAATGAGTTTGAGCCTTGTCAGTAGAAAAATCGAAAGGTCCTCTGCAGTCGTATCACTACATCTCATTTTCTTCCTCAGTTCAAAAAGTAGTCTAGTCCTACCCTTTGATCTTACCACCCTCTCTCTAGTTTTTCTGTTCCTGTCCATCTCACTGATGCACACACGTATAGTACAGACACAAACAAGCGCTCACATCCACACACACCTACTGTCCATCTAAAGACATGTGGCATTGCCATGGATACACACACACACACACACACATATACACACAAACACCAACCCCTGTTAATCCCAACATGGTCTTCGGTTCAATGTAGCTGCATCTATCGGTCACAGGCCAGCAAACTCTTCTTTCTCCAGCACTCTGTTTTAATTACTTTTCTCTGTTTTCTCTCCCTCTAAGTCTCCTTCCATCCCTCCTCATTCCTCTGTTTCCCTGCGATTACACAAGAGAAGGCAGTCACAGAGGAAAGGGAGGGAGGGAGGGAGGGAGGGGGGGGGCAACAAGCTGTGGAGATGAGTGAAGAGAGGTGTTTTCATTGGCCAGCATGTAGAGCCAAGGGGTTTTAAAGGTCAATTCTGTAACTGGTGATATAATAATTTAGTTTGTTGGTGAGGGGAAATTCTGATTTTCTGCACACACACCTCTGATTACACACACACACACTCACTCACACACACATATCAACATACTGCACTTACAAAAACACAAATGCATTTGGATACCCAACCCACACACTGTTTACCACTCTATCATCTATGACATCCTGCAGATTCTGTAAGCAAAGGAGAAAATATACATCAGTGACTCGCAAAGCATACAGGAGCAATGATCTGCAATTTACATTGAAGATCAAAACAAATGTTGTAGTTACATTTACGCTAAGCTAAGCTCTTGTCTTTTTTTTTTAAGGAAACAATGAAATGGCCACCTGCATAATAGCTCATTTCATGCTTATTTGTCATAACAATTACAAATGTTTCCTCCAGTCTTAAAAGCATAATATGCAAATAATAGAGTAGTCCCATTAGGCTTACATATTGTAGGCCTTACTTTTATAGAGGTGACATATTATCATAATTTTGCTTAGAAAAAATATTTAAATTTGTTGTTTTTTATATATTTATATAGATAGATAGATAGATCATCAGGATCAGCTGGTTGAAATTCACCAGCTGTGCATTCTGTATCTGTGTATGAGATGTAACAAACCACTGTAGTTTAGTATTCATTGCAAAAATGGTGAACACAACAGTGGAAATGTTACTTTTTGCTTTCAAAAGCTATAATGTGTTATTGTGTCTTTTAATGTCTTTCTCATGCATTTTGCTTTAAATTCAGAGAACAGAAAACATCAGTTTATCCTGGCTATTATAACCACATATTAAATACACTGTATGTCTGCAGTCTCACTCACACACACACACACTTTGAGTGGATCCAGCCCTTAATCCCAGTGTTCCCAGCACAAAAATCAATTAACCCAAATGGCATGCACCGCTACATAAAACTTCACCATTCATTCATGTTTGCCTACATTTGCATCAATTCTGCACCTTATTCATTCATTTAGTTGTTTTTAGGAAGGATAGAAATCCCAGGTTTTCACCAGGATAGACGCACTCTCCTGCAATATTTTGTGTAGTAAAATGTATTTACAGCTACAACTTTGCATATGTCATTCCAATACACTATTTGGTGAGGTGTGTGTGAGTGTGTGTGTGTGTGTGTGTGTGTGTGATCCATGTGTTGGGAGTGATGTGAACAGAAGGGAAGAATAATAACAAGACCTGTAATCCTTTCATCTTCACACATCAATCAACTGTTCTCAAACCGACACACACACACACACACACACACACACACACACACACACACACACACACACACACACACACACACACAGAGTTTTAATCATGACATCTTGCAATCAGGCAAGCGGCACCAGTCAATCACACTAGCTAAGATCTCATCCTCAACAAACACACAGTCAACACCCTATTGCCACATCTGTTGATGATTGTGTGTGTGTGTGTGTATGTGTGTGTGTGTGTGTGTGATTGGAAGCTTTTGATCTAATTGACATGAACTGAATCTAGGCTTTTGAAGAGATCAGCTTCAAAGTGTGTAATTTTCTTTTTCATGGGTCAGTTGAACATACATGCATGCTTTTTAGGAAGCAGAGCAGTATTACATAGATTCCTCTCTGTTCGATTCAGCAGAAATTATGCATTAATTATATGAGAAGACACTACAGAGCATCTAGATCAATATAACTAGTATGAAACTCAAAACATTATCTCTCTCTCTCTCTCTCTCTCTCTCTCTACATATATATATATATATATATATATATGGTTACAGAACTAATAATTGACACAAACAGATTTGGGCAAAAACACACATCCATCTACTAGCAGTGATAGCTTGAATGTAGGGCTGATGTACTCAGCCAATTTAAATCCACTAAATAAATGTCTCTACATTTCTGCCTTCAAAGCGTCAGAGCACAATTTGTGTGCCGTACGTTACTGAAAGGAAAGCAGTAACACCGGGCTGAATTTACTGACGGCTTGTGCCTGTGTAATGTCCACGCAGCGTAAAAAAACAACTCACCTGCAGCTCTCCACTGAAGCTTTTCAGGAGACATCACATGATTAAGTGCTATGTTTGAAAGCTTTGATATTTAACACTGTAGAGTGTATTTATGATTTGGTCAGCGTATCTACCGGGCATTCATTTTTCAAGCGCCATTCTACTGCAAATAATTCACTTAAATAGTTTTTTTTTTTAGGGTTTCCATGTTGATCTGAAACTCAAACGTCAGCAGCGTTTAGGCACTGCAGGATTAGCAGAGCCTGCAAATAAAACAAATGAATCATTGTGACATTCATAAATAATCGTTCATTTACTATATTAAGTGCAACTCTTGCTCCGGCTTTACTGCAGAAGCTGTTAAAATAAGACTGTGAAAATCAAGATAGCTGTTGGAAGCCTTGAAGTAATTATCCTTCAATTCATTTTATAAGTTCTTTGGTCAAATTTACTTTCCCTTTCTTTTTGTGTTTTCTGGCTGTGTGTGTGTTTATATATGTGTGTAAGCTTTGGCATTGTGTGTTTAAAGGTACACATCATATAGTGGGTTCATTCCTTATTCAGTCAGGATGGCTGTTGCTACTCAAACTAACTTCCCAGATACTATTTATTCCCAATAAAGTGCCCTTGCTTCTTCTAGAAACATAAAACATATATTTTACAACTGAGATCTTTCCCCTCCATAAAAACCTACCTGGCTCCAGATTGTAAAAACACTTACTAATATTCAGGTTGTGATGTTGCAATCCTCTGCACTATATTCTCAGATGGCTAGTTTTATAGAAACCTATTCAGATGTCAAAATATTGATGTACTAACTGACCTTAAGAGAACTTCAGGCTATGCCGTCATATCTACAGACCCATCAGACTGGCAGCACCATTCATTAGTGTCCTAATCTAAATGTCCCAGGGTTGAACGTGAGACTATGAGTACGAGCCCGCCATTATGATGCGTGGACACTCTGCTATAGCAAATGTCTGAAGGAATTAGGCCCACAACACCTTTAGGAGGCTAAATAACTATTCCTGACATTTCATAACTCCCCCCGCCTCCATGGTAAAGTGCCTGCTGACTGAAGTTGTCATGTTTACTGGGATACTTGAACAGAACGCAGCCATCAATAATGTTATTAATGGCACCTGTATTTTCCTACTGTAAGTCAAAGTGTCTGCTGTGAAAAAAGGCCTGTCGCTGAGATTTTTTTAACCTTTCTACCAAAGTAGTGTCATTTCACTACAGTTACAGTCACATACTGCCATTAGCCACAATCAAACTGCTTTTGACAAATAGTTCAAGTGATAGAAAATTATGCCGGTAAGATGTTTTCTTTAATATGTGCAGAAGATCCAGCACAGTCAACTTATTGACCACCAAAGTACAGTAAGCTTTGAGTTGGTATTGTTAGTCACGTTCACTCGAAAAAACGTTTTGTCTGAGCAAGGACTTCCCTCTGCCGTTAATCGTAGAGCATGTTGGCAACATCACATTCATGTGTTGTTGTGGTATTTCCCTCTACACAGAAAATCAATATCACAGAGAGTGTGTTGCATTACAATGTCAGTGTTGCGGGAATCTGTCCAATGTTGTTGTATCTGTAATAGTGAGCAGCAACTGACATTTACTGATATGAAAATGTTAGCGTTTATAAGTAAGTAATGTTGAATATTGGTTTTCATATTCCTGTAGTATACTGTGACTCTGTTATATTTCATTCAAAAGACATTAACTAGAATTTGAATGACATCAGCATTTACTCTAATGAATTTGTTGCATTACTTTGTGATGATTGAATATTAGACAATGTAGTTGCTGATATGCAGTAACTATCTTTGGCTTAGTGTCTTTTTTTATATCTGTCTTAATTTCTACTTCTCTCTTTCTCTGTCAGTTTATTTTGATTGTGTAAATGTAATAGTGATAGAAACGGGAAGCCTTTGCCTACTGTTTATAAAATATTAACAAAATAACATAATAAAATCATTGTGTTAACATGAACAGTTGATTAAAGAGATATTTGGTGAGAACACAATAGCAGCTACAGTATTTAACCACACATAGCCTCAGACATGCACGCACACACAGTTATACATAATGTATATGTGGCTCTCTGTGACTCAGTCATTGTATCTGTCTCACTCTCTCTCTCTGTCTCTCTCTTTCTCATAAATCACTAATGCTGGTATCAGCAGGCAACAGTTTCCCACTGCACACAATCACATCTGCGCTTACATGCACACACACACACACACACACACCTATCTCTTTTCCCCCAACTAATATGCTTATCTCTCTTCATTCTTACATGCCCTCTGTAAAGGGCACCAAACACCGATGGCGTTCGATGTGCTTAAAAACACCTGCATCCACTGTGTAATGCATGCACACATACAGGCAGCATCAAGACACATGCAAACAACGACACGTCATGTCAGGATGTCAGGATATGCTGCAGAACCATTTCCCTTGGAAAAGCAACAGTGTGCTGCCATTATGGGTGTACCAGACAACCAGGATTGAAATAATTAGTCGATTAATCAATACAATTGCATCAACTTTGGTAATCGATAAATTGTGTCTTTTTTTTCTTTTTCTTGCCAAACATTTGATGGTTCCAGCTTCTTAAATGTGAGGATTTGCTCCTTTCCTCACACATTATAATATATTGAATATCTTTTGGATTTGCATGTTATTTGCATTATCAAAGCAGTTTGAACTTGTCTCCTTAGTCTAAAATTCCTAAAATCGCTGCTAAACTGATTAGTTGATTACTTAGTTTAATGACAGAAAATTATTTGGCAATTATTTTGATAATAAATTAATTGTTTAAGTGAATTTGTGAAGCAAAAGGTGAAACATTTGCTGGTTTCAGATTCTCAAACGTGAATTGCTGCTTTACTGTTGGTTGGACATTTTGAAAATATCACCTTGGGCTCTGGGAACTTGTAATGTAGTACTGTTTGAGATTGTACAGGTTAAACAATTAATCAAACAGTAAAAATCATAATAGAAAATAAAATAACTAAATCACTTGTGTGTTAGCTAACATCATGTAAATTAACACCAAATGAATTGGTTTTGAACATACATATGCTTTGCTAACTTTTAATAGGGTTACACAAGCAAAATGTTCTCTTTAGTGAAAAACAAAATAGTCTTTTTTTATCATCAGATTTTGTTTCAGTTTTTTCCCTTTTTTTGGGCATTTTTCTGATATTTAATCTGCAAATGTATCACTGAGTGTTCTCATTTAGTGTTTAAATGATTTGAAACTGCCCATATATACTTCTACTGTGAATATAGTGGTTATTTATAACCTGGTAGCTGTAGTGTTCCAGCATCTGCTAGAAAATATAAGTATGCATATATGCAGCTCATGACAGTGAAGTGCTCGCTTGTGTTCACTCCTCATGTTTATGCACATACACAGTTATACACAAAAGCCATCCTTTGTGACTCCTTCCCCATGGACCATTGAATGCCCCTTGAACCTTGTTCCTGTAAAGAAAATGTACAGAGCCAGCATGTTAACCGTTAAACCCCTGCCCTCTGTCTCTATGTTTCACACTAGATGAACTGGATCTGTGACATTATACACCACATTTACTGAATAGAAAACAGCATCTCACAGTCCAATAGTTGCAATATGTACATATGAGCATCTATAAAGCTGCATAATGCCTTTCTCACCCTTCTTTTCTCTCTCCCTCTCTCTCTCTCTCTCTGGCTACCTAATGGTCGTTCTCTTAGGACGGGAACTTCAGCAAGGCAGACATCTTTCCAGCAAGCGCACCAGCCGAGAACGTCGGACAGTCATCCTTTGTCGATTTCGGTGAGAGTGACAGAGATTTGTCGTTTGCTGTCATTTTTGACATACCTGAAGTGTGTGTGTGTGTGAGTGAGTGAGTGAGTGAGTGAGTAACAGAGAGACCCTTTTTATACCATCCATGTATGGCGGGGATCTGGATTGTAATTGGACAGTGAAAATGTACTTAATGTATACTAACTCACTAAAGATGCTTAGAAACCTCTGAAAGTGGTCTGACTTGTACTGGACCAGATTGTACTCAATCGTTTAAGTGTTCCGACCCGTGTGTGTGTGTGTGTGTGTGTGTGTGTGTGTGTGTGTGTGTGTGTGTGTGTGTGTGTGTGTGTGTGTGTGTTTGTGTGTTTGTGGCAGATCCATTCCTCTCTAAGTCCTTTAAGCTCCCTCTGCATTTAAAGCTGTGTAGCTTCAAAGTCTCCCAAATAGGACTGTCTGGTCTTTTTGGCTTTGGCATTTTCACTACAGTGCTCTCATCGCATAACTTTCTTTCCTATACACACACACACACACACAAACACAAACACAGACACACACACATAAACACACACCACAAATGCTCACCCTTCACCAGACAGGCTAATCTCATGTGTGCATAGCGGTTACAGACACACACTTCCTCACAACTCACACTCAGTCCCGCATAGAGCCAGATTTTTGGGGACATCTTATCCCCTTGAACAATCTTGGCCAGCAGTATTCATTGTTCAGCTCAGCTTTTTTACATTTATCCTCAGCAAATCTCCGCCGGCTCTCTAATCTCCAGGCTGCAGCCTGTGCACCACAAAGTGGCCCCTGGTCGCTCTTGTCCAAGCAGCCACCTCAGCCAGCAGACTTGGAGAGGTGTGCTGGCTTCTTATTCTTGCTTTTGAAGGTAAATGCTTCTCAGATTATCAGTCCGATGCTATATAACAGTATAGTAAAACGATGATATATCTGGATAGAAACACCGAAAGAGTAAATACTCTTCCTGTTAAGTAGTATCACTTAAGTGGTAAGTGGTGCTGAAAAATGTGTCATACCTCCAGTCGCTATAATGTAGCTGGTCAGGTGACATAAGTGCAAGACTGGCTGTCATGAGCACCTCCCAGTGTGAATGTGAAGAACTTTGATTTAGAAACTCTAAGCGCATGCTCTGCAGTCGGCTGTCCCTAGATGAATAAATAGTCCTCCAGAGCTTAAAGCCAGATGTAAGCTATTCTTAGCTTTAAAATGCTAATCTGAAAGATTTTTATTTGTTTTACTTTGTGTCCATTTTTGGTGCTTAGCAGTAATCTCTGCACTGGAGTGTTTTTTTTTTTTTTTTTTTCACAGCACTTCTCAGAAACCACTTACACATCTACCATCATATATTGTTACTTGCAGCAATGGCCCCTGAGAGAAGGTGGTTTGTGCACATTTTGAGTGGTACCAGTAATTCAGTAGCAGCAACATGGGGCAGCTTGATGTCTAGAGGGGAAACGCTGCAATGTGTCCACTCATGTGACTCTTTTTCCTTGGATTTTCTGTCTGCTTCTTCATGCCGATGGCACTTTTTTTTTTACGGTGTATCGATTCTGAACAACCCAAACCTAAACGCATCACGTCCTCTCAGGGGAAGGCCAGACAGTGATTATTAACATTAATCTGCAATTCAAAGCTATAGACTTTGATCTGTATGGAAATGGTATAACTTTCATTATTTGATATGAAATATAGTTTCTTACCACAGAATGTTAATAGCAAAGTGATCATGAAAATTTCAGACCATTTTATTTTATCATTTTGTCTGTGTGACCTTATCACTCAGTTTGAGCTATATGCTGTCATTAGCTGTGTAATGTTGATGCGTTTTTAATTAACATTCGGGCTCGTGTGGCACATGAGCACACACAGACACACACAAGCATGCACACGGAGCTTCACACTGATAAACACATCCTTATTGGCAAGATTAATCTGTTAATCTCATTGCAGCTAGGGGTGTCCATCAAATATTTAGTGAACAAACTTCCCCTTCCCAAATTGGCAATAATTTATGAGCCAGAGGGGAAATGACCTATATGCTTTGGATGTGAGTGCGTGCACGAGGGAGTCTGTGTGACAGTGTGTGTTTGTGTAATTTGCCAGCGAGAGTTGCTCGCGTGTATTTAATTCATCATCTCTGGGGGCGGTGACCTTTTTTTTTTTTTTTTTTGTTCAAATCTCAAGCTTATCTCGACAAAAACTTTTTCATTTCTTTAATCTTTTTCTATCTTTTCCCCCCTTCCTCCTTCGGCTCGGAAATGTCACTTGGAGACGCTGCCCTCGTTAGCTGGGGATTGAAGCCTTTGAGGGTCACGCTTCTAATAATCTTCCAAATTCAGGGAGAGAGATGCCTTGCAGGATGTAACGTCTCTTTTTTTTTTTTTTTTTGGTCCCGTTTTGTCTGCTTCAGTCAGCCCCTCCTCGGCTGTCGCTGTCTATCTTCATTTCTCTTGATCTAGTGTATATCTCCTATCTACCGCTCACTCGCTTTCCACACTCGTTTTCATTCTCCTCCCTCTATTCTTCATGTAAACAGCTTTGCTGCAGGTGTCACTGGATCATTATTCCACTGTTGGAGGAGGGCTGTATAATGACCCACTCTTACTTTTTCTCTTTCTAGGATGTTGAGTATTCATTAAAGCCCTTCTTTTCACTATTTACTTTCCTAAAAAGATACTTAATTAGTCATGTTACTTCACGATAAATAGAACAATAATGTCTAACACTGTTTAAAGAAATGATTATAGGGTATAAAAAGCAGTAGTTTAATAGGCAATTACAATTGGTGCTTGATTTTCTCCACACACTGATTAAAATAATATTAGATTTTGAGTTAACCACACTTGCCACTCTGTGATTCGTAGTCCTGTTCTGTCTTTTTCTGTATCTCTAACTCTCATATTGTCGGGCAGAGAGAGAAAGAGATCATCTGTGCCAACGAGAACACAGTTAGGATTTGTTATAAAATCAGTGGGGCTGAATGAGAGTCTGTATGAGTAAGAAAAGATTGGCTCTGAAAAGGCATACACACAAAACAGAAAAGAAAAGCTGCACTCTTAAGTAAAAACTCTTTAAATATTTTAATGCTACATATCCAAAATGGATGTATTTCAGCCCGAAGTCAGCAGTGTTCTTTTTTTCAATTCCGCTGTCGTTCACACTCATGCACAGGTGAATACAGATGTGATACCGTAGTCCCTTCCACTCTGTGCTCACTTTATGGGTAAGTTGCCAAAGAGGTCATGTACAAGTCAAGTATTCAATGCTCAGGTCTATGTGTTGAAGTAATCTATTCAAGAAGAAATTTAAAAGGGCATACATTAAATCAGGGGGGCACATTAAAAGATAGTTTCTTGGTTCTAATGATGAATCTGTCATTTTATTCAAATAACATTCTTACATTTAAGGGCTTCTGAAGTGGATTTATGTTTCAAAGTACACCAAATAAAACTCAAGAAAATGTGAAACGAACTTTCATCAAAGAATCTGCATTGCATTTTTCTTGACTAGTCAACACTTGACTAGCACAGCTCAGTGTTTTATGGCTACCAGTGCAGTGCAGTTCATAAGCTGCTGATAAATGTTTAACATTCTTTCTGGCCCCAAATCTAAATAGTTAACCAATCAGATACATATTTAGAGTAACATTGAAAAGACAGCCTGTGTAACTGTTTATTAGGTTACATTAAATTATACAGGTGTTGCTTTTTGTGTCCCTATTCTTTACTTACCGACTTAATTTGTCTTCCTCCACTGTAACAGCCCATCTCTGATAATACTATTATCATTCAGTGTTTGTCTCTCTGTGTGTGGCCATCTTACAAGCTGATCTGACCGGCTTCTCTCCAGGCTAATTAAAGAACACGTGTTGGCTTTACTGAAAAACCTTGAGTGTGTGACTGCAGGGAGGCAAATGAAAGAGATGAGAGAGAGAGAGAGGTGGTGGGAGGGGGGGCATGATGGCACATTTCAAGGATGACATGAAGTGAGATAGAAAAGAGGATAAAAATATGAAGATCTGCCTAGGTGGACGGTCTAGAGAGGGAAGGGGGAGGGAAAGGTGGCAGGGAGGATAATGAAGCAATGAATGGAAAGAGGAGGAGAGGAGAGGATGAGATAGAGCAGAGAGCAGCATTGCATCCCTGTGTGATCTGGAGTGGGAATTATTTCCGTCACATTGTCAATTCCCACTCTTTCTACCTCAGTCTGTCTCTATGTCCCTCTACATTTTTCTCTACATCCTTAGGTCTGTGTCCACCTTCCTCCACCTGTTCTTTATTCTGTCTTTTTCTCTGCCTCTTCAATTTTTCTTTTTTTGTCGGAAATGTCAAATGATACATGATCATAATTCTAAAACGTAGAATGAAAAATAGAATTGACACTGACTGACAGACACTGACTGCTAAGTGTAAGCAGTAAAAGTCACCTATTGCATATCAAATTTTTGCAGGCTGTTATATTCAGTGCTGCCAGGCTGCAGCTTTCCTTCTTCCTCCCAGCAAAATATAGAGTTGAGTTTTATCTGGGAGCTCATCTGGAAAAGCTCATTTAGTAAGCTGCAGCAGCTTCAGATTTTAAAAAAATCTCTTTCCATATAGTTCTCACGTATTTAGGAAATTACATTCATAATACACCAGTCATGAATCCTGTCATAAAACTTGCTACATATATTTAAGGACCCTGGAGGATTAATCCCAATGACTTGGTGATCCTCTGGCGTTTCCTGTAGTACCATCAGATCAGTGTTTTCACATGTTTTGTGGAAGATCTCAACAACTTACCAAGAAAATTTTTAACTGACCTTCATGGTTCCCAGAGGATGAATTGTAACAACTTGAATATCTTGATCCCCTGACCTCTCATTCAACCATCATCAGGTCATAACTTCTGTTTGTTTAATATTTTGGTTTCTAACCAAATGCCCGCAAAACTAATGATATTCCCATCGGACTCAGCTGTACTTTGTGTTTAGTGCTAATTAGCAAATGTTAGCATGCTAACACCCTGAACTAAGATGATAAGCATGAAAAAAATGTACCTGCTAAAGATCAACATGCTAGCATTGTGATTGTGAACATGTTAGCATGCTGATAGTAGTGTTTACTGCTCAAAACACTGCTGTGGCTGTAAGTACAGTCTCACAGAGCC
Organism: Thunnus thynnus; assembly: GCF_963924715.1. Taxonomy (NCBI): domain Eukaryota; kingdom Metazoa; phylum Chordata; class Actinopteri; order Scombriformes; family Scombridae; genus Thunnus; species Thunnus thynnus. Next base: position 33,080,962 of record NC_089517.1, on the reverse strand, counting down.
GCTAGAACGACTGTACTCTCTCTTCTCACTGTTTACTGGACAACAGAAACATCTATCCAAAAGTCACTCTTATAAATACACTGATGTTGTATTTCAACCTGGCTCGCCTGTGTTACCAACACTGGCTGTAGTGCTGTACATGTGATGACCTTTAATTTAACATTTAACAGATTTAAGATTCAAAAATAGGCATTACTTTTTATTTGAAATGGAGACGTTTGTTAAGACAAAGGACAGCTTCTTCAGAGTCAACAAACCTGTTTCTGTTTCCCTTTGTGCCACTAATGTCTCAGATTCAAGACTGTTATATATTTTACCCATTTATTCAAAATCTGTCTTCTACCGGCAGCACACATTGTCTAAACCTGAAGTGTGTGTGTGTGCACATATCTATGTGCTTGTGTACATGTATGTCCATAGAGGCATACGGGGATCTGTCCACACGTCCATGTTTGTGTGTGGGTGATTCTGTTTCCAGCAGTAGACTCTTAATAGATGCACAGCATATGCCAGACAAAACAGGCCCATCTGCCTTATCACTGAGGTAATTGCATTTTTCAAAGTGACAGCGGCCAATGCATAATTCATCATTAGGTAAAGCACAACGAAGTCCCACAACCAAGTGTGTCAGCTAGCTTCACTGCAGGTAGGATGGAGGGGGGCTACTCTGCAACCAGCGACTCACTAAGATAGGGAGATTTAAGAGACAGCGAGGAGAGAATGTGTTTGGAAGTGATATTTAAAATCGGAGAGGCTGTCATCATGCTGTGTGTGTATGTCTGTCTGAGTGTACGTGCGTGCGTGTGTGTGTGTGTGTGTGTTTGTATGTACTTGCAGGTAAGTCAGCATGTTAACAGGACAGCCTATTTCTCTCTCCTCTCCCCTCAGGCGTTCTTTCTCCACTCATCTTATTATATTGTGTTACATTCAACCTCTCCCCCTCTCCTCCTTTTCTGTCTGCCTCATTCTCCCCTCAACCACTGCATACCTCTCTCACTATTTTTTTTTTTACCTTCCTTTTGTGTTTTCTTGTGTTTCACTGGCTGTCTTGTCATGTTTTCAACCAGTCTACTCTGCTTTCTCACTCACTTTGCTTTTTCAGTCTCACATTCTTCATCACTTTCTCTCTCACTCACTGGCTCTTGCAGACCTGTACTTGTGAACACAAAAAACAACTCTGGTAACGGAGTGCTGCTATGGTGGTTAAGATCAGAGCGGGTTGCGTAAGCAGTATCACGTAACAGTATACATCTGCATTTATGTGAAAGACATCCCTCTAGACCATATTAATGAAGAAAAATGTGGCAAATGGGAAAAAATAAAATCTAATCAAGCACCATTTTGTGATATCCCTTGCATTTAGAAATATTCCAATCCAGATGCAAATGATCAAGTCTCCTGGGTTTACAGTTTCCAAGTTCAGATATTAATTTGCACATTTTAATATGCAATTTGATGCAAATTGCAAAGTACATCTGACACAAAAGTGTCCTTCATTGAAGGTAAAACCCGCATCTCCTCTTCCTTGTTCCAATATCGGCTGCGCAGTAATAATGCGTAAGTAGTACTCTCAATTATAAAAACCCACCCATAGCAATCTACACACTAATTAGCACTTTATATTTGAATTAATTTTAAAACATTAGAGTGTTGCACATGTTCCAAGTGTTGTTATTGCAAGAGGAATCCATGACTTCCATTTTGTTTTAGCACCAGCGACTTAAGTGCTCCTGCAGTGTCTGTATGGTTTTTGTATTATTTCTGCATTCTTTTGTTTATCTGCTTTTCACCGACGGTCCACTCAGACTGGAGCCATGCTAAATTTGATTGTAACCTAAAATGAGTTAGACAAACATAGACAAAAGTATATAGTGTAACAATTTGGATTGCTGTTTTATAATGCATGTTGTATCAACTTTTTCTAACCAAAAAAGTTTGCAGTGTGAATGCATTTGTAGTCAGTAATATGAATTATGGTAAATTTCTTTTAAAACAAATATGACCTTCACTCAGGCTCTGAACTGTTTTGTTTGCAAGCATCTACAGTATGTATTCTTTCTTCTAAACCTGGGTTTTTATGACTCTCTGTCCTCCCCAAGGATGAGACCTTTGTGAGATTCCTCCCCCTCTATTTACACCTTCAGCACACACACTTGCAACACACAGGTACAGTGAGACACACAAAGCTCCATCATGTCATAGAGTTTGTAATGAAACACAGGCTTCTGGCAGTTTGTGTGTGTGCGTTTGTGCAAATTGTGATTTGCATTGTTATTGGCGCTCCATTGTACTCTATGAATGCCAATGTGTCACAATGCATATTAGCTTAGTCTGTATATTCACTCATAGTCTCTCTCTCGTGTTGTTGTCCTTACCTGATTTTTTTTGTGTTTTCCCTCCTCTCCTCTGCCCCGTCCTTCCCAGACCTCTCCCTCTCAACACCACCTTCTCCGTTTCAACCCCTTTACCTGCAGTTTCCTCCCTCTGCGACTCTCTCAGCCAATCTCCATCACACCACGAGTCATCAGCGGGAGGGCAAGATGAAAAGCAGGAGGGAGGGAAGGAGGGAGGGTGAATAAAGAGGAGGAAAGGCGGACAGAGAAAAGGAGGCGTTAAGACTAGAAGGGAGTAATAGAAGGAGGGAAAGAGAATGACTGACAGAAGTGAGCATGAAGAGGAGAAAGAGAGAGCGAGGGGAGGAGATGGGTGAAGGAGAGCATAACGGGAATAAGAGAGACAGATGAAAAGATAGATGAAAGAATGTATTCATGGTGGAAAGGCGAGGTGGGACAGAGGGAGGAAACGTTAGAGTGTGTGTGTGTGTGTGTGTGTGTCTGGCAGAACTGACAGTAAGTACAAGTGCGAGTGACAACCTGTGCAGGACTGAATTAACACTCATTCTGTCTCTCTCTATCTCTGCCTGTTTCTCTGTTTCTCTCCTCACAGTATCTCATCATCTACACATCTCTGTCTCTTACCTCCACAGCAAAAAATGTTCAAATGGTGCATTTGATGCCTCATTTTATTGTTTGTTTCCATCATAGCCACAGTAATGTAACTAATTAGAAAGTGTTGCCTACATATTCTAAATATTTTGCATCAAAAGATATCCCTGTATGCCAACTATTACAGTATGTCTTGGAGTAGATATTTGCAGCATGCCTGCAGCCTCTAATTGATGCTCTTTAGAATTTAGACAGATCAGGAGTCAGCAAAGTCATATCGAAACAATTGAAATATTGCACTTTCATAAAATTGGACAAATTGAAAGAGACAAATCATTAAAGAATTGTCAAAAATCATGCAGTCAAGGCCAAGATATCCTGACCTTTAATCACACTACGGGTCAAACTCCGAAATCTCTTGATCCTACACTTCCCATAATACAGTTTGATAGCATCTTTCCCTCCACACCCCAGTTTGTATCACAGTCCTTCAGTTAAACCCCCAGTCAAGTAAGTAGAACTCTCCATAACCAGCCATTGAAAATTTTGATAAACTATTAATCACCTATTTAGTAAGGGTACTAAACATTAAGAGCTTGCAGCTGTCCAAATATGAGTATTTGCTTACTTTCCTCCATTTCATAACATTGCAAATGTAATAGTTTGAGGGTCATTACTCCTGACTGCCAGAGATGGTATGAAATACCTGGATACAGTATGCATCGCGCGCATGCCAAGGAAGTCTAGTCATAATACCAACAAAGTCACATGTGTGACCTGGGTGACGCAAGCAACCTGATAAAGGGGCCTTGCACTCAACAGTTGTCTCCTTTTCATCTTCTTGCCTAAACGTGCAGGTTGTGTATGTTGTTAGCATCAGTAAGCATCAGTGTTTTACTGCCTATGCCAGTAACTTCGTAATCTGTTGGTTGGAGCTACAATTTTGTCCTCCAGAGGCTGCATAACCGATGCTCATCTCTGCTGGGAATTTTGCCAAAATGCCAACCAAAGCATTGGACTTTTCCAGGTAAGTAGTCAACTTTATTTCCCCTGCAGGCGTGCCTTGCAAACTTACCCGCTTAGCACCTCCGCTCGTTCGAAGATGAATTGCTATTGTGTCATGTGCTGTATTAGCTTGTTAGTTTTATACTTGACAGTCCAGTCTAGCTGAGGTGTTTTCACCTCATTACAACCGTTAGGGAACCCTAGCAGAGAGTGTTTTGTTTCGCTCCTTAGCTACTGACTTAACACTGTTAAAGGTAATTACATGCAATTACAAATACACCTACCAGGGTGACCTGTGTGTATTTGCCAGTGACACATTTGTAGCTGAGTGTTTCTTGCTCTACTGCTACATCACTAGCCTTACCACGGTTAAGGTGCTGGTTTAACTGGATTTGTAGCTGAGTGTTTCTCGCTCTACTGCTGCATTGATAGCCTTACAGCGATTATGCTCTCCGTTTGTAACTCCTGCTTGGTCCCTCTCATCCCAGAGGATATGATAGATGCCCATCATGCCTTGGCATCGAACACCTAAGGCAGGCAGTGAGAGAGAATGCTTGCATTAATTGCAGTTGCATGCCATTGGCAGAGAGGACCACAAGGTTGGCCAGGTCTGACAGTAGCATTGCTGAGACTGGCTTACCTCCTTCAGGAATGCCTGCATTCAGCCCCCCTTCAGGCTCTAAGCACCACAGGCACACATAGGGTGACGCCTCCCGCACTAAGAAGAAACCAAAGGGCGATGAATCTTTGGCCCTTAAAGTGGATACATTGGCCTCTTCAGAGCCGAAACTCTAGACCTATGATGAGAGTGACGGCCTAGCTACTTTACCCTTTGTTGCTAGCCAGCATGATGAGGATGCACTATCTATTGTGGCCTCAGGGATTTTTTGTTTACTGACAAGGAAGCAGAAGAACAGGAGGAACTGGAGAGGGGGTCCCCCCTCCCCTCGGTGACAGGTTCTCATGGGTCAAGAGCAGACTACTTGAGGGATGCTGAGGCTGGTCTTTCCACAGTTAAGCAAGTCATCCAATTGGCCATCTCATGCCTTGGTCTGGATGCTGCCCCTCTAGAGGTGGCTCCCTCTAACACCTTTTTCAAGCACACCCCACAACTATCTGCCTTCAGAGTTCCACCTTCTGAGCCATACACTGATGAACTTCAGAGGTACTGGCCAGACCCCAAGGTGTTACTCCACCTACTGGGTGACGCCGCCCAATATGGTCTGATGTCCATTTGGACCTTGTGTGGCTTGACCAGTCTCCCTGGTCAGAGGGGTGCGGGAAGACTCTTTGCATGCTGCCTGTCATTCCAGGCCAGATGTTTTGGCCTGCAGCCCAGCAGGCCTTTGAGCGTAATGTGCAAGTGAACAAAGTCAAGCAACAGTTTGCTGGCTTACACTGGGCACCTTTGTCTAAATCAAGAAATGCCAGCACTTTTCGCCCTGCAGCCAGCACTGAGTCCCTCAAGACCCAGGGGCTCCGCCTTTTAGCAGGGCCACTGCCAACAGGCCCCTCCAACTTGGCGTGCCTTTTGGACACCAAGGGATAGGGCACCCAAACATGGGGCCCCTACCAACCAACCCATCAAGCTGCTCAAAGGTCACGGAAGTTGAGCCTGACTCCCAAAATACAGGTGCCAGCCATTTCTCCCCACAACATCTCAGCCACTGGGAGGCCTTGATTTCGGACCCTTGGGTGTTATCAGGTCTTTCCAAGGGATACAGTATCCAGTTCAGGCATCAGCCCTCACGTTCATCAGGGTCAGAATGCCTATTGTCATTGACCTTCTGAGGTCTTTGGCTCTCAGGCAGGAAATTTCAGTGCTTCTAGAAAAAGGCTCCATCGAATATGTAGAAAGTTTGGTTCAACCAAGAGGGTTCTAGACAACTTATTTTCTTGTTCCAAAGAAGGATGGCTGCTTCCACCCAGTCCTCAATCTCAGGTAGCTGAACCAGTTCATAAACGTTCTTCACTTTCATATGCTATGCACAGTGGATGTTCTCCAGGCTGTGTCAGAGAGAGACTGGTTTACAAGTATCACCTTGAAGGATGCTTATTTCCATGTGCCAGTGGCACCCCACCACAGGCAGTTTCTTTGTTCTGCATTCAGTAATTGGGTTCTAGCTTGCCCCTCGGATCCTCAGCCTTGTCTCTCATTTTCAGAAAGGCACAAGGATAATGTACAACCTATTCCTTCAGCTGTTGGGCAAACTGACAGCAGCAACGACAGTCATCCCTCTATGGCTCCTTTCATTGTACCCATTGCAGATCTGGATCAATAGTTTGTACCTCGACCCCAAGAGGCACCAAAGCAGGATGGTGATGGTCTGAAGTAAGTGCCTTCAGTCTCTAGAACCCAGGAGAAACCAAGCTTACTTGTGCTGCAGTATTCCCTTGGGCTCACTTCCCTCCCACTGGGAGATAGCGGTAACAGATTCCTCCCTCTAAGGCTGGGGGGCTGTGTGGAACCACAGGGCAGTCAGGGCAACCTGGGGTCCTCAGCAGAGGCTCCAGCACATTAATGTGCTAGAGTTGCATGTGTTACTCTTAGCCCTCAGGCATTTTCTTCCCTTCTTGAAAGGAAAGCATGTCCTTGTTCGGTCAGACAACACAGTTTATCATGTGAATCACTGGGGGACACCAGATCCAGTCACTCCCTGCAGCAGGCTTAGAGGCTCCTTCAGTGGGCCTCACCTCACCTTGCAAGTCTCAGGGCATTGCATTTGCCAGCTGTGCAGAACATGACCGCAGACATGCTTTCCTGTCAAAAACCCTCTCTGAGCCAATGGAGACTGAACTCAATGCTGGTTCAGATGATCTGGAAGAGGTACGGCAGAGCAGACATCAACCTGTTTGCTTCAGAAACATTGACACCCTGTCTGCTGTGGTTCAGACTGCTTCCTATATGCCTTGCCTCTGCTTCTACTACTCATGCTGACACTTCACAGATTAAACAGATGCAACCACACAATGCTGCTGGTGGCTTCATACTGGCCGGGGAGGATATGGTTTCCTGTGATCTGTTGGCTTCTCAACAGAGTGCCTTGGCCTCTCCCACTAAGGATCTTCTGTCACAGTTGGAAGGGTGCATTTGGCATCCTCACCTGGATCGCCTTTAGCTGCATGTTTGTCCCCTGAAGGGCTGGGCTCACTGCTGAGTTCTTGCGATCAGGCGGTGGTCCAGACCATGATTAATGCTTGCTAACTGCTTCCTAATGCAAGCTTACTTTGTCCTGTTTGGGCTCTGAGACAGTACATGGATGTGTCAGCTGGGATCTGTAAGTCTGATGCGCTGTTTGTCTGTTATGGAGGGCACAGGGAGAGTTGTGCTTTGTCGAAATTGAGGCTCTCGAACTGGCTTGTTGATACCATATCTCATGCATACAGAGTCAGGGGCTCCCATTAACTATATTTCTATCTCTCTCTCTTTCCCCATCTATACACTCACAACCTTTTTAAAGAAAACTGACCAAAAACAAGTGCCTTTTTTAACAAAAATCTATCTACTTATTCTCTCATTTTACAGTCACATAAACTGAATACTCACATCTAGTTTTGACTTGTGTTTCCATTTAATTTGTTTTTCTTGTTTTTGAATACATCTATCTTCATTGACAGCGGTAATAACTAGTGTAATGACCAAGTTAAGATGATGGTTGGTGTCAGCCTGTGTTTTGTGCATGATGTTTCTAGATCCAGATTTTAAGCATCATTTTAAATGTGTGTTTTCATAAAGAATATCAGAAAACAAATACATCTACCTTTGGAAATATAATTACCTTACATCACTGACAGTTTGACATTTTTCTTTTGTTTTTTTTAAAAATAATAAAATTTTAAAATTGAATAATACACCAAAGGACTTGTGTCATTTTCTTCTGCAGTGTTTATCTGTCTCACTTTTTCTCCCCCTTTCTGCCTCTCGCTCAGTTGCCCCTGACAGCCACATTCAGTTTCTCCTCCTCCCCTGCTTTGTACTGTCATTCATCATCAGCGTCATTCATTTTTCCCATTCCACATGGCACAACATCTGTTTGGGAGTGTTGCACTTGCCCCGTTGAAAGGGATTCAGATAAACTGCACGATGAGAGGCCTGGAAGCAGTTTCACCTCTATGTTTGGTGTCAGTTTTATCTGCCAACCCCTGAACACACTGTGTGTGTTTAGTATCTTTTTAAGCTAGCCAAATCTCAAAAGCCCTGCAGCACACCAAATACCTGGTATTCAGAGGTTATGTTGTTTCTGGTCTTTTTGTTATGTAGTAGTGAATCTATCAGAAAATAAATCTATTTACAGACATTCTGAATCTTTCACAGACCTAAATTCATTCACATTACAGTTTTTTGTGAATTGCATGTCTGAATCGCATGTAATAAAATAACAATAATACCCAGTGACATCTAGCAAAATCTTAAACAAAGCCCACAGTCAGGAATCTTATATTTATTAATCAAAACAAACATATCAGACATGAGCTATCACAAGAAAGAAAATATCATGCATTGATGCATTAAATATTTATCAGAACAATTAGGATTATTGAGGTGAACGTAACCTTTTTTATACTGTATTAATGTTTAAGGTCGTCTTATCAATTATTTGTTGCTAACTGAATTTGGACAAAACCTCTGTTTCAGAGGGCAATTCAATTTGAGCAATTAAACACACCATGCTGTCTTTAGTAACACAGATGCCAGATTGAAAGGGGTTTCATTTATATGTATGCATGCACTACTCTGTAGCTGTAATCTGTGCAATTTGAGCTAGTTTCATAGTTTTAAAGGAATTCAAGCAGTCTCTTTTGTTCTCTCCGCACCCTTACGATGTGTCCATGTGCTGATTTGACCTGACCCGAAGACCTGAAGAACCAGGACAACAAAAAGTAGATCTGTTTTCCAGGATGTAAACGTGGTGAAGAGTAATTTATGATTCCATCAACATCACATAATGAGCGATTGTTTTGTCATGCTAAGTGTGTGTGTATGTGTGGTGCATACATGTGTGTCATCTGAAACTGAAGCTGGTGCACTGAAGTGTTTTAGCTTTGAAGAGCTGTTGTTTTGATTTGGGAGGCTCTGTCCCTGTTTGTACATTAGATGAAGCCTGCATGGCATTATGATAATAATAATTAATAGCGATGAAAATCAGTGAGGAAAGTGATACTTCAAGTCAACTGACATTATTAAAAGGCATCAAAGAGATGAGTGCTGCTTGGAGTGTGTGTTTGCTTGTAGGAAACAAGCAGGTGTCCCTGTGATCCAGCTCACACATGGAAAAAAAAAACAGGAACATTTTTCTTTGTTGCCAGAAACTGCACTGTGCTCAAAGTTGACTCCAGAAAAAATCCAAGGCATTCTGATGGAGTGAAAATATTAAAATAGCACAATTTTAGAAAACAAAGGACTACGCTTCCCACTGGTTCAATCCAACATTGTTGGTTCTCTATCTAATTCTCTGTGTTTCTTTCTGGCAGATGGTGATGGCTACCAGGACCACCTCCTCCCTGTGTGTTTGGATAAGACCTGTCAACGCAGTAAGATCTACCTGGCCAAGCCAGGCTCGACAGAGGTACATAATACCCACACAACTACACTCCCCTCATATTCTAATGGATTAGTTTTGTTTTCCACTCAACACCACTAATCAATTTATTCTGTCGCAGTCATCATTCTCACAAGGTGGTCTTTACTGTTCTATTCCTTCATTTTCTGCTCTACTCCACTGTACTCTACTCAACTCTAATGTACTGTGCTTTTAGCTATTTTACTTACATTCTGCTCAGATCATATAAACTTTCAAACACTATTTTGGTCATTGTTACACTTCCCGCTGAACACTGACTTGTATAACACTGCTGTGCTTGCCTGAATACAATCACTTACTCACAACAGTTGTTATGGTCAATATTTTATGTGTGTATTGAAGAAAAAAAAATCCCCTTCTCACCCCCCTCCCATGGGGGGTGGTGGTGTGTCTTCCTCAAGCTCGGGTCCTCTACCAGAGGCCTGGGAGTTTGAGGGTTCTGCTCAGTATCTTAGCTGTTCCTAGGACTGCGCTCTTCTGGACAGAGACCTCAGATGTTGTACCTGTAATTGGAGCACTGGGGTCACAGCCCCCAGTGCTCCAATTACCACTGACACCACTGTTGCCTTCACTCCCCACATCTTTTCTAGCTCCTCTTTCAGCCCTTGATATTTTTCGATCTTCCCATGTTCCTTCTTCTTGATGTTGCTGTCGCTTGGGATCGCTACGTCTGTCACTACTGCCTTCTTCTGTTGTTTGTCAATCAACACAATGTCCGGTTGGTCAGCCATCACCAGCCTGTCAGTCTGGATCTGGAAGTCCCACAGGATCTTGGCTTGGTCATTCTCAACCACCTTAGGAGGTGTCTTCCTTTGTGACCTTGGGACTTCCAGCCCCTACTCAGTGCAGATGTTCCTGTACACTATTCCAGCCACTTGGTTATGGCGTTCCATGTACGCTGTTCCTGCTTGCATCTTACACCCTGCTATTATGTGCTGAACTGTCTCAGGAGCATCTTTGCACAGCCTGCACCTGGGGTCCTGTCTGGTGTGGTAGATCCCCGCCTCTATTGATCTTGTACTAAGTGCCTGTTCTTGTGCTGCCATGATTAGTGCTTCTGTGCTGTCCTTCAGTCCAGCTTTTTCCAGCCACTGGTAGGATTTGTTGATATCAGCCACTTCTTCTATCCGTCGGTGGTACATGCTGTGTATGGGGCTTGTCCCTCCATGATGGTTCCTCCTCCTCCTCCGCATCATCGGGTTTCTGCTGCCTGAGGTATTCACTTAGCAGTTCATCTTTGGGGTCATCTTCCTGATGTATTCCTGGATGTTGGTTGTTTCGTCCTGGACAGTGGCTCTGATGCTCACCAGTCCTCGGCCTCCCTTGTTCCGCTTAGTGTACAGTCTCAGGGTGCTGGACTTGGGGTGAAACCCTCCATGCATTGTGAGGAGCTTTCTTCTCTTGATATCAGTGGCCTCTATCTCCTCCTTTGACCAGCTTATTATACCAGCGGGGTATCTGATGACTGGCAGGGCGTGCGTGTTGATGGCCCGTATCTTGTTCTTCCCATTCAGCCGACTTTTCAGGACCTGCCTTAGTCTGTGTAGGTATTTGGCTGTGGCTGACTTCTTTGTGGCCTCCTCAAGGTTCCCATTTGCCTGCGGGATCCCAAGGTATTTGTAGCTGTCCTGAACATCTGCAATGCTGCCTTCTGGTAGTTCAACCCCCTTGGTTCTGATCATCTTCCCTCTCTTCGATACCATCCAACCACACTTATCTAGTCCGAATGACATTCCGATGTTGTTACTGTAGATCCTGGTGAGGTGGATCAGTGAGTCGATGTCTCGCTCATTCCTGGCATACAGCTTGATGTCATCCATGTAGAGGAGGTGACTGATGGTTGTTCCGCTTCGGAACCGGTACCCATAGCCACTCTTTGAGATGATCTGGCTGAGGGGGTTCAGGCCTATGCAGAACAGCAGCGGGGATAGTGCATCACCTTGGTATATGCCGCATTTGATGGTAACTTGTGCAGTTGGCTTTGAGTTGGCCTCCAGAGTTGTTTTCCACGGCCCCATGGAGTTCCTGATGAAGGCTCTTAGTGTCCTGTTGATGTTGTACATTTCCAAGCATTCCAGTATCCATGTGTGTGGCATTGAGTCATAGGCCTTCTTGTAGTCAATCCAGGCAGTGCACAGGTTGGTCTGCCTGGTCTTGCAGTCTTGGGTGACTGCTCTATCAACCAGTAGCTGGTGCTTAGCACCCCTGGTATTGCTACCAATTCCTTTCTGGGCCCTGCACATGTATTGGGCCATGTGCCTATTCATCTTAGTTGCTATGATGCCTGACAGGAGCTTCCATGTTGTACAGAGGCAGGTTATTGGCCAGTAGATGGATGGGATCGTGCCCTTCTGGGGGTCCTTCATGATCAGGACTGTCCGCCCTTGGGTTAACCATTCTGGGTGCGTCCCATCCATAAGCAGCTGGTTCATTTGTGCTGCCAGGCGTTCATTGAGCGCAGTCAGTTTCTTTAGCCAGTAGGTGTGGATCATGTCCAGCCCGGGTGCTGTCCACCTCTTCATACCTGACACTCGTTCTTGGATGTCTGCCATTGTAATGGTCACTGCATCTTGTTCTGGGAGATTGCTGTGGTCTGCTCTTAGATCCACTAGCCACTGAGCATTGGTGTTATGTGATGCCTCCTTCTCCCATATGCTCTTCCAGTATTGTTCAGTCTCAGCCCTGGGAGGATCTGTTCTCATGTTTTTACCTTGCCACTGAGAGTGCACTTTGGATGGTTCGGTGGAGAACATCCTATTTATTTATATGCCATTCTGCTTAATGCTCTATATGGCTTATTAGAGCTCTTCTCTGAAGAGGCGCACCTCATCAGCGACTTCATTGCAGTGCCAGAGATTCTGTTTCTCTGCACAATGGCTTTCTATTTCAGGATGGCATTAGCCACGTGGCTCACTGCAGGGGACTCTTGCTTAGAAAGACAGGGCTGATCCAGCTGGTGTCACTTTGTTTGCAAAGCCATGTGAGATAAAAGTAACAGATATGCATGCATACATGCAGTCTCATCCAATTAATGTACACATACAGAAGTGAGTATATGTTATGTACTGTATATGTTCACTCACACTTGCTCTTACACTTGTATGAACAAACACACACATACCATCTCCACCACCACCACCTACATACCATCTTGTGTGATTCTTTTCAGTTTGCATCCTACCAGTTGGCAAGAGGCCCTGTTCCTTTTTCTTCCTTCCTTCTGCCACCAGAGAACTAGCTTCCACTTTCTTTTCTCAATCCAAAATAGAAATATTACGGGTTTATCCGCCATGTCCCCCCCCACACACACACACACACACACGTGCACACACAGACACACGCACGGAGACACACAGATGCGCACTCCCTGTGGACATGCCTTCTTTTGTTTGCCTGTCAGCAACAAAAAATGATTGAAGGAAGAAGTGAAAGGAGAGAGTTGAACGAAGGGGAGGGGAGGCAGCAAGAGGAAGACTTATCGGCACTGATGGATGAAGTGAACACATGTTGTGTTCTGTGTCGCTATGTGTTTGAGAGACAGTCATCACTGTCAAAGGCAGAGACAAGCACAGAGAGAAGGGTGGGCGAGCGAGGAGGAAACTAAACTCTCTCTAAGTTTCTATGCTTTCCTGGAATGGCAATGATAATACACAATCATAGTACCTTATTAACCATTTTCAGCAGAAGCAGTTTGTATGTTTATCTACATTGCGGTATTGATCTCATCAGTTCATCATTATTTGTGATGTAAACACTCTCCAAGCTGTAATTACAGCTGATCTTATACTACGTGTGTGTAGGTGTGCACCCCCATTACAGAGACTAAATAGAGGGAGAGGTGGAGGAAAGAAAGGCGAAGGAGAGATGAAGAGGAGAGAAAGGAAAGAAAAAGGTAGGAAAAATAGAGTGGCAGAGAGAAAGGGAAGGTAAGAGGAAACGAAGATTAGATGAGGGAAGGGAAGGAGGGCAAAGACAGTTTTTCTGTCCCTTCATTGCCACTTTGAGAGCAACATCCCATCAGAGGGAATGAGAGCTGGAGGAAGAGAAAAGGGGAATGGAAAGTGAATAAGAGGACTGATATGTATACAGGCAAAGACATGATGAGATGCCTTCGGGTGTGCATGGACTTCCCGCTGAGTAGAAACTAGTGTGTGTCTATAGTTCTGCGCATGTGGGTTGCTTCCTCCATCTCCCAACAGCAATTCCTTCCTTCCTGCGGTTTCGGCCACAGCTCTGCTTCTACCTCTGCAGCACCTCCAGGCCTCTAGTTCACCGTATTGGAAGAAACCGCAGGGGTCTTCCAACAATCTTTCTGCTTTGTTCTCTGCCCTCACAGACACACAATGATCACATTTATTGTATCCTGGGCCTCCATTATTTTGATCCCACATTCTACAACACAACAGGACCTGACTGCAGAAAACAGTGTAATTGTGTGTCTGTGGAAAAGAAAAGCAAACATAAATGATAATGAGATCTATTTTTATTAGCTGGACTGAAAGGCTTCCTTAACACTTTTACAAAAACAAAATCCACCCTTGTCCCACTGCGTTTGTGTTCATTTTTAATACTATGGCTTATTTACAGTTCAATACAGTAAATAACAGTAATGTAGCCAAGCAATGTTATTAATTTACACCTCAATATTTTTAAGCATTGATGATGAAATGGCTTTTTAATCAGTACAATAATTTAGACCAACCACCTTTTAATAATCTTTTACATAGACCACGTACAGTATGTTGGTCTGCAGTACTGGAGCATGCCAGCTTCCTTCCATTTGTGCATAGAAGCAATAACAGTAAATACCCAAATAAATGCATAGAAATCACCAAAATCACTGTAATATTCACAACATGTCTATTTGCCTCAATTTGTATCACTTACAGAATTGTTAGAATATGCTGTAAATATTCACACAAACCCTGGTGTCATATATAGTGAATGAAAGCAGTAGTAGCTGAGTCTGTCTGCATGTAAACTGTGGTGGGACTCACCACAGCTTGACACAGCATTCTCACACACACTGTTCACCTACAATCATCAGTGACTGAGTGACCCCAAATCATAACTGTTTGGCCACCAGTCACATTCTCTTGGCTCTGTGGCAAAAACTAAACAATCAGGAATTGATTAGCTTTGAAAATTATGTTACCGTCCTTTTGTGGTAGTTAATGTTGGCTATAATTTATGGTGTCTGAAGACAAAAACATTCCAATGTTCTGTAATATCCATATTATCACTGCAAGCGCTTATACATTGGATCAGCAACACATAAGAGATTTTTTTATACCCTTTAGTGGTAATAAACCTTCCTCTGTCTGAGGCAAGCATGAAACTGATAGTATTGAGCTAACCAATACTGTAAGCATTTATTACTTGTGTATAGTACATGTTTTTGTTTGCACATTTCTGTGTTTATTTTTTAAAACCTCTACTCTGCATACCTGCACACATGCAAAACACACTTCCCGCCCCCATGAAAACCGAGCCAGCTTCCTACTGTTGCTGCCCAGACAGTGTAAGGACAGCCAGTGTGGAGCCAGACAGCCTCTTCCCAGTCATCCCAGTCAGCCAGTCAGTCAGTGGTCAAAGAGGTGACACAGACAGCAGGTAGCAGCCTGCACACACTGCCTTTCTGACACAAAGACATATGGTCTCACTCCATCTCTGGCTCTGACTCTGACTGCCTTTTTCCGGGGACAAACTATGAACTCATACTGTATACAGCTGCTAATAAACTGTATTTGGGCATTTTGGATAAGGACCTGGCACTGTAAGGGTGATAGATATCATCACCACAGTTAGACCTATCATCTTAAAGGTTTGATGTGAAAACATCACCACAGGTATAAAAGCTGTTACTGTGAGTTATAATGTAACCCACTTAACAGTAACAATACTTGAAATAACTCTTACACCTGCCATGTTTGCCTACATTATGTTGACAGTGAACAGCCCTCTACCTGCGCAGGTGTATACGTATTCAGAGATTTAAAGTATAGTACATTTACATGAAAGCACAAGTCATCCTACATTTAAATTTTACATGATAAGGTTCCCTGCTCATGAGATGTAGGGAAGTCAGCCTTGGGCACAAACTTGACGACCAGTTTGATTGGGTGAATATAAAGCTGTGGGAGCACATACTTTACAACAAGGCAGAAGAAATGAACACACAGTAGAAAGCTCAATTGGGGAAACACACTACTATGTCAAAATTTCCATGCACAGCAGCCATCCTCATTTTCACAAAAAGACATTAAGACTTGCCGGGATCCAAGTAATAAACACGATTCCAACTGCATGAGAAAACAATGAAGTTGAAGCAATTGAAAACATAAAATACTAAAATATCCTTCGTACAACGTCAAACAAACACCAACTCAGTGTGATCTTGAAAGTCAGTGGTGATTTGCATTTGTCGCTACTTCCTTTGAATTTGTGTGGAGCAGTTTGCATTTTCTCTTTCTCCCTTCCTTTGGAATTCATTTTCTCTTTTACTATTTCTACCACATTTCAATGAATCCTGTATGCTTTAAAAAAGGAATCGAGTACAGCTGGGCCTTGGTATTTCAGTATACCTACCAAGAGAAAACTGCACACCTCTTTTTATTACCTCCTTTTGAAAATACTTCAGTAGCAAATCCCATGTTTACAGATTAGATTATATGACAGATATATCAAAGACATATCATTATTGAAAACACTATCATAACATACATATAGACCCGTAATCACATGAAAGCCAATGATTATAGCACTACTGGCCTAATTTCTACTTTGCCATGTAGTAGTCATGCGCTCCACAATCTCCCCACTCACTCCTCTACTGCTCTGTGCCAGTTCTAATGTGTTGTGCATTACAGACATTATATCTCTGGGATCATAAAAGCCATTGCTTCATTACATGCCTGTTTTTTAAATTTTTTTTTTTTTTTGCTTTGGACAGCCTTGATGTCTGTCAATGTTACAGCACCTCCCCATAAACCCCGTAAACCCCACCTCCACCGCAGGCCGCCCACATTTTAATTTCCTGGCCTAATGAAGCGAGAGCTCTCTCCGCCAAGTTGAATCAATGGGAGTCTGCAAGTATGCCGTCGCTTTTTCACTTTAGTCATCAGCAAAGCCAGGAGAGTGATTTTTATGTTGGGTTCTGTGTTTATACCCCTCCTACTTTTAATGTGTGTTTCTATACGCGTGTTTTGTGTGCATGTGCATGTGCATGTGCATGCGAGAGCGTGTATGGGCGTGTGTGCAGAACGCCACAATAAGCTGTACACAGTCTGGATTTTCCTGCTGTTTGATAAAAAGCCTTTTGTATGCAGGATCCTTCCCCTCACTACCATTAAAGGTATCAGATTACCTTGCAAACACAAATCTCATCATCATCTTCATCTCCATTATCTGGGTCATTTGGATCTCTGCACTAACACACTCAAACACACGCACACACACACACATGCACACACACAATACAGTGTTAACATATTGACATTTGAACCAACAAATGTCATTATCAAGTTTTTTAGACTTACGAGCGCTCTGTTTGACTGGGAGGACGTTGGGCCCTAGATTAATCTATGAAGACACACACTTGACATTATTCAAATACTCTGCTGTACTTAGTGATTAAATGTCAAAACTTCCACAGCCACATGGAAGGAGCAACTGCTTCATGATTTATTTGAAGAGCTCCTCTGTCAGGTTGGCTATTCATTGCAGCTTCTCAAATAAAATATGATTTGATTAGATTAGAAACCTTTAATATCCTCACAGAGGCCCATATGATCCCTCCAAAATAGTTAGCTTACTTAGCAATAAAAGCAAAACACAGGGAAACACTGTTTTTCCCTCTGCTTGATTGGAAAAGACTGATTTCTGACTTCCCCTTCTGCTTTTGCGCTTTGTGATGTCGTTGGCTAATTTAGCACAATTAAGTCTTTTATCATCTGCTTTTGTTCTGCCATATGTTCACACAATATGACAATCACATATCAGTATCATTAGGTAATGTTTGAGATGAACAATCAAGCTTTTTCCAGGGAACATTCTAATGATAAAAATGACAGAGCGGCAGCCATGATAATGCATCACTTAAGTTTAATTTGATTAATTCACCATCTGACTCCTGCTTGATTAAGCAACTCTCTGTCTGTAGGTTTGAGTACATCCATGCATACAAGCCAACGCATATGTGTTCAGTTTTGATCTCATCATCCAAGTGCTTTTGAGTGTACCTTCATTCATAAGAAACAAGTTCACAGAATATTCCTAATTATGAAGGCTTTCTTTATTTTTCATTATTTAAACATCCTCATCCCTGTACCCTCTGCTCTTCTCCCCAGCCATCTTTGACTTAAAAATGCCATCTCCAGTTTAATCAATAGCTCTTATGCCATCACAGAGCGTACAGATGAATCTCTTCAGCCTGATGTATGATAGACAATTTGTGTGTGTGTGTGTGTTCCTTTGTTGGCATTGTTGCAGTGGTGACTAGATGCTGTTGGTATTCTCCGTGCTCTTCCTCTCTCCTCTTCTAATCAGTGTTAGAAAAGAAGCAACAGACAGTACACTGATTGCCTCGGGGCCAACACCAGCACAGTGGTCTGCTGATAAGTCTGGCGGCCAGCAAAGGCCTCTCACTCTGTCCTGAGAGAGAACATCATGGCAGCATTGAGTACAGACCAAAGGACTCCAGCTTAAAGATAACTCACCAGTGAATTCATTTGCCTCACGGGCTAAAGAGCAAAAAAGATTTAAGATGTATCTACCATTTGAAAATATGGTCACCTGCTTTGTCAGAATAACTGCTGACATAGGACTAATGTGTCGTTACATCAACTTTTTCTTATTTCAAACCAGCAATAACTGAATGGCAAGTATATTCTCAAGTACTGTGTAGATTTTTTTGCCATCAGTGAGTTTTGGATTTTGGACTGAAACCAAATGAGATTTAGATTATGAAGCAGTATCATATCTTTAGCTAATTAGCTGTCAGTCATTTTAGATCAAGGCATACTGAAATGCAGACAAATTTAAACCACTTTGCTGAAAATCTACCACACAAAAAGAAATGTGCTTCAACTCCCAACATGTGGGTCTACAGTAGGTTCACTTCTCCAACCAAACTATCTTTTATTTTCCATCACTTCTTTTCTCTCCCTTCACTTATTTCCCACACACTCTCATATTGGTTACTTTTATAGTCAAGTGGTGTCCTCAGATGGGACCACAGCAAATACTGCAGATAAGTGACATTTATGTGTTTGCCTCTGGCATTTTTTAACATGAGGGTAATGATTTTGCCCTTGCAAATGTGTCAAAATGTGTGTGTGGGACAGTGCACCATTATGTCTATTCATGTCTTGCATTGTGTTTGCTAGCCACAAATGGGTCTGGCAGCAGCCTCTCAGGTCTCGCTGTCCCTTCACTTCTCTCTGCCAGCCACCGCACAGTGGTCATTTCCAGCACTCCCATTCACTCTGGATGGCTGTAATCATAGCCAAGCTTTACACCCATATGGCAGGCAGTCAGCCTCTTAAACCTTATCACAACATCACTCAACAATCATTTAATGAGAGCTTGACTGGACAGCATTGCATTAAAGCTCCGAGTTCAGTCTTATGTTCAGAGACATGTTCAGCGTGGGTCTTGGTTTATCACTGCTCTGCTTTTATGACACCATCTGTATGTAGAGGAGCATAATTACCATCATCCCCTGCTCATTTCCACCTACACTATGTCATCCTAGTCCATGTACAAACCGAGACTTCAACTAGAATGTCTGTATTTAGGGACTTAAATATCGATAAATTACAGTTTGTAGGCTCTATTACACTGAAAAGAAGTGTAGAGTTTAATTATATTGGATTTTGATATTCATTTCAAAATTCATATCAATAATAATACAAATTTTGATAGATTTGTGATATTTCAAATACTGATATTAATATTGACATTTAATATAAAGAGGTAGTGCCTTATAAAGTTAAATGAGCAGAAACAGTTGTTGCCCACTAAAGGACAATTTATAAGACTAGACTTGGGTGTATAAAATCAACAAATACTCATATGATGATACCCATGAATATAGTTCGTGTCTCTACAAACAATTGTTGGGGCTGAAATGATATTATGTAATTATGCATGCTCCAGAAGAGGGACCAAATGTGTGCACATCCAGGCAAATTATTCAAGTGCAAGACTAAAACTTTTTCATTGCGGAGAACAAAGGAGTGAAGTCTGCATATCAGGGGTTGACTGATATGTTTTTTTGTTCAGGGCTGATACTGATTATTAGTAATCAAGGAGACAGATAACCGATATTAAGAACCAATATACATTTGCAGTAAAAATGAAAATCTTGGTGTCAAAATTTAGAACACACGATTTTAACGCACAATTATGCTTCATTTATTACAGCACAACAGCTATGGAAAGCCTTTAGTTGGTTATACTCCATTATATTTCAGAGGAAAATATTGTACTTTCTACTCCACGACATTTATTTGACAGCTTTTGGTTACTTTTACATAAAATAACATAATACGTTTATAAATTACAACACACTGTTAGAGATTAAACCAGTGGTTCCCAGACTTTTTGGCTTGTGGCCTCTTACAAAAAAAATCAGTGTATATTTGTATCTCATGTCATGTTTCAGGTGTCTTTGAGTAGTTTGCAGTTCTATCAAAGAGACATTTCCTCTCACATGGTTTCAAATAAATAATTCTTTGAGGTCCAAAGAGGTTAAACTCTCCAATATTTCACAAAAATGAAAAGATGAAAGAAAAGTTTTGAAAAAATTAGTCCAAATTAAATTTTTTTGAGGTACAACTTTTTTTTCTTCTTTCCTATCCAATCTATTATCTCAACACCCCTCAGATTTATCTCATGACCCTCATAAAGTAGTTCAAACTAGCTCCACCTCCAGCAGCTGCAACAATAAAATGCGGCTTATGCATTAACTTATCAGTATTAATAATATACTTTGTTAAATGTATTTAATATACTTTAAATAGATTTAGCTGGTAATACTTCTGCTCCTGCACAAACACGTTGCTCATATGAATCTGCCAATCAACATCAGCATGTGATATATGATGCACAGCAACTTTGCTTGCGCATGCAGTGATATAAATGTGCATGAATAGCAAACGCACCTCGACACTCGGTTCACCCACTATTGTGGGATATGATATACGTCACAGATGCTGATGCTGTTGTGTTACATGCCACGCCTCTGAATCCGGAACGCCAGCATGCTACGTAAAAGCACACACAGAAGTAGCTTTATGCCGGCTTTGTGTGGTTCAGTGTAAGAAAGCAAAGGCAGCTTAAAGATGGATCCTCTTTAAGGCTATAATGCAGGTTCTCTGTATAAAAGGGGCTACACACACATACACACATGTGGTGCAGTGCATTCCAGCAACAAGCACATCCAGTGAGCATGCTTTCAGCTCAGCCGGTCATGGGCTCGAAGCGCATCGAAATAGGTTAAATCCTGGAACTGTGGACTCCATTCTTTTTCTACACAGAGCAGCCAAACACTAGGCTAAAAAAGACAGTGTAGACCTACACATATAGGCTACTATTTTGTTAAAATCCACTGTTAAGATGTGAAGGATGTATGTGTGTTGATTAACATATTTTTACGGGTTAGGCAGTGCAGATTGGCTCTCATGAACTGGTTGGGCGGGTGCAGGTATTAAACCCTGACCCGTGCATCACTAGTTGGCAGGAAGACCAATGAGGCATCGCATCATAAATGTGACCTACAAAACTACTATCATCACCACGCCTGCCACCCCTACAAACAGGCCCCTGTCTGTATTACCTTTACGTCAGTACCTGTGTTTACGTAATGTGCACAGCTGGTTTGGATGAAACTTAAATCAGTTACATCAGCGTTTGTGTGATAAATGTCAAAGTAATTGTTAATAGGCTGTGGTTGTCTTTCTCAGACATACTCTTTGTATTAAGAGCTATTAGTGGCAGTTTTGGTGAGTGTCTCTTTGGTGACTCTCCCCTGCACCTGCTCTCTCTGTTTAACATTCATGAATAGTTTAAACCACCAGCATCTGGCTAATGCCTCTCTAGAATCCACACTCACACACACAAACACATAGGGGATCTAAATTGGTCATTTATTGTAGTTTTGAGTCTCAAAAATATGTATATATATATTTTTAATCTGTGAAATGGGAGCAATAAAATGTATTCCTGTAGAGTAAGTTATGTGTGTAGGCGTTTGGAGCTACTTTGTATGTGTTTGTGCTTTTGATTTGCAGCATAACAGTACACAAAATCAGTGGTTTGATATGTGCCATTGTTTTAGGGGTCATTGGTAGGTGTATTTTGAGTAGTGTGAGGAAAACAAAATATTTTTTATTATTTATTTTGAAAAAAGTTAACATGATGTAGCTATTTCCAGAGATCTACGGTTTCCCATCTTGGGCTGAAATTGCTCCCTTTCTGTTCTATTGTATCTAGTGTGAAATGTATACACTACTATATATAGTGCCCTCAGAAACTCGGAAAATAGAAATGAAATGGAACAAAACAAACATTTTCTGCCAACAATCCTACAAGGCAATAGGTTGTGACCCATTTACAGACACAAAGACTATAGTCATGTCTTCCAGTACCTGTCAGTGATGATGCAAAATGATAAGGATAAGTAAGCATCTGAAATCCAAGTAATGTAATGAGTGTAAATCATACAGAAAGTAGTGAATGAGTGAATTTGGACACAGTCCGTCTCTGATAAAGCCTTTTGGCTGAGACTTTTTTTGTAAAAGTTTTATGTTCCACATGTGGCAAGACCTGGACTGTAATTAAACCATATTAGATTAATGAGGACTGATATTGTTTGGTTCATAGGGTGTACCAATCTGATATAATTCATGTACCAAACTGAACATCCTGTGCTGAATGGTGATACATGTTACTCATGAATTTCCACTCTTGATGGTGTTAGGGTGAGGATTAGTGATGATAATCGTCTCTTTTTCTCTCTCTTCATAACACCTCCCTCTCTTGGATTATGTGTAATTCACAGGAATCCGCTAGCTAGCAACTCATTGTAATGTCACTAACGAAAGCAAGGAGACCAGCATGCCTGTCACTGGTTAGAACTCTATTAAAATTAATTCACTGGGAATGTATGCACAGTTACAATAAACCTTTCTCCCGCAAAATGAAACAAAAAGTAATAGCTTGTTTTTTTCCTGTTGCATTCAGTCAAAAGCATTTGGTGGAATAGTAGGAAGATAGAGTGAAAGAGAGATGTTATGACATAAATATTAAGTGAGAGGTGATAATGGTGTCAGAGAGGCCTTTTAAAGGGCTGTCTCTGGCGTGCTGTTTGCTTTCATGCAATATATACTGTATGTTTACCTCTTTGGTGTGATTGTTTCCCTACAAAAACCTCAAGTCAGTTTCAGTGTTACAGCAAGACCCCCTTGAGGGCCCTATTACTTCGACATTTGAATTGTCAAGATGAGGGAAAGATGCCTCGTTTCTGTTTGGTTAAAAGAGTGGGAGGGCTTCTTAAGTACTTGTGTCTGATGTGTAAAGAGAGTGGCATTAAAGGCAAGACCGCAATATCCCCACACTGAGGAAAGGAGTTTCTGAAAGTGAGGATTTACAAGTAAATCCTAGAAAATAGTGTGATTTGCTTTTTACCTCTCAAGTGTTTTTCTTAAAGTAATTGTGAAAAGTATTGTTGGAGGCTCAGTCTGTACTCAAGGTACTCTAAGTGAAGTCAAAGACTATAGATTGCTAGTAGGTGGTCAATTTAGGATTGGACTTCAATCGTATTATTCTTTGACTTCGGTGTTAAAATTTTGCAGAAAGAAATTTTGGAACCTTTTTTTGTGATTAAAGTGCTCCCAAAACTCTGCACTGCAATGTAACACCACTGCACTCAGTCCATTTAAATTTCAGTGACTTGAAAGCAAGCATAGCAAGCATTTGTTATTTGTTTGAAAGTGTTCTTCTCTAGCTTGTCATTGCTTATGTCCCACATATTGCATATACTTTGATTTGAGTCCTTAATGCAGGCACGGTACAGATGTTTTTCATATGACCAAAGCATGGTAAAGGTACTGCTTACCCTGATGACATGTTGTAGGTTTGAGCTTTACTTAGAGATGTATTGGCAGCTGTGTGCCTTTGTCTGACCTGTTCATTTGTAGCTGCATATTTTCTTTCATTACTCCCTTTAAACACCCGAAAAAGTGCCAGAAATGTTCAAATCTAGATGTAGACCAGTTTTTAATAAAGTTAGTGGTTGAATGTGAATAAGTCAACACCTCAACTAGGACTTAAACCCTCCAATTGCTTCAGCATAGAAATCCTGTATAGGGAATTATTCATTGTAAAATGTATTTACAATGTATTTCATGGTGTCTGTGTCTGTCTACCCAGAGACATCAAAGTAAAGCTAAAGCATGCCAGTATAAAACTGACATTGCAGCCAATTTACAGTAGTGTGTGACAGAGATGACACCAGATACCGCAGCACTACTGTGCTCTCAACAAGTAATTGAAAAAAAACATAAATTTATAAACATAAATCCATCTCCAAGATTAAAGATAAAACAGGAACTTATGATTATATCCCCAATGATATTTGAACGGCCTTCAAGGATCAGAATTCCACATTCTTCTGATACAGAAGAGACAATGAGCCAGTTTTTGCAGTGTATCTTTCTTCCGCAACTGACACCAGTAGGAAAGGATTGGTTAGATATAGAAATTACTTCCAAAGAAATAATAGATACCACCATTCATTATCTAGTAGGAAGGCAATATGCCCAGAAAGATCCTGTTGAGCCAGCCTCTTATAGACCTATCTCTAATCAAAGTACAGACTCCAAGCAAAACTCATATCCAGAGATCAAACAGGATTTTACCCAGACTACAAGTGATTCAAATATTAGGAGAGTACTGGGAATTATGCAGTATGTTAAAAACAAGAACAATAATGCATATATTGTAAGTTTAGATGCTGAAAAAGCATTTGATAGAATAGAATGGCACTATCTGTCTGAGGTTTTGTATAAATTTTACTTTTCTGATAGGTTTATTAATTGGATTAAGTTAATATACTCTAACCCAAAATCTGTTATTAAAGTGAACGGTACAAGATCAATCATCCACATCCTCATTTAACAGAGGGACAAGCCAGGGTTGCCCCTTACGGCCACTGCTATTTGCTCGTTATGGAACCTCTGGCAGAAGCAGTTAAAAGTAATTACAATATAAGTGACATACAAACTAATGCATATATACACAAAAATTGCCTTGTATGCAGACGACATGCTCATCTTCCTTTCCAATTCCAAGTACTTCACTGATTGTTGATTGAAATATTCCATTTCAGGTCGATAAAGAGGGGTTTAAACACCTTGGTGTTTTTATATCATATGAGTTAAATGATCTGATAAAATATAGTAAATTACCAGAAAAATGATTCCCTGAAGTTTTCAAGCCTAAATTGAGGCAGGACATGATGATTACTGCTGATGACAATGATTACTGTCGCTGAATACACTGAATAAAAGGACCCCTAATTATCTGTAATGGTGTATGTTTTCCTCTCTGTCATCTTAACAACCATTAGGGAGTGTGTCGTTACAGTACTATTCTGATATGATACCTAACTAAATGCTGTGTGTGCAATTCACTGTGCCCTGTTTTCATGTGTTATAGGGATATTTTACCACAGTTTTGATTTGTTAAATTTATCACTAATTGGCTCGTTAATTCTTCATACAAACATTTTCAGGAAGATAAAACATGATTAAGAGAGGTGGTCTACTCTTCATTTTTCTATGTCCGGACAAATTGCAATAATAAAATTGAACATGTTGCTGAGATTTTTGTATCCTATTCAGATGTTACCAGTGGATAGATGGACAGAAACTGAATTAGGGGAGACATATATTGTTATGTTAATAGTGTTTAAATTGTATGAATGATAAATGCGATGCACTTATTGCTAATGCTAATACAAATATATACAAATATAAAATACAAATATATACTAAATATATATATATACAAGCAATTTAATCTTCTTCACTTCAACTGACTTAGTTCACTTTCATTTTTTTGTTTCTCCTTTACTCTCCTATTAGTTAATGCATGATTGGTGTGTAATTTGTTGGGGTCTTTTTTTACAGTGGGTACCCGTGCTGTCAGATTTCCAGCAGAGAGAAACAGTTTGGAGCTTTGTGCCAGGGAAACCCAGCCAGCCCTTGGCCCTGCACCTTGGGGACTACAACCTGGACGGCTTCCCTGATGCCCTGGTGGTCCTCCGCAACACTAGTGGCAGGTAGGAGAGAAAATGCACACATTCTTGTTTACCTCCAAGGCTCCACATAAGAGTGTGCCTCATGGGTCTTCAAATGGGTACATCTTTGTTGGTGTTGACTTAGTGTTTTAAAAAGAAAAGGTGAGATACTGTTGATGTAGATAATATTTTCTTCATTATCTTAATAGTTTTGGAATAAACACACAACTAGAGTACAGTAAGTAGTCGTTTCTCTTAGACCTTATTTAAGATTATGTCTAGTAAATAAATGAGATATTGCTGAAATTAAACTAATCCTTCCTTGGCAGGGGACCGCTTGGAATCCTGTCAAGTAGGTCCCTGAACCCCATTCCAACTAATTGTTTCAGCACTATGCCTCACCTCATGAGCAGCTGGTGCAGTGGCGCACAGTTTCAGTGTGTCCATGCAGGTCCAGAGGCTGCTTATGTAGCACACAGTTTACATGCAAATGGCGATTGCATTAATATTACTCTGGTTTCAGGAAATTGATGTCACACTAATCATAGATTTCATGCAAATCCATATCATCTCAATTCTCATGAACACTCGATTCATTTGTTAGCTTCATCTGAATTTGTCATGTAACAGTCCACATTTTGATAAGATTATACCAACTATAGTACTTCAGCGGAACACGAAATTGAATTGATTGGAACCTAATAACTCAAGATGCATACTTAAATGGCTTATGCAAATCTGTTTCGCTTTCACAACTGTAAACGTTTCTTTTTTAAAAACATGCCACATGGAGGATTTTCTCATGAAATTCCTGTGAAATTACTGCACTTGCACTGACACAAGTGACTCTCATGCTGGGGAAAATAATCTTGATTACAAACAGTAGCCCCATTGATATGATATGCATTTCGTACAGTTGTCAAACAGTTGTCAGTAAAAATTAATTACATTCATATACTATATTTAGAAATAAACCTACAGTCTGTGTACAGCCTGTTTAACACATGTTTACAAGAAGAGCTCATATGCTCACACCAATAGAATGGCAAAATATCTAGAGTATAGCAGTTTTCCAAAGAAGATTAATTAAATCTTCTCATTAACAAATCATGAAGTGTCTGAAACACCACAAAACAGAAATAAAAAGGCCAGGCATTAATTAATGGTATCACTTACATTTTGATATTCATGACACAGTAACAAACTGCCCTCTGCTGCAGAATAGTAATAGTTTTAATAGTTAATAGTTTTATAACATTGTGCATTGTCACTGACCAATATGCAGCCATGACATTGTACTATAATGAAGAAGTGATTACCATCCAATTTACTAGAGCACAGACTGGGATAGAAGGCAGCTAAGGTGAGTGTGTTTTTCAGCATATGGACACGGCGACTGATAAGACAGCCCTTAAAAAATCACTACAGCATGTGCTAGGACACAAGCAACATGGACACTAGGGTGTGTGTTTTTGTCGAAGAACCTATGTGGATTATCTAGCCTCAGAGATGAAGATAAGATTGCTGAAGAGGTCAGGCCTGTGATTGTCTATGCATACTGATTGTTCTGGGAGTGTGTGTGTATGTGCTTGATCATGTGTGTTTCTTAGGGAAAGAGGGTTTGATTGCTTGTTGTGTCAGAAATAGTAAGACATTAGGTATGAGCTTCAAAAGACTCACACACACATGTACATTTGAACCCTACTTTCTTGTCTAGGCTCTGTATAATCATCAGTAAGTCCTGTCAGGCTTAACTCTTGGTGGTCACCCTCATCTAGAAATGACTTCTGTCTCACCAGCTCTAATCACACAAGCTATAGCTTCTCTCTTTTTTCCTCCCTTCCTCCATCTCCTCCCCATGTTAAGCCTGAGCATTGTAATCCTGTACTGGGCCGTTGGCTGTTATTGCAGAACTTCCCTGTACAATCTGACCCCAGCAGTAACATTTAAAATCACATCATCATCATATGGAAGAGAGAGTAGGAGGGAGAGATGAAAGGAGGTCAGGGTGATGAGAAAGGAATGATTTAAAGGTTAGAGAATCTGTGAAATCAGGACCCCTAATTAACTACTGCTGATGTGCCCCGGAGCAAGGCACGTAAATATCAAATGGTGTCAGTGATTTGACGGAGAAGTTCTCTGGTGTGAGTGTAGAGAGTTGCAAAGTTAAGTTGTGCTCCCAGAAGAAAATATGTAAAGTCATGGTGATTCTGGTCTGCGTCGATTCTTTTTAGTAAAGTAAGGACACAGGGTTTCAGAGGTCATGTTTGAGTGATGGGATGTTTTTGTTTTTGTTCAGACATTTCATCAAGTGTGTAGTGTCTACTTGCCTGCTTTGGATTCAGTAGCACTCTCTAGTCCATCATGCATCAGGCCTTGGATTTCCTTCTCACCAAATGCTCTCTGCTTACTAACTATTTGTACAGCCCTCAGCTGGTCTATTTTAACTCCCTCTCCCTCCCCATTCCTCTCCTTCTTTCCTTTCCTCTCTGTCTCTTCGTCTTCGTCCTTCAAACTGGTTATTTATAGCAGCTTTTCAGATAAAAGTCCTGCCAGTCCATGTCACTCCTCCTCCTAGTAAAATGAATGCCGATTTTAAGTGTTCAAAGTAGGAGGACAGAAGGAGAGAGGGTGTGAGATGAGAGTAATCGGGTGGAATCAATGGAACAATGAGCAGATGGAGGGAGCAGGAGGAATAAATAGAGAGTTGAGAGAGTGTTTAAGAACGCAATAGGTTATTTTGTGATACAGCTCGAGTTTGTTAGTCACGGCCCAGTGATTAAGGTATTTTGCCTCATATATTTGTCTTACTAATGCTTTTTTGTGGATTGCCCCAATTATTTTACTCCTTACAAGACCTCCTCATAGTTGTTGCAAAATGGAAGGAGCTGCTGTTCCCAGAAGTGTTTTTCCCCCATTCTGTTCTCCCATTTCAGTGTTTCTCCTCAGTGTTACTTAACATAGGAACACAGGACACTCCTGGATATTTTAACGATCCTGTATAATATACATATTATATATGTTATGGACACCAGCTTTAATTGTTTTAACTATGCTTCTGAGAAATTGCATTTTCTTCAACATTTCAGCATGGCAGACAGTTCTAAAATACTACAATAGCCTCGGCTGCTGTTGCCATGGAGAAGAAGCCAGTCAGAAATGTGAATCTGAAACAGTAGAAAATGTAAACTGATATGTTGCTGCAGTTGTAACCAAAACAGGGCACTATAGTTGCTGAATTAATCCAATATTGACCCAGAATCCAAAGGTAAATTGATATAAGTTGTAGATTGTATTGTCATTTGTCTTAAAACTGTAAACTTTAGCCCCACCATTAGTGCCACACCATACAGAATTTTAAGGTCGTTGATTGGGCGTTTCTTGCCTAAATGCACCCTGGGAGTTGTAGGTAAATTCTATTCTGATTTTTCGTAAACTGTCTTGTACCTTCAAGTTTTTATCAAAGATCCTATTTTCTAACACAGTTGTTCATCATTTGTGCTGATGATTGAACCAGAAGAGTTTCATGCTGATCCAACCCATAGAAGTGCTTAACTGTGAGTCGCTTAACATTGTCTATGGGAAGAATTAATGGGATTTCTACTTCTGGAAATGGGGGCATCCAAAATAGCTCCCCCCACTTCGCACCTCTATCATGAATAGACAAAAGAATAGGGGAGCATGACATCTGCACTTTGCTGCTATATTTGTGTCCATCCAATTTCATCACTCATTCACTTGGTAGCACCAAGCTAAATAGAGTCCAGACATCCTTCTTTCCACCCTGCAGCTCTTCTTTGGTGATGCCAAAGCATTCAAAGGCCAGATGGGATATGTAATCCCTCCAGCATGTTCTGAGTCTGACGAGGGTCTCCTCCCAGTGCCCTCAATTCCTCTGCAGGGGGCCATCTAGGAGGCATTTTAAGCAGATGCTCACCCTGTCCCTAAGGGTGGCCCCAGACACCCTGCAAAGGAAAAAAAATTCATGACCACAGGTGAAAGTTCGAAACGGATTGACTGATAAATTGAGAGTTTTGCCATCAGGCTTAGCTCGATCTTCACTGTGACAGTCCAGTACAGTGCCTGCATCACTGCGGATGCTGTACTAATCCGCCTTTACCAAGTGTGACTCTCCATCTAACCATTACTTGTGATCAACACCCCAAGAACTTAAACTTCTTCATTTATTCAGTGGATCACAAAGCCAAGCTGTGAACATAAAGAAATTTAGTTTGAACTTAAAAAACGATGGAGGAACCTACCAATTGTTAATTAGGGGTCACATGTATGCCAGTTTTCAGTTGCTGGTCATCTTGCCGTGCTAACATTAGAAGGCTAACATAAGTGTCTGTAATGTTTGGCACATAGATGAACAGTTTTATTTTGACATGTTTGCTTAGCTTTGTATCTTTTTTGGTCAAGTTTGAATTTATGTAAGTTGCGTCTATGTTATTACTTTAATATTACCAAGTTTTTCTTTCTATTAAACTTTCTATTTCTATTGTTTCTGCCAGTATAGCATCAAACACACTACTTTCTGTTTCAATGTGAAATAATTAGCTATTGCATTGTTTTTGTAATAGTGCATAGGTCTATAGGTCTACATAACAGTCACATTAGTAGGATAGATCATCCATTTACATACTGTTTGGAAACACAGTCATTAAGAACTGCAAGACGGGTTTAGAGTGTGTGTGCGTGTGTGTGTGTATGTTTATGTTTTTGTGTAATTGCTATCGGCAGCTCCTAAAACTGCAGTCCTCAGGGTCCACATTATATCCAGGTCACGAGACAGACAATGCCTCCAGCCTCTCTCTGTCTCTCTGTCACACGCACCCACACATTTACGAGCATTGTTAAAGCACAACAAAGAATACAGTGCTGTTGCTCCCTCCTATAGGTGTTTCAGTGTTTGCAGAAAATCAAGCATTTGGGATGTTGGGGAGACAAGAGGAGACACAATAAAAGAGAGACAGAGAAACAGACCCGCAGTAGTATGAAGCTAAAGAAGGAGAAACTATTTTCTTCCCCTTTTCCCTTTTTTTAATCTTACATCAATGCGAGAAACTTTCTGCAGGAAGACTGATGATAAGATATAGTTCTTTCAGGTGCAGATGACACAGCATGGGGCTGCACAGCATATACTGCTTATGTACCAGATTCTTAACTCTCTCCCGGCAAGACAGAGACTACACTGCTGTCTGACTATTCATGTTGTTTTTTGCTAGTCCCATTTTCCCTTCCAGCCCTTTGTTAAGTAAACAGTTTCTTATGGCATGTACTAAGTTGAAGTTTGCAATGCTAAGCAGTGTTATTCATGTTATTTCAGAAGTCGCAGCTTATATGTTTGACGTCAACAAATCTGTCTAAATATCAGTATCTTGTTCCTGGTTTTTAATCACAATTAGTTACTAAGAAATATTTCTATACATTCTGTATTACAGTTGCCATTCATGTCATTTTTATGCAGTTATAGATAAAGCTAGCCAAGAAAACATGGTTACATTACAATTAAAATGAATGGAAAATGAAATGAATAATGGGAATAATTACATTAGTGTTTGCTTGTTTAGGGGAAAACATTTGTGAAGTGATATTTAGAGAGAAATACAACACGAATCACCTGCTTGATCGCCTTATCCTCCACTGTAGAGTGGATGATGAGTATCAGCCCACAGGCAAAGACATCATAGAACAGAACAAGATGGAGCTTCAGCCCACATTCATTTTAATACATCAGAACCAGCAGTCATGTTGCTCATCAGTTATGTGCAACAGCATTTTGCGATGAATGTTAATGTGTACAGCTGTAGTGCAGGTAAATCGAGCCAATTCTCTCAATACAAAGAAGCAGCAGCAGCAGCACCAAATTAAGATTGTAATTGTCATATTTTCTTGTTTCAGATCTTTTTTATTGTTAAGCATCAACACATTAGTAACATATAACAATGTAATCTAACACTTCTTTATTTGAAAATAGCTACTTCTCTGTCATAAAATACAGAATGCCCCTATCCTCTCCTTTATTTTTCTGAGACAATTAACCACTGGGAACAAACTTAAGCCAAATACCTGCAATGTGTGCAGATACAAAAGCTGGTTTCTTGCTGACCCTTTCTAAATCATTAGTAGGGCAGATTAAGATTTTAGAGTTAACAATGAATATTTTTCAGCAAAAAATAAACAATCCTCAAACATGTTTCAGTACTTACCTTCTGTTAAGACACTTTTTGTATCAGACCTTCATCTCCTTGGTCATCTGTGTACATAATATGGTGGTATATTATACCTAACCAGTAGCAGTCCCACATGTATACCAGGTGTTGTTTGGAATTCTTATTTCAAAATAAATATAGTTGCAGAGCACAGTGCCCCTCGGACAAGCTACATAAAATAACATGTAATGTGAAGCCAGATGTCATCCTAGCATACTGTACATAGCACTCCTCCTTTTTCTGTTACCATTGTCAGCATGCATGTTAACAATAAGAGGCTTTGACAACTGTCAAAACTTCAGATGACATATGACATACGGTTGTAGTAACTGAGAATATACCACCTGCTGCTACATTATTTTCTAGATACAGCAGTAAATATCAGTACTTTCCAGGAATAACATCAACCACTGGTCACATTCCCACTGCTTGTGTGTGTGTGTGTGTGTGTGTGTCTGTGTGTGTGTGTGGTATGGGATTGTATGTGTTAGCCACCAGCCCTCATAGAATGGGATTATCCTCTGCAGTAATCATGTTGTTTTTTTTTTTCCCACTTCACTATATCACATCCATACACTGATTAAAAGGTGATACAGTAGGTCAGCTTTAACGTGTGATCTGCCTCAAGCGACTTAGATATAATTACATGTATGTGTGTGCATTTGTAATTTGCGCGTCAGCATGTGTTACTCGAGCAATGAAAAGCAACAGCCAGATCACCTTCCAGGCAGCCTCCCCTCTAGTCAGATCAGCATTCCTCCAGATCTGAGGCTTTTGGAAAGCGGGAGCTGTCATCATTCACAGTAACCTTTAACCTCAGCAGATGACCACTCTTCAAATGAGACCAACAGATTACAATGGGCCACAGCTACATCACTGTACCCTCATCCGTAAGCACACAAAGATGGTGGTTTAACAACCTTCGACTCTGCGTGCACACACTGAGCGTATTGAACCCACTGTTCATTTCTGTGACTTCACCCCACGTTATTTTTAACAAAAAAACACAAACAATTATTTTCCCTAATTTTAATTTAAAATATAATAATTTGAACTTCCTGCAAAAGGTGAAATTGTTGTGTTTGCCTTGGGGTATACCAGTGCGTGGCAACCATCCAAGTAATATTTCAGCCCTACCACCCCTGTCACTCCCATCATATGAAACCTTCAAACTGACAATTTTCAAAGTGTATGAGTCAGTGAGCACCAACACGGCATGGCAATGACAAGCTCCTGCCCTTCTCCAGAGACATCACAGTTATGTCCCAGCAGCTACAATTTATCCATTCTGAAGAATATAGAAATTAGCACATATTGTTTCCCCATGACTAGAAATATTAAAATAATAATAATATTGAAGACTGCTCTATCTGCATCACTGGATTTTTGTTTGTTTGTTTGTTTCATCAGGGTGTCCTAGTAACTGCAATAGATTATTGTCACCTAAATGTTTCATTGTGGCAAGAATAATTTATTAATTTATTGCTTTTTTTCAGCACTGGCTGGCTGTCTCTTGAGGGCTGAATAATTAGATGTAATTAATAATGTATGGCCTTCTGTAGTGGATCTTTGTTTCAGTATTTTGCAGCCAGAAAAAGAATCTTGATTACCAAGATTGGCAATATAATTATTTGGGTTTTGCCCACATGGACCATAGATAAAGCGGGGTATTTATGATATTTTTTCAATTGTATTTTCCCCTCCATTTTTAACATAGACATATCATGTGGTTACACTTGACTCTCAGGCTTCCTGATTTGTAGTTGTTCATTTGTTACTGACACAATACCTAGGCCTGAAAACATCACAATATATATGTCAGTGGTTTATTTGGGTAGGTTCAGTATCTGTGTAACCACATACTTTTAAAATTTACAGGGCCGGCTTTGCAAGATGGCATTTCTACAGTTAATGTGAAAAGTGTGTTTTATGTCATCCACATTGTGTGATAACAGTTAACAGCTGATTCGCCAATTTGTTGCAGTATTTGAAATATTGATTCAAGGCTTGATGTGCCAGTTACACTTAGAGCTGTTAAAAGTATATAGCACAATACTGATCCAAGTACCACTCTTTTCATTTGTTCATTCTGGCTTGTAGAGACTCAGATGAAAATGTAATTGTTTTCATCTACCTATAAAATAAAATCAAGATCCCACTAAAATTCCTATTCAAACATAGACAGACATGTTTCTGTTTATAGAGCAATTACTCTCATCTTCAAACGTCACAGCACATTTTTGTTAGACTGACAAAATCTCCTAATTTCTGCCTCTGATTGGCTTTATGGAGCCATTTTACCATTGAGAGTGTAGGACACATTGCCTCATGTATTTGAAACAGAGAGGAGCTTCAGGTAGAGAATAATAATAATAATACCATGCCTCAGTGTCTTTATAGATTAAAGTATATTGATTTTTGTGTGCTCTTTGAAGAGATACCACAAAAGAACTATGAGCAATTTGTGCCTTTAGGATGCATGTAACGCTATTTATAATTTTACTTTTGCATACAGTTAGTGGTGCTGTGTTGAGGGATTGCGCACCTCACCACCCACACTGTGTATGTAGGCGATAAGGTCCACAGGTATCCTCAAAATCTTTTATTTGTGTCAATATTTAAAGTGCATTCATTTATCTACTGCTGCAGACACGTTTACATCGATCAACTGCTCTGCTGTGCTGTGCTGTGCTTTTGCGGTTGTGGAAGTGCCAAACTCTCCTCTGATAATGAAATGCATGGAGTGTTTTTGTTTTATGTTTCTATTAAAGTGAAGAGTGTGGCGTGGGCAGCAGTTAGCGGTGCCAACTGTCTCCCTCTGCTCTTAGCTTTGACCAGCTGATGTCAGAGGAAAAATACTGATCAGACCTTTTAAACCAACTTTAGGCTTGTAGAGGTAGATGCTACCTATTGCACACACACACACGCACACACACACACACATACTGTGGACAGATCTTGACTGCTGCTGGAGAAAGCAACTGTAATAAGGAAAATAGAATTTCTGGTTTGAGGAAAAGTAATTATGTGTGCTGTATGAGACTACTGTTGGTGGAGAAACTGGTATTTTTGTCTGTTCCTGCACAAAATGGTGACTCTAGAAAGAAGCTTTTGCTGTTTATGTGTGACAGAGCTAGATTTTTACAGTGTTTATTGCTGAACATTTTCTGTATCTGCTGTGTTCAGAATGATTTCTCTCCTATATATTCATGAGAATTAGAAATGTCGCCTCAGCAAAACCTCTTTGTTTAAGGATCTCTGTGATGATTTCTATTGTATTTGAACACTTTTACACATTTATTAATATTGTCTATGTAACATTTATACTATACTGGGAGTCTTGTAAGTCCAAACGTCACTGACTTGTCCTTGAGCAAGAAACTGACCATCTGCTTGCTCTCTTATTGCAAGGATACAGACACACAGGAGAGCAATTATCTTGTACACGTTCCCGTGGTCTCTTTCTTTCTCTCTCTCTCTCTCTCCCTCATTTTGTACATCAAAGCTGCAGTGTTTCTGTGAATGCCACCAGAGATGCTCTCTCCATGGGAACACACAACTGCCGTCGTTCAGCATAAAGATAATGGGTCCTTTCTTTGCTCACCCATTTACTTTGAAAATTAATTAAATCTTCCTTGTTACGGTTTTAGGGCTCTCGGAGGGATTGCTCGTGAGAAGGACCGTGTGCGTACAGCACATGTGTGTCAGTGAGGGAGAGCTAGGGAGAGTAATATGTTTGTGTTGGCAAGTGTGTGTAAAATACTGTAATGTCTGTGGAGGATGCTGCGTGAAGGCGGGGAGACAGGGAGGAGAGCTCCCTGAAATGCATGAAAACCTCTCAGGTTCCAGTCAGTTGTAATCTGCCTGTAGTGATTTGGTTTTGGGGAATCAGTCATCGTACTGCTTTGGTGGGTACTATACTGCCTTCAGAATCCTCCCCACCCCCACCCACCCAGATATTAGTATAATAGGTCTTTACTTATTCAATTATGATAAAACAATGGTGAAAGCTTCCACTGGGGAAGTGGAACAAGCAATTATATGATTCCAACCAGTTGCCAAGATTTAAGTAACAAGCATTCTATGATGTGTGGTTTTCTGTTAAAACCAAATGCAGCTTGCCTTTAGAGTGTTTTTTTTTTCTGCTCTTTTTTACCCTTCAGTCATCCAGGCAGGTTAATGAAGAATGCATTCTAAACATGAGCAAGCTCCACTGACTTCTACCTCTGCTTTTGTTAAGAGCAATGCGGTGTTGCTGTTCCAACAGTTAATGTAAGATCAGCCTCTGAGGAAAGCTGAATCAAGGCTTTGCTTTATGGTTGACATATAGCACTGTTTTCCTGATTGGGAAGGTATACTCACATTGCTCAGGAAAAGGGGCAGGTAAATGAATATTAGGCTGTCTGAAACTGACTCAAAGATATAAATAAATTAATGCATAACATTTAAATGTATAATTAAATTTACCTCCGGTCAGTTGATGTGTTCATTAACATAACATAACCATCATTATTCTAGTATAGGTAAAAATGTTGTTTTAATTTTCCTAATCAAATTGGAATTGCTAGGAGCTGCCTTTAACCGCTTAACCTTAAAGCAGGTATAATCGATATTTTTTTATAATATGTATCAAATGATACATATTATAAAAACAGACATGATGTGAGAGGCGTAGCTCGTAGAGATGAACCTACAGAAAATGATGACCCGACTGTGCAGCTCCCCCCAGCTTTATAAAGCTTTATAGCAAGTTTCAGATAATTTTTTAGCGATCCGGCCCGCAACTTTACCATTTTGGTTCACTCTTATCGCTCTCATAGCGTGGTTTCAGCCACAGTAGGCAGCTCTTTTCAGACAAAAAATTCTAAAAACACACTGTACACTACCTGCTAAGCATCAAACAGCAAACAGACACAGTTTAGCGACAAGCTGGTGAACATAGTGGAGCATTTAGCAGCTAAAGAGCCTCATATTTCCTTCAGGAGTTGGTTGAGATCAAAAACAGACTTAAAGGAAAGTGAATGTTGTGGACTTCACCAGGTGGACGGAGACAAAACTCGAAATGAATGATGATGTTGCTCCATAACTGTTCGATGGGTAAATAAGCATCAAGTACGCCGTATCAACTTAAAAGAAAATATGTCAATTTTCACAACTTGTTTCCGCTGCCCCCAAGTGACCAAAAAATCAGTTTAAATACTTTTAATTAACAATTTGAGTTTTTCTCAAATTTTTCATTTTACCCCCAAGCAACAAATATTAAGTGTGGGGACAACACTTGAGAATGTAATTAATGAGACCAGATACATATTGCACCAATAAGGGAATATTAAGACTTAGCTGATGTAATTTCACACACCACCTCTCCACTCTACTTTTCCTTAATAACAACTGTCAAAACCAGCTCACAGTGACAGTGTTTCCAGGACAGTTGCCATGTTTTTGTTTGTTTTGTTTGTCAGTTGAAACAAATAAAGGTAACATGACATGCACTGTTTTCATGAGCCAGCCAATCACAGGGAAGATGAGCAGCCTGCTCTTGACAGCAAAAAACAATGTGATAATGTAGCTTTTCTCAGCAGTAGTAATAGTAGTTGTAGTAGTTGTTGCTCATCATAGTGAGTCAGGGTGGGAGCACTTGGGATGAATTAGGGGTTTGTGTAAATCCTTTCAGGACTGTAGCACTGATTAACTATTGCATTCAGCTACTGCAAATAATCATCAAGTAAACAAAGCACAAATCAGACAGCTCAATTTCTGTATCAGTACAAAATGTGGTCTTGGCAGCGCCATTTCTCAAAAAAGAGCAAAGAAAAAGAAAGAGGCAGTATAGTATGAATCAGCCAAAAGTATTTTCTACTTGTAGAAAATAGTGGTACACAGATGCAGTTAGTCTACCAGACTGTTTTTATAGACACCATTGTCTGTCACTGCAGCCGGCAGCCCAGCATTTCTCTTTACTCAGGCAGGCTTCACATTCACAGAAGGACGCACACACACTCTCCATTCATCCACTGTCCTCAGGGAGACCGAGCGTCCGGCTGTGAGTGTTTGATGTTGAAATGGTCCACCCTGGCTTCATAAGAGCTCCTATCGCAAGAGAAATGGTCTAAATGTCACACTCTACCCTCCACTGGGCTACTTTGCGTGCACGTCTGTGCATGCAAGAGAGTGCATGTAACATGTAGCCATGCATGTAGCAGTATGTGGTGAGAGGGAGTTATTTCTGGAACATGAAATGAGGTCTCAGATGGAAATGGATAAACTTAAGTGATTTCTATTGTGTTTCACACCATCACCTGACAGCATGCCACTGCTGTACTCTCCTTATGATTACAGATGCTAGTGATTGGACCTGATATTGTCTATTAAGATACACCTTCAGATGTCACAAGTGTCTTTGGAAAGGAGTGGCTGCAGTGTGAATCAGGCAGATATGACACATATGCACAACACACACATATACATAAAGCACATATGCAATTGTTTTGCGTAGAATTCTTCAGGCCATAAGTCAGTGAGTGACTGACAGTAACCGAATAATGTAGATAACCTCTGCTTAAGGTTGTTGGGCAGCAAAATCACTACACACGTCCCTATACTGATCTTTTCTGTCTGTCTCACTCCATGCTATAAACATGTTTTTAATGGCAGGATAAAAGGTTAAGGTTTGTTCAGAAAAGTTCTGCTTAACTGTCTCTTTCTGTTTCACCCTCACTGACCTGTCATGCCTCTTCGTTGCCTCACCCACAAAATACACAGTTACAGAGCTGAATTAGTAGGACAAGGGCAGTGTTGAACAAAACTATTACAGGGTTTCCACCAGAAAAGTTGTTTTGGGGGGGGTTTGTTTGGGCATACATACTTGCCCGCTGCCCATGCCGTTGTTTGCTTTTTTAAATAGAAATAAAAATCTGTTTAGTTCATTTTCACATATCAGCGCCCATGTTAATCAAATTAAAAAAATCTGTAAACTAATATGTAAAATACTAAATGTGTTATTAATACATAGTTGGACGACAGACACTACCGTTATGAACTGTCCTCTCTCCTGCTCTCTGCTGTAAACACACGTAGCTGTTAGTGAGCAGCAGCTCTCATGTCTCCTGAGGTCTCTCGTTTTCGGCTCTCCCACTCTCTGTCTGCTCAGCCTGCTCTCTGTGTGTCACTCTCTGGATGGCAGGCATGTTGCTCCGGGTCTGTTTCCAATCGGCAGTCATCGTCTGGCTTGTCCTCACATCTGTGTGTGCCGCAGCCTCAAAATCACACATATGCTCTCTCTCTTGACCACATAGTAGCTATGCACTGAGCTATTAGAGGAGCTATGCTACTCTTAAAATACTTTTTTTTTAAATTCCCTGATGCTTTGGCCCGGCGGGGGGTCACCTCAGGCCTAGTGGGCTGCCAAGCTTGCAGTACACTGGCAGAAACCCTGCTATCAGGCCAGGTTTGGCTATTCTTTAGTTTGGATTTGGATAGGGCTTAAGAATTTGGGCAAATATCTAAATGCAGTTTTTCCAACCAATAGCAAGGCTGCGATTTATATAATGATAATTTCTTTCTATCAGGCCTGTGCTGGTGATCTAAAAACACAATTAGCATTTTGTGCGATGCTGACACAAAAATCAAGTCCACCCAGACTTATATAAACTTCAAGTCCTCCACTCAAAAATGTGTTTTCCTTCTTGTTTTTTCGGTTGGATGTTTGACCTTCACTGTGCAAAATTATGTATGTGCAGTTTGACACTAGAAGAGTGTTTTCACATTCATCTACTGAAAGTGGAAAGTTTCTCTGCACTCACATTAAATCGGAGTTTAAGGCGTGTACTTAGAGGCAGGATTAGACTACCTTGGAATGAGAATGAGATGGAGTAGATTCCATTTTAAGGATTTTAACAAGGTAATTGTGATATTTTTTGTGGAAAAACTATGTCAGAAACAAATTATTGTTCCCAGCAGAGTATTTTTACATGTCTTAAATATGTGTGGAGGGGATCTTGAACTTAGAAAATCATTGTGCATAACAATTGCAAAAAACAATCAAAGCCGTTCATGATGCAACTATGAATCTTTCTTGTATTAACACTGTGCTTGCCTTTGCTTTGCATTCCCTGCACTCTGCATACATTCTGCACTGAATTCAGATAAAATGTAAGAAACTCAGAGTTGAAGTTTAAGTCAGAGCACTTCATTTTTTGCCCACTCACATGTAACAAAGCAACAATTAATGTTGAACATTATGTAATGCTCACTGCTCATCACCTTGTCGATGCCTTGATGAGTTCCATCACATTAAGTTTTAGTGTTGCTGTGAGTGTAAATGCGCATGTGTTTGTCTGTGTGTGTCTCCATCTATCAGTATGCACCCCGACCAAGCAGCTGCCAAGAGCTTAGCAGGCTGTTGCTAGGCAATGCCATTTAAAATCCATCCCTCTCTGTATGTTGGAGCTGTGTTTGTATCTTGGTTTTGTTGCTAATACCAGGGTGGAAACTGGAGTAGCGCGAGACATTTGCCTTGTTAGTCCTGCACAATATTTTCTTTGCAAAGTGCAGCTTTGTTGGCGGAAGGCTGGTTTGGCCTCAGATGACTTCCTAAACAATGAAAATTAAGCAGCTTTCTAGGGAGCTGTTCAGTAATAGTATAATGAAAGAGGGTGTTTGCCATTTGATGATTAGTTTTAAAGAATGTCATTATGCGTTATTCTAGTGTGGAGCACTGCAGTGCTTTTACAACAAAATATGCGGAGGTGTGTATCTGTGCTTCATTAAACAGAAAGCGCATCTGTTTCTTTGAAGTTATAATCTCCATCTTGTTCATATAAATACATCTGTGGATTGCTACCTTCTGTCATGGGTTCATATAACACAATAGTAAATAAGCCTATATCCAGTTTTCCTTTGACTGTTCTTAGCACCCTGTCTGATCGGTCTGTGTTGGAATAAATCCTTCAGCCATTTAGCTTGAGCAGTGATAACAAACAGAGCATCACCTACAGAAACTCCAACTTTGAAGGAAAAAGACACAGTACAAACAGTTTATTGATAGGTGATCTGTTGGAAGTAAAGTGCAACAAGACTAAGTGAGTGTTCAGGTCAAAAACAGCTCTGCTTTAAAACAATGCAGGGGCGCTGCATTGTTGGGATGTGTTGTTTAAAGTACGTGTGAAACAATGAAATACAATCCAGGAAGTCCAGTTTGAGTAACAGATTAATGTGTTTAAAGGCTTATCAGACGCCAGAATACTGCACAGTTAGGAATACTTACAGACAGGATTTTATAACCTTGGAAATTTATCATGGCAGCAACTGTTTTATCTTTCATCATGATGATCACAAGGTGTATGGCACATAAAGTAATCCACCAGAAATTTGGGCTTGCTTGTATGTGATTGGCCAATGCAGCAAAAGCTGAGCCAGTTTCAACCTTTCGTCAGATGGCCCTTCGTTGTTTTGCAGGAGTCCTCTGCAGTTGCATCCCCACTGCTACTGGACTGGCTCCATTCAAATGAATGCGACTGCTACATTTTTTTTACACACGGCTAATATCGGACTGAACGCAGCCAGTCTTCAGCCATGCTGGAGGCTCTGTGAGGGTGTACTAAGGCACAGCGGTGCTTTGAGCTAAATACTAATATCAGCATGCTAAGATGCTCACAATGACAATATTAACATGCAGATTTTTAGCAGGTATATTTTATACCTTGTTGACTGTCTTGTTTAGTGTGGTAGCATGCTAAAATTTGCCAGTTGGTGCTAAACACAACGTACAACTTCCTAGTGGGAATGGCATTGTCATTAGTTTTGCAGGAATTTGATCATAAACCAAAGTGTTGGGAAAATTAAAAGTCTGACCTGATGATAGCGCCAAAGGAAAAGTCAGATGATCACCAAACCATACATGCTGGGGAAGATGAATGTGTGTACTTCATTTCATGTCAATCCATTGTCACGGCATTTCACGCAAAACCACAAAAGTCAACCCCATTGTGGCACTACAGGAAAAGTCAGAAGATCAGACCAAGGTAGTTGGATTCATGCTCTAGGGAACATGAACTTCTTTGGAAATTTAATGACAATCCATCCAGTAGTCGTTAAGATATTTCAGTCTGGATCAAAGCGGTGGACCAATCAACCTACCATCAGACCAACCGACCGATGACACTTCCATCCCTATAGTCATGCTGCTGGTATAACTAAAAATAACAAAGTTATGAGCACATAGAGATTGAGATTTCTCAGTCATTACTGTGTAAAAATCTGTCACATTATCAGTGTATATACAGTAGACTTCTGTGACTAAGTGTGCATTCTTTGTTTAATTCCTAAAAAGCAGGTCCATCCAGCGAAAAGCTGGATTATACATCATAATTCGACAGAACTGAAACCACATCTTTTTTTCTAAATTCCAATGTTTAGTTAAGTGTAACAAAGTGTCAACATGCTGACAGGGAGTCTTTTTGGGAGTTTCAAATGAAAACATTAACAAAGCCAGTGTTGAGGCCACAGGGGTTGCAGTATCACAGTGATCGATGGGGACGTCAAGCCCAGTGCCCAGCCTTTAGCATGGATCTTTCTCAAACTCCTATCGACCAACCCAGCTACTAAAGTATTCAGGGTTAAATTAAGTATTTATTGTTTCAGCTAATAAAACTAATCTAACCTCAATATGTAGTGCAATACATGCGGATTTGCAATACGTGGATTTGCAATTGGCAGTGGCAATATCTTTTTAGTATTTATGAAAAGTGACGTAAAGGAATAGATATTTGAATTTTTTTGATTTACATCTAATTTTGTTTCCTAATGAAGGCCTTGTCTTACATCATTGGGAAACCAGCTAATTTGCTGTTTATTGTTTCATGATTGTGTAAACAAAAAGAAAAATAAGGACAGACAATAGAAAGTTGACTTTGTAACACAGGGCAAAGGAACAGCCAGGGAGAAACCGAGAGGATGAGAGAACGAGTGAAGGCAGGCGCACTGTGTAGAGGAGTGACACTACCAAAGGATGTACTTTGACTTTGATTGTGTGTTGCCGTGAGTCACTGCCTGTGTTCATCACCGCCTGTGTTCATCACCAGAGTAGCTAGCAGAATGAGAAACCACAGTCCCTCGGGGCCATGACAACATATCACTGTCTCACTGTCACTTCATCTACGTGGACCTGCCCACTCCTTTCCTTCACTCACCTTTTACCCATGACTCTATCTCTTTCTCTCTCTCTGTTGATCTCTCTCTTTCATTGTCAATCTGTCAATTGTTTGGTGACTTGTTTAATCTGTGTTTGAGTCACTTCAACTGGAGTTTACAGTAGTTAGTGCGTGTAAGGCTGCCGCAGTTACCGCATTACCACGGTAATGCAATTACATCACACCCATCACAGAGTCAAGCTGATCACTGCTTCACTGCTGAGTGAGCAGCTGAAGTGATGGACATCAGTTATTCTGTCAGGCTTGACATAAAGAATGACGCCCTGCCAAATGCCAACCAATATTCCTGCTGCAAAGTCAACCTATTAATGACAACACTGGAATAAAGATAGACATTTAGACTATAGAGACTATAAAGAATAGACTACTACAGGAATAAATGCATTTGAAAAGTTTGCAGTATTGCTCCGAATATAAGACTTTTTTTTTTCCTCTGGAAATACATCTGGAAAACTGGGGTCGTGTTATACTCGGGGTCCAGACAATGCCATGTCTATCAAATCTTCTTTTTAAATGGATAAAGTAACGGTGTAAAACCCACTCCTACATGGAAGGTTGCATCATGGGTTGTTTGTAGCATTAATGTTGCTAGGCTAGCGAGTGTCATCATCAGGTCAACATTTCTGTTCATCCAATACTTTGGTTTTGACCAAATAGCTTAAAAACAACAGTAATTCCCTTTTGCCCCAGGTAGGCACTTTGTACGTAGTGCTAACTGGCAAATATTAGCATAGTAACTTATGCTAAATCAAGATGGCCAACATTATACCTGCTAAACACCAACATGTTAGCATTGTCATTGTAAGTCTTTTTTGCAAACAATGTTTGATAGCACTGAGTATACACTATCAGATTTATATGGAACATTTAGTCATGTAATAGACAGCTCACTCATCCAATTTCTTCTTGCCATTTTGACTTCACATCCCTCAGCAAATAGGTTTCTGTCCTTTGCTTTCTTATTACTTATTCTGTGAGCTTAGTTTAACTCGAAGAAGCTGCTTTCTGTCCTTATTATTTGCTTTTAAAATTGTATTTGTCTGTGTGAAGTTTGGTTTTCTGAAAACTGCTAGTACCTTTTTGTATGCATGTGTCTGTACAGTATACATGTGCTGTATACTTAACCACAAAGGTGAAGGAAAATAACAATGGAGGAGATGAAAGCACCTCAAGATGGAAAGTGAAACAGAGAGAGTGAAAATTGTGAAAGCATTAGGGAGTAGATTACAGTGATTTTTAACTGACGTTGCTGATAATAACAATCATTACCTTACAGATTAGGGCCTAAATAGGGACTACAAGAAAAGTAATCATAACTGATAGCTGATAAGTGAGTAACTGAATACATTAAATGAACCATGCATGACTAAGGCCTTGTTAACACTACATACAGATATTTTGCAAAACAAACATTTTTCTCTACGTTTTGGCCTCTCATCCACACACAAACAGTGTTTTAGCTCACTAAAACGGAGAGTTTTAAAACACCTAGTAAAGTGTAGATTTGTAAAAACTCCAGTTTCTGTGTATCCATGAGGACATGTAAAACAGGGGGTTTTGTAAACGATGACATCACACTTCAATTCGTGCACGCCCATTATTGCTTTGTATAATGAGCATGCGCCT
The DNA here is from genome assembly GCF_963924715.1 of Thunnus thynnus. NCBI lineage: Eukaryota > Metazoa > Chordata > Actinopteri > Scombriformes > Scombridae > Thunnus > Thunnus thynnus. The sequence goes on along the minus strand of NC_089517.1, from coordinate 33,036,076 downwards.
GAAACGACAGCTACCGCCAAAGGAAAATAACTCACTATGCGTACTCAGAATGTTCTCCTCTGGTATTTGACATACCAGTGATGTAGACTTTATCGCCACCTACTGGCCCAGCAGGCTTGTTTGTAGTCGTTTTTGCGTTTTCATGTGAACGGAGATATTTTGTAAAACGAAGATTGTGTGAACAGAATTTTTTCAAACTGAGAGGGGGGGGGTATCTGTTTTGAAAAATATCCTAATACAGTACATGTGGTCAAGGCTAATGACTAACATGAAAGGCATCATTAAGAGGCAGAGAGAGGTAAGAGAGGGACTGCAGGTCATTTTGTCAAGGAAAGAGGAGAGGAGCCTGTAGCTGTGTTACTTTCATCATCAAAACTGAAAAGAGCATTATCAAATGCACCCACACCATGCCCAGTGAAAATAACACATGGCTAGAAGGCATTTCAACAGAGTCCTTGGTGTTGTGATTGGTGGGCAAAAAGGCGAAAAAGTGGGAAAAAAAATGATGGAGAGTAAATAAGAAAGAAAAGAAAAGGAGGTGGCCAGGTTAGTGTAGCCTCTCAGCTTGAGGGAGATGAGTGGAAGATGGAGGGATGAGTGGATGGATAGATTGGGGAATGTTAGAGGTGGACAGGTAACAGTGGCCTTTTGGAGCGGTTGAGATGTAGGGAGAGAAGGGTCATCGGCGTGATCAGCTGGTCAGCCTCCTGCCAGCTGACTGCCCCTCTAGAGGCCAATTAGAGGGGAAGCAGGTAAAGCTAGGAACAGTGGAAGACTCCCCACAGGCACACACACACACACACACACACTAGTGCTGACACCAGGTTCATACAATAATCAAAACCCCCAGGCACTCTCACACACATACACACTGACATTAGTGCCGACACATGCCGAAAGTGCAAGAACCTAGTTTTGGTTTTAGTCATTTTCTCAAACTTTTTAGGTCACATTTTAGTCAGACATAAGGTTACATACTGCGTTTCATCATATTATTAATTCAGTATAAGATTTTTTTTACAAGATATCAGTATTAAAATTGAAAATTTAGTGATTTACTGTTGCTCAGTCATTGGCAGTGTAATTTGATGTCACAAAAACATTTTGCATTGAGTTAATCTTTCTGTCATGTCACTATCTTGTCAGTGCTTGAACTTGATTGCAGAAATTGTCCAATATGAAATTTAATTAGCTGAGAGTCATTTGTTATTTTCAGCTATTTGTTTTTATTTGTTTTTTCCATGGTCATTTTTAATTTATTATTTTTGTCAGGTTAGATGAGATTTCCAGTGATCACTACTTTGCCATGAATGTCACATCACAAAGGTGATGTTGCAATATTGCTGATCAACAAAAATGATTGATTTTTGTTAATGAAATGAACACCAGTGCATCAACATCCAAAACCTGCAGGCAACAATTTTTGTGGTTCTTGACTGTAAGGGTAAATGGTACTAGTATTACATATGATATGGTAATGATGCAATGCTTTGAATGTGTTCAGAACATATCCAAAGCTTTGCTGTTTTGTTTTTTCTAGGGGTGTGTGTGTGTGTGTGTGTGTGTGTGTGTGTGTGTGTGTGTGTGTGTGTGTGTGTGTGATCCACCTCATGACCTTGAGTTCATCTCCACTATCACCACCCCTGCAGTGCTGGAGAGAGGTTCTTTTGAAGTACAAAAATCTCAGAAAGGACACTCACAACAGTGGCTAACAATCAAATGCCTTTGAAAGTCCAAACTTTGAAACAGTTACATTTCTTTCCCCACACATACGCACTCACACAAATGCTATCCCCGTGAAATTGCGACAAATTCCTGCAGCTGGAGGCCTGATTATCCGCCAGTGAGCCAATCAGTGCCAATCATTAGCAGTGGGTCTTGACCAATAGGTGCTGAAGTGGCAGGTCATATTCTGTGGCTGCTGTGCTGTTAACTTGAGGCCTAATGAGAAGGGAGGAAGGATCTAGTGCAGACAAGTATTGATGGATTATACAGAATGACCTTTAACCAAACCTCCAGCTAGTATAGGTGTAATCACAGACAAAGTCAGTTAATCCAGCCTCACCCTAACCCCTCACCATAAAGAGATGCAGAAATACCAGCATGTCTATAGAGAAAATTGTCATCTGAACTGACACTATTTAAATCTGTGTGCCCGAAGCATTATGTGTCCTCTTTAGAAATTAATTAAATTCCTTCACTTTTCTGTACATTGCAGTTGTTTTAAATACAGATGCTTGTCCTATTGGCAGCCGAACAGACTTAATGAGCATAATGTAACTCTTAGCTGCCTGTAAAATAAGCAGAATATTGTAAAATGCAATTATCCCACATATTGCAATGCAAGCTGCTGATTCCAGCTAAGTGCAAGGAAAAAATTAAGGGAGCATTTGAAATGTTGCCCCAATTTGTTTCCCTCAGTTGGGTGCAGCTAATAAGTTAGCTTCCACCAAAAAAAAAAAAAAAAAGGAAAAATCATTCAAGGCTCGACTATGATGGTTACGTGGGGCTGCAGAACAGGTGAACCCTGGAGACAGGAATAAGTTAAAAAGATGTTTATTGCAGAGCAGGGGGAAGATAGGCTGGAGGCTAAGGGAAACTTGAACTGGTAGTTGAGAGCCAGGAACTGAGGCTGGGGCAGAGGCAGTTAGGAGCCAAGGAAGCAGGTCCAGAATGAGATCCAAGGAGACTGAGTAATGCAGGGCTCCGGGGCAGAGCAGCAGGGCTGAGGGCAGAGCAGCAGGGCTTGACCAGATGAGGCGCAGGAAACGGGGACCGGAGTCAGAACAGGCAGTACTAAAAGGGAAAAGAAGAGACTGAGTACTGGAGAACAAGCAACAAGAACTAAATGGTGAATAGCAAATCTGGTAGTGAGTTGGCTCGAAGCGTAGCAACGCTGACTAGTAGCAGACTCTACGTTCTGGCAGAGTGGAAGTGGCAGGGCTGAGTATTTGTAGAGGCTTGATTACAGAGATGAGATGCAGCTGATGTGGTTCTGCTCTGACTCCGGCACACCTGCAGGCCATCACACACATATACATACACACACACACACACACACACACACACACACAGGGAGAGAGAGGGAGAGAGGCATTGAATTAGAAGAAGAGGGCGTGGCAGATGATGTCCCAGGGGCTGTTTATAGTGAGTTTTTTTATATTAATAGCAGTCTAGTAATGTGTGTAATATTTCAGAGGTTTCGTTAAACTTCACCCTCTCCATGTTGTTCTCTTAATGCCATGCATCATAATTTGAATAAAAAAGCTTTTGGTGTTTTTGTAGAAAGGTCAATGCATTGAAGTACATCTAGTACTATATCTAGTACTGTAGTTCTATCAAACCATCCAGCACTGCCAAAATTCAGATAAGCAGGCTGAACATGCCCGCTGATGATCACCAAAGCTTGTGTGCTTTTTTGAAAAGCAGAAATCAAAGCACCCAATAGATAGTTAATGAAAACTGGCACTCTGTTACTGCTTTCTCACTTAGCAACCATTTTCCTAACAACAGGCTAAGAGTGCTAGAGTGGTTTATACACAGCACATTTCAAGTACTCAATTTTACCTCTTGGATTGCTTGGTTGGAACCAGCTGTTGTGTAACATCAGCATCTATGACCCTAATATTTGCCACTTACAGTATACATAGCGTGCCCATGCCTTACGTAGTACACCATACTGTGCGAGACTCGTCATTATTGGCATCTCCATCACGGTTTACTGTTCGCATGGCGAATTTTTCAATTTTTGTCTCCATCTCTTTTTGTGGATGATACAATAACAAGATTAGCATGTGCTGTCATATTGTGTGATATGGACATGTAAAGACTCACAGAACACATTTATCTGTTTATCTGTGTCTATCTCTCTGTGTATCATCCATCATTTGAATTTAAATTCCATGAAAATGTGTTTTTTGCCATATCAAAGTCAAAGCAGTTTCACTTAGACTGACAGTATGATATTTATGTTAAGCAGTAACATAACATTCAAAAGACACGTTTATCTAAGCACAGATGCAATATTTTCCTTTTTGCCTTCTTTTATGCCTTGTCCCTCCTCTCTGACACTGTGACAGGTGAATATTTTGCTGCAAGTAAGGCACATTTTCTGTTTTTCCAACACTGCCTACTACAGTCCTTCAAGTTTTTAATGCATCCTAGATGACAGATGTCCCATCAGGCCTTTAGCTTGTGGTCTGACTTCACCTCCACTCCCAAGACACTTGGAATAGATGGAATAGAGTGGAGGGAAAAAAAGAGTCATCTAAAAACCTGAGAGAGGGAGGGCTTTCACGGTTTTTCTATTTTTAAACCAGCTCCTTTTTTTTTCAGGTCGCCACTCCCACAGAGATCTAAGAACAGGTACAGAGAGCCATCTCTAAAGACAGAAAGACACATAGGAAGAGAAAGGGGTGGATTCAATTTCCCCAGAGTATCAAAGTGAAATGGTGATAAAGACACACAATGTACATACTGAGAGAGGTGGAGAAAGAATTAGATTGAGTTTTATTTCAGCTGTCTTAAAGATGATTCATCACTTGTCCAGGTTTACAAAAAGAAGCCAAATACAGTGTGCGGTCATAGCAGCACCTCAGTATATCACAGTTCAGTGCAAAGTTTGCTACAGTATGTATCTCATAAAACAAATGATCAAACATAAAGAATGATTTCACTTGTTTTTAGACAAGTGCAACATATTTTTTGTTTTTCTTTCGTGACAAACATTTTCATGCAAGATTGTGTTTTTTTTGTTTTGCTCTATCTGTGCAGCAAGGTCATTTTTACCTAATTAGAAGTAGACATATGTTCAGCAATGCAATAGACCTGAACACGTGGATGTTGTACTATTACAAGTGCTTGGGGCTCCCGCCTGAGGCAGCTTTCATTCTCTTAGACACTGACACACTTTTATTTCGAAGAGAAAAAAATTCACCGTGAAACAGAATTTGAATTTATGATAATCGTAACCAAGTTCCTGTCAAAGCTAGAGACAAAGAGAGTCATTATTTAATCTATAAATTGTTGACTACTGTACATCAAGAGGGGCTGTTTCAGTACTGCCGGTTGTACAAAACCCTGATTAAAGAATATCATGTAAATGATTGTGATAATTGTGATTATTCTCAATGAATCATGAATTGGAGATTTGCTAGTTGTAGAGGGGTGATGAGCTTCTGTAATTATGGTTTGACAATTATAGATTCTGTTTCATCGGGGGAAGGCAACACTTGTTTACATTACATAAGTGCACTAAAGGTGATGTAGGTTGGAGTCATGGACAGAGTGTTACCAAGCTGATTTTGAGGACAACTGCTCCTTTTCCGGTTCAAAGCTGTTTGCTGTGAAATATGTCATATGGTTGCAAGAGCCCAAGTAAATTCCACAAGAAGGTCCACAAATAATGAATATAAGTTCACTGGCTTGTTCAAGTTCAAGTTCTTCTTTATTGCCATGTGTATTAAAAATGCAATGAAATACTTGTGCTCTGGATCTCTCTGCCTTAACACAAAGGACACACCATCCCAAAACAGCAAAAAAAAGACACAACAGACCTACATTGACTATGTAAACAGTGCATTCATATGTATATGTTTGAATGTAATTGCTAATTGTAACAGTGAGCTGGTCTGATCAGCTGATGGCTTTCACAAATGTCTTGTTCCACCTGAGCTAACAAGATGCTTCATTGTCACCATCTAAGATGCAATTAATAACATGTACTTTCTTCTCTCTCTCTCTCTGTGCCTCCCAGTAGTCAGCAGGCCTTCTTATTGGAGAATGTGCCATGTAACGACCCCCAATGCCAGAGCATAGGGAGAATGTTCCACATCCACTGGGACCAATCAGATTTGGGAGCCATCCCAAATGCCATCATGGCAACGTTCTTTGACATCTATGAAGATGTGAGTAGTTTTTTTTGTCTCTGCTTTGTTCATTTCAGTCACATGAACGTCATCCTCCATGCCTTTCCTTCCCTTCCTCTTACATCACCTGCCTCTAAATGTCTGCCACCTTTCTCCTTCTCCTCAATGTCTCCTCTTCCCTCTCCAAGTAAAGCACTGACATCAGCCGTGACAGTAGTAGGAAATATGAAAGTTAAATATGCAGCTAAAATGACATCACTAATATCATCACAAATATTAAAGAACTTGATACCAAATGGGGAAGAAAAATAAATAAACCTCAGAGCACACAAGAATATTTGATTCCTTTCTAATGCAGAAAAGTGGATTATGTCTAAAGCTTTTTTTCAACCTTGACAACAACAAAATGATTTGAGTTTATGGTTTTCCTTTCTTGCTCAAAAGCAATACTTCAGATTTGCACTGAGGACAGAACAATGTCACATTTAGTTTAGTGCTTGTCTGTAATCAGACTTGCAGTTAAAAGCACATGAAGCTTGTGTTCAAGCTTGCATTTACTGTTGTTACTTTTCATTTATTTCTACCAGCATGCACAAAGCAACTTAAAAAAAACCAACTGATTGTACATACATGTAGAGTTACAAAACACATACACAGTGTCTTCCACACTTGTTCACATACATGCAGTATATATGTGTGTTTCATTGGCCCCTACACACACTCTGACTCACACCCAGACTGAATGACTGCATGTAGTACAGTAGCTCCACTGCAATGTACTGTATGTGGTTGTCTTATCAGAATTAATTATTACTGCTAATGTGGCCTGTCTGTCTCTGGCTCTCTCACTCACCCTTGAGAGAGAATTTATAAAAGGGAGAGAGATGTAGTGAGGAGAGAAAGAGGAAAGAAGAGAGATGATAAGATAATGCTGGATCAGTCACCCAGTGTTTTAGAGGGATAAAAATGTACATCAGAAGACACACACACTAACACACACACACACACACTATGCTCTCATTGTCCCTTATCTATATGCCTGTCTTCATTTGCAGGGTATATTAGACATGCTGGTTCTAAGCCAGGCAGAGGGCAAAGACGTCATCCATGCTTTGAAGAACAATTTTGAAGCTGATGCCTACTTCGTTAAAGTGATGGGTAAGTCCCTGATCTGCCCAGTGTGCTCTGTTTCTCCCTCCTCTCCATATGCTTAGACCACAGGAAGGAGGAGAAGAGAGGAGCACCTGGGAAGACACTATCTCCTCCTCTACCACAGGCCTCTGGCTCTTTATCTTGCTCTGTTTTTGCCTCTCTTTGTCCTCTTCTTCCTCAGCTATCCTCTGTATATTACATACAGGAAAATACAGGGTTTTTTTTTTACTACAACAGCCCCTCCTAGACCAATTAGAATAAGTGTGCACGAGAAGCTCTTTTTCCCAGATATGGAAAGCAGATGGTCATGACTATTATCTGTCATATTATTTTGATTTTTAGCCTGTCATTGGTGAAAAAGGATCCTGTCTGAGATTTCAGTTTTATATCAGCCTACTATAAAGTAGCCACCGTCAGCATAAACTGCTGTAGTAAATGCACCTTCTCTCTCAAAAGGTCATTTTGATTACTACCACAGTCCTCTTTCCTAGATTTTCCAATACATATGTATATTACTTTTAACAAAGATATAAATGCAGCACTTTAAGACACATCATTTCGAGGCTAGTTGGTGGCATTGGCAATGCCACATTCAGCACAAGTAGAAGCAGAGTAATTGGTTAGAGCATGAAAGTGATCTCGTGTTCCTGGAAAGGACACAATAAAATTCCACATATTGTACTCGTTGTTTCCATTTAAGAGGTAGATACTGTGTCCCATATTTCTCAGTTTATTGTTTGTTTTGGTGGATTATATGTGGTTCCTGGTGTTCCCCATCTGATTTCTTACAGATTTTGTAGAAAATTTTCATTACAGAAATGAAAATAAAAACCACAGCATTGTTATCATTATCATAAAGTTACAATACCAATCCTAGGAAACAATTAAAATGAATCATTCTAGTACTTTACTGTATTCCTACTGAATATTCTGTTAGCCCAACTCTCTATGACGGCCCTCATGTATCTTTATTGCATGTCTTTCCCCTCCTTCTCTCCCCATATAACCTGTCAATATTCACTTTTAACTGTCTTAAAAAGCTGTCAAAATACCAGAGAAATAGATTTAAACCCTTATATTCTGTATTCATGCCTGTCTATGCAACAATGACTAAATGTTCACTAATTCTGTGATCCAGCAGACACACATCAATAGCATGCTATGCTGTATTTCAGACACACTTTAAACCCGGGATTCACAAATGATGTATGACTAGAAGCCACTGTAATCTTCAATATCTGTTCTAGAGGCTCAGACATAGTTACAATATTTTTGGCTCACAGCTTTTGTGTCTCAGTTAATAGATTTTATTTCTTTTTTATTTATAACAGCTTTTGAGTAAAAATCAAGACGGGTTCATTTGAAGTCAAAATGTTGGTACAGCGTTAGTACCTAGTGACATTTGAGGAAAGCAAAAATAGTTCCACTCTAGGGTGGGCCTTTGCACAGTTTAATCTGTCACTCTGCTCTGCTCATTAGTGGGAAAAGGAGCATTGTTCATCCCTTTCTGTTTCAGCACAGTTGGCGAACAGTTGTTTTGTCTGTTGGGAAGGGAGGGGCTACACTTGCTCCTCTGCCCACAGAATCACACACACACATAAATCATCACTATGCACATGTAAACACGCTAGTGTGCACGCTCACTAATAAACACAAATACAGATCACCCTTTTATCTACACAGTTACAGTATCAGAATCTGTTCTCTTTCCCAAGTATTACATATACACATACAGATTACAGCTGTCTAATACATGCTGCCTGAGATACATAGTGCAGCATTGATGCTCTTCATTCATGGAAAAACATCAGGCTCTTAGTCATAACGCTGACATGACACTGCAAAACAGCAAACTAAGATTAAAGACATTCCAAGCATTCACTCAGTAAAATAGCTTGCTCCCAATACCTCAGTCACAAGTAGATTGAGCAGAATCAGTTCATAATACCAGTATAGTGAAGTCATATAGATTTATAAAATAATCTTAGCAAAACTTAGCAAAATTTAAATTACTGTCAAACTGACAGAAATGATTGGCACAGTAGATAGCCTAGTCAGCATATATTATATGATTGTGTTTGTGTGTCTGTTTCTGTGTATGTTAGTGCCCTACCATATAGTAACAGCATGGTGCAGGATTGAGGAGTGATAGATACATTAGAACAAGAACTGATACATCACGCAAGGTTGATGTCAAACAGTGAGATACCTTGGTTGGTGGTCTAATGCAGGTCTTTGATGTCCACCGTCTCAGCCAGTTGAATGACACACTGCAGTCCTGCCTTGAAGTGGGAGGGGGCAGAGCCATGACGAACTTTGATGATGATGCTACAGTACTTTTAATGATGGGAGTAAGATGAGGACTGTTTGCGTCTCACTGAGCTGCTGAAATTGATAAGAGCTATCTGCTAGCAGGCCCTATTGATTTAAGTAGTGTTCATGCAGAAGCCAACTGGAATTAGTGCTTTCCAGGAATTTGGCAGAGTTTGTAGAGCGTCATGGGGAGCACATGTGGTTTAATGAGAAGGTCAGACTTGTTTGCGGTAGATGAAGTAGAACCACTGAACTGGACGATGTGGTCTCCTAAAGGGAGTAGAGCTAAATGATGTCCCTGTTGTCCTCTGTCCTGACTTGCATCTCAACATTTGTGGGATAATTAGTTTGAATGCTAGATTGAGGTCATTGCAGGGTGCTGGTGCAGGAGCCAGTGGTTTCCAGCTTCCCAGCAGAAGTCTGTGATGATTATTCAATAGATGTTTCCATTTCACTCTCATGTGTCCATGTTAGAGATGAATAATGAGGCATTTTTAAACTGAAAATTGTGATTTGAAAGATTAATTTGTGTTAATTTGTGTTATGGCCTAATTAAAATCGCAAAAGCTGCAATTTTAATTAGGCTACAATTCAAATTATTGTGCAGTTTAGGGCAGCCGGGGAGGTCAAGATGAGATCAGGATGAGTCTGGGAGAACTGCTCATACAGTTGCAAAAGTTTGGGCACCCCTTGACAAATTGATTGATTTTTTTTTAATAGAAAAGATGTAAACACAGCCTCTCTAGGATAACTGATGAAGTTAAAATAGAAGTCTTGGGCCACAATCAGCAAAGGTATGTTTGGAGACAAAAAGGAGCAGCATTTCATGAAAAGAACACCTTGCCACCTGTTCAGCATGGGACTGGTTCCATCGTGCTTTGGGGTTGTGTTGCAGCCAGTAGTACAGGAAACATTGCACAGGTGGAGGGAAGAATGGATTCCTCTAAATAGCAGCAAATTCTGGAAGCAAACATCCCACCGTCTGTAAAAAAGCTGAAACAGAAAAGAGGATGGCCTCTACAACAGAATAATGATCCTAAACATACCTCAAAATCCATCGTGGACTACCTCAAGAGACGCAAGCTGAAGATTTTGGAACGGCTCTCACAGTCCCCTGACTGAAACATAATTGAAAATCTGTGGGTAGATCTCAAAAGAGCTGTGTATGCAGGACTGCCCAAGAATATTGCAGAACTAGAAGCCTTTTGCAAGGAAGAATGGGAGAAAATCCCAAATACAAGAACTGAAAGACATTTATCTGGCTGCAAAAAGTGTTTGCAAGCTGCCAGAGGGGATGTTGCTAAGTACTGACTGTGTAGGATGCCCAAACTTTTATACATGCCACAGAGATGTTTTTATTTTTTTTATTTTTGTTCAATTTATGACATTAACAAGTATCTATGCACTTATCAGGTTTTCACTAAACTAACTGCTGTGGCTGTAGCTGCCCAATCACAGATGGGGGCCACATGTCAGCAAAGTGAAGAAGACAACTTTTGGTCATCTTTATCCTCCTCTGTGATCGCTCGTTTTAAATGTTGATATAGTCAATCAGAAACTACAGCTGTTGTCATTATCATGGATTTATGGTGATTTTTCTCAGACGACGGCGACCATAGAATAATGATTTGGTCTGTACCGCTCTTTACCAGATGCTAGTTGTGATACACAGTTTTGTTGTTTGCCAACTGAAAAGAGTTTCTGCTGTTTCTCTGTGGTCTCTAAATAAAATCCTAGTGGTGATATATAGTAGTGATAGACTGATGGGTGTAGCATTTTGATAAACATCTTAATTTTCCTGATGTTCATCCTTTTAATCTTTTTGTCTCTTGCTCCTCGGTGAAAATGAGAGAACCTGGTATGTGGGGATGCTGGGTAATTAGAGTGAGAAGGGTCGCGGGGAAATAGCATTAATCTCTGCATATGTTACAGTCGGGTGAAAAGAAGCGGCTGGTGACTCCGTTTGTATCATGATGGTCTACTCTCCCTCCAGGCAGTAGTGAACAGAAAGAAGCAATGGGAATTAATAGCAACTAATTTGAGAGAAAATGTTGTTAAAATGCCAAAAATATAACATATTTGTGTGTCAATTTTAAAAGATTGTAAAAGGAAGACTAACGTTGCCTCAGATAGGCTCTGTGTATGTTTTTGACCTTGACATGCCCCTCCTCCTGCTGTAACATGAATTCCTTTCGTGCCACTGCTGTTCTTTTCGTTATCCATGTCTTGTCTCACTGCAGCACATCAAACAAAACACACACAGGAACACCCACACCAAAATGCCTGTTTTTACCCTGTCGAACAAACACTGTCAGTTCCCCCACTTCTCTTTATTCAACTTCAGTTATTACATTTCTAGTTGTAAATATTTCATACATGTTCAGTGTTGCACTTTCCACATCTATCTGACTACAACCAACCAAAATAAAAATGTATCTGTCAAGTGTTACACCCTGTCGACATTTCATCCGTCTCCCTTGTGAACGTAAGCTTAAATGCAACTTAATAGCCTCACGCCTCCCGCGAAACCTCCTGAGGGTAAATTGCTTATTCACCATTCTTTTCAGGCATCTCTGATAGCACGGCTGATAGCGTTACACTGTAATAAGTGAGACTGAGTGTGTGAACTTCATACTCAGACTTGACACATTATGTCAACCAGTGATGTGTCTTTGTAGACAGCCTGATCCATTCCTCCGTTCTATAAGATGGAATCCTATTTTCTCAAGACGACATCCCTCAACCCTCCCCCGAGCATTATTGAACAACACCCGCTGAAGGATTGACTTTGTGTCGGTTTTGGTGTGTGTGTGTGTGTGTGTGTGTGTGTGTGTGCATACAGTTTGTGAGTGAAAGGTAAGATCCCATGATGCACACACACATCCTGGGATAAATCCATCACAGGTTGGCCCCAGACAGCAGCCTTGCCTTCCTGCCTGCCAGAGGCTCGGACTCTCGCTGGGCTTTTCACACTGAGATGACCTGAACCTTTACAGGTCTGACATCATATCCTCCCATGCGCCCAACATGCATTGGTGCATTCACTAGCGCATTACATCAAGACCCTTACCTCTATTGCCATAGGAGCATATATTATTATAGACCAGGCTAGATGTTTTTGAGTGCAGCTGCAGACCAATGGAAGACTTGGCAGCTAGGATGTCATATTGTGAATAAAAAACCCTTCTTGAAAGCTGAGAAGAAAGCATGTCAGACCTGTATCTCATTGTGTTTTGACATTCTTCAAGGAAGGTTCGACACAAACTGGTTGGTCGGTTGTTATTTAGTGTGTAGTTGCCGTTAATTTTCAGTCCATGTGTGTGTGTTTTCTTTGCACATGCTAGTGTTACTGCAAACTCTGTATCGACGTAAGTGTGCTAATAACTAACTTTCACTCGTTTAATGTTGCAGATTAGATTTCCATTAGTTTTGTAATGAAAATTGAGAAATACTGAAATATTGTGATTTGTTTGTTTGTTTTTTTTGGTTTTTTACTAGTTGTGAGGAGTAATATGACATTTTAGAGAGTTTTATATGTATGTTTTTTTTAGTCCGTAACCACAACGAAATACAGACCAAGTGACGTGGTTTTGGTTTTTAATTTTATGCTCGCCTCTCTTTCGCTCTCCTCTTTTTTCTCTCTCTCCCACTCGCTCTGTCCCTCTCTCTCTTCTACACTATTTTCTTTTGCTTATTTCTCTAATGATGTAGTGAGGCTTTTAGTTTTATCTTGGTATAAAATTATTGTATTATTAAAATATTTAGCAAGTACCCGGTGAAATACAGACCGAGTAAAGTTGTTTCAGTTTAGTTCTGCTTTTATGCTCGCTCCTTTCCCTTCCTTACTATTTTCTCTTGCTTATTTTTTAATGAGTTAATGAGGCTTTTAGATGTATTTTTGGAGGATAAATAGAAAGCATTTGTACCCAAACCAAAACATGCAGGAGAACGGACTGCATCTTGAAATGGGATACCGCGGATCTGTCTCTGCAGAGTGCAAACTGATGGGGTGTGAAAAAGACAATTTCACCTGTCAGGTGTGCCATGTATTCTGACTTATATCTCATATCTGTACACTAAGTATGAAGCCAAAGCCAGCAGGTGGTTAGCTTAGCTTAGCATTAAGGCTAGTAGCAGCAGGCAGCAGTCAGTCTGGCCAAAGGGTTAGGTTTAAAAATTTGCCTACCAGCACCTCTAGAGCTCCAATTATTAATAATAACTAATTAATAACTCATTTCATTTGTTTAATCAGTACAAAAACTACTTTCCACTTCTTAGCTGGGCATGAGAGTGGTATTGATCTCATGAAACTCTCGGTAAGAAGGCGTATACGTGTATTTTCCAAAATGTCTATTATACTATTCCTTGAATATTTATAGCAAAATTCTGGTTTTCATTATGAGACACTGTCTATTGTTAGCATTTACAAATTAATTACAAGAAATTTAGCATTTCTTTGTTTTTCTTGCTGAATGGAAAATGTACTGATGTGTGACCACAAAACTAAGGTACATTTTGAACTCTGACTGTCACATACCCCTACATTCCTGCTTCTTAAAGTATCATACTACTGTTTAACACTATCAGATTGATAATGGTGAACGTGAACAACATAAGAAAACAGAGCTAAGAGTTGAAGTAGAAGCCTTCACAGGTTTACTTGATTCCCAGTATCCAAGATGTGACTCGTGACCTGAGCCTGGCCGGGTCCAAATTATATTCAGTCTAATCTCTTCGGATAGAGTCCTGCTCTATTTCCACGGGTCTAAGGTCTGTCAGTATTTCTAATACCCAAGTGCATCTTAGCGGACTCATTTACATTTACGATATATTCCTCCTTCAAGATGCTTTTGTCCAGAGGTACATTACAAATGAGCTACAATCCAAGCCACATTAGATCAAAGAGAAGCCATCCGAGACTGATCCTGTGGTGTGTCATAATCATCAAAGCATTAAAATGCGGTCTTTTAAGGTGAGACAGGGAATGTGAACGGTGAGGTGCAGAGGAAAATTACATGTATTGCTACTCAGCGCTATGCTGCTGCCAATTTTAGTTTTCTCTTTCTCTTACGGCCTGTCTGGTTTGACCACATTTTGGATCAGCTTTTTGCACGGCCAGACATGGCCGTCGAACAGGCTGGGCATGCACCTCCTGTTTTTGCTTCCTTAATGTTGGATTGAAATAAAATGATGTTGGTTCAGCACAATAAGGACTGCACTTTGAAATTCACGAATCCATTTTGGATTGGGTCCATTATTTTGGACACAATCATTCAAAGTAAGATCTACATGTATTATTTTAGATTTTCTAGGAAGATTGAAAGGACAAGCATGACCATTAATGACCAAAGCAAAGTGGTATTCCACTTTAAGCTGTAAGAAACAATGATGAACAAAGTGGTTGCAGGGTGGACAGATGGAAGGATGATTACTGCTGAGAAGGGAGGAGATAGGAGAAATCATAAACTCCAAAATTAGAAAGAAGGATAAAATGGTGGGTGATGAGGAGGAGAGGGGGTGGGGGTATCTCCGCATGAGCATCTCAAAGTGTGTGCGTATGTGTGTGTGTGTGTGTGGGGGAAGGAGATGAAGAGAGAGACTGACAGGCAGAACTGTATGAGTTGATTAGTTTCCTGCTCATTTATTAGGATGCAGATTAGCTGCATTGAGAAACATCTGGGAGCTTTTCTCAGGCCCACATACTCCCTTCTCCTCTCCTCCCCTTTCATCTCTTCTCCTCCTATCACTGCTCCTCTCCCCATATCCAGCTCTCTCCTTTCCTCCTCTACTGTCGTCGTTCCATCTTCTCTCATCTTTCCCTCTTTCATTTCCTCTCCTCTAACCCTCTCCAGCCACTGTTTTTATCTCGCTCTCACCTCTCCCCCTGCCCTCACCCTGCCTTCACTCCTCTTCTGTTTCTCTTCGGGAAATGTCTCGTTTCCTGTCCTCCTGCTCCATCTCCGCCTCTCTCGGTCTGTCAATCAGAGCAGTCTTTTATTCCCTCTTTTCATTTCATTCAAATGACAACAAGGAGATTTACATGAAGTCTTTTGGTGTGGCTCTGTCGTCCAGAGGAGGATTTGACTGGAGGCTGGTGTGAATACTTTTCCTCTGTCTCCTGCAACACACAAAGAGAGCTGAGTGGGAGTGCCTGCTCTCATGTTTGTCAAAACAGCATCCTACACCAGCTTATGTTGAGAGCTGAAGTCATAATGGCTGTGCCTATAATTACATATAATACATTATATCACACATTACGATTATTCTATACATCGCTTACAGGGAGCGGTAATTCATATATCTTGTTTACTCTAAGTCGTCTACTCTTCCTTCTTCTAGAATATTAGAGATTGTATCTTTCACCTTCTAAAAATCAGGATCACTCAATTTCCACCTCTTGCCCACAACCTTGATAGAAGCAGTACATCCCCGTAGGTAACTTTTCTACCATTTATTTTATAAGGTATTGCAGATCCTGACTAAAAATGAGAAAAGTCGATCGATGGCCGGTGGATTTTTGGATAACAGAACTCCAACGTGATGTTTGTCTTGTCTCTATTCATGCCTCTATTCATTTCAGTGTAAAAAAAAGATGGCATATCTACCTTCAGCACCACCAGCAGCAGGGAGGCGATATAGCCTCAGAGAAGCCAGTTTAAATCAATTTCAAGTTTTATCAAGTTCAATTTTATTAGTGTGGACCACATCCACTGAGAATTGAGGTAGCCTGAAGACGGACCAATTAGCAAATTATGGGTAGTGGTTTAGAAGATGAAAACAACAAGGAGCACCTAATTTGAATTAGACTTGGGCATTATATTTGATTTATGGCTCAGAAGGCTAATCCAATCACCTGCAAATTAATTTTACTCTGTGGCCATTGACGGTACTCCTAACCCAAGCAAATTAAAGTCCCACAAAGCCTTGCCAGGCTACAGTAAGCAGAGGAAACATTTTTGGGCTGGCTTTTTGAGACTAACATTTGATCCCATGAACCAGTGCTGCATGCCAGTGTCTAGTTGTTTACACAATGTTGTCAATGCTGAATGTGTATGACTTTATGATTTAAAACCTCTGGGCATTCTTTCCTTTGGGACTTAGATAATTCTGACTCAAATGATACCTTTTGGTTTTCTTTTAAATATATACGGTACATTTGATGACATCTTGGTATTTCTAGTGACGACCAATCTGGCAATCCATTTGTCATACCCCACTGTAGTTTTTGTTATATATATATATATATATATATATATATATATATATATATATATCAGTATATATCAGTATATGAAGCACTCTGAGTTTCTGAGTTTCTTGGGATGGAGAAATGTTATTCTCGATTTTAAGAAACTCAGAAACCTTGTGCCCTCCAGGTCTCTTTTCTAACAGTCAACATCTTTGGCTAAGATATAGTTAAGAGTACACTGAATATACATCGGACATACATGATTGTAAAATACACTATATCACTCATGTTGCCAACCGAAACCAGTTTGGATGAAGAGAACATGTTTTCTCTAGACAGTCGGCCTGTATGAGGATGTTCAACTTTTTTCTAATTGATATGGCTAATTAACGTGGTGGTCACATTGTATTTGTAGTGTTCATCCGAAAGTGAAGCACAGTGGAAGTCACTGCCAGCTGTTCAGGGACAGTGAGCATGCAACAACGCTATAATGATGTTACCCAAAAATGAACACCACGCAGGGAAAGTTCCCTCTGGGACTTGAATCCCCATGGCAGTGCAGAATCTTGTCTCACTTACCATTCGACCAGACAAGACGGTAGCCCTTAAAGTGTGTCCACTGGAGGCAAAGAGGGATATTTTTTAGTTTTCAGTCAGGCACTCATGAGCCAACCAGTTTTACAGGCATTTTGTTAAGTGACAACTCTTCCGTTAAATGTCCCTTTTTATTGTGAAGCTTGTGTAGTAAGATCCAAACGTTTCATGCTACATAGGCTTTTATTTACCAGACAGATAAGCAGAAACTGTAAATGCACACACACACACATACACACACACGCACACACACAACACACACACACACATGCAGTACATACATACCATATGTAGCAATACTGTGTAATAACATGGATTACTAAGCTACAAGCAGGTGGTCATTTGTGGAGCCGCTACTGCTATTTAAGACCAGATGTCAGCTCGTTGTCTATCACAGTGTGCATGTGTGTGCATGTGTTATGCTCATGCATGTCTGTAAGCAGCCCTGCAGTCAGCAAAAGCACCCTGAGGACAATGAGAAGTGATGAGCATCTCAGAGCAAATGCCGCTCAGCTGTCAGATTGTTATGTTTGTGTGTCAGTGTGTTTGCGTGTATAGTGTGTGTCTGCTTGGATCTCGTTGACTCACGCTTGTTCCACTAGCGCTGACACGGCATGTCATGTTCCCCCATCAAAGTCTGCTCATCACATTTTATTCTTTGTCTGTGTGTGTGTGTGTGTGTGTGTGTGTGTGTGGTTTGTGTGTGTTTGTTTGCGTGCGTATGCAACGTCATCTGACCTGACAGCTCAAGACGTGTGCATTTGGTTACCATAGCTCCCTTTTTTGGGCTACTGAATTTATGAATTCTTGGGAGGACAGGCACCCATTGCAATAAGACTATGGGATGCACATCTATTGTGACATACATGAACGTAAACAATTTGGTGCTGAAAATCAAATTTTAGCATCTACTATTACATAAAAAATAACTTTATAAGTGCAGTTACAGAAATTAATTTCCCATGAAATTGCCTCTCTGCACTATGAGGATCATATTTCTGTGTTTATTCTGGATGCAGTAAAAGACCATATATGTTGCAAACTAGACAATTTTCATGGTGCAGTGTTTGTAACAAGCATTAGAAGGTCTTTAAATAAGTGATTAGACACTTATTTGGAATTCCATTGCAAGCTGGAAAGTTTTAGCATGTTTATATCAAATAAATGTTTGGGGTGTGCTTAATGCATGTAGTCATGAGGTCTGTCATTTCTGTTTACTGAAAACCAATGAGGACTGAATATGACTTTGGTGTAACATACTGTACATTAGTTGAGAAGGGTACCCATGCAGTTCCTACTTTAGCAAGTAATCTACAGTAAAGTGGATCAGGCAGGAGTGAAACAAAGTTGAGCATAGATGTCAGCTGGTAGTATTTATAAATTCCCCTTTTAATACTTTAATACCAAAGTTCAAATGATAATTTAATAACGCTACACACAAAGTCAATTCAGTTTATGGTCTACAAACCAGCTGAAAGAAGCACAAATCTAATTCAGATTGTATTTTCTGCAAAATGTCAAGCTTTTGTCTGATATTCATTAGGAAGTGAGATGAAAACATTTCTTGTGCATGTGGGTGAATGCTTAATTTTACAATTACCAGCTCATTGATATTTAATGTGAGTGTGCATACGCACTCCTGGCACTGCACCAAGCAAATTCAGCTGGCAGTAAATTAAGAGTCTATGATATATAAACTAAGATACAGACTTATACAGTAGACGAGCTCTTTTCTGAAGTAAATTTATAGGGGACGCATCCAGAGATAAATGGCGTCAAGTAACGGTGATAATGACACAAAAGCACACCACACGAATGTGTTCTTAGTGGTGAGAAATGGCCTGATTTAGTGTTCTAGACCACAAACTGTGAGAATGTACTATAAACACAGAGCCCCCCTTATCCTCACTTATAGTAGACTCCTGTATATTACAAAGTGATGCATTTTCAATCCAAAGCCTTCAGTGTTCCTCCTCTGTGGCACCAGATATACAACTAACAGGCAGCTCTCGTCAAGCTGTCACTGAAATGTAGCATGGTCTGACCTATACATATTGATCAGCAAAGCAAGTCAGATTGTAGAACTTGAGCATTGCTTCTCATTAAACCAGTCACAAAGAGTGAAAGGTGTTACCTTAAAACATTTCTTCCCCACTGGCTTCTGGGCAAAAGCATCCATCACATTATTAAAATCCAGGACTCTGACCTCATATGATTTAAGTACCACAGGACGAGATGCTAAGACATTTCTCTGACATCACGGTTGTTAGTTTGTTCCTTGAAAAACAAGTATTTCTCCTCACAAATTGTGGCTGACCGGTGCATATTTTAAAACTGACTACATTATAAAAACAGCTAATTAAAATGCACTAGTTAAGCGCAACTAGCATAGGCCAGTTAATCCCTTCTTTGGGGACGAGAGTTTCTCAGCAAGAGATCAACATGCTGTCTGTGTATTCAGCAGTGTTTGAAAGCCATACAGCTGGATGCACATGGGAACTGGTCCACTTGGCCCAGTTTAGTTTTCGTGCTTGTGAATAGGTATGAAGCAGTCCAATTCATCCAATAAACTACACCTATCTGATCAAGAAGCCCAGTGTGTATACCAAAGAGAGACTCCATGCTAATAAATCACTGTACAGTATAATGAACCACTCTGTGCTTGGAAGGCATGTGTCCCTCTTGAGAAATTAAATATTTTCTACCCATCACTGTTGTGGGTTTTTTTTTAAGAAATCTTGTTTGTGACTGTAAACTAAGTGTAACACTAATTCCCTAAACGGAATCTTTACTATAATTTTAATGTCCATTTTATGTTTACTCATGTACATAGACAGGTTAGCCCTATTTCTGTCTCACAATCACACTCTGTGTGGGGCATGTTCAATTATCCAGTAACATGCTTAAGACCACAGTGGACTAAATCAAAATAAGAGCATGCACATTTGCACGCACTACTCATGAAACGCTGTCCACTGACTGGCTCATTGTCACAATGATCAAAACGCACACACACGCAGGCCCACACAGAGTACACAGACCAGTTCATCCTCTACTTGATTAGGTTAGTCCTGCGAAGCAGCTGCCATCAGTCTTAATATTACACTAGAAAATAGGCTAGCTCAGTCCCACAGAGGCTGTAGGTTGTACCGTGTGTGTGTGTGTGTGTGTGTGTGTGTGTGTGTGTGTGTGTGTGTGTGTGTGTGTGTGTGTGTGTGTGTGTGTGTGTGTGAGACAGAGAGAGAGACTATTGTATCAGCAAGAGATGAAATCTGTTCCCCACAGGATGTGTGAGAGCTATTCCAGGGATCTTGTTTTGGCCATGGAGAAGCTATTGTGTACATGTTACATGACAACCAGGGATTGAAGTATAGAGAACAAAAGCGGCCTCGCAGAAGAAACTCTAGTTTTGAGCTTCTTCTCTCTCATAAGTGTAGTGACAGGCTTGCCTACACACACACACAAACCCACACACACACACACACAAGAATACCCACCCTGCCACAGACTCATACTACTTCCTGGAGCGATGTCGTGCCCATTTAGTTGTGAAGGACTTCTGCATTCATGCAGTTTATGCTGCTTCTTTTTCTGTCTTTTTCTGCCTATGCATCAATGAATTCATGTCATGAAATTCTCTTTGTAACATGTGTGTGTCCCTTCTCACCGACTACATTTAAATTTTTTTCCCCATTGCCACTGTATACTCAAGAGTTTCTGATTCATGTGTAAAGACATCTGACTAAGTGTGGTAGGTCTCCATTTTGGTTTTGAATTGTAGTGTGTTTCACATCTGACAGGAAATAAAAAAGACAAAGAGAGTTTGGCATAAGACAGGGGTGCTTTGACAGTGTTATTTCCATGGGGTGCCAAGTGCGATTTAGTGTTATTACATCCACACCAGGAATTAAAATGTCTGATGTTTTGTTTTCCATCACCAAAACTCAGTTTGCCATGCACATCAATTACTCTCTAATGTGTCCATTTAAACTGACAGTAAACACCTTATCTCACTTGTTTCCCAGTTCCAGCAAGTATCCTGACAATCAACTCCTGACATAAATATGTTTGCATGTTTGTATTCAAGCTGTCATTGTTTGTGCCTCTTTTGTGCCATAGAGATTGTATTTAATCTTTATTTAATCAGGCAGTCTCATTGAGATTAAGATCTCTTTTCCAAGAGAGACCTGAGAACAAGAAACATTCATAAGACAATCAGCAGACAACACACAACAACTACACAATAAACAAGGCATTAAAAAAAAACAGATAATAAAGCTTTAAAATCTCAGAGGGAATGTAAGACACAAGTTTGAGGGCAGTTTGCAGTTCATTCCATTTAAAAGGTGCGTACTCCCCGAAACCAGTGCTGCTAACATTAGTGCGTACATGAGGGATATCTAAGGTTAAGTAGTTAGTGGATTGTGTACTGTAGTTACTAGATTTAAATGAGAATCCAGATGCATGGACTCCTCTGAGAAGCGCCTATTTACACATTTCAGTTGTCCTAACTGACCTCTTAGACACACAGGTATAAAGAGAGAAAACTGCTAAAATGAAAATAGTGTGTGAAAACATTTTCTATACCACAAAGTAAATTGCAGAGAATGCATCTCATTAAACCTGGCTCTGCAGGGAAGGAGGATCCATAGCTCGGGGTGTGAGTGGTGAGTTGATGGTGTTGTGGCTTCGAGTCCTGCTACAGTCTTTGTCTTTTGTCTCATGTTTTCTTTCCAGATAATCCCAAATGATACTGACTTCAAACAAATGACAGTCTAATCCCCCAGCGTTATTGATGTACACTGTTACTGACAGTGTTGCCTGACCCCCAAACAGCATGGAATTCAAACAAGCAACGAATAATCCGATCCCTATGATTTATTGATCATCTGTGTCCTTGACAGACGCCTTTGGTCTAAAGTCTGTGATGCGTTGACCTGGTGTTTGCTCAGAGTTGATGAGCAGTATAATTACGAGAGCCATTTCTAGACATTTTTTTGCACAAGATCAGACTTTCAGTGGCGCTCCTGAGGTCTTTGATCTTTTCATAGCCAGAAAACATAAATACAGTAGATTTTAATTTTGTTCATATTTATTCAGCTTCACTTTTGCAACAAACACGTTCGTCCACTGATGAGTATGTTTACATGTATCCTACTCAGGAGTCTTATAGTGGTTTTGATCTTACGTGGGATATGATGTTTGCATAGAACATACAGTAACCAGGTGTTTTCAGCTTCTTTCATTGGTGACTAATATTATCCACTTTTCTGATCCTCCTCCTTCTCCATATCCCAGACTGTCACTTCTTAACCGACTTAGGCACAGGTAATACCAGTGTCAGACAGTCACTTGACCTGACCTTTCTTTGTTGTTTATTTTTAGTCAGCCTTCAGTGGGCCTGTAATATGATGCATATGCACTCATTACAAAACTGTTTTGTGCCCTGATTACAAGACTCATTAGACTGCAATTAAGACTGCAATTTAGCAGGGTCATTTTTAGGCAAAGGTTACATAGCTGGTTGACAACGGCATTTTTAGCGCCCTTCTAATTAATTTCACAGGCCCAATTTACTTGTTGCTTGTTTTGTCAGTCCACCATAGTAAGAATAAGAGTCATAACTGGGATTCTGTGTGCATGTATACAGTACCAGTCAAATTTTGGACACTCTTGAATGAGAAAGTGTGTCCAAGCTTTTGACTGGTATTATTCATAGTCATTGTCTGGCATGTGTACAGGTGCGCCCTCAACTCAAATAATGAAGTTAGTAAAACAGCAGATATGATAAAAGATGTAATGATCCACCTCGACAGAAAGTAAAAGTAGGGATGTCACGAGCCAGATCAGGGCCAATCTAGGTATTTAGTCGGATAGATATATAAGCTAAATACAGTCAGATCTGTTTCTGCTCCCGGAACGTCAGCTGTCAAAAATGCAATGGAACCGCAAAGCATTGTGAGCAATCGTGTTGATACATGATAGAGTCACTTTAAATTTGTAAATTGGTCATTTTGTGTCCATTTCAGTGGCGTTTTCCAGGTATCCCCACCTGCTGCTGCTCCTTGGAAACTGCAGATATATTGTATTCATTGAAAAGAGTTCATCTAAATCTCATGTGAAAATTGACCAAAAATGACGATTCGATTATTCCTTCTAACAAACAACCATTCAAATATCTATTTTTGCACATTATGTCCATAAGAGGGCAAAGCAATATGAGAGACAGAACCACTTGTATAGATTTATTTATTTCAACATAAACATGTCTTTTAAAAGATCTACATACCTACACATTACAAAGTAAACAAATAAAATATGTACTACACCCTAAAACTCTCTCTCTCTCTCTCTCTCTCTCTCTCTCTCTCTCTCTCTCTCTCTCTCTCTCTCTCTCTCTCTCTCTCTCTGTCTCTCTCTAGAGTGAGAACTCAGAACAGGCTGTCCGTCTTAGCGAGATCAAATGAACTGATTCATAATTGATATGTTATTCGACAGGCTAATTTTTATACAGGTTAGGTAATATTCTTACCGGCTTTTTCGATTTCTCAGAGCGCAAATCACTCTCTCTGCGGGCGAGCTGGGTTGTGAACTCTCTACCATCATTACCACACAGTTGTTAGCTTGTTTCAGCTTGACCCTCATTTCATTTTCAATCAGCGAAAGTAACGTCGCGTGCCTCCTGTCCGTCATGCACCGCATTCAGTGCAGCTGAATACGACCAAAAACCAGAACAAGGTTCAGAAATGTGCATGTAAACATCCTCATTGATGAGAGCATATTGCTGATGACCAAACATGGAACAGAACCTGATTGAAGTTGAATGAAACTAAAACTACATCATTAAGCTTTTTAGATATGAAGACATCAAAGGTATGAAAACATCAAAGCCCTTCGGATAGAAACGTCCTTGAGTTTTAGAGAAGCAACTGAAGTCATTTCAGAGATTACAGAGTTTTCTTACATTCATTTGCACAATCAGAGAGAACTGTAAGTTTTACCGCCTCATGTTTACACACTCAATAAAGGCCACCATGTCACCGTGTCTTAATTTATATCCAACCAATCTGATCAGAGGTATCATGAAACGATGAAGGTCTGTGGCCAGTGCAGGTCCGTGTCTGTTTGTGTATGTTGTAAACAGCTAGTGAATGTTTCCTAGAATTCCTATGTGCGTTACTGAACATGCTTTGAAAAACAGTGTTTAATGGCAACAAACCAAGGGCCTTGATTAAACATTAAAGTGTTTTTTCTTGGTAAATCAATTTTCTAACTGCAACCTGTTTATCAAGGATGTTAAGTAGCAGCTGATATGTAGTGTGGTCAGTCAGGGTCAAGGAACACATGTTTGTCTTTGATGGGAGCTCCATCTGAATTCTACTTCAGGCACATACATAATAAGCCTGTGAACTTCAAAGCAGCAAATTTGCCTTTGCTACACGTACGCTATTTCTTTTCCAATCAAAGCTTCTTTCTTTTTCTTTTTTTTTTAAATCCCCTTGTTTATTCACACAAAGTGATACCACTTTGCCACGGAGAGGGATCAGAGTACAAGGAAATGGTGCAATGCAGTCCTCATCCCGAGACCACTGCTGCGTTTGCATACAAGCGTAATTGCTCACACTTTATTTGATAGTTTTATTGTCAAGTTAAGTAAACATAAAACATCCACTGAGCTACAAGTGAGACTGACATTATTGGGAAAAGTAGTGCACATACAGCCTGTAAGTGTATGGACACTTCTTGTTTTTGTTCTTCAGGTTCTGTGCTTCAATTTGAATAAAATAATGGATACTATATTAAAGTGCCAATTTGAGTAGGTTTAATCAGTACAGCAGAAACGGTGTGGGAGAGATAGCCCTTTTAACACATAGTGCCCAGAGCACACTAGAGTAAAAGTCAGGGGATCACCAATGTCATTAGGTTTCATTGTCACAGAAATACATCAAATAGTTGTTGAAATATTTCAGTCTGGACAAAAGTGGTGGACTGACAAACCCTGTAACAGGAAGTCTTGACCAATTGTTATGTTTATATCATAGAGAAAGTTGAAGATTTATGTGATTGGAATGGCTCCCTGTCCTTCAGAAGGTGTGCAAGTAGAAAAAAATACACTAGTGTTGGGAAAAAAAAGAGTAGGTTGTGTGTTTTCACGAGTTTCCCTCAGTGATGTGTGTGATTTGACACATTTGTAGAAACTGAAGCATATTTGTTGTGAGACAAACACTGTCGGGTGTAGATTGCCCTTTAGACCCACCATGTTGAAGCTTTTCCTAATAGATAGCATTTGTTTAGGCTTAATGGTGTGCTGCTCAGAGGAGCGAGGGTGAACGTGGACCGGCAGACAAAAATTAATTTTAGACTTAAAAGAATAAACAGAGAAAATTGTGCAGTTCGTCATGGATATTAGATGGATGTTTGTTCCTATTGGTAATTAAGGCTATGTGTACAATACACTGTATGTTTGTAGTGAGGTCATCAAATATTAAGGCATCATCATTCATCCAGGGACACTGTGATGTTCTCTTTCAGCAGGTGTATTGAGTTTGGCTGCTGGTTGGTACAGACCTTATTAACAGAGTATTGGGCTTCAGCGTGACTCCATCAGGCAAATCAAGGGAACCTAAACCCAGGACCCAATCAGTATGCTAATAAAGTCACTTCTTTAATGACTGATTAGCAATTCAGCTAATTTTGTCTTCGCTCAGCTTGCACACAAATAAGTGAAATACTCTCTTAGCACGCACGTATACATGCACACGCAGTTTAATAGTTTTCACATTTATTTCTTATGTTCCTCATTGCTGGCAATTTATTTATAAGCCTCCCTCTATTCCTCCCTCCTTTACTTGTCTGTCTTGTCCACATTCACCTGCCACACCAAAATGATAATTAAATTGTTTGAAGTATATTGTGAATGTGAGGAACATTTTTAACATAATATAAATTAGATTTTTTTTTTTGTTTCGACTGTCAGCCACAGCGGAGCTTGTTCGAGTCTTTGTGTGAGCAAAGTTTCTTCCTCAGTGTGAAATGAGTTTGACTCTCTTGATGTTTGATACATGTTGATGCAGTGGCCCTTAGGGCTCAGCATCAGTATACCATCACAGATGTTGACACTTGTCCCGCTGCAGACTGTGTTATCGTGTTGGACATATAACACATGCTGAATAACATGTCTAACTCCGGCATCTCTGTCTTTCTCAGTGCTCAGCGGCCTCTGCTCCAACGACTGTCCTGATGATGTCAAGGTAAGAAGTCTGACTTTGTCTGTCTTTGTTTGTCCATTTTTCTAATGACAGCATAAAAATCGTTGTGAGGTCAAATTATTTCTTATCTGTTTGACCACTGACCAGTCTGACCAGGTGTCTGGGTGTACCGTCTGTTCCCGTTGCACTTATCTCTTCATGCATACATCTTTATCTTCCACTATACACAGCAATATTTCAGCAGAAAAACAGAAATAGGCTGAAATATCATCACTGCCGTCCAAACTACACCGTATGTGGGGAGGATCAACTTTATATTCGGGAAATTAGGGAAGGGGATTTGAATGGGTGATGTGTTTTGGAGCTCTAGGGCCGTATGAACACCTCTTTACATGTAAAAGAACCTTTCTTTTACCCGCAGCTTGAAAAACAGCACAACAAATGGAAAACACTAAAATAAATGGTTTGTTTTTATGCGATAAACCACCACCTGATTTCCACCTGCTCATACCCCTCCTCCTTTCTTTCTTTCTTCATGCATACAAGTCACAGACCGCCACATAACGAACCCGTAGGCCTGCTGTACTGTATTTCATACTCTTGTTCTTCCATGCTCTCTTTGCATTCCCAATGAATGAACCAGTGTGAGAGTTTTTGAACACAAGGGCAAAAGACGCGAGGTGTTTGACCTCCTGTCCTCTCCTTCTGTCCTTGGCAAATATACTTTGGTGTTTTGCTTGTTGCTTGTTGTTGTTCAGGGACATGTTGACAGTGATGGTCTCCGCTGAGGCTGGGTTGTGCTAATCATGTTGTAACAGCAGGTATTCATCCCAAATTGACCCTCTACTCTCAATCTGGATGTTTATGAGGTATCCAAGGCTTCATGTTTGCGATGGTATAACAAGGCCAGACGATGCTAATCAGTACTCTACATACAAGCTGAAGTTCGGCCTTTCACAGTGCTCCCTTAAGCTCCGTTTCTGCCTCTGGAATTAGTTTAGTTGACTAAAGCATGAGGTGTGTTTTGTAAATGATGGTAAATGGATTCAGAAGTTATCAACTCCTTAGTAGTACATTTAGCTTATTTGACTTTTGTCAGATTCATACACTCTTGAAAAAAAGCAGATAATGTACAAACTCAAAACAATAAAATAAATCTATTGGTGCTTTAAAGGACATTTTCCAGTATCAAATCAGCACAATTAAGGCCCAAAACTATTCCATTTCACGATTAGATAAAGCAATTATATTTCCTTACAGTGCGTTTGGACTGAAAGCTACTACATTACAGAATAAGGTTTTGCATTAAAAACATCCCACAAGCTCTTAAAACATAATGTATTTTGGAGTAAAGTGTAAGCCACCAGTTTACGGAGCAGCTCGATTTTAATCTGCTATTATTTATCCCAAAGAGCAAATGTTTGATGATCATGTGTAGACGGACCAAGGAAGAAATAAAGCGGCCAATAGCATCACTCCTTATACAACCTCTCACCACCGGAAAGCCCTTTGCAAAGCACATTAGCTTTGACATCAACAAGAAGCTGCTGGTATAAGAGTTGTTTTGGTTTTTCTGTCCGTCTCTTCTTCCACCCGCTTGTTGTCTAACTGAAAGCTATGATGAATGCAGTAGACGAGTGGAGCTTGCGGCTGTTCCTACTCCTCTCCTCTCCCATCCATCACCTCCTCTATCTTTTCATTTCACTGTCTCGCTCCTCTTCTTCTTAGTCACACCTCTCTTGCTCTGTCTTTCTCTCAGCCCACTAGTCTGCTCCTGTGTGGCTTTCTCATCTCTCTCTCTCTCTCTCTCTGTTCCTGTTTTTTTTTGACCTCATGTCGGTTCCTCTCTCACCTGACCACCGAGTGTCACAAGATGAAGGCCCGAGTCTCTTATGCACTGTGTACGTTCGCATGTGTAACAGGCTCATGATTAGCTGATGTAAAGCGAGGGAGAGCGCGACAGATCTCTTCATTAGTTGTCATCCTTTCATAATGAAGAGATAAGACAGCACTCCGCATCCGCCCACACAGACGCACAAACACACAGCCGTCACACTCATTTATGCTCTGTCAGATTCAAGCCAGCTACGTCAGACATTTTCTATGTCATCTAGCGAAAATAAAAGTGAAAAACAGCTAAAGGTCACAGCGGTGACAACATTCCTGTCTGTCTTTCTGCCCACTCTTGCTTTCATGTCTGCTTGTGTGTTCTTTCGCCCTTCCTGTCAGACAGCTGACGGACAAAAACTTCTTTCTTTAACTTGTCTTTGCATGTATGTTTTTTTTTGCAGCCTTTTGGTGTTAATCAACCAGGTCCCTATGTCATGTACACCACAGTGGACTCCAATGGCTACCTGAAAAACGCCTCAGGTCAGTACTTTCTTCTTCTTTTTTTTTTATCTCTTTCCATGTTAGCTTTCACTGCTAATGCTAAACTACCCAGTTGAGTGATAGAGAATAGCCAGAGAGACATTTATTTTTTTGAAAATGTCACTGCCTGAGCATTTATACATCGATGTCAGGTTTATTAATAACTTAACCTCCTCACAATGACAGCTGTCCTTAGTCTGGCAGAACACCACAGGGTTTCTCTTGGAGGATTTTGAGAAAATAGAGAAGAAAGCGAGGGACATATTGATTTCATTTTCCAGCTTTTTTTTTTTTTAAATGAGAAAATAGCCTCTATACCTCAAAGACAAAGGCTGAAGTAGAAAGGGTAGCTAAAGAAAAAGGCAAAAAGAAGGTCCTCCAAGAGACTGCTGTAACTGAAAGGAGAATAAATCAGTTTGATAAGGCTATAATCCTCGCCCCATGATGCTTCTGGACTTTTTGCTTTGTTCACACTTCTTCTATCAATGGTTTGAGGTTATTACAGGTCCTGTTAGATGCTCAATTACTTTGTTTTTTCTATATTTCTATGAAAGCTGTTTGGATTATAACAGGTTTCACTTACAAATCCATAGGTTGTGAATTGCTGTAAACAGGAAAATGACTTTCCACTTAAAAAGTTTTTCAGCACTATCAATCAAATATTGACCTGTAGGCACTTTCTATGGGATACAATCTCCTCATAGTTTTTGCAAGGCTATTGCAGAAAAATACAGAAAGACATGGAGCCGTCTCTTCCACAGCAAAGCTCAATAAGCTGTAGCTTCCTCGTGTTTTTTAAATCCCAAGGCACATCTCTTTCTAGAAAGGACCAGTTTCTATGTTATAATTTGAAAAGCCGTACAAGATTTGCAGATGTGTTTTTCCACGCTGCATCACCTGTAGTCCTCTTTAAATTTGGGACTTTTATTGACAAAATTCACAGGGATGATGAGGATGAGGATGATGATTATCCATGAAACAGGTTAGGTTTGATCCAGAGTGCTGGAAGTGGATTTCTGTTGCTCGTTGACTTGCTTGTGTGTGTGTGTGTGTGTGTGTGTGTGTGTGTGTGTGTGTGTGTGTGTGTGTGTGTGTGTGTCTGTGTGTGTGTGTGTGTGTGTTTGTGTCGTGTTTTTTTTTCATGAATTTTCAATCTCAAGCAGCTCCACTTCATGTATTCACAAAGGGCTCCTTCTGTTGTTGTTGTTAAGCAGTACTGTCAACATCTGGCTGTGTTCTGTGCTTTTAGGAATACACAAGGCATCACACCATAGGTAGGAGGTTTTAGTCACTATTGATGACAGTCTCTCACATAGTAAATTATGACTACTTCTTTTTTTGATGTCAATTGAAAACCTTGTTAGTTCAGCTGCATCGATTATTCTGTTGTAACCTGTAGAATGACAGGGTTACCATAGGATGAGAATTTCCTGAAACCCGGCACCACATGAGACTACAGCCTACTAAAGATAGATAGATACATACTGTAGGTAGAGAGCAATAGATAGATGGATGGAATCAGAAATTAGATGAGGCATTGAGGACAACAGTGCTGTGCCGTATTAGCTACAGTTAACCTAGTTGATGTTACATTGTGGGAAGGACACAGTGCTGGATGAGGACAAGATGCACTGACAGCCTGGGGTCACAGATATATATAGTCTGTGTGTGTGTGTGTGTGTGTGTCTGTGTGCAGCATAATCCCACTTTGTCAGATTTCACTGATTCATTTATTTGTTGGCACAGTTTCAGTATATACATCTTTAAAGAATGACTCGACAGACCACAGTCTACCATCGTTATTATTTCACCACCATTAGACAGCTATAGGCTCCTGGCTAAAAAAAACGGTGCTAAAACTAATCTTCCAATGGCTGCCGATATTTCAATTTGATGATATTTCAATTCGCCGCTCTGTGT
The DNA here is from genome assembly GCF_963924715.1 of Thunnus thynnus. Taxonomy (NCBI): domain Eukaryota; kingdom Metazoa; phylum Chordata; class Actinopteri; order Scombriformes; family Scombridae; genus Thunnus; species Thunnus thynnus. Next base: position 33,005,462 of record NC_089517.1, on the reverse strand, counting down.
CCAAGCTCAAAACACAGAGCGGACAAAATATGAACACAGGCCGGTCTGTTTTTAGTTGTTTTAAAGGGCTAGAAAGGGTGACGAAAGCCCACAGTTTCATTCCCTTTCCACACACTTCACTGGTTCAAAATATGCAGTTAAATGGGTATATAGAGCAACAGTGGAGAGCGGGGGAAAGAGAGGAGGAGGCGGGGGTGGGGGCTATCACCACCTGAACCCACGCCCACTGCAGAGACGATGGAGAGGGACACAGAATTCCACTGAAATCGGAGGTGATGACGGTTTTATATTCATACTAAAGCGAGACCCTGCAAAAGCCAGTCCTGACTAAAAGAAATGAAGGTTATTACTGAAAATATTGTCAGTTCAAAATAAGCAGTTATTTATAAAGGGAATTAGTTTACACTGAAATAAAAATACTTGACTGCTACTGACCCTTTTTAATAGGATTAACAGTAAAATATTCATTTTTACCTCTCTCACTCACTAGGACTGGGTATCATGGAGAACAAAAATTGTCTTAATTTAGGATTATTCAGTTAGAGATGTACTGTTAAAGCATAAAGGTGGTACTCCTCAGTGTTTTACTAACTTAAATGAGAAATTAATGATATTCAATAGAGCTGAAACGATTAGTTGACTCAGTCAATTCGTTTTTCAAGGACAAATGCCCAACATTTACACATTCCAGTTTCTCAAATGTGAGAATCAGCTGCTTTTCTCTGCTTTATATGATTGTAAATGGAATATCTTGAGGTTTTGGACTGTTACTCATACAAAACAAGTAATTTTAAGATGTTACCTTGATTTGTGAGGAATATTTTTTAAAATTTTGTACTATACAGTACTAGTCAAAAGTTTGGACACACTTTCTGATTCAAGGGAACGGGAAGGTGTGTCCAAAGTTTTGACTGGTAATGTAGATTAATAGATAATCAAAATCATCTTAATCTCTTAATATTCAGTATCTCTCAATCAAGTAAGTGAATCAGGTATGTGTACTGATAGATATGGTGTTTAGATATGGTGTGTCAAGGGAAAAGGGCTGGGCTAATCAGTGAATCATAAATAATACAACAGTTATGTTATGAATCCCAAACAGACTGTTTCATTAAAGGTGGATGTGTTGGTCTGGAAACCAAATTACTGGTGACTTGCTCAACTGATTTTTCACAAAAATGGAAAAGACCTGGGCCTTTTTAAGAGGTGAAATAAAGCAGGATGGGGAACACTAGTGGGGTTCAAGACTCATGTAACTGTGAAGTCCTGTTCCTGTGGACCTTTGGCACAGGTCATCCATATATCTTGTAACTCTAAGAGAAGACAAAAGAAGACAACAGCTTCATCTTTTGATGATAGGATCCTGCCTTTCCCCTGGATCCAGTTCAATGGTCTAGTTCATGTGAAGACCAGGTGGTCTTGACATTCTGTCCACTCAGCCACTATATCTCCTCTTGGAAAAAGTCTCTGGATCCCGAGACAGCGTCTTTATGTTCCTGGTTTTGTATGTTCAATAAGCAGAATCCCATTTAGTTAACATTAGAATATCCTGGCATATTACAGTCTGTCCGTCATGACTCTGGCTTATTTTTCCAGTGTGTGTTTGACTGGAGTGAGAGGAGAGAGGAGGGAGAGCGAGAGTAGCCAAAGGCTTTGCCGGCACAACTCCCTAGACCCCTCATTTAACAGCAGCAAAGTGCTGCCAGGGAGCAGGCTGCCTGTGTGTGCATTATGTGTGTGTGTGTGTGTGTGTGTGTGTGTGTGTGTATGTGTGGTGATTTAAAGTGTATTTATTCTGTAGCTTGTAGCTCGGGGAACAGCTAGCGAGACTGCCAGAGATGAGCAATGATGGGGCACACATAAACACACTTACTCACATACACACACACACACACACACACACACACACACCCACGATGTCTGGGCCTCTCCACTGGGGCCCAACGATCTTCACTTACCCTTCACCCTCCTGAAAGGGAGAAAGAGTAGAGAGGAAAGGAGAGATTGTAATATGCTGAGAGATGGAGGCAAGGACCAAGCAGGCACAGTGTATGAATGGAGTTACTGTAAGAAAAGAGGAAGAAGGAAGGAAAGGAGAGAAAAAAGGAAAAAGCAATTAAATGATTTAGAATGGAAATAACAGAAAGAGAGGAGAATGGTTAAAAGGAAGGAAGTGGGTCAGAGGAGATCAGCAGCTGGTTTGGATGAAGAGGGGAGGAGCAGAAGTAGAGTCATCGTAGTCTGGTGACATACTTGAGACACACGCACACACACATACACAGTACATGCCTACACATGTATTCGTGTACGCAAACTCGCACATATTCCTCAGTCTGTGTGTCTTCATGTGTGTGAGCACACACATGCGTACCCTGACATCTGTCTCTTCATGACCTTGTGTATGTGTATGTGTATGTGTGTACATACATAGCAGACAGTGGTGTGCTGTGCCCCTTACTAAGCAGCTTGGATGGATGAGCATGGGCTGTGATTCTGACAACAGCACACCTCATTATCAACTAACTCCTGCTGAGACAGAGAGAGAGGCAGAGGGAGACAGGTGGGGTGTTGGAGATGAATAGTTGAAGTTATTCATTAACTGCCCTTTTTATTCCTGTCTCTCTCTCTCTCTCTCTCTCTCTCTCTCTCTCTCTCTCTCTCTCTCTCTCTCTCTCTCTCTCTCTCTCTCTCTATCAAGCTATGGACACTCAGCAGAGACGCTGAGCAGGAAAAACACCGCAGTGTGTTTCCCTCTCGTGTCCCAGCTCACACACACTCATCCAGAACCATTTATCTTTAGACAGCTTGGGAACAGCGTTGGGAAGTAACATGTAATGTTCAGTGGCAATAGTAAGGTTATAGTTAACAATCAAAAGGACAAGTAAGGCTATTGATTTTTTATCACTGCCTTGAATGCCACAGTAGTGGTGACAAAGCAGAGTAATAACCTCATTTATTGTGTAATTTAATACTTTTTTTAGCTCAAAGAAGGAATTTTCTCAGGTCAAAGTTGGTATGAATCTTGAAACCAGAGACAGCATCTTGCATTTTTTAAAGGGGACGTATCAAGCACATTTCCAGGTCTATATTTATATTCTGGGAATATATACCGGTATATCTTTGCATGATTTACAATTCAAAAAACTAATTTATCTTTATCTCCCGGCCGACTTCTGGCAGCTTGGGAGTCTACATAAACGAACAGTAGTAGCAGCATTTCACTTCTTTTTCTCATTCTTTACTTGAAATGGAAACAGCATTTTTACACGTTCACCTCAGATTTGGACCTTTGACCATGTTTAACATAGACATCCAACATCATAATAGCATAAAAATAAAAGAAAATCACAAAAATAAATGAAAACAATTTAATGGGGCATCAAAGGCACCAAATGATTGCATGAGGCTGAATAGCAATAATTATTTATTGTATCTTCAAATTTTTACTGTATGACTTACACTAATGTTTTGTCATTTTGGGAACATTTTTTGGTTCAACAAGATATTGTCCAAATATCACCAAATTCAATATGCAGGTCTAATTTGCCCACCAGTTTTGCCAAACATATTTTACTGCTCATTGATGCTCTCTGCTTCCAAATTGCAGCGGTTATTTGGTTATGAGTTGCATCAGCTTTTTCTATTTCAACTGAACTGCCACTTGAAGACAAACAAATGTATTAGTTTATATTCTAATTTACCAGCTAATGGCCACAGTATCACAACAGGAAAAAGTATTTCATAGTATTGAAAGCCATTCATAAATTTGTCAGTTGTGGTGCAGTGAGGTGAAACGATGCATTCAGACTGTCAGAATTTCATTTTTTGCAGGTTATAAGATGTTGTCTTTCAAGAAATAAAGTGTAGTTTGTCAAAGTACACCATTTCCAGTGAGTTTATTTTAATTTAATACATAATTTTCTTCATATACTTAGATGAAATCCAGCTATTGTCAGTGCCAACATCCCATCATTACATTAGCTTCTTTGAAGCCAACATTTTTGGCTTTTAGTACCACTAGACTGCAAATTGAAAAAGAATGAATAACGTTGTAAAGCTAACACGCATAAAGAGAGAATGGTAACAACTCTGGGCAGTTTGAGGTGTCCAGACGGGCTGAGTGTGTCTGCGGTGCCAAAGATTATTGCGCACAGATAGAGAACAGAGAAGGAAGGAAGAGAGGGAGGACATCTGAGAGAGCAGTGACTGGAAGAGGGAGGCAGAAAAAAGTGAGTGCTCACTGGGAGGAGAATCATAACAGGCCCAGATCAATGTGGAGCTCTCTGCAGACTGTCCAATTAGGCTAATGAGTTCAGCGGATTAGCAACGCCTCACTCACACAGCACACACACACATTGTACATCCATACACAACCTTTAAAAAACATGTTCCCCTGTAGCACCTAATCCACGAGCATATTTATCATATCTTAACATTTCAGACATTTAGGAGATCCAGAACAACTCGTATGCGAATTCAAACGGAAAATCAGGTGAGCGCTGAATTGTGTTGACCTCCATATTCACCTGAAGCCAATCATGTTACTTTTTGCTGCATCATGCTGATGCCTCAAGCTGTTTCATAAAAGCCAGCCTATTGCACTTGACGTCATGCTGATCTCCGCCACAGTACACCCCGGTTCGAAGAAACTTCATCCGGTCAACAGAGAGGCTTTACCCTTTTCTCAAACCGTTTTACTGCACTGTATATGGAAGATAGGCTTGAAACACACAGGGAGAATACAGGATATGGGAGTAAGAGAATAGAGTAGGTGGATGAGAGAAATGAAAAAAAAGGTTGGAAGGGGAGAAAATGAGAGGGTGCAGAGGACAGAGCTGAAAGCATAGGGAGTTTCAGAGAGAAAAGGAGACGAGAGAAAATGAGGGTGGAACAAAAGAGAAAAATAGGAGATGGGAGGTGAAGTGCACAGAGATCAGAACAGAGGAAAGGGAGAGGAGAAGGAAATATTGGAGTGGAAGGGGAAAAAAATGAGTGGAGAGATAACCCTCCACGGAGAGAGGGAGAATTACTATTGATCAGGCTTACCATGCTTTTTCTCTTCTTGTTTTTCACTCTTTTTTTTTTCTCCTCCGCATCCCTCCTCCAATCCTCCTCTCACTCTTATCTGCCTCTTTCCTCTTTCACTTCTGGCCCTGTAATCTCTCTCCTCTGCAGCCAATTTATATAGATACCATAAATTGTAAAGAGACTGTTTAGTAACTTGTCATCGTTGTTGGCTGCCTGTCTGTTGATCTCTCTGTCTCTAAACATCCTTGGGTCTACTGAGTGAAATGCTTGTTTGTGTCTTGATAGTATGATATACCTTATTCCCCAGTTTATCCAGTGTAAATCTTATCACAGACATTAAAATGAATCATAAGAACTTAAAACGTATCTAGCTGTAACTTTGGCCTACGATTCATCCTCCTCTATTCCTTTGGTGGATGAGGAACTTGTAAAGAGGCTGCCGCCAACAGTTTGTCTTTTTTTTTCTTCTTCTTCTTTTTTTTATGCTGACTGATGTTTGAGTACCAGTGCTGGTATCTGCAGCTGTGTGTTTTATCATTGTGAAAATCTCTGATGATAAGCTTAACTTAATGAAGCAATTTTTTACCAACGTTTTTTGTCAATCTTGAATATTACCATCCTTAATGGCTCCGAAAACTTTTTGTCTGCTTATTGTCAAGGTATTACTCTTTCTACTGTTCTTGCAATACCCAGATATCATTGCAAGTGTTTTGTGGAACTCGCTTCCTTGTTTGTGTTGGTTTCTTGAAGTAGAAGTATTTATGAATGCTTCTGTTCTGGGAAAATGCACAAAGACATATGCTCATGCTCTTATATGAGCAAGTGTACAGTTCAGTATGCTCTAAATGTTCTCTAATAAAACTCAAGAGATCAGGTTTACAATATGCTCTTTTAAATGATTTTACAAAAAATTCTGAACTTGCACATTTGAAACATTTAATTTAGTTTTAATCTTTAATCTGACTTTTTTTGTGTGTTTTTCCCCCTTTGACTCACTTACTCTCCTATTGCTTTGTAATTTCTGTTGTGTTGTCTCTGGAGCAGATTTGAAAACTTAAGTTCATTTTTACTATGAGCTCTTAGTATAACACCACTGAAAGGACACATACTTTATTGACTAAGGACACAAAATCTGCTATCTCTATTTGGTTTTTAAGAAGGGCCAACTAGGGTGGTGACAGATGTCTTTAGGTCAATATACTCTCTCCCTCTCTCTCTCTCTCTCTCTCTCTCACACACACACACACACACACATAGTGTAATTTTGGTCGTCATCTGGGCCCAAGTGTCAACATGGTTCGGTGCTGTAGTGTTTGAGAGGCAGTGCAGAGCTGCATGGTGAGAAGGACAAAACAACTATAAAGCCCTCTGGGTCCCTCAGTGTGTCACCACACACACACACACACACACACACACACACACACACACACACACACACGTACATTCTCACATACACATTCACACAAATCTTCCCTCACAAATCATTGTCCAGATCTTGACACCATTGTATGGGCTCTGAAGGGGGCTCTCCAGGCAGGGCGGACTGTGTGCGTGTGTGTGCATGTGCACTATCTATCCCTGATGGCTCCACCCTCCATCTCTGCAATTTGCTCCTTTTATCACCATCAGGGGAGCTAATGGTTTCTATAGCGACAGGCACTAGGAATTTCTCTGAAAACATTTTTTTCTTTCAGTTTTGAAGCCCTGGGGAGTGAGAGAGAGAGAGAGAGAGAGAGAGTATGTGTGCATGTGTGTGTCTCCCGCAGGCCAATTATGTTTATGACCACGTTACCTTCCTTGAAGAATCGCTGGAATTATGATATTATTGTATATCTCACTATCCCATTTACTGTTTTACATGTTTTATGTTTCGATTCCTCTGTTAGTTACAATTTTATTATTTCAAAGGCCAGATGTCTATAGTCAAACCTCCGGACAGGATGAGGTTTTTCATGAGATACTGTATGTGTCATAAGACCTTTGCAGGACAGACACACACACATTAACATGATGTAGTTCCCTTAGAGGCAACCATGTACTCTCTCTGTCTGTATTCCTCTCTTTAATGTTTCTCGCGTTTTTTTCTATTTTGTTCTCATGTCCACAGGGAGGTCAATTTTGCATCCCAAAATCCTAGTCAATGTCCTATCTGTCATTTCACTGACAGAGGAACAATAATGTGAGGACTATCAAAATTCATTTCAACAGGCAAGAAAAACACTTGCACCACAAACCACTGAAGGTAAAATGTAATTAGCATATCCTAATTCCAGATTTCACGCTGCTACATCTAAAATCATTTCATGTGCACGTGCAGGGTTCAGAATTATTTTCAGCCCAGAATGTCAGCTCAGTGACAAGCATACAGATGTCAAAGCATACCAGCAAAGGCAGCTGTATAGATACTGTAAATGTAAACCAACAGCATTGTTGTAAATTACAGTATGTGGTGTGTTGCTGAGAGCCAAGAGAACAGATTCCAAGAACTTGGTTTGCAAGTATCAGACGTAGGAGAAAGAAAAGAAATATCAACAATGTGATGACCCCTGGTGTCATCCTTGTTTGGACTTGTGATTTACTTGTCTGCTCTGTCTTTGCACGTGTTTGTTAGGGCACCTGGCAACACCTGAAGGCCCACAGTGTTGCCAGGTTGTTAAAGTCTGGGCTACAGCTGTGGCAGTCTCTCTCCCTCCTCTGACTGCTTCTTGCTGCTGCTGCTGCTTGCAGCTTTCAGTTTCTCCCTTCAGGTACCTGTTCTGGTTTGGTTTAGTTATGTCGCCTTAGTTGTACCTTACAACACACACATGCTCACATCTTACAGTCATGCTCACCATACACCACTGATGCTACTGATATTCACACCCCATTCCTTATATACTTAGTTCATTCTTTAATTTGGTTCAATTTGGTTTAATTTGGGTTTAATAAAATAGCTTTTGTTTAAACTTTGATGTGGCGTGTCTCCCTTTTGTTGTGGCCACTTGAGCCATGTCATAACAAAGGGGGTCTCGTCTATTAGGGTTAGTTTGTTTAAAAAGTCTGTTTTGTGCCCCAGGTAGCAGTTGGGCACATGGTGTGATTATGATTTGGTCCAGCTGCATGCTGGCTTTGTGCTGTGTGTTTGTCGTCAGCGCTGTTTTGGTCTTTGGTTTTGCTTTAGTTTAGCTCTGGTTTTGCTCTGGTTTCTGGTTTTTGAGAGATACATCATGTGTTTTTTTACAGGAAGTTTTGGTTTCTGACCTGGTGTCGGATTGCTGTGTTTTGTTTAGAAGGTAGGTTTTACTGTCCTGATATGCTGTATACAGAGTTTTCCCCATTAGGCTGTAGTGGCATTTCCCCTTTTTGTTGTGTACCTTTTTTGGGGTTTTTTTGTTTGTTTGTTTGTTTTGGTTTTGGTTTTTTTGTAGTGTTGTAGCAACATGGTTAGTGTCAGTTGTTTTCAGACAACTGTCTCAGGGGCACATCCGCGTGATTTTGCGGGGTTGCCTACTTGCAGGTCACTTTACAAATCCGCTGGTTTTCAGTGCGTAAATACCTGCCACAAACCACATGAAGACTAGGGGCCAGTTATAATAAGTTGTGGTTAGGCAGTTAGGTGGAAATTGCTGGGGGTTGTCAAATGCATGTCTTGCAGTGAACATGTTACTGTCTGTATCAGTAATTTGTAATTATGGCTTCCTTGTTGGGGTTTTTTTTATGCGCCTATGGCAGAATTTATAAGTGGCTGTAAAAAGGATCAGTCTGTGCAAATAGCTGACCGTTATGGCATTATTGTGGCAGAGAAAAGCCTAAGGAGGAGATTAGAAATGAGGTTTTGTCATCTTTGTTTGAACAAGGTGTGTTACAGAAAAGTGAGTTTTCTCCAGCCACGGCAGAGCCAGCGCCCGTGTTGGTGTCTGCTCCAGCAGTTGTGCAGCTGGTTTGACTTTTGAGCAGCAGAAGGAGATGTTAGCCTTGTAGTTTGAACAGGAGAAGTTAGGGAGACAAATGGACAGGGAGGAGAAGCAGCTTGAATTGGAAAAAATGCATCAGGTGGATAAGGAGAATGAGAGGCAACTTGAGTTGGAAAAGCAGCTTGAAATATACAGTAAATATAGTTTTGTGCAAATCTGAACAAAACAAGTAACTTAAACTCTGCAGAATACACAGACCAGTATGAAGAAACATACTCTGCATTACTTGTCTCTTTCCATGCAAACTGCAGCAAACCTGCTGCAAGCTGTATTGGCTCCAAGTTTGTGCACGTTGCTTAAAGGGACCTATTATGCTGATTTCCAGCTCTATTTTTTATTCTGGGACTCCACTAGAGTAGCTTTGCAGTTCAAAAAAATCTTAATCTTAGTGTAACTTACACTGGCCCTTTATGCAGCCCCTCAGTTCAGCCTCTGTCTCTTAACAGGCAGTTTTAGCTCCTGTCTCTTTAAGACCCCCCTCCCGATGAGCTCACTCTGTTCTGATTGGTCAGCTTCCTGGAAGCTGGCCAAGGGGCAGCGGCATCAGAGTCGTGTTAAGTTACCGCTGATGCAAACCCAACATTTCCTGCTTCACTGTTTCATATTAAAAGATCTTAAATGACTAAATAACAGGAGACTTTTATTGTGGAGAATTTACAAGAAATGAAACATGCTCCTCACTGAATTAGCTTAGCTTTGTTAGCTGCGCTAAAAAACAGTCAACACAACAACATATGGAGGTATTTGGAGCTATTTGTTCAGCGGATCAGTAAGAAATAATGCAGAGAGGAATAGTACAAGCAGAAACAGCCACAGTGATGATGATTTTTGATGAAGAGCTGCAGACAACCAGCACACCTTCAACAGGTAAACAACTTATTTTTACTGTGCCTGCTGTGTAATAGGAAAACACTCACAGTGTGCCAGCTCAACTCGGGTCGAGCTGGCACAGTGTGAGTTCTTTATATACATATACATATGTGTGTTTGTGTGTGTGTGTGTGTGTGTGTGTAAGGAAAAGCATAATAGATCCCCTTTAATGTTTTCAGCATTACAACACTTTAGTAGCCACTTCACACATCATTAATATTGGTACTACAGAGTAGAGGCTAATGGACCTATTCAGGCTACAATAGACCCTTTTTTCTTCATTAGTATTAGTATTGTCTTATGTCTTGGTCTATGGTCAAAGACCTAGTTAAACACAGCATGTTAAGTTATACGTAAGAAGTCTAGATGACAGAAATGTTTTGATTTCATGTTGCATTGCTGAACACATGAGATGGCAGCCTCACCTATATTTAACTACAGTATCTCTTAACATATTGGAGCAGTTTTCAAAGACATGTCATCTGTTGTATGACTCCTCCTCTCCAGGCTTTTAATGAGTTAGTGAATCATTGGTTCAGTCTACCTGAGACTGTGCAGACCAATTAACTTGAGGCAGGACTTCTGCAGGACAGAAAAACCTCAGTTTTGGAGTTTGATAGAAATAAATAAAACGCTCAGATGGAGAAGAGAGCACTTTCTAATACTTCACTCTGTATATTTTATTTTTCTCTTTCTCCTTCTTTTTCTGCAATCAAACAAATCAGGCTATAACCTTTAAAAATGTTAATATTTAATTTCAGGTGTGTATGTGTGCATGAGTGTCTGGCTGTCAGTGTGTGAGGTCCTCAGTGTCTGTGTGTTTCTGTGTGCCCTTGTTGGTAATATTGGCTGGGCTTTGGACAGTAACTGTGTGTGTGTGTGTAGAATTTTGTGAAAATGAAAATGAGCACACAGACATTCACACACACACACACACACACACACACAGACACACACACCAGGGCTGACTGCTTGTGCTGCTGAATCCGCTTTGTCTTCTAAGAGATGGATTGTAGGCTGTCAGTCATGTGTGCAGGGCGGTATTCCCTGCCAAGGCCTCAATGGCTCTGCTATAGTGAGATAGCACAAAAACACACTCCAACACAGACACACACACACAGACACTCCGATACACTGCTCTGCATAATACCCTCTGCCAGCCTTCCCATGTTGTGAAATGGCTTCGCTCCAGCCGCGGCTACTTTTCCTAGCCAGTCTACACACACAGCACTCAGCAGACGCTAAGCCAGGCTCCCTGCCTGCGACGTAACCCTGCTTGATCCTCCATCAGACACACACCCACAGACACACACACACACACACACACACACTCAGACCCACTCCACCCTGCTGAGTGGCCAAGTGCAAGCCATCCACCTCTAGCTCACTGACATGAAACTGTCTGTCTGTCAAAAACATCAAACCAAGGCAGGCTTAAAGGTACAATCCCCTCAAAAATCAATCCTGTTCTGTCCAACCCGATGGAAGAGGTTCAGTGTGAAGAACTGAGTGGCAGTGGACTGATTTAAGTCGGCTTCCCCTCCTGGATACCCTCAAACACTCCTGTTCTTCAGATCTGTTAGTCCATCTGGCTTTTGGTTGGTGGATATCAACAAAAAGAAATGGCAATACCATAAAGGCCACTTCATGGTTCATAATAAAAAACAGAAGTACTGTAGGTGAAAGGGATTTGGGGCAGAAGAAATCTGTTACAAAAGAAATCCCTCCTCTGGTTGCTGGTGGTTGATGGTGAGGAGGTTTAGTCAATCAGTTTATTTTTGTTCCCTTTTAAGTCAGAGCTTTATACAGACATGTAGTGCTTGTTGTTTGCTGTCCTAATTTCTCTGGACATTAGCCAAATTCATTTTCTTACTGCATCATGTTTCTTCTTGTCTTACATGTCTTTTTGTTTTAGGGTCACTGTCCATGTTAATGTCCATTGGATTTTTTTTACCCCAGTGCCTCTGTGCATGCTCAGCTGTCTTCGCTTGGTTTAGAGTTTCTTCCTTTATTTTCGTTCATGGTTTCTTTGCACATACTGAGGGTCTAAGAGCAGTTGTAGTGGATAGATGAGCTACAATAGGTAGGCTTGTTTTATTTCACTATTACCTTATTTAGTTGAGTGAATTGTGATTGTTGGCAAATCAGATTATGGTAGGCTAGTTCTGGGTAAAGTCCTTTGAGGCCTACTTGTGATACAACTTGAAGTTGCACTTGAAAAGGACATTATAAATAGTTTTGACTTCCAGGTGTTTTTGCTCCTCAGTAATGAAATTATCCTGTCAATGGCAAGGATAGTACACATAGTACTCCAAATTCTTGCACATTTTGTTTTCAATCAGTCTTTAAGTCACCTTGGAAAAATAATAATTATAATAATAATTAAATAATATTCAATAATTCTGTTTCAGCACTTGATCATCATTAAAAACTGCACATAAAATCCCATACAATAGAACACAGATTTCCACCTTAATGATCTGGTACAATTCCCCTACCCACACTCACTCATACACGCACACATGCACCTCTCAGTAAATGTCAGACACCCCAGGATTCTTACGATCTTCAATGTCTGTTAGAAGCCAGGGCTTTGTACTACCCTGAACAAGTCAATGCCCATGAAACTGTGCCCAGCTCTTCCTGGAAACAGCCAATATTTCTGTCTCTCTCTCCCTCTCTGTCCCTGTCTGCGGTGTGCGATTAAGGCAATTATGCTGCCTCTTCACAACACCACAAACCCTGCACTAAAAAGCTGGGAAAATAGAATACATAGAGCGATAGCAAGTGAGAGAAATTTAGAGTGATAAAGAGAGACGACTGATAAAAAGCTTTCTTTAGTCGAAAGTGGCAAAAGTCGATGGGTCTATTCAGCACTCAGACCGACTGGAGCTAAAGCATGTGCATTACATAATGATGGACAATCTTTTATTGCACTAACTCCATACAACCACCACTCCCGGTTTTACCTGAGTTAATTACTCACTTTCACCCACTAACTGATCAATTTTTACCCTCACACACCATGCTGCCAGAGTAAAATGGCAGCTATATTTGTGCAACGTGAAGGAGCATTTAGGAAGAGAAATATTGAGCTGCAGTGAGATGGACTGATCTGATCCAGGGTCAGCTGAGGAGGACAAAAATGAGCCAGACAATTTTTTTTTTTTTTAAACTAAAGTGAGGTTAGGCATAGATTTAAAAAGAGAGAGAGAGAGAGAGAGGGAGAGAGAAGTAAACTGTTGTGCTCCTCTTGGCCTGCAATACGCAGTCCATCCACATTAGTTCTGATCACTGGCTGCCTTCAGGCTTTCTTTCTCTCTTCTTCCATCCCTCTTTCTCTCCTTCCCTCTCTTTGTTTACCACGTAGAGGTTGATTTATGTCGGCTGCACTTGGCATAGTTGGGTGGCGTGGGCGAGATACAGCAGCTGAAGGGGAGTGAGCGAAGGGAGACGAGCAGGAGGGAAGAGAACAAGAAGGGGAAGAGAAACAAGTAAGGCCAAATCGGAGTGATGTATCAGGGGAGAGAAAGGGAGAGATGGGCAGAGAAGAGGTAACAAGAGAGTAGGGGTTGGATGAGAATAATAAGGAGGAAGAGATTAGAGGACGGAGGAGGAGGAAGAGGGTGGGTGAGGAGACAGGGAGAGGTGGTGGACTGGCCTCAGGTGTCTCGCTCTGATTTGTATCTTTTATGATGCTCCTTCATGTCAGAGCACAAGGTCTCAGGCTGCAGTCCCTCTGGCTCGGTCACTCCTGTTGTGTGTTTATTCCTCATCCCTCTCATTATGTTTACTTGTTTGTTTTAGTCTTATCACCGGCATTAATGGTCAGGATCAGTTAGGTTAGATCTGATCATATTTCATTACGTAAAACTTCAAATCCCAAAGTTCCTTTGGGAAAGCAGGGCCTTTGCAGCTGCATGAGATCAGCAAAGAACTGACGATGCAAACATCGTGACGTTAAGCAGGTGTAATGTTTAGCATGCTCACCATCTTAGAGTGTGTGAGGAGTGTGTACCAAATTTGATCAAAATCCATTCAATAATTGTTGCAACTTTTCACTAAACATCACAAGTGTCAACCTCATGGTGGCGCTAGTCAAAGCCAAAGTCAGAGGGAATCATCCTTCAGGGATGATGAACGTCTTTACTAAATTTCATGGCAGTCCATCCAGTAATTGTTCAGATATTTCAGTCTGAACCAAAGCGAAGGACTGACTGAGTCAGCAGGCTGACATTTCCATCCCTCGAGCCACGCCGCTAGCATGGCTAAAAATAAAAAGGAACAAAACTGCCCCTCGAAAACAAAACTGTAGAGCAAAAAATACCCTCTGAGATAAGGCTCATTAGTTATCCTTACAGTCACAGTATGTGTTGAGAAAAACACTTTCTTTCATTAAACATCGGTTCATTTCTCTTTCTCCCCTCTTGCAGCCGGTCAGTTGAGCCAGTCGGCTCACTTCTCCCTCCAGCTTCCCTACACCGTGCTGGGCCTCGGACGCAGCGCCAACTTCCTGGACCACCTTTTCGTCGGCATCCCTCGACAGCCTGGAGAGACGGTGAGGAAATATGAGAGAGTTATATTACCTGGACACATCACAGAACTCATGTAGGAATAGCTACAGGTTATATAGTCTCACAGATTATTAAAGGGAGACACATTTATAGAGGTGTGTCTGCATGCTACAGCAGTCACAAAGAAAGAAAGAGGTATGCTGTACAATCAAGATTTAAAAGCACTTCAACCTCCTGGGTGCAAATTATATCAAGTACCTTACATATATTGTAGAACTGGCATGCCAAATTAAGTAATTTCTAAGCAGCAAAAAAGTCAGTAAGACACGAGCAAAAATAACAAATGAGACTAATATGTGGTAAGAACAATTCAAGCTTTTTTAAAGACATAAGCAGAGAGCAAAATTGTTGTTTTTCTCCTAACACTCTGGCTTTATTTCATAATGAGGTGGATGTTACGCATTTCTATTGAGGATTGTGAGACTTGTTTGAAGAATATTTTGTGAAGATTCATGAGAGGGGTTTTCTTTCCAAGAATTTTCATCAAATTAGAAATGCTGAAAAGACACAGCAGTATCTCCCAAATCTTGCAAAAAACATGTAGTGCCTGGTTGAGCTTGTTTTTTTTTTTTTTTAGGCATCAGTTAATACAACAGAATATGTGATATTTGTGCTTATGTCGACTGTCACATCATGTCAAAGAAATATTTGCACACCAGGGGAGCAGATAGCAAGAGTGTAGGAGAAACTAAAAAGAGTCCACAGAAGAATTCAGTTTTTCTATTCTTTTTACGGATCTATAAAATACGTCACCCCCATGAATGTGATGGCCATCTTTCACTCAAACTGAAAAGGTCAACATGTCTACACAATGCTAATCAGTTTCACTGTCCATCTTTCCACTTTAAGTCTTTGCTTTGCTTGTGAATTCACGAACCTCATTAATTCCCTTAAACACATATAGAGAGTATTTTATTTCAGTTTCACAATACCGTAAGACTCTCTTTATTGAATGAATCCTGCTCAATGAGTACCAGTGAAGTATTTTCTCAGCTGTTATATATATATAATGTTTTGTTGGTCAAAAAAAGTGGCAGGTTGGGCTGTAGAAGTGAGGAGAGAAGAAGCACATCCAGTGATTTAAAGAGAAGAGGACAGGTTGGGAGATGAAATATGTAACACAGACAGTTTTATGGCAGATAGATTCCACATTTCCTTTCAAATGTACAGGAAAATTGATGACGTCACTTGGGGGATTGACAAAGGTGCTGCGAGCACCCCGCTGGAACAGAAATAGCAGCACCCACATCTGTGCTTTGAGCTTCAAACAAATCTTTGTCGAACAACCCTGAGAGTAGAGGATGCATGAATGAGTCTCTGGGTGCTACCTGTGTGAGGCTTCCTGTCATACTATAAGCCAGCGTTACATCTATATAGTAAATCATTTAGTTGAATCTATTCGTCAGCCACATTTCTACACTACACTGCCTCAAATGTCAGCTCTCCTCAGTTAATGCTCTCTCACTATCTGTGCATTCTTCTCCATCTCTGTTTTCTCTCTTACACGTTGCACTTGTCACACTGAATATGAGGCACGACAGGGCCCTTTTTTTCTCCTCCCGTGTGGTACCAAGGTCTTCGTCGAGCAGCCGATTAGAATTGCAGATGGGTCGGTCCGCGACTCAGAAGCTGTAATGCACCACGAACACTCATCTCAAACAAGCTGCTTTGTTGTCCCCTTTCCTCACACTCTTTACTATGCAAAGAAATGTGATCCTTTTTTTTCCCTCCTCCTCGCCCATTCTTTCTACAAAGTGAATTAATGAATGCCTAAAGATGCAACCCATTATCACGAGTAGATTTTTTTTTTTTTTTTTTTTTTTTACTCCGCTCCCCAGAGGGACTGGGGAGTGGAGTAACTCCAGCAAATCTACCTGTAATGAGGAGGAGCAGCTCTGATAAACTCCACATAAAAGAGGGAAAGGTTTAGAAAGCCTGACCGCTACACCGCTCTGCTCAGTCAGAAGGTTTGCTCCTTGATCTCTGTTTGTCAACTCTTTTAATTTATTTTTCTCGTTTTTTTTCTTTCTCTGTCTGTCTTTATATCTGTCTTGCTCCCATTCTCTCCCTATCTCCCCTACTGTGCTCTTTACAGTTTTCTTTTCCACAACGAGAGTTTCTGCCTGCTGTTTCACAGAAGGCAAGGTTTTGTAAAATCTACTTGGATATCTTCCATCTTCTGTCCAATCATTCCTCTCTTTTATTCACCCCCTCCCTGTCTTCCTCTGTGAGTCTCTCTCCTCCTGTTCACTTATCTTCCACCCAGGGGATTCCCTTTGCTGCTCAAAGTGGTTTACTTCACTAATCAGTCCCCTACTTGTCACTCTCACTCTCTCTCTGTCTCCCTCACCCTCCATCTCTGTATCCGTCTCCCTCGCTCTCTCATAGTGTGCCAGTTTCCTTGGCTTTGAACCAGAGTGTCTCTCTTTCTCTCTGAAGACTTGGGAGCACTTTTCTCTTCCAAACAGCCAGATCGGATCTGCTCCCAGGCAGCAGTAGTGGAGGCTGACTCGTCTCCAGCTCTGCTCCCCCGCCAGTTGCGCGCATCGACGGCAGTGCTTTCCAAGAGCTAAGCGACAATGGCTGGCGGCGAGAATGTGCTCGTTATGTAAAAAGCAATGCCGTTGTTGCACGCTTATTCAAAATAGCTGCGAGATGTGGTTCCTCTCAATTGACGAAGAACGGAGAGTTACAATTAAAGAGTAGTGCCACTTCCAGATTCAGCCAAATGTAGAACTGGAAATGTTAATTCCTCCTAGCTACAGGCGTGGTTACAGCTTTTAAATCAGACCCTCCCCCACCCCTTCTTTATACTGTATGTCTGAACTCTTAACCCCATATGAACTAGCCATGCATGCCTGAGCAGGGGCTAAAGCTAGATACATGGTAAAATCAGACCTAGATAAATGTGGTAAATAAAGCCACCAGAGTGAGTAATGATGATGCTGAGCCTTTATAGAAATAGAAGCACTGTTGTGTGCAGAGGTTAAATACAGTCTGTGTCAGTCTTAATGTCAGATGTCATCACTGGATGCTGAGCCTGAAGGCAGCAAACTCCTAAAACAGAAACTTGAACTTGTGCAAAGTCAAACTGCTGTCAGACACTTGGCTGCAAGCAAATGTTTTAGATTGATTGACTCTAACAGTCACTGCCTGACCAATTACATACCCAAGTGCCCAAGTCTTCTCATAACTTTTCACTAGAAGCAAACAGAGGAAAGGTGAATGTGCTGCAAACAAATGATGTAAACCAGAAAAGCACAGGCCCAAAGGACACATTTATAAACCACAACTGATTATGTGACTGTGTTGACTGCTGGAGGAGCAGGCAAAGGTGTACATGGGAGAGGGGGTGGAGAGTCTGAGCTTACACTCCTGAGCAGTAACATCTTTGCAATTTCTAAACTTAAAAATAAAGAATACTTCCAGTGTCCCTGGTCCAGCAGATTCCTAATGTTATTTTACCATCACTCAGTCTGATTAGACATCTAGTCAGGTTGGAGTCGGGTGGAACGATGATGTCATCAAACTCTATGAACTGATAATAAAGATAAATGTGTCAATCTGGACACGCCCAATCAGATGTGAGAGGAGGACTAATCTGACAGCATGAGTGAAAACACTTGTGTGGGTCAACCATGGGTGTGTAGGGGCTTTATTTTTAAAGTAAAAGACCAACTAGGGTTGGGCAATATAACAAATTAATTCAATTAATCCGATTTTTTTGTTTTTGCACGATGTATAAAATGTTTAAATCATGAAATTATAGTTGTTACAATATGCATAAAAAGTTTTTTAGTCAAAAAGTAACGTAGATGATAGCTGCTATATTAGCTTGTTTGAGTCACAACAGTCCCGTAAAGTGTGACGTGATTAGTTTCACGACATGTGCACCTGCTGCAGTTGACAGGACCGCCGTTACTCCAGGTGGCCAGCTGTCTGCGGCTATCTGGAATTTAATGGCGACATCTTGGAGAAAGACAGACTTAAAATGACTCTGCGGACTGATCTGCATTCTCAGTTTGTGTTGGTTGACAGTTTCCAGATTCAGCTTTGTTCAGCCCGTCACTACCTGCCGAGTAGCTAATGCTGCATATATTAGGCTGATATCTTGTAAAGAAACACAAACAGCAGCAGATCAATTAGCGAGCAGACCTTTCTGCTCTGTCTGTTCTGACACTGATTATTAAACTGGATGCCTGTGCTCTACTCGAAGCATCTGTGTGGGATAACCTATATTTTTTGTATAATGGTGACAGCCTTGCAGGTGGTGTAAGTCTTTCATTATTCTTGCTCAACTGTTTAAAAAATTTGATGTCTCAGTCCTATGTGCATCGTCACAAGCCATGACTAAGTATCGAAATATCTATAGAGACAAACTTAAACTACTCCTCCAGTATAATCCACTTCTACACCGTTGATTTGTACTGTATGCTCACAGTCCTTATCCACAAGCTCAGGAATTATGTTGTTGCACAGGATAAAACTTCCTGTTATTCCTCCTTGATTTTTATGTTAACCTTCACATTTCCCACTGATATGATTTATCTACAGAATCTGTTGTCTTTCACCTCTTACAGCCTTCTTCAGATATGATTTTATGTATTTTTCTTTTTAACTGTAGTTTTATAATATTTCCTATCTGCTGACACATGAAATCAGCTCAACTGATTACTGTTTAAATACAGTTAGAAATCCAGTTAGATCATTATGGGACACTTTGAAATATGTCTGTGGGACAGTAATTACAAACTCACCATAGTATGTCTGTACACTTTACGTGTGTGTGTTAACTCAGCAGTGGTTCCAGTTTTCTCCTGTGAATTCTGTCTTCAAAGCAGACCTCAGTGCTGCTATAATGACTCAAGTTACGGGATGATAAAAGACAATGTATATTTTATTAAGACTGCGACTGAGATTATGACTTGTTCTGCGGATGGCTGAACTCTCTCACACACAGCTGCACAAAAACTCAGTCACACATGCAAATATACACACCACACATGCGCACAGAGAACTGTGTCGCTCTCCGCAGCCAGAGTAATTTATTTCAAGCAGCAGGTTATCTGTATCTTAAATGCACGGCTGAAAATAAGCACTCCACTGTAGCTAAGGAAAACCATGAGACCCTATCATTCTGCCCCAGAGGATGTAGCACACATATTCTGTGTGTGTGTGTCGTATGGAAAACTGCATATATGTATGTGCTCATGAGTTTTCTCTCCGTCTCTTTCCAGGACATCAGGAAGCAGGAGTGGACGGCCATCATCCCCAACTCTCAGCTGATCGTCATCCCCTACCCACACAATAAACCCCGCAGGTACATCACCACTTCTACTTATTAATATACATATAATACAGAATAGATGGGTCATAAGTGTCCCTTTTCCTTGTTCACATCCATTTAATTAGCTGGGAAAAAAAACATTGACGCTTGTTGCCATGGATACCATTCAAAGCTTTAACTACCTTATGCAATGCCACTTAACATATTCAAGTTACCTCGACTAGATACAAATAAGTGTGTCTTTGCATTGGCTATAGTGAAAATGACGCCCAGATGTGAGCATGCAAACACTATCTCTCACACACACACACACACACACATGCCCTCTCACCTCTCAGCATGTGTTCTCATGTTATCATGACATTGTTCACATGTAGCTCAAACCCCAGAAGGAGCTCCAGATGGCTATCCAACACAGACAAACACACACACACACACACACACACACACACACATACAGCAAACTTTCCCTCCAATATAGCTACAAGAGTTGCCAGGCTTGCCAGCTCAGACACACACCTACGTACACGCCATGAGTGGAAAGAGAACTAAATAGAAAGCCAGGTGCCTCTTCCTCGGTATTCTTCTCACATATAAGCAAACAGATTGTGAGATGATAAATTTAATATATCAAAGTGGTTGGATTGCTGGAAATACATAAAAGTTCTTAGAAACCAGAAAAGGAGCAGTGCTGTGACAAGAAAGTGAAAGAGATGTTCGTTTATTTATTTCAGCTTAATTAGGACACAGTCTCTGAAGTGTTTTCTTCTTCTTCTTTCGGCTGCTCTCGTTAGGGGTCAGCACAGCGGATCATATCTTCCTGTCATCTGCATCTGTCTCTGTCACACCAACCACCTGCACGTCTTCCTCACCATATCCATAAACCTCCTCTTTGGCCTTCCTCTTTTCCACTTTCCTGGCAGCTCTCGTCTCTCTCGTTTTGTCTCCAAACCATCCAACCTGAACTGTCCCTCTAATATACTCATTCCTAATCCTCTCGATCCTCGTCACTCCTAACGAAAATCTCATCATCTTCATCCCTGCCACCTCCAGCTCTGCCTCTTGTCTTCTCGTCAGCACCACCACCTCTGAACCATACAACACAGCTGGTCTCACTACCTTCTTATAAACCTTCCATTTCACTCTTGCTGGTACCCTTCTGTCGCAGATCACTCCTGACACTCTTCTCCACCCACTCCACCCTGCCTGCAATCTCTTCTTCACATCTCCTCCACACTCCCTGTTACTTTAAACAGTTGAACACCAAGTATTTAAACTCACCCACCTTCACCACCTCTTGCATCGTCACCGTTCCGCTCTCCTCCCTCTCATTCACGCACACGTACTCCTTCTCGCTCCTACTGACTTTCCTCTTCTCTCCAGTGCATCTCTCCACCTCTCCAGGCTCTCCTCAACCTGCTCCCTACTCTCACTACAGATCACAATATCAACCGCGAACATCAGAGTCCACAGAGACTCCTGCCTGATCTCGTCCGTCAACCCGTCCATCAACATCGCAAACAAGAAAGAGCTCAGAGCCGATCCTTGATGTAGTCCCACCTCCACCTTGAACCCATCCATCACTCCAACCGCACATCTCAACACCGTCACACTGCCCTCATACATACCCTGCACCACTCTTACATACTTCTCTGCCACTCGCAACTTCCTCGTACAATACCGCACCTCCTCTCTCAGCACCCGGTCATATGCTTCCTCTAGAACCACAACGACACATTGCAACTGTTTCTGACCTTCTCTTTACTTCATCAACATTCTCAAAGCAAACATCGCATCTGTAGCATCCTGGCATGAAACCATACTGCTGCTCACTAATCATCACCTCTCCTCTCAGCTAATCTCTGCTAATGTGTACCACTTGGTAATTACAGTGTTTTTCTGTCAAATAAAACAATGATATAACATAAAACAGCATATGGCAAGTCTTCATTTTTTCGTACTGTGTCCTCCTCCTCCTCCCCCACTTCCATTCTCTTCTCTCTCTTCAGCTGGAGCGCCAAATTATACCTGACTCCTAGCAGCAGCGTGTTGCTGACGGCCATCGCGCTGATCGGAGTGTGCGTCTTCATCCTCGTCATTATTGGTATCCTCCACTGGCAAGAGAAGGTCAGGACACACTCATACACACACAAACGATGGTGTAGTTGATGTTGGCCTCTTCCTGGTGATTTACTGCTTTAGTGAGTGAGAGAGAGAGAGAGAGAGAGAGGAAGAGAGACAGCAGATTGGTCACAACCAGCAGCAGATGGGTTTCACTGTCCCTGTCCTGTAGTCCTCTAGCCTCCCACTGAGACACACATGCACACTCTTTCTCTCTGTCTTGCTCTTTCTCTATCCCTCTATCCCTCTCTCTCACTCTCTCCCCAGGCCACAACCTGGAAGGACGTTCAACTGTAATTGCCTGCTTCTGTGCTTTCAGCATGGCAGGTCTGCTGTTCATTACTGCCATAAATACGCCCTCCAGGGAGTCGATGCATGTTTTCATGTGTGTTCGGTGGTTCACCCCCCCCCCCAACTCCCAACCCCAATCTAGTTGCTGTTTCAAGTCACACACATGCTACAGCGACAGCAAAATGTACCCTGTCACAGCGTGGTTGAGGCACAAACGTTATTTTACACTGATTCTCGCAAATTCACTTTTTTGGATTGTTTCCTTTTTCATCTACACACACAGTGGTAATGCTGTCTGCTGGGCTGAGCAGTTACTAAGTTACTGGCATCTTCTCCAAGCCATCTGTCATGCAAGTGTGTGCAGTTAATGTGTGCCTGTGTGTGTGTGTGCAAGCAGGATGTCATGTGTGCATGGTTACACTCACAGAAGCGCTCTAATTGCCCTCTTTTTTGGGAAACGTAGGCGCAAGCATCAGCTTCATCTGAACCAACACTGCATTTAAAAAAAAAACATGGGTGGTGCCTGAACCGAGCATCTTGATACACCTAGCATGTTCAGGTGGATGGGAGGAGATGTGTGCTGGGGAGGCGAAGGCTGTGTGGAGCAGTGTGAGGGCAAGAAGAGGAAGAAAGAGGAAAATGCAAATGGAAAAAAAAAACATGCACTTATAGGCTGGCAGTATACCTCACACGAAATCAAATCTGGCATGTTCATATATGCAAATTGACAGCTTTTCAGGCACAAACAGTAATGTATTTGGCTTTGATCACTGATGTGTGCTTAAGCTGACCAGTAAAAGTTATCAAAGAAATGTCTGCCTAGTTCAACTGATCCCACAGTAGAGTTATGAAGGAGCTGCTGGTCCTAGAAGTAGTTTTTATACCTCTAATTGCTTGTTTGAAGGTTTTCTTTTAATGATATCTTTAATGTTTCTCAGCATAGAAACATGGGAGTCTCCTGGATAATTGAACAATATTACAGTTTTGTCCTAAGGCCATCAGTTTTCATTATTACATTTTGATTTCTGAAAAAAACATGCCATTTCTGAGTTTGGTATACGATACCCATGAGCCTCCATTATTACGGAGAAGAAGCCAGTCAGAGTCACGAGTCTACTAAAGTCAACTAGCAAATTCAGAGCGCTTTGTTGGTGCAATTCGGAACAAAACACTGCATCATAGTTGCTGAATACATCTAATGTTGACCCAGAATCCTACAGTGAACCGATTAAATGCCTGATTGTACTTTCAGGTTTTTCTAAAAAGCGTATTCTCTAGCCTCTTGGGATTCATGGTTGGCTTTTTATGAAAGACCTGGATATTTTTTAACACAGTTTCTCATCTTTTGTACTTATGGTTCAACCAAGAGAGTCTGATGCTCATCCAAGTCTTGCAAGTTCACCTAATATCGTCTGTGCAGAAAAAAGAATGGGACACAAGAGCACTACATTCCAGCAACCCTTATAATAAAAAGAATAACTTCATTGTGAGACTCACACATTTCATTTAGAAAAAAGATATAAAAGCCAACCAAGCATATGCATACAGCCAATGATGTATTCACACTTGGAAGGGTATAGTATATGGCTATGTGGATCAACCCCTTAAGTGTGGCATAAAAGCTAAGATAAAAACAGAATCAGCAATGGGAAACATTAGAAAAGCATTTGGAAATATTTAAGAATCTAAAAAACACCATTTAAAACTCAGCACTTAAGAAGTCCTCCTTCATCTCTCATGGGAAAAAACACTTTTGAGGTAAAAAATCAAGACTCCCTCTTTGGTTAGGATTAATCACTTCAATGCCTGTAAAGAATAAAGATGAAATGTGATGTTTCATTTGACTGAAATTTCTTGCAACAGAAGAAGTTACGTCATTCCTCTTGATAGAGCTCCTGTGTTGTGATTCACTCTTTAAGAGAAAAGGATGTTTCACCTACATGGTATTATATCATGTAAATTTGTAGTTTTGCATGTAATGAAATTCCTAATGCTGATGCTCATCTTATTAGTAGAGTGGTTAAAAGACTTGAGATCTTTTATTTACTGGCAGTTAATAAATGTAAACATAACAATTTCTAAACATGAATCAAATCTTTGTGATTTTTCATTGAACCAGTCTGAATGTGTTGGCCTAACACTGCTGCAGCCTGAAGAGTGTTGTCTCTGCCTGGAGTGGACGAACAGTGCTGTCACTGTGTTCATGTTGACGGCTTTTAAAAACATGACAAAATTTGATTTAATTTAGGGTACGCGGTTGGCCTTGAGAACTGAAAGGCACACGTCTGCACAGACAGGCTAACGTGGTTTAACCTCTTGCAGCATCCAGGGAATTGAAAGTGAATCCTGTAAACCAGCCACTAACATCCTCCCTCATATCTCATCTTCTCCCACCATCAAGTAAGGTCAGGGTGAGCCCACTGATTGACATTTGGCATTTCTGTGTGTTTGCGCTGCCGCCTCTGGTATTTACTCTTCTAATAACAAAGTCAGGTAGAGGACAGAAGCATGAGGGCAAAGACGTGTTGTCCTGCCTAACAAGCTAACAGGCCTTTCACACATGTACGCAGGTGAACTTCAGTTCAGTGCAGAATTAGCTGGGGTAATAATGTATGTAACAGTCATATCTATATTAATATGAGCCGGAAAGGAAAATAATATTTAAAATAGAAGGATGGAATCAAAATAGCAGCTCTTCATCTGAGATGCATCGTCTTCATACAGGACATACAGGCCACTGGGCCTAATTAGAGCCCAGTGAGACTACAACATGTCTCACTGTAGCTACCCACCTGGTTTCAGTCACAGATGCTGCACCACTGTGTTATTAAAGTAATAATTTTAAGATTCTCATTTAGATAAATGTCTGTTAAGTCACTATCTATCACCAAATGAGGTAACACAATGGTGATTGAGCCTACGTCCCACTGATGAAAGCCTTTGCATTTGCAATATCACAAACTGGGTGTCGTTGGCAACATTCTCAGGAAAAATGACAAGCGGCACACAGTTAGTGACACGTTTTCCATCACCCAGCAGCAGTTTGTCCACCAGAGAGGGTAGGTAGAGCTAAAGAAATAGACTCACTCTTCAACTCACTTGTGTGTGAAGCGGCGTGCTATTTTTTCCGGTCTCTGCTGGGAAGTGAGGTCCAAAAACACACCTGCAGTTACCGCTTATCACCATAGGTGCTGCCAAAGAGAACGATTCAGAAATCTTCAAGATTGTTACTTTAAAACCTTTAGATGGAGACAAATCAATGCTCTGCTGCTTAATGATGATTCAGGCCTCAGGATGACAGTTCGGTGGGTATCCCCTGGACAGTCAATTAGACCAAGATTCGACAGCAGCACAGCCCAGTGGATTGGTTATCCAAAGGAATAAACAGCACATCAATCCATCTGCTCTTTTAAAAATGTTTCACAGCATCAATCAATATGTGGCCCTGCTATCTTGTAAGATAGATGAAGGCTTTATTACAAACCAAAACTGACTGGATAAAAAAATGCAGCAAATGTGTCACTGCCGATCTTTTTGGTGCAGCGAATTAGTCAATGTAGAGAAGGCTGTCCTTTAAGACGGGACAGTCATCTGAAGAAGTCTTTCTAATGTACTGAGATCATGGTTGAGACATTCTTCTTTTTCTCCTCTGTCCTTACAAAAACATGAGCTGCTCTACTGCAACATTTAGACAAAGTGGCAGGCAAATGAAAAAGGAGGGATGGTTCCATTCAGATACTTTAAAATTGATGGCAATTTTCTCCTCTTCATCAGGTCATTGCTAATCTCACATAACAGATCTAAATGCATTATTGACTTCACTGTCACCAGTCCACGTGATATGGGATCTTATTTTTTCCTTTTGTGCTCAGCTACTGTCAGATGACGACCAGTGATGTGTTGCACTCCTTTAATCCTTTGGCACCGTCAAACCTCATTACAATGTACTGCCATATGAAGTGAACCATCATGAAATAAAGTGAAATAGTACGCTTGTGATATTCCACACAGAATCTCTTTTGAGAATTAAACTCTAACCCCCTGTGAGCTTGAACGATGGCTGTAAAAGATTTGGACTCTGACAAACCAGTCTTTATAAACAAAGCACCAAACTCAAGGCAGGTACATTTTCCTTCACTTCTTACAGTCCTCACCAAATTTGTGACAGGGGTGGATCTTGAAACTCGGCTACTTTTTTAGTATTGACTGAAATGTGTCCGTAGCGTATCAAGTATATTAACTGGCACCAAACACTTGCTTAGATTTGTACTTTTATACTTGTATTGTACATGTACTCTCATGTACTTTTTCTCTTTCTTTAATCAGACAGTATCTGATTAAATTAAAAATGTTGCCAATTTTTTACAGCATCTTGTGTTTAGACAACATTTAACATTTGAGAAGGTTGGCTTTTTTTGTTAAATGAAAAGAACATGTTTATATTCCTCAGTAAGTAAGGTAAGGTATCAAAAAAAGTATTATCTGTTACATCAAAGATATAACCAAATATGTCAACAAATAATAGTTAGTAAAATTATTTTAAAAAATAAATGTTTTTTTGTAAAAAGGGAAAAGTATAAAGCTATATATTTAATTTTACACTCCATTTTCCACAGTATTCATTAATTTATTCCATATGTTTAATATGGCAACATGTTTATCTGCACTTTGTCTTTTGTCAGTTTTGGGCCTCCATATTGTCTCAGTGAGTAAGGACAGAGTGGTTCAGACCAACGGAGCTCTCAAGTGACCTTGTACACATTTGCTTGCAAGCTCAACAGTGTGTAAGGATTGAGACAGAAGCAGCATGCCATATTTTGTTGATAGCTATGAAATACAAACGTTTTACAGCCATCTTTCAAGTCCACAGGAGGTGAATGTTTGACACTTAGAGA
Source organism: Thunnus thynnus (assembly GCF_963924715.1). NCBI lineage: Eukaryota > Metazoa > Chordata > Actinopteri > Scombriformes > Scombridae > Thunnus > Thunnus thynnus. The sequence continues at coordinate 32,978,443 of NC_089517.1, read as the reverse complement.
GATTTTTTGAGGATGCTGTTTCACTTTAACCGAGGCTGTTGATACATTAACTGCAGCCCACAACCTTCTTCTTCTTGTGCTCAGAAAGAACTGTACATCATTCACACTAATGCGCTGCGCGGATGTACACAATCTGTACTCGCCGAAATTACAAAATGGTTTTTCACGGGCCCTCGGATCATGAAATGTACCCAGTCTACAGAGGACGACGTCAGCTGTCAGTTCAAAGAAGTGAACAGAAAGCGTGAAAAATTGCTGCTGTTGGCTAAAAGTTTTCCTCACCACAGCGTGAATGTTAGGAGCATGGGACGTGAGCAATGCCCTCAGCCACGTGTGGAGCTGGAGGGGAGGAAGGGGGGGAGGAGGTGTTAAGGGGTGAGGGGGGGTCTATGCCGCACTTCTGTCAGCTTGGCTGTGATGCCGCCGCCTCCAGTCATCACACCTGCCTGTGTGTCTCAGTGCTCAGAGGATGATAATAGACTGTTGACTTTAAATATACATGTATTATCTCTTTAGAAGCCCTTATCCTTAAAAGGCTTTTTCATGTTCACATAAGGACAGAAAGTGTGTGAGTGTGTGTGTGTGTTGGGGGGTGAGAGTGTGGGTTTGTTTGTACGGTGTGTTTGCAATGTCTCATGAGATTGTATAAGTCAAAGAATTTGCAAAGATGACAGATAATTCACTTTTTTTCCCACCTGCACCTCTTTGATTAAATATCCAAAGGTTAACGTCCCATCAGAAGTCTAATTTAAGACCTGCTACATTTATTCTCTCGTGGTTGCTCAACAAATTTAATAATTAGACTGCAAAGTTCACCGTGCTTTATCTTATGCTCATTTTCCCAAAAGGACAAATTGTTTAAACAATTAATTGGTAGTTGTTGTTACACGAGCAAGGAGACCTAAACACACCACCAATCTACCAATGGGTCCATTTAATTAAGCCATAGTTAATCAGTGAATATGACAGCAGGCCTGGCATTACATCACTGACTGTGACTCAGCTTGGTACAGGTTGCTGAGAGAAGCCACTGATCCAGTTGCATAGACTCACTGTATGACATATTGTAGCTTGTATATCCACATTTTGGCTGTTTTCTAAGCTTGAGGTTCAAGAATAATAAAGTTTACTTACATACACACAGATGTACACACCAGTGTTAAAGGATGAGTTCACAATTTTTCAAGTCCATCCTAAAACAATAGTCAGGTTACCAAATGAACATTGAAACTGGTTTTAATTGCTGTAATGTTTCCTCCTGTTCATACTGACCATTAAGAGATACCATGAAGTGATGGGCAACAAAATCCAAATTCCTCCTCCTGTGCAAAGATGTATTTAAAAATTTATTTGAAGCTAATATGAGGCTTCATCTGTCAAAAATCAAGTCAGCATCTTTCAAAGGTACAGTCTTTTTAGTGCCAAATGCCCTCTTTTTGTTACAATCCTTCCACTGCTGCTGAACAGGAAAAAAAATATCCACCGAGATACAAAGCAGACATTTTTTTACTAAAAAGACTGTAACAGTGGGAGATATCCATTTTATTTAGCTACCTCAGACAGCTGGAGCCTCATTATCTTCAATATATTTTTAAATATATTTTTGCTCAAAACAAAAACTGGATTTTGGCTTCCATCACTTAAACCGTTTTCTCATATGAACTCCGAGAAATGTCTGGAGAATTAGGTCTGAACGTTGTCCTGAGTTGCCCTTTCAGACATGTGACACGCATCAGGAGATTGTCTGTGTCAGACGCGTTCTCACCTGCTGGAAATACTCCATTAAATGAGAGATGGCACCTGGGTAGAGTGAGCAGTAGGCAGGACCAGATGCAAAGAGCACAAGCGGTCACGTAGCTGGTTCGTAATTTGGTCATAAAGAATCTCTTGCCATTCCTTGAATTTGTCTGACGATTTCAGCGTGAGCCCTCACCAACAGATCTCGTCTCTCCAGTTAGACATTTTCATTCATGTCTTTGTGTAAATGACCCTTCTTCTTCACCCTCGGATGTTTATATTCTTCTGGTTTCACACCAGTCACATGATAGAAACGTCATCAACACGCCCACTCTCTTGCTGTGAATTCTCCAGAAAATGACCTGCTGTATTCACACATGGGCTCAATCGGAGCTGGCAGGGTAAAATCCATTTTATGTCCGATCCAACTGATTCGGACATTTGCGTTGTCACATACAGCTCCTCTGGGTAATGTCCGCATAACTTCAGGATTGCAGTGCATTATGAAGGGATCTTCTGATTGTCAGTATGAACAGAAGGAATGATTACAGCAAGAAAAACATGCATCTGACTGTTGTTTTAAGGCAGACTAGAAAAACTGTGAACCTGTCCTTTAATTTTGGCACCTGATGTTGATTTAGTCTTCTGATGAAAATGTGTACGACTTTTAGTTGAATTTTAGTCGTTTGATTCTTGTTAGTTTTAGTCAACAAAGCTAGAGGCATTTTAATATTTTTCATCAGTGAAATGTTAGTCAATTTGTTTGTCTTTGTTGTGTACAGTTACCATGGTTACAGGTGTTGTTCTTGTCTACCACTAGGTTAGCAGAAAAGGCACTGTTCACCTGTTCATAGAAGTGTTTTATTTATTTTAGTCTAGTTTTCAACTTGTACAACTTTGACAACTTTTGTCATAGTTTTTTTTGACAAAATTAATCATGGTACACACACACACACACACACACACACACACACAAACACACACACACACACACACACACACACACACACACACACATATAGACATAGTGGTACTACAAAATCCACCCATTAATGAAATGTCCTCTGTGTTCAAGCAGAACAAATTAAAGGATTATGTTACTTATTGTTATCCATGACGTCAGACCTTAAAATCTTGACTGACATGGTGTTTCTCTCTTTGTGTGTGTTGTTCAGAAAGCGGATGACCGAGAGAAGAGGCAGGAAGCCCACCGTTTCCATTTTGATGCCATGTGAAGGAAGACAACTGCATCATGGGAGAATGTCCTCTCCTGCCAGCCACCTAACACCCTTCACATCTACACACACACACACACACACACATACATCTACACTCAGTCTCATTTCAAGGGCCAATAAATGGATCCTCATTTGCCCCAAAACGTTTCTTTTTGATATTTTTCAGTCCTCAAGTCAGATGTGAAATATTCATGTTCCATTTCATTTATTCATTCCAGTGTTAGAAGTACAGGAGCTGCAACAAGGCCACAGAGACACGGAGAGAAATCCTAATGCAGATCACTCACAAATTTAAAGCTGGGATTTCTCAGGACCGGCTGTAGTGTGATCATCAGTGGTGTTATTAGAGCATTTTGACAAAATGACACAGATTGCTGTTAAAACGCCCAACAAGTCACTCCGATATTATAAGCTCTTTGTTCATGTTTGCTCACTGGAAGAGAAGCACATTTGGGCACCATGTGTGGAAATGTGCAGTGTTACTTGAAATCCATGTGTGTGTGTGTGTTACCGTCCATTGTCTTTGTCTAGTACATCCACCTGTGTCTGTGAAACTGTAATGAAATCCTTCAGATTTTATAACCTGTAAAATGAAACAAATTTGAATCTCTGTGATATCGATCTCTGCCGTGCGACTGCAGCAGCAAGCAGTGCAAAGTGAACAGAAAATGGACACAAGCGACATAATAATTCAGTGGAACATTTTTCTGCTACTAATCTCACCAAAAATGATTAATGGCCTTCAGGTCTGCTGAGTGCAAGTTCATCTTTTTCTCAGTTGATCACAGTATCACAGTGCATCATGGTGAGTGCCAAAAAAAAAGAAGCTTCTATGCTGCATCCTGCAACTGTCTGTCGCCACTGCATCAAAGCTCAGCTAACAGTCTAAAATCTGGTCGTCCTGCTGAATAATGTGCAATTTACTCCAGCTTGTTTTTTTGAGATGTGCTTCGTTTTCATTGACTTTTTAAATTTAATTGGGCCGGGCGCTCTGGTTTGTTCTGATATTTATTTTACATGAACGAGCTCATGCCTGTCCAAGTGGTTTGCACTTTTTTAAACTAATGATTAACTGTGGGTGTATATAATTTATTTTGTTTTGTGGATTTGCAAATGAATGTTCCAGCAACTAAATGTGTTTACTTACTGAGGTTGAGAATAAAGGTTCTTCCTGCTTAAATTGACTCCGGGTCGCTTAATTTGTAGGTTTTAGACTCTGTTTCTTTTCCATGATGCACTCTAATCAAAGCTTCTCGTGAAATTAATAGCTACACATGAGTCCCCGAACCATAATACACCACTTACAAGAATTCTGCCCCTGAAACTCCTTTCTAAGAACATCTTTTGTTTATTTTGTGGCTGCGCAGCTTCACATGCTCTCGTTATCTAAACTAGAAGTGAGTGAAGCAGCAGTGAAATTAAACTGCCTTTAATTTTTCTGAGGAGCCCTGGAGGCTCCTCTGAGCTTCCCTCTGGGGCCCAGCAACCCACTTCAGGACCCACCCTGCTAAATAATGCATGCAGAGAGTAAACCTTCCTAGCACAGCAAATGACAGTGTGGTAGCTTATGAGCAGATCCGAACTGATGTATATAATAGCAATAGTTGTGTGAGTGTGCGTGTGCGTGTATGCGTGCGTGCGTGTGTGTGTGCCCACGCTAGAGAGAGAAGACACTTCAAGCAAGGAGATGGTGCACGTTACAAATTGCGTCAAGCCTAGTGAGAAAGATAGAGCACAGCCGGAAACTGGGTGATGTAGCCTTGAAAATAAAAGCATGGCGGGAAAAATAGGAAATATTGGGGTGGGATTGTTGACACTTCATTAAACCTCACAGTCACAGCACGTAGAAGAAACACTTGTAACTTGAAAAGGTTTAATATGCAACATTTGATCAGCCTCCCAAACTTCTCGCATATCACGCTTAGACTTGATAATAGATTAAATGAAACAAACTCAACATGTTGAGTTTCAAAACAGCAGCAGTCTGGAAAGAGTTATTAAATTATGTGGGGAAGATCTAAAAAAAAAAATCTAGAACATTTTGGACTGTGAATGATGTACATTATGTACAATATGTCACAGTAGACACATGTAGTGTCTCTGTGTACAAAAGAGGACGCATCCAGCTTTTACCCTGATGCAGTTAGTCTGCTTCATGGGGGTTAATTATGTCTCATAACTTGCAAGCAGCATTAGGATTTACATAGTAGACCTGAATCTCTAGTTGACTACAACAGGACTTTGCCTGAATTCTGCATTTACACTGTATTTGTTGTAATTTAAAAAAGATGCAACAAGTTCGCCTGTGAGGTTTCATTTTGATAGTACCGACCGGAAAAGTGTTTTTCTCATTCTGTCTAGCTTCACGATGCTCATGACAAGCCACTCATTGATGTAAGCAGCGCCCACGGCTTAAATGAGCCTCGTTCAGGAGCATTTCTTAGTTCAGACACGGACGGAGAGCAGACAGAGATAGGCTCTCCTCCTCCTTCTCCTCCTCCTCCTCCTCTCTGTCTCTCTCCATCCATCCATCATTCACCCGTATGCGTCTTTTGGATATCCACCTCTCCTAAAGCGCGTCAGTCCGCTTGGATCAGTCCACCCTCCACATGTCATCTCCACTGTAGTCCCACAGGAGGCTGGTTTTAGTGTGATGATGCCTGGCTGAAAGGCTCACAAGCAGCGTTCCTCTTCCAGCCAAACGCAGCGGGATCGCCGACTGAAGGAGAGCTTGGTGCTCGCTGCTTTCTTCTTGGAGCGTGGCTCTGCGTAATGGATTTACTGTTGCCGGAGAAAAGTTGGATTTTGTGAAAAGCCCGTTGGATCCATAAAATGGACAGAATTGGGGGGTGTTTTTAGAAAGGTGCTTTTGGGTTGGAATCACATCGTGAGAGGAAATGTACAGAGGTGAGTCGTTTACGAGCTGCCCGAGCATCCGTGGTGCGCGTCAGGGTCCGGCGCCTTGGGCAGAAATCGACATTTCATTATTTGAAGCTTTGGATAAATGTATTTACCTTGTTCCTTTTTTTGTTATTCAACACATTAGGTGTTTTATTGACAGGTGATAACGATGTCAATACATTTCCAGAGCATGAGGATGACATAAAATTATAAGATACTCACTATGGATGAGACAGTTTGAGAACAATTACGATATTCCTCATTTTCTATGTAATCAGCTTTGACTGTGAGAGCTTAAATTTAAATATATATGCAAACTGATTCTGATTTTTTTTTCTTTTTCCGCTGCTCTCTGACAAATACATCCTTCTGTCTTTCGCCTATATTTGTCTTTGTTATCAAGTTGCCTTCTTGTGACTGTTTATGGCAAATCTTTTTATTGTCTACATCACTACTACACATGAACCACTGGCTGATCTGTTAGTCTGCTTCCTTATTTTATAAGATTCAGCAAAAGCCAAACAGGTTCTTCTGGGGTTTGGTTAGAACCGACCAGTCAAAAATAAACTAAAATAACGCCAAATGGTTCCTAAAATGTTTGATTAATGCTCCGCTGGTTTTGATCATTTCATTGATTAGCACTGATTTCTTAATTTACTATTCTGGTCCTATGATGAAGCATTTCAGAGTGAAATTTAAAAAGAAAGAAAATTTAAAAAGGAGAGTTTGTTCTTCCAGCAGCCAGTTTGCACTGTATGAGGTGTGTCTCTGTCCATACCAGCATACGTGAGTGCAATCTGTGTTTCATGATTATAATAGACAGCAGAGGTCACATACTATTTGAAATCCATATAGAAGCGATAAAACCGTCAGGGAGCAGAGAGTGTTTCCAATGAGCGGACAGTTTGACTGTGTGTTTTTAATCACTGACATAATAACATATTGTATGTCACAAACAGTCGACTGTAGCACTTTGTCTCCATAAATGTCGCCACAAAAAACTGTTTTTGATTAAAACGAACAGCGGCTGCAAACACTAATTATAAGGTTTTACAACCTCCGTAGCAGAAGAAGCTCTCCGAGTTTAAAGCCCGAGTCCTGTAGCAGGTGCGCGTGCGGTGCGCGTGCGGTGCTGCTGCTCCACTGGCTCCGGCTTCAGCCACCGTCTCGCGCCATCAACACCTGAGGCACGCAACGCAGCACGCGGCTGCAGCACCTCTCTTGATGTGGTCAGTGAAGCGTTCGTGGTGCTTTGGTGCGGGCGGTTTACTGCAGTAGTTCCGCTAGAATAAATGTAAGTTCTGTTTTCGTTGGTTAGCCTATTTCAACAATTTATGAAGTTAACTGTTAATTGGACTTCTCTTAAGCTCCATTAACAGCATGTCGACGATAAATGAACTGCTATGTGGCCACAGGTGCAACTACATTAATTGGACAATGCTGCCGTTCTTCATTTTAACCGTTTAAGCCTGTTGACACCCGATTAATCTCAATATCAGAGAGTTTAACCATGTTATAGCTTTTATCAAATGTTACCAATTCAATTAGCCTAGTCATATTTCCTGGTGGCCTTTTATAGCTGGTAGCCTAAATGCTTGCAAACAACGCCAGATAGCTTAGGCCTACAGGCTACGCAATTGGTTAAAAGGCCGTGGTTCCTTTTTCGGACAGGACATAACCGAGCAAAATTTCACGTTATCAGCTTTTCTATAATTCCCGGTCCTTCCGTATGCTCTGTGTTATGGCTGTGATGGCCTCTGTTTTTGTCTGACAATGTCTAGTCAGTTTCAGAGGAAAAAGCAGATTAAAGCCTTAACTTGGCTTGTAAAATGAAGTGAGAAGTGATGTAGAAATGAAATGACATGACCTAGAATCGCGGGGTTTGAACCCGCGGTCATTTTCCCTCTGGCTTTTTAAAAATGAACAGAGGTCAGATAAAGCTTATTTTATGGGATAAGACCAACGCTTGTCGGAAATATGTCTTGAGCTGCACATGCAAGACCCAGCCTGCAGTTTGTTACATTATATATTATATTAGCTGCCTGATAGTGAACTCAACAGTGATTTTTTTTTTTTTTCTCAAAGATAGCCTATTAATTGACATTCGTTGTGAGCAGCATTATCAACCATTCTGGTGTGGTATTGAAGTGACAATGGCTGCAAACTCTATTTACCTTGTAATTTATTTATAATATTGCAAAACATGTTACAAATGGCTACATTAATAATGCAACTTTTGCCTAATAAGTTCATTTGAATAAGCTATTTAAGTGCTTGATACACACATCTGTCACTATAGCTTAATGTAACTCTGAGGTTCAAAACTTTTAAAGGTGAAACGGTTACATGTTTTGTTTATATTTGCAGCCTAAAGGCCTTTAAAAGATAACCATTTTGCATGTAGGAGCTTTGTTGAGGACAGCAGTTCTCTTGCTATTTACAAGATTTAGTCACTAAAAGGCTTCAGAGAGCCAACAGCATCTTTTTGTAACATGGCTTTTCGGTTTGGGTGGTCTGTTCTCTAAATGTGCTGCCTGTGGTAGTTCATACTCCCACCTACAATACTTCATTGCAAGATAATGGAGATAGAAGTAATGAGGAGCCTGGAGGCCGTGTGTGTGTGTGTGTGTGTGTGTGTGTGTGCGTGCGTGCATTTCAAAATGAGTCCATTCAAACGTGCATGATCATTGGTGCGGTTGTGTTCACTGCTTATGTTAACCATGCATTCTTCTTCATTAGACCCGCGCCCCTCTCTCTCTCTCCTCTTTACTCTCTCTGTCTTCCATCCTTCCTTACTGGGTGCCATTATGCAATGTGCCAGGCTCACGCTCGCTCTCTAATTCGATGTGAGCGGGCCAACCTATTATGAACTCAGTGGGGATCAGGTCTATAGCGGCTTATCAGAGCAAGACAGTGTCAGAAGCTGTAACATGCTCGCCCTCAGTGCAGATATCATTGTAATGCAACATATTTCACCTATTGTCTGTAGCTGTGCTCTGCCCAAATGCCTGTCTTCTCATCAGTGCTGTAAGCCTTGGAGCCTATAATCCTGTTTTTTTTTTTTTCAGCTAATGCTTTATGTTTCTGCTGCCTAGAGGCTGCAGATTAGAGTCTCATGGTTTGGATGAGAGTTGATGTTTATATCTTTAATGAACAACTACTTCTATTACTGCTAGACAACTTTCACTACATCAACCGTTCTACTGCTGTACTACCTCCAATGTAATGACTAATCCTGCTATATGCCAATAATGCACTACTTCAGGAGCTACCACAGGTGGTGCATCAGCAGCAGTCGCTAAGACTATCGCATGTGTCCCTGCTGGTGCACCTGCAGCCATATTATACAGCAACTATAATTTGCAGCAACTACATTATGCTACTTACCCCAGAAATCTCTTACCATGAGAGCTGCCCTAAACCTCTTAAACCCTACTCAGTAAATATCAGAATGTTTCTACAACCACAACCACTATACTACTACTAATCTATAGTAGCTAATGCCTTTTTATTACTACCTTCCTCTCCTCTGCATGTATTTATTGTGGAATTAGTCATTGATCCATTCAAGTTTGAGGTCTGCTCAGTGTAGAGATGAAATGATTCATTATTGAAGTCATTTTTTTCGAGCAGAAAATGCCAATCATTGCTGCTTTTCTTTGTCTTATGTGATGGTAAACTAAATATTTGGGGGTTTTACACAGGCATCCGTGCCTTTAGTTTGGGGAACAGGACTACGGGATTATGTTACAGGCTGCCAGTCAGATAATCAGTAGATTAATCGATAATGAAATAATCTAGAGTTGCAGCTCTAGTTCAGTGTGTACTGGCCCAGATATCCTTAACAAAATAAATCAACAGTAACGATTCATAAATGTTTTCCTCATTTATAAGAAGATGCTGTCTAAGAGTTTGGACCCACTTCATTAACTCATGGAGAAGAATGCTAAATATCACTGCTTCCATTAATGAAACTGGACCACATAATCCATGCAGGTATACAGACATTAATATTAGAAACTTTAGCAGAAGCATGTACATCTACATCAAATGATTCATCATTGAATGCGTCTGTAATATTTTCCAGCGCTGACCTTTCATGAATGCTTTATGTGCTTCATATTGGCAATATGATTATATCTCGAACAGAGACCAGTATTATAAAGACTGGCTACATTTGTATATACACCATATGATAATCATTCCTCTGATAGCTCTCTGCCTCCTTTCTCTACTGCTATATGCTTTTTGAAATTTACCAACTCTGTCAGGGATTTACTTGAAATTGTATTGATTTATATTTTACTCACTATTCATCAAGGTTAGTTGAAATCAATACTGCAGGTTATCGCTCGTACTTCTGCGGCTGTTCAGTGATTTTCATTTTTTTGTTGTATAAATGTTGTATTATGTGTTTTACAGCGTGGATACTCTTCTTTCTCATAGAAGAGGGTTTCGCTCTGGCACAGAGAACTAAAGGTAAGCCACAGATCAAATATCCTTCTACTGAATGTGAATGTTATTTCACACATACTGAGCAACGCTGTGTGAAATAAGGAGCCTGTATGTCTACAGGACAAAATGGTCCTTTTCTTCATCCTAGTCTTTCCTTTCCTCCTTCTTTCTTTGCTTTTTCGCTTGTCGCTTTTCTCTCTTTTTCTTTTCTTTCTCTAACCCTCCCTCCACTCTCCCTGCCTTCCAATCATTCCCTCATTGATCCCCAACTCAATAACCCATCTGTCCGTCTGCTCTCTGCGTCTACGCTTTTAGATTCCCCGACCGAGCATGGCGCCCAGAGCCCTAACCAGAACGACTGTGGCACGTGGGTCCGCAACATCAACGGCGGGGTGTTCACATCGCCGAATTACCCCAACACCTACCCGCCCAACAAGGAGTGCGTTTACATCCTGGAAGGTAAAGCCAGGCCCTTTTCCATCTGAAAGCTTTATCTTCTGCTCGGTAGCTGTTGTCACCAGAACAGCTGACACAGTTTCCCACCTGTCAGCATATTGCCTCCTTCAGTGAATGTCATTAGTCTGACTGACATTGTTTTATATACCTTGTCCCTATCTGATTTTCCGTTCCTTTGCTGGCGGGCAATGAGCCTGACATTTGCCGAATGAGCCATCCTGAGTTTGTTTCAGCACACAGATATAGCCCTTTGAAAATGATGGAGAGTGGCGCATTGTGGGTAGCCCCTGACGTCTGGCCTAATCAGAGTAGTGCTGTGTTCCTCTCTATTGGCAGGGTGTGCCAGAAGACTCCGCTATTGAATGAAACATAAAAGAGATAAACATCTGCTACAGAACTGAGCTCTGGTGGGGCATATCACTGAATTGCAAGCGCCCTTTTCAACGCTTTAGTGTTTACCAGAAATATCACATCCATCAGTAATTTGGTGGTGTGCGGGAAATATAATCGAAAGCATCGCTAGCAGCTATAGGAGATGAGGTTTGGGATAGTGGTTGATGTGTTTTCATACCAAATTGAAGAACTGTTTGTCCATGAAGTTAAAGCACAGCCTCTCATGAAATCAGAAATGCAGATCAGATGTGTGCTTGGTCGTGGTGGGGTTTAGATTTTACACATGGCTCAAGGGCTCCCCCTGTGGACAAAGCAAGCCCAGACCTATTGTTGAGGAATAAGCCGTGACTTCAACACAGACAGCCTACTAGTGTGTGCAGTAGTTCATCGCTGTTGGTCTGGAAGGCGACAGATGGAACCTATCATTTGCTATTATTTGGTCTTAAATGGCCTCAGTCATAATCACATCCAGGCTGCAGTGTTGAGCCTTTTATTCTGCCTCACATAGAGACAGAGAGATGTTCACGTTTGGCATAAGTGCTAATCAGATAGCTTTGTAATCATAATTTGTGGTTAGTGAGGCTCATTGATTGTGTTATGTCCCCCAGTTCATCAGCTCAATAGATCGAGTGATTATACTTTCTGCTCTTTCTGTATCAAGCTGTGTCATTTGTGTGTGTGTGTGAGAGAAAGAAGGATATAGAAAGTTATAGAGAGAATGAGACTCTACAGGGAATGATAGCAGGAAGTGCAGGCATACAAGCTGCTCGTTCAAGCAGAAAAGGAGAACACTCGGGCTCAAATTCAAACACAAGAACAGAGACAGTATTTCACACAGAGAAAAGAGCATCTTCTGTGTTATTTTATTTTGTTACATGCTGTACCAAACACATGTACCACCCTTGACCTCGATCTTTTTCTTCTAAATGTTATACTTCCATGATTCATCCCCCAAGGCAGGAATACATTTCCCTTGTTAAATGCTTCCTGAGTTTGTGTATGTTTGTGTGTGTGTGTGTGTGTGTGTGTGAGGGGGCTATTTAAGAGCTCTGTCCATTCTTTATATAAGACATGATCTGGATTTGCATGACAGGTGAACTTGTGAACTACAGTTCATGCTGCGATTGCAATGTTCTTAATTCACTGACTTGAACACAACAATGCTGACGTGTCAGATTGTGTGTGTTTTTGTGTATAGTTGCATACATGGTTAATAGATGCAGAAATGTGTGTATTGTGCTGTTTACCACAGTTGGAAAGAACAAACCAAAGCATAAACAAAGTCTGGGTGATTGAACCAGGTTAAACATTTATTCTGCTGTTTACCAAATTATGATATCATGTGACTGTTTCTTGTGTGATTTGTATGTTTTAAGCCAGAAAAGTATCCCATGTCTGAAAAGTGCTTTAGTTAGTACCCTGTACCTCAGCCTGACCCAACTTCTAACAAGTTTGAGTTTACTGAGCATAACAGCCTGCTCTGATTTAAAATCAATTTTAAAATCCAGATTAACTCATATTTGCACCTCCTTTTATTTATGCTTTAGACTATCATCCAGATTTGTCTTTGTCCTGCAAAAAGCAAGATTTATTTTTTCCTTTCATGGATTTTTTCCCTCTTTTGTTTCTTTTCTCTCCCCACTCTTTTGCTCGCCAAAGCTCTCCCTAGACAAAGGATTCAGCTGGCTTTTGATAAGAATTACTACATCGAGCCATCATTTGAGTGCCGCTTCGATCACATCGAAATCCGTGATGGACCATTTGGGTTCTCGCCGCTCATCGATCGCTTCTGTGGGGGCAAGAACCCGGGCCTGGTTACATCAACGGGCCGTTTCATGTGGATCAAGTTCACCAGCGACGAGGAGCTGGAGGGCCTCGGCTTTCGAATCAAATATACCTTCATTGCAGGTAGAGACACCCAAACTGTACTTTTGCAGTGAATGTAATGCCCAAGTACACCCTCAGACTCTCCAAGCTAATTTCAGTAGACTTCAAAGGTTTGACGGAAGATATGTAGAGAACTGGTCCCAGACAGATTTTACAAAGTCCTCAAAAGTATAAAAGAGAGTCTGACCTCAGTGTGACAGAAAAAAATATCATTCTTCCCTAAAACATCATTTTCTTGCATCGCCCAACTTTTTTGTGTTCATTACCAGTAAAGGATGACTGAACATGGGCTGGCTAGACATCCACAAGTCACCCATGGGGTCTCCAATTTCCCAAACATCACGGGCTTCTTTCCTTCGCTTTTCATGCTCTTCAGCAGTCACACGCTCAACATCAGAGCCTCCTGAATCTAAACACAATATGCCTAGAAATCAGCGTCTCCCATCAGGCAACAGATATTAGCTTCAAACAGACCCCTCTCTGCTTTATCTGGCCTGCCTTAATGGGATCTTATCTTGTGTTCTCTGCTTGCCTATTTCTGCTGTGTGGATTGAGAGTAACGTGCCTCCCAAATCTTATCATTTCAGACCCTGATTTCCATCTACACGTGGGCGGACTGCTAAACCCCATCCCAGGTAAGCTCTTCAGTATTTTGCCAGATTCTTTTTGAAGAGCTCCTCTGTGCTCAGAAGCTTACCGGAGGCTATCTCTGCCTCTGACGTGAATGCTGAACGTGCAAATGTACCTTGACAAGCACACAATTGTACCTAAAGTGAAAGGACGTACAAACACACACATACACCAAACACATGAAGGAACACACACCTCTTTTATCCTGCTGTTTCCTCCTTGTCTGTCTGTCTGCCTTTGTTCCTCTGTCTTCTTATTGTCCTTTGTCCTAATCCGCTGTGCTCACTTCTATTCCGCCTTTAATCCTTTACTTCTTTAAATGAAATCCTTCATCTGTCCCTCAGTCTGTCATGCTCCTCTTCTCATCCTACCCTTTTGTCTCGTCGTATTTTGCTCTCTCTCTCTCTTTTATCCTTATTCTCTCTTGCTTCTCATGTACCTACATCTAACCTCTTTCTCACCTTTACTGTGTTTTTCACCTCTCTCTCTCCTTTTCCCTCTGTCTCTTTCTCTTCCTACCTCTCCTCCACATTCCTCTCTACAGACTGTCAGTTTGAAATAGGTGGATTTGATGGGATTATTCGCTCCAGTCAGGTGGAGGAAGAAGAGAGAGTGAAGCCTGGTGATGCTCTGGACTGTATCTGGACCATCAGGGCTCCTCCTCAGTCCAAGGTCAGTACACGGGATCGTATTAGTCATCAGGAATCATGGCAGGTGTTGCTCTTATCCTGTCCTGCAACCTCTGTTTGGTGCATTCAAAATTTTCCATTATGGGGGTAAGGATGAGTGTTGTCTGGAGTTTTGTTTGGATGACTCATGACTCAAAGCTATTTTAAAAATCCTGACAAGTGCACACCCTAACTTAACAAAAGTAGTTATAACATGAAATCTATAAACATCCTGAGAAGTATATTTTTCAGTCAAAGAACTAATGTTTTCTAATTAATCAGCGTAAACAGCAAATCTAAGCTGGACCACATGGCAACTGATACAAAATCTCATCTCGTCTAGCTAGTGACGCACACAGTCTATCCCAGAATAGATATGAATTGTCTACAAAAAAGGAATCTGGGGTGAAATAATTTAGAAATTTAGCATGAAAGCTCGCAGTGTTGAAGTGGGGTGATGCTCTGAATATAAACAAGAGCAGAAACAGCTCTGAATTTCTAAGTAGCTGTGGAGTCAACTCCAGACTCCCCTTGTCTACTAGCAGTCTGTGCAGTGTGTTCTCCCTTTCTGTCAACAGAGTTGTTTCAGGACTTCACCTTGACAGCGTTCTCTGTCTTTATGTCAGTATTATTTTTACTTTTTTCTCTTTTGTACCCTTAGTAGCAAATGTGATGTCAGTGTGCTTTTGAAGAATTCCAGCATAAAAAAGAGTAATGGATTTGTCCAACACTCAGAAAGAAATGTATGAGTCCTTCAGGTCAAAACTTCTTCTACTATCATCTTTTGTGTGATAGGAGAATATTGTTCTGACCTGCTTTTTTCCAAAGAATGTAATTAAGTAAACAAGCAACCAAGCAGAGGTACATCTATATAAGCCTTTCAGTGAGTTTGCTGGTTTAAATATTTTGTATGAATCACACTCCAGTCATTGAGAACAAATCCTCCTGTGGTCATGTCTGTATTGTGATTGTAATTGAATACATAATTAGCAGTGCAAACACACAGAGAGGCAGCATGGGAAAAGGCAATGCAGGAGAATGTTGTTTATAAAATGCAGCCCTGGCTGATGTGTTGTCATAAATTCTGATATTTAGGAGTTGATATCCAAAATCCCATTGACGGAATAAGTGCTCATGCTCCTGTGCTACTCACTGACCACAATGGGAACATCTCAGGTATTTACTGTCTTATTTGATCTTTCCTCGCTCCTTGCTCCTCACTTGAACCGGAAGTCGTTCTGGTCCTTCATTTCGAAGGCCGTCAAAGCTCTTATTTCTGCTCCGAGGAGCAAGGTTGCACGAGAGCCGCCTTCATGGAAATCTTTTACCAGCAAGCACACCCCCTTATTGGAAAGTAGTTATTGATTGGACGCTGCAGCTGATTGGACTGATCTTATACATCACATCACTGAGTGGAGACAGATTACAGATTAAACTCAAGTGTATCACTCCCAAGTATTATATTGTATTTGTTTTCTGATTCACCATCTAGTTAACCATCACTGATTGGTAGTCTGATAAACAAAAGAACCATAAACAACTTTCTTCATTTATTAGAAAGATTTTTCTTTTCATGATCTGTTATTTCCCCCATTAACTTTTATTGTGTTTAAAATTAAAGTAGCCTAAGGAAGAGTCTGTCTGTCAGCAAGAAACACTTTTTATATTTTATTTTAACACATTTATATTTTACATAATTTATCATAATTTCCATTCAGGCACATGTGAGGCTGAGAATTCCTAAACATCAGGTTTGATATGAGTTACATCATTTCCTTCTTCCGTGGAACATTTAGCCTAATAAATAATTTCCAGTGTTCAAAAGGCCACCATAATCATACTCTGGCCTATTAAACCATGAATCAACAATTAGAATATCAATAAATACAAATGCAGTCATTAATAAATAATGTAAACGCATTCTGCCAGTAGAAATGGTCCCTGTGCCTCTGAGCAGGACACAGTACACAGTATAAATACAGAGTGCAGGTTTTTATTCACGTGCAGGTGTTTGTTAAATGGGTTACAGGCTGCTGAGAGAAAACAGCTGCTGTTAGTATTAGGACAGCGCACATGTGTGCAGATACAAACTCTATCAAACGTCACTACAGCTGTTTGAACTGACAGCTGATCCAGTTGTGATCAGCTGAAAACGGATCATCAGAATCATCAGAAACAGACATCGCATCACGTGACACTTCAGAAGGACATCTCATTTCTTTAAAAACTAAAATCTAAAAACTAAAATATTTCTTTGTTTCCTCTCTCTTCACATGGTTTCCTTGTGTCTCTCCTTGCATCCTCAGTGGGAGGGATATATATACACTCATAGGTATACAAGAAATATTTTATGCATACATATGTAAACATTCATGCATTAGTCACACATGCCCTATCTAACTTAACTAACATATAAACACACACACACAGTCCCCACAGTCATTTCACTGGTCGTACATGTGCAGTGTGAAGAGGATCTGAATTTAGCAGCCGCTCGGAGTTGCCTCACCAGATATTAGCTCAGTGATGCAGAAGGAACAGAGCAGCACATTCAGCAGCAGAATAAAAGCATGTAGCTACTTAAAGGCATACTACGCAGGATTTGTTGATTACTATTTGAAAAACACAACATTCAAAGTTGGCCCTCGTCCCCAGCACAATGTATCTCTCTGCTCTCTGTATGCACGAGGGCGGGGCTGAGCTCCACACACACACACACACACACACACACACACACACACATACACACACACACACACACACACACACATATACCCAGTTGACAGCAGTCTGCTGCAGAGTCCACAGCAAACAGAATGAAACGGACTTTATACTTCACTCATGTTGACTACAACTGCAAAATCTGACAGTAAGGGAGACAGTATGAGCAATTTATCAAACAACTTTTGAACAAGCAGAACATCTGCGCTGTTTCTGCCATATTCATAACTTCCTCTTGTCCATGTTGCTACGTTTTTATAGAGCCTCACACTCACACCCTGAACGCTGTTATTGGCTGGAGGCTACACACCCACTGTCCAAAGGTTCAAGCCCAGAAATGACCCGAACACAGCAAAATAATAAGAGAATGCAGGCAGAGAGCAGGATCTCTGTAGATACATACACTGACACACACTCCTAGTAGGTCATAAGTGATTATTGAGAGGGATTATTTTTGTATGAGTCTGTGCATCATTTTTTGGGAAAATCCTGCATAGTATACCTTTAACTTCTGTATGCTTACAGGTGCTTTTGTGCTCAATGTGCTGAAGTTTTATCTAAGTTTTTCTGCCCCTGTGACCAAGATCTTATGTCATTACTGCTGATATGATTTTTTCAATTTAAAGACAATTTAAAGACATTTTTTATGTGATGACTTTGAAAGGTTTAACTTAATGCAACTGTTTATATATTAAGGAGAACTTAATATATAGAGATTATATAGATTTAATAATAATAACTGGAAAGTCACAGGTGTACTTAAAAACATTAATAACAAATGAATTGCACTTTGATGAGCCAGTTCCAGGACCCTGATACTGTGCATGCTTTCTAACTGGATTGTTACTATTATTAGCTATACCTGTGCAAGTTGAGATGATTGCTTTGAAAAAGGTCTATTAAGAGACTGAGAAAGGCCATCTTTTGCATGAATTTGGTGGACACACTGATCTATGTCAGACAGTATTTTAATAGTCCCATCAAGCGATCCTCATCAAATCTTAAAATGTCATATAACCAAAGTTGTATTCACTAGGTGATTGTGTTTGAGTTGTCATTGTCACAGGCACATCAAATAAGCAAAGTCTGGCAATAGGTATTTTTCACAGAAGACATTTTGACAGGTCACAGTAGAAAAGCACAACTGTAATTAATAAGATTAATGATGATTCATTTAGCTGCTTCAGTTTCAAGGTCCTAGTATTGGGCATGCCAGCTCACTGTAACAGAGAGACCAAAGCCGTCATTAATATTATTAGTGACACCTGTGCTTTTCCTACTCTGGCAATTCAAGATGTCTGCTGTGAAAAAGGCCTTTTATTGAACTTTGTTGAAGAGCAACATCACAGCTGACACTGCAAACTTCAGTATCATGAGACTTTCCCAGATTTCCCACTGGTATTTACTGCTATGTCAGCTGTTTGACCACAGTTCCATGGTGGAAATTCCCAGCTTTATCATTTAAAGTTATTGTCTACAAGGACCACCCAAGCACACTAGTTTTGCAGTCTGAGAATAGACTCTCTCATTTGGGAGGAGGTGCAGATTCAGTTCACTAGCCTTGCATTCCCTGCAGCGTTCTCTGAATTGAGACACAGCTAAGAGAAAAGAGGAGGGTGAGGAAGCAGAGCAGGCAGCACTATGACAGATATTTTGAAAGATTGATTTTTCTAAGTAGTTGGTTATCCATATGTGAATGATGCATGCTTGCTTCACAACTTAGATTAGATTTACTGTTATTATTTGATTCCATTTTCCATAGCTGCATCCTCTAAACAGCTTATCCTGTTCCTATCCCAGCGTGCTCTGGAAGAGAGGTGGGCAGGTTGCCAAACTGTCACAGGGTTTTATACTAATCTATTGTATTCTATTCATTATCTGTGTCTGAACATTTTTCAGGTAAATTTGCTTTACTGATGTGATGCATTTTTTTGCCTACATAGACAGTACAGTTGCTGGTTATGGTTAGACAGCTGTGAGGTGAAATTAAGAATTGCTGTGGATTTCTGGTATTCATTCAGCTTCACTCTGATTAGCATTTCCTGTCTATCTGCAGATCTACCTGCGCTTCATGGAGTACCAGATGGAACACTCTAATGAGTGCAAGAAGAACTTTGTGGCCGTTTACGATGGCAGCAGCGCCATTGAGAACCTCAAGGCCAAGTTCTGTAGCACCGTGGCCAATGATGTGATGCTGGATAACGGTGTGGGAGTCGTGCGAATGTGGGCCGATGAGAAGAGTCGACTCAGCCGCTTCCGCATGCTCTTCACCTCATTTGTCGACCGTGAGTGCCAGTCCTCACAGTCATAATCTCACTATTTTAACTCACTTTTATGTATTACGAAAGGCACCATATGTACCATAATGTAATACCTATAAGCCATCGGCCACCACATTATCCACCCACACATAAACATGCACACAAATACACTTGATTTATGCCCCACATTCTGTATGCATCACTAGTCACTAACAGACACTGAAGTGTCATTTCAGAAAGGAAAGCTAATTACGCTGTGCTGTGTTTAGAACACAGATATGAGAAAACCAATTATTTACTCCAGTGTTTTTTAAATAACTGAAAGCATCAAATAATTTCTTGATATGCATGTCACAACATGATACTGTGCCTATTCTAGGTCACTTACAACAGGAAAATAGAAACATATTTATCTGGTTTGACTTAAAGAAAAGCTGAATGGGATTAATGGATGTGCGGGAAGTAATAACACATTAAGCTTCATCATTTTTGAAGGACAAGGAACCTTCTAACAGATGCTGTTAAAGGTTGTACATAAAGTAGCAGGAATTGCCATGCAGGAAACTCTTTTTCTGTTAGCACACCGTAATATTTTCATTAAATGCCTGAATAGACTGAGATATTAATTGCCACATTCTCCTGCACACTTCCCAAACCCCGGCTGAATGCTAATGTTGTTTTCTTCAGCAAACCTATAACCATTGCAGTCAGAACTTAATGGCCTTTTAAATCCAGCAAGGGTGTGTTTTTTCATTCTGAGAGTCCTTAAGAGCATTTGGATCCTCATTAATTCTGATCACACAGTTCATCTCAGAGAAGTCTAAAGTCTCTTGAATAACTCCCAGACTTTATTTGGTCAGAGTCAGCGGCTGGCTGAAAGTTTACTTAGAGGTCAGAGGGATCAGGCAGGTATTAACACAGTGAGGAGATTTAGGATGACCAGACTTGAAGTGCCCCCCTCCTCCCACTTTATATGTAAAAAAGTGAAATTTATTATGAGTATGAAGACCATAGATTTACATGGACGTATTGCTGAAGTACAGGCTTAACATACATACTATACACAACCAAAAAACTTGACACCATAGATAGACATGGGCCTACAAATGCCATACTAGCCCTTACACTGATGCTCAAATCTGAATGCAATTCACATCCCAATGCAACATGTCATGCTAAATATCATTATTTCCATCATAAACGGCCTGTATGAAGACTACATGGAAAACCATTACAGAGTATGTCTAAAAAAAATCATTACATACATATACCAAATAAGGCAAGCCCAATAACGACTGTTGCAAGGAACCATTCCATCAGCTGAATGATCATATAGTGCCAGGTGAGGTGATGTGACAGTATAAGGAATAGCACATTGAGACAATGTATTGCAATGCATAGGCTATTAGACATTATGGTTGTTTTGTTGTTCTGCAGTTTCAGAAACAAAAATGAAAGGAATGAAAACAGAATATTGATTTGATTTTCATTTCAAAACCCACAAGCGAAAACGCATTTTTCGTTTCCCTGTTTAGAAACAGCAGATACAACATTTATAAAGGACTTGATTTTCCTTCTCGCCTTTGTAAAACAGAAAATAGGATAGTTAACTAATGTATGAACCATAGCACTCAGGAATACAAAGGTGTACTTATTCCACACAGGAGGTTGGGTTAGTAAAATGGTCTTTGAACATTTTTTCTCTCAGCAATGAAGTGTACTACTGTTATTACTGAAATAACAGTGTCTCTCTCTCTCTTCGCCGCTCTCAAACCCCTGTAGTGTTGAAAGACGCACAGCAGCAGCTTCTTTTCAACTGTTATATTCTTATTAACAAGATGATATTGAATAATATGATAAATAAAAGCTAGATCAAGTGCTTTATAAATGTTGTATCTGCCGTTTTTGACCACGAAAACTATTTACATTTTTCATTTTTTTCACATTGATGCTCCCAGCACGGCAAATTGGCTGGTGTCCCCGGCACTTACCCGATGCAATATATGGATAATCCAGTCCAGAGAGGGATGCATTAATCTTTGTCACTCAGAGAAGAAGATGAGTTTTGCCTTTCGCACTCGAGCATCCTTAATGTGCTCTAATCTAAGCTCTAATCTAATCTAACCCCCAGAACCCAATCTGACATGTAAACCAGACATATTAAGACTAAATACACACACCCACGCACACACACAGTGCATACATTCAGACGTGACGCTCTGGTTCTGGGAATGTAGAGGGAAAAGATGGAGATGTGTGTGTGTGTATGAAGGGAGGGTGGGGGAAGCGTTGTTGACACCCTCTGAGAAGCTACATTTTGAAGGCGGGAGACCTATAATCGGTTTGGAAGTGATCGTAATGTCAGTGTAGCAACCCCGTCTACAGGCTCACTGGGAGATGGATTGGAAGGACACTCCAACACACACACACACTCTCCCTCTCATACACATGCCAATACACACATATACGTTTCTCTTTGTCAAAGTTATTTAACACTGAGGCAGAGCAAGGATGCCGGGGAAGGGAAGTGCAGGTTCAGAGCTCTCATCACGGCGGACCTTGGAGCAGGGGTGAAGCTGGTGGAGCAGACCGCAATCTGTTGAAGCTGTGATAAAGACTGAGAGAGTGTGTCCACGTGTGTGTGAAAAAGCCTGTGTGTGTGGTAAAAAAATAAATAAATAAAAGAGAGGTGGAAAATGTCTGTCAGAGGGGCTGAGAAAGGACAATTTATAGTAGAGAATAAGCCATAAGTGATAGAGGTGAAATATTACGCTGAACAGCAAAGGTGCACAGTGAGCAGCAACATGTGATTGTGTGAGTGCTGGTTGAAAATAACCATGAGGTGGTTACACTGTACAGGTATTTTCTGAGCATGATGTTCTTTTCTTGAAGCTGATAAAAGATTAGATAAGAGGGCATGGGAGTTGTTACTCAATAGAGGAGGGATAACAAAAGAGAAAAAACACATTTCTTCAAATTTATGTCTCAAAATAGCATGTTTTGTTGTTATTGACACCTCAAAATGTCAAAATTAAAATTTCATTGAATTACAAAATGCAGTTGACACACTTACACATGGTGAAACTCCTCCATAACAATGACACTTCACAGTAGAACTTCAAGTGTGGTTTTAATGTACATAGTGCTGTTTGTTTAACCAGGGGCTGGTTTCAGAAGAATGGCCCCATCAGTTGCTCAAACCTATGAATAATTTGTTGTGTAGTGCAGTAAATTAAAATTATTTTCAAACTAATAAGCATGGATAACCGCTGAGTATATATTTCAGATATTATTTTCACCTGTTACATGGGAGGTCTGTGTTTGTCCTCCAGTATATTTAACACTTGGTTAAATGCTCAGTGCCTGACTGCTACATAAGCGACCTGGTGGCCCTGATTCCTCAGGACCTGATGGGGAAAAATCACACTATAGAACACATAGGAAATATATTATTCTACTGCTTTTCCTCAACTTCCACTTCACCCGTTTCTTGCTTCACTCTGCACATAAGAACCAGATTTCCCCTAGATTTTACTGCAGCCCTAAAACATCTCCACCAAAACTCAGGCATCTGCATCTTCCCTCAGCCGTGCGGCTCTTCCTCCTGACTGGCAGTGCATCGATCTCCTGAGCCTAGCAGCCAGCATCAATTACTAGTCATCTTTGTCTCTGCCATCTCAGCCTTCATTGGCTAACAGTCACTTTAATGTGCGGTGTCTCATGGCACCTGCCCGACCATCTGCACCCCATGATAGCTTGAAGCTGTTTCCAGCACCTCCCTTCCTTCTTTTCATCCTTCCCCGAATTCTTGCTCTCCTCCTACCATCCACTCTCCCAGCGCCTCTCTCCTTCCTGCCTCCCGTTTCTCACACTCCCTTGACATGAAGGCAGCAGCTCAGTGAAGCTGCTGTCTCCTCTCCTCATTGCTCCCTGATGTTGTGTCTGCAGGAAATGATGATGTATGGCCCTGTGTGGACTGTCTCCGTTAGACTTCTTGTGTTTGGAGAAATAATATAAGACTTTATCTTTTATCACATGCCTCTACAGATTTCCACAGCCAAAACATTGTTGTTTTATTGTTGTTATTGTTTTATTGTTATTATCATCAAAATAGCTCCTGGTGCTTTTCACTGTGTAGTCATCTTTTACTCAGCACTATTAGACAGCTGTTGTTCTGTTGTTTTTTATTCTAACTTCCATTATCTCTGTGTATTGTCTCTTGCCTGCAGCCCCCTGTTCAGCCAATACATTCTTCTGCCACAGCAACATGTGTATTAACAACTCTCTGGTGTGCAATGGAGTTCAGAACTGTGTCTACCCGTGGGATGAAAACCACTGCAAAGGTATGGTCAACATTTTGCCAATTATTCCCTACTGAGGTCATTATAATTACAATAATGTTGTCTTTAAAATCTAACTTCATCTTCTTATTTTCTCCTCTCCTCTCCCCTTCCTTCTCTCCAGAGAAGCGATCTAAGGGTCTCTTCCATCAGATCACAAAGACCCACGGCACAGTGATTGGTGTTTCGTCAGGCATAGTTCTGGTTCTCCTTATCATCTCCATCTTGGTCCAAATGAAGCAGCCAAGGAAAAAGGTAACTCATTCTTTTGTGGTTGACCTTTTTTTCAGCAGGAAAGCAGAGAGAACCACAAGAGAAGAGACACATAATTGAAAGCAAGGCTGGGATTTGAAACCAGATGGGGGTACACCGGCTTTGGAGACAGTGAAGAAAGAAAAACTCCACCTTTGGGTGCTTCAACACCATTATATACTATATCAAAAAATGTCTAATGCAATATATTGTAGGAGATGTTTAGTTATAGGATGATTTTCTTTTTTGGTTCAGCCATTTTTTCTCAACCTGACACATCTATGTGTTACTTTAGTGTGTAATTTCCCACAATTCCCTGAAGACTCTCCTTACTCAAAAAGCATTTCTTTATGGCTGGTCTATTGAGGCTACGCTTTGTAAAGAAATTGGCTTCTGTGACTCCTCTGTAATGGATTTCTTCCTGTATGACCACTGAACATTGTGAAAAATTGAGGCTCTAGAAAATACCTCTGGCTGTTTGAGCAGTCGATGGTGTAAAAATGCAGTATACTAGCAAACTTTATGGCAACATCTTTACCACAGGCTGTAAAAAATAAATAACACAGTGTGTTGATTATCCACGAGTAAGAAAAAAATCTCCACTTTCCTTCCAACAGCGTTTTGTAACTTTTCATTTCAAAGTAGAACATTTGTCGTGCTTCCAATGAAAGTTGTATGTTGTCAGTGTTACTCCAGTTGTCGTCTTGATATATTATCATATCAATGTGAAAACTTGTGGCTTGTGAATCACTAACATTGAATTTTCTAAATGTTTTTTTTGTCTCGTTAAGGTTGTAGCTCGGCGGCCTGGTGTTTTCAACAAGGCGGGCTTCCAGGAGGTCTTTGACCCGCCCCACTATGAGCTCTTCTCTCTACGAGACAAGGAGATATCCTCAGACCTAGCTGACCTGTCTGAAGAGCTGGACAGCTTCCACAAGCTGCGGCGCTCCTCCACCATGTCCCGCTGTGTCCACGAGCACCACTGCGGCTCGCAAGCCTCAGTTGCTACTGGAGGCGGCAGTATGAAGCACAGCCGCACCACCCTGAGCTCCATGGAGCTGTCCTACCACAACGACTTCTCCAAGCCACCACCCATGAAGACTTTCAACTCCACAGCCAGCTACAAGAAAAGCTGCTACGGCTACAAGCAGCACGCACAGACTCACGACTGTGACCAGCAGGTCATTGAGGACCGCGTCACAGAGGAGATCCCCTGTGAGATCTATGGGCGTGGGGGAGGAGGAGCGGGAGGAGCCACAGGTGGAGCAGCAATGGGAGGAGGAGGAGCGTCGGGGATGGCAGGAGGAGGGATTGGAGGAGCATCGGGGATAACAGGAGGAGTGCCAATGTCAGGAGGAATGGGGATGGCAGGTGGAATGGGGATGACAGGAGTGGGGATGGCAGGGCCTAGCGGCATCGCTGGAGGTATCGGTGGCGGGATGGCGGGAGTCTGCGGAACCCTCAGTGTCCGCGGCAACAGCGCTCGTAACAGTACCACCATAGTTGACCCCCAACAGCGCTCCATGTCCATGGACTTCTAGATGGAGAAGGGTGGAAGAGTAGAAGAGAGGAAATGCAGACAGAGCTTGCATTTCACTCATTGAAAGAAGAGAAGGAAGAGGAGCAAGAGAGTCACAACAGTCCTAAATTGATTGCCCCTGTCTTCTCTTCTTCCTTCACTCTCCAAA
Organism: Thunnus thynnus; assembly: GCF_963924715.1. Classification (NCBI taxonomy): domain Eukaryota; kingdom Metazoa; phylum Chordata; class Actinopteri; order Scombriformes; family Scombridae; genus Thunnus; species Thunnus thynnus. The sequence continues at coordinate 32,952,816 of NC_089517.1, read as the reverse complement.
CAGTATTAATAGTGTGGCAGGTAACACTTAAGGATCTGCTCCTCTCAAAGTCTCATCTGGAGGTCTGGGAAGAATGGGAAACAAGAATCAAGGAACAAAAAGAGGAGAAACACTGAAGAAATGAATAATTCCGTTCTTCAGGATACTGAAGGATGCAGAGTTACGGGAGGCAGAAGACATCTCGTCTTTCCTCCAAACTTATACTCATTTAATCTCTCCTTTCATCAGACACATATAAGGAGAAGATTGTTGCATGCAGACCCAGACTTCTCTCTGTCTGGTTGCCTAAAAGACCAGGAAACCACTCAGACACAGAGAGAGGGAACAACAGAGAGACGTTCTAGACTGAGTTTTTACATTTATTCACCTGCCATGTGCAGATATATGATATATGATCTATAGTGCGTCTTCTAATAATTTATTTGAGTCTTTATTTTTGTCAGTGTACTGTACTGTTAAAACCAGTATATATCCAGCCTCATGACGATGCTTGGCTTTTAACTCTTTAATCTTTTTCAATTGTTGCTGAGATGATTTTATGAAGGTGACCTATCCATAATGTGTGGTGTTGATGATGATGAGGATGTAGTTGATGATGATCACAAAGATGATGACAATGATGATGTGATATTACTATAATAATTATGTAATTTTCATGGTTACCTCACACATACACAGAAGGTACGTTTCATTCAGTCTCTCCTCAGGAAGAGCACACGAAGAGACTTATTTTGTTAAGAAATAGAGAAAAAGACTATTGCTGCTCTATGAGCTTTACAGCATATGGGCAGTGAGTTTGAGGAATATGAAATGTTTGGTTTTGAGACCTGGACTGAATCTAAATAGTAACCATCCCACTCCCAAATGCCACTCTTACCAGGAGAAAAATGTAATTTCTCAATTTCCCTATGAACTGAGTGTGTAAAACAAGCACAACCTGTTTCCCTAAAGAGACAGACATGTAGCCTATATGGGACTCATTTATGATTTAACCACTGGTTGTATAATTTCATTCTGTTGAATTAAATGAGAGCTTACTCGCCTGCCTGTGTGAGCTTTCATTCTTACCAAGAAAAGATGTGAATGGCACTACCTGTCAGCTGGAGATGTGGCATCAAGGTAAGACACACACGGATAGAAAAGAAACGGTTCATTTCTTTTTAAGGTGTTTGACTTCAGAGAGAAATATCATTACACAAAATATGCTTATGGTTAATTTAGTAAATTGTGTATAGCTTAAGGTGATGTTTATGGCAGAATTTGTATGACTTAAAGCTGATAAATTCCAATTATTGCAGTATGATGAGTTATGCTTCAAAGACTAATGAACAAAAGGCACTACTATAGTGCTGATCCTCTTTACTGTCAAGCATAAAATAAGTTCAATGAATCTTTGCAGCATGTCTGTTTTTCTGTGCCTGTCTGTCACTCTCATGCTCAAAAATTCCAGTCACCCTTTGCCGTCATGATGCATTTGTCATGTCTAATGCTTAAGGCATCCTTTAAAAATATGTGACCTTCAGATACACATTGCCACATGCATTTGGCTCAGGTGACGTGGTCCTCTGTGGTGCAGATGCATATGTATCCTGCCCTGAAAAGGCCCTGAAACGTAGCTTGTGATAATAATTAAATATTAGTGAACAACAGATTTTAATGGACCATCAATCTCCTAAGTAAGTTCTATTTAAACTGCTTAAACAACTATATTCAGTCTCAAAACCTTAAATTAGAATAACTGTAACCCGAGCATTACATTGGCAACAAAACTGAGTTTTTGAGTACACATGTTCATATATCTCTACACTGATAACTTGATAACTCCCTATACCTATTAGATCTATGTCATAATTGATGTGTACAGTGTAAATGAGAAAGGTGCAGATTAATGATACTATGTGTTTACCTGCAATGAAAACATTATCCTTGCTGTGTATTATTACTCAAACATGCTCAAACATAATAGAGATACATATACATCACAGAGAGGCCGTACAATAGAAAAAAATGCAGCTCTAACTGCAGATGGACTGCTCTCCATTTTTTATCTGCTGATAAAAACCTACATGAAGAACTAAACAGCAGTGAGAACATAAACTACTGTATATGCCAAATAAGATCTGTCTCATTAGCATCCCTTTTAAGATCAAATAACTTCTTTGTAAATATCTGTAAAGACCCTGTGACCATTTAGAATTCAAACACATGATATATCCTAATTACTTTTGTCTTGTCAGTTCAATTCAAGATATAAACAACCACATTGTGACTAGTAATATCTTAGTTTTATGTCATTTAGTATGATTTGCATATTTTTTATGTGTGAAATGAAAGATATCCTTAATTGAAGTGAGGACGAGTTAGAAGAGGAGATATCCTACATTTGACTTAGTATGAGTCACTTATTACTAGCTTGAATTCATTAATTGAATTCAAAATTTTAATTTATTAGGAGATTCCAAGTATTGTAAATTTTCAGAATGTATCATTTGGAGGAGTCTGAATGTAATGAAATTCAATTCAATTTTATTTATATAGCGCCAAATCATAAAAGTTATCTCAGGGCACTTTTCACATAGAATAGGTGTAGATTGTACTCTTTAATTTACAGAGACCCAACATTCCCCCATGAGCAAGCACTTGTGACAGCAGCAAGGAAAAACTCCCCTTTAACAGGAAGAAACCTCAAGCAGAACCGGACCCCAGGAAGGCGGCTATCTGCCTTGACTGGTTGGGTTGAGAGAGAAAGAGGGAGAAAGGGGGAGAAGGGAGAGTGGGATACAGAGAAGCATAATAACAGCAATAATAACAACAATAATAGAAATATGACTTGTAATAATAATAGCAGGAGTGGGTGTTGAGGCAGGACACCCACAGGACCATGTCCCCACAGCGTCCCTGCAGACATGCTCCTCGCTGTCGATAACCAGAAGGGTCAAAGTCCCTCATCCTGTGAGACGAGAAAGTACAAAAACTCTGGGGAAGAAGCCAAGTTAGTAACATGCATTAATGGTACATGAATGCATACAGATGGAGAGGAGGAGGAGGAGAGAGGAGCTCAGTACATCAAGGGAAGTCCCCCAGCAGTCTAGGCCTATAGCAACATAACTAAGGGCTGATCCAAGGCGAGTCTGGCCGGCCCTAACTATAACTTTTATCACAAAGGAAAGTTTTAAGCCTACTCTTAAATGTAGAGAGGGTGTCTGTTCCCTGGACCGAATCTGGAAGATGGTTCCACAAGAGAGGAGCCTGATAGCTGAAGGCTCTGCCTCCCATTCTACTTTTGGGGACTGTAGGGACCACAAGTAAGCCTGCATTCTGGGAGCGCAGTGTTCTAGTGGGGTAATAGGGTACTATGAGTTCTTTAAGATATGATGGTGCCTGATCATTAAGAGCTTCGTAGGTGAGGAGGAGGATTTTACATTCTATTCTGAATTTTAAAGGAAGCCAATGTAGCAAACCTAAAATGCAGCTGCATTCTGGACCAGCTGGAGAGTCTTCAAAGACTTGTTAGGGCAGCCTGATAATAAGGAATTGCAATAACCCAGCCTAGAAGTAACAAATGCATGGACTAGTTTTTCTGCATCTTTATGAAACAGGTTACGTAAGTGAAAAAAGGCAGTCCTTGAAATTAGTTTTATGTGGGAGTTAAGGACAAATCCTGATCAAAGATAACTCCCAAATTCCTTACGGTGGAGCTGGAGGCCAAGGCAATGCCATCTAGAGTAGCTTTATCATTACATAATGTGTTTCTGAGGTGTGTAGGGCCAAGCACAATAACTTCAGTTTTGTCTGAGTTTAGTAGCAGATAGTAGAGATATATTTACAAGTTAAAATAAACTACAAATATCTGCTAGGCCTGTGTGAATCTAATCAAGCTAGTATACAAACACACAACTTCCCATATTCTGTTGGTTACATGTTTATCGGTGTTACATCAAATCTATGATGCTCAAATCAGTCAGTTATCACAAACAGACGTCTCACTGTATTTCATGACACAACTAAAAAGTATAACACAATAATTAAAGACAGAAAACATTACATAAATTGCTCAACACATAAGCCCAAACTGGAGTGTGTGCACAGAGCACACCATATTAAACTAAACAGGGCTCCACATCTCACATGTACAAAACAAACCCATAAAAAACATCACACAAAGCCATCCATGCATAAAAATGTCATTTCACACTCTACCTCATATCTATTGTAATGGCGGCGGATGATCTAACTTTTATAGGCTATATATGTTATTGTATTGTGGTGAGGTGCACCCTATTTAGAATGGGTCAAGGAAACAAGGTTTACAGTGACGTGCAGTGCATTATGATTATGTGATTAATATCAGCTTGCCGTGTCATCATATTTAATCCCCCCACACCAGTTTTTTTATGATGGTCCAATCATATGAGGACATTGGCCTTTGAGTAAATTAATGGACTAATATATTTTTTTGTTTTTAAGTGATAAATGTCAGTTTTGGGTAGTGGTACATAAGATCAGAGGGTCATACAGCTCACCAGCAGCCTGGAGGCAGCAGCGGACACACTGAGCGGCTAAACTATCCGGAAACTGAGACACGAGGCGAGCCAAACCTTTTCCACCGGCTGCTTCTCCTCTTTGTCCATCATCCACATCCACAGCTACACCATGGCGAATGTCGTCGATACAAAACTGTACGACATCCTCGGAGTGTCTCCATCCGCAACTGAAAACGAGCTGAAGAAGGTAATTTAATACAGAAGACAGGCTGGAGAAACTGTGAACTTACACAGCGTGTCTGTTTCGAGTTTGAAGAGGATACAATCAGGAAATACGTTTCGTTAGCTGCTAAACTAGCACGCTAGCGTCAACCGGCCTGGATGTTCATGTGTGACGATGCGGCTGTAAACATTTAACGATTATCGCTGAAATCAGGTGATGTTTTCAGTGTTTAGCTGTAGCCAGTCTGGTGTTTTTTATGGCCTCAAATAGCACAGTTAAAGCGGGTAACGTTAGCCGGTAATGTAGTTCGCATGTACGAGCCAGGCGGTTGACCTCAGGTTAGCTGCAGGTGTTTGTCATGTAACTTAAGCCTGTCGGAGGTTGTAGAAAGATGTGGTTTGTGTTTCCCAAAGGCTGGAGAAACACACCTTTTATGTAGTGAGTGTGACAACTGAAATTATATCACATGAGGCCGACTGGAGTTTTGATCTTCGGATTAATTTCTGGACGTCATCTCGGCCGCACAGTAGCGTTGATGTTAACGTTTGTTAATTAACTCTTAGCAGTGTCATATTTTACTCTTTTACTCACATCTTTGCAGTGGAGCCTGAGTATGGTTTTTCACCTACAGATTTGTCGACATGTAACGTCAAAACATTAATTTACCAGCTAAGTTGTTCAATTCAACCTCCGCTAGCATCAGTTAGCTGATGACACAGACCGGTCATTTCTAACCTGTGAGCTCGGCTATAATTATAACATTACACCTCTATGGTGTCAAGCATTTAGTTAACTTTATCTATTACCAAGCTCGTAGTTAATTGTATTAAACAGGGTGGTCAATGCCTCTCACATTCTGTAACAAGCTAGGGCCATATCGTAACTAATGTCATTTGTGGCTAATGTTAGCGAGAGATGCTAATCAGCATACACATGCATAACTACCAGCGTTTACATTGTCAGACATTTTGAACTGTCATTTTTTTGACAAAAGGGTAATTCTGTCTATAATGTAGTTAATGTAAGGCCAGTAACTCTGTCGTCATTTTTAGGAAACTGATAGTTACTCCGTATACCATTGAACTTTAAGTTAACGCTATTTAATGGCTTAATGCGGTTACAGCTAGGTTAAGTTTTTTGCCGGTGTTGTGCTGGATAACGTTTCCCCTCGAAAAAATGTTCCCCTCCTGTTAGAATTGTGTTTCCCGTAGCACCACCTCCGCGGTTGGGGTTAGGACCTCTGTTATGGATATGGTTAGACGTAGCAGAAATAACAGGCTGGGGTTAGGGTAAGCTCGGCAGTTTAAGGTAAGAGGAAACACACACCGACAGGGAAACAGACTTCGACACAATACCGACTGTAACTTTTGGTTTCGTCTGACAAGGCCGGCGTGCTTGCGTAACGGCTGATAATGCAGACATATTGTATGTGATTGAGTCATGCAAGTGTGATTCCAGTAAACAATATGTGTCCATAATGAGTATGATACCAGTCCGTTTTGTGTAATCCTAGGCATACCGGAAACTGGCAAAAGAATATCACCCTGACAAGAACCCAAATGCTGGTGACAAGGTAAGACATTACTGTGATGATTGTTTTCACTTTCCACTGAAGTTGGTCATCAGAGGTGTGTTTACTAGTGGATGGGGTCATGCTGTTTTGAACTAAATGAAAATAGGGAGCACACATGAATAACTAAAATTAATTTGTTGGTTGGAGTGTTACCTCCCAACAAAAAGGGTTAAAGATTGGAAATAAAGAATTTTCCATCACTGATTTTCATTAAATCATTGTCATTAACAGAGCAGACAATATGTTTCAGTTACAGTAAGGTCATGTTACTGGGAACAGGTGTCTCATACCTTGATGTGTCATTCATACCTTGATGTGTCATTCCTAATGCCTTCGATGTCAACTTTTCTTCTTTTTATTTTAAATACTTTGGAAACATTTTGGACTTAATAGGTTGGTCAACATTATAGAAGGAATACAGAGTGAAAAGCAAATGTGTAGCTTTTTAAAATGTGTATATCTTTATAGCATCAGTGTTAAAAGTAGTCTGAAATGCTTTTCATTTCAGTTATACTTTTGCAGTTAGGCTAAAGCCTTGTTATTATGTTCTTCCTGTGTTTAATTTGTTATAGAACATGCTGCTGAGTTTCCTGACCCTCCCCGCAGTATAATCAATGGCTTCCCACAGCTCTACATAATAATGTCATTAGATTCTAATGTGGCATTGTTAGAATATTATTGGAAATGTTATGAATTGAAGGCCTCTCTTCCATCATTCCCCGTATGGTGCAGTGTCATTTTCTCAGCATGAGATCACATCATTAGCAGTAGGAAATGGCAGCTTTTAAAGGATTAATCTTGAAGGTGGTTATTCGTAATGGGGAAAACACTTACACTTAATGAAATAGACAGCGTCCTTTCCTATGCCTGTGGACACAATAACTTGAGCACCTATACAATATAATGCCATCAGATCAGCAAGCACTAAACACCACCTTTGTTATCTTTCTGTGATTTGAGTTTGTATCAGAGATATGTTGATTCAGATCAGCAGTTTTTGGGATTGTGGTTCTTGGCAGTTTATTTTCAGATGTGCATCTTACAATACAATGTGGTTTTTATTTTGATACTTAAAATTAGAATCATTAATGAGAATGATTGAGGTAAGACTTGAGTACAAGTTGAGTAGTTTTGTTTTAGTTCAATCTATAAAATCATTTTACAAGAGTATTTATTGGTTTCTAACTCCAGGACCTGTATGGATTATATGAATGTAGAGAGGGCTTGTGATTAGTAGATATGAAATGACCCTTATGTAAGGATATTGCAACCTTTAGCATGCTTTGCTGGGAATGTCGTCACTTTTGTTCCCACCATAGCTGAGGTGAAAGGTTAATGGAAATCTTACTAGGTCCTGAGCTGGCGATTTACCAGAGTGTCTTTCACAGAAAATTGATCCTGGCTAATGCTCCCATACGAGGATATGGGGAAATTGTGAAAACTTTTAATCACTTCAGTCCTCTTACAGAGACCCCTGTAGTTCCCTGGTAGCATCGCCCGGTCAATTGAAACGGCTAGTCACTGTTTTTTGTGGGCTCTGTGGCTCTAGTGTCCTGACAATTAAAACTGCATTGTATTTATTTATTTATTTATTTTTAACACAGTTCAAAGAAATCAGCTTTGCCTATGAGGTGCTGACCAACCCTGAAAAGAAGGAACTTTATGACCGCTATGGAGAACAAGGTTTGCGGGAAGGAGGTGGGGGCGGCCCAGGGATGGACGACATCTTCTCCCACATATTTGGTGGTGGACTCTTTGGCTTCATGGGTGGCCAGGGGAGTCGCTCTCGCAATGGAGGTCGGAGGAGAGGAGAGGACATGGTCCATCCACTCAAGTAAGACCAAGCTTGTACACTCTCTCATATAGGCTGCTTGTTTAGTACATTTTTTTATGGATCTGCAAAAAAAGTTTTTTTTTGTTTAGAATTGCTATTTAAGTCATTACAAGCCTAACTTGTACTTAAACTGTTGTGACGGTCACAGTGTTTAACCAAGCCCCCTTTTTTTCTACAGAGTGTCACTGGAAGACCTTTACAACGGAAAGACAACTAAACTACAACTTAGCAAGAATGTACTGTGTAGCACTTGTAACGGGTAAGTTTTATAACCTACATATTGCTGTAAATACATTGATGTCTGTTGGTGTGTTGTTAATCCTGCAATGATTGTGGAACAGTTTCTAACAATGAATCCATCTCTGGGTGTGCGTGTATGCAGGCAGGGAGGCAAGACAGGCGCTGTACAAAAATGTACAACATGTAGGGGGCGTGGCATGCGCATCATGATCAGACAGCTGGCCCCGGGGATGGTCCAACAGATGCAGTCTGTGTGTACTGATTGTAACGGAGAAGGTAAGGGGCACAATGATCCAAACCACCACGATCAAACATCTCTTCTGGGCAGATCCCTCACCTTGTGTTCTCTAACCCACCTCAGGTGAAGTTATCAGTGAGAAAGACCGCTGTAAAAAATGTGAGGGCAAAAAAGTGGTGAAGGAGGTGAAGATTCTGGAGGTACACGTGGACAAAGGCATGAAGCACGGCCAGAAAATTACCTTCGGAGGGGAGGCTGACCAGGCACCTGGCGTCGAGCCGGGAGATATAGTCCTCGTCCTGCAGGAAAAAGAGAACGAGGTAGGTGGACCAATCCTGAAGACTGTAGCCATGCTCATCTTACCCTGACCTCTGTTTAGGTGAGACAGGTTTTTAGGACATAGTTTTGCTTGTGTTTTTATGTGTCAGTTACTAGTTATTTCCTGCCCATATGAAGGTCACCTTAATGCCTCGCCAACTTCCTACACCTGTCTGCGTCTGCTTTGCACTCATAGATGTTTTTTAAGGATATATTGTTTAGTGCTCCAGTGCAGCAACATGGTGCATGTGGATTTTCAACTTGCATAAAGGTACCATGTGTGCAACACATGTCTGGAAAGATCAATTTGTGGTTTTTGGTGCTTGCTACATGAAAAGCAGGTGTGTGGGTGCAGTGTTGACAACCTTGTGCATACACAGTAGACTGTAAACCAGGAGTGTATTTTTTTTTTTTCACGGTTGGAAGTTATATCATATTTCTTAATGATCACCTTAAATTAATGAAAACAAGTGTTGGTAGTAATCTGTTACCTTGTGTAAAGAAAATTTGCTAATTTGACAGTAAAGCAGCAAAAGATGTCCACTGTAACTATAACTCAACAATTCTTACAATTCTAATAGCTTCACATAAAAGTCTTAATCAAACAGTTTACTGACAGTCTGAAACTCTCTGGTCCCTGCATGCTTTCTGGATACTATTGCCCCTTTTGATGCATTGTGTTTGGGCTTCTCTCCCCACATCCAGCTTTATGCCACAACAAATGTTGATGATTTATATAGGCGAAAAAAACCTTCCATCACTGGAATCTCCTGGCCAGTCCCAAATATTGGCAGGATGCAATTGCATTTCTGGGTGCAATGCAGCCGCATTGAAAGTATGTTGCATTTTTATATGACACATTTTGAAAAATGACACTAGCCGTAGAGCTCTCCAGATACCTGTCTCCAAATGGAATAACAAATTAATTTGAGAGACGAAAGGCAGATTTCTCAAGGGAAAAAAAATATCATTGCACACTGGGTAGCAGTCAGGAGAATCTTCAAGAGAGTTTTCTCAGCCAACACACAGATCATGCAGACTTGCTCAGGTTTGCCCATCTGTGTGAGTGTTTGCCTCTTGGGTGCTGTCTTAGCAGCAGACTGGCAACCTGCCTATTGTGTATCCCTGCTTTCAGCCTTACTTTTGGCCAGATTACATCCCTCCTTGAATGAATTGATAGTTTAATTTGTGCAGCGCTTTTTCAGTCTGACAATCAGACGTGCAGAGCCTGGCATAGGAGGAAAGTAGAGTGCACTCGTACAAATAGTACAGAAGAGCATTAGGAGATTAGGGGCGAGTGCACTGCTCTACATCAACATATTGAGCAGAAGCATGTTTTTTCTTTCTTTTTTTTCCCCCCACAAGTCAGTGCTGTGAGACTCTGAAGTCATGCTGGTTTGTGTTAACTAGCAGGCTGAAAGAGTGGGTGAAATCCAATTCACCTTCAGGGTAACAGAGTCAGATGAGGAGTTTGTCAGTGATCAGGTCCAGCTGGTGGTACTAGAAACCTCTTGACTGTCTGAGTGCTGACGACCAGATTGTCTGGACATGCACATGGTACAGATGGGATTACTGCAGATACCTGGCATGATGAACACTCGGCCGGCTTCTAATAATCAGATTGTCTTGATTTCAGATGTAATATAAGTTGAAAGATAAAAACAGAAGTTCATGTGTGATCTGTGGGCGGACGCACCAGCACGTCTTGACTGACCTGTTTAACACCTAAAACATACCCAATCCATCCCTCACACACTGTTTACATGCTGTTCATTGGCTGATTTTTAAAAAAAAAAAAAAAAAAAAAAAAGACATCTACTGGAAGTGTTGCTTTAATTTACTGGTAGGCCTATGTAATGTGTGGGTGTTATCATTCTTACAGTGTCTCGATGACTATTAAGCATTAATTATGAAAAATGACACATTACACTCGTAATGACTTCCAGCAGTATGATAAGAGAAGGCAATATTTTACTCAGGAACTGGTGCGGTTGTGAAAAATATGATACTGTAGTGTTGCTGTATCAGTGTGGTAACATTAGAGCTGAAACTATTTAATAATAATGAGTTTTTGTTTGTCTACATCAACTAGCTCACAGCTATCTGCCTGTTGTGTGCTCCCTCAGCGGTAAACACTGGCTGGTAGAAGCCAGGTTGCCTCTGACAATAAAACCCTAAACTGGAACAGCAGGCTGAGCTGTAGTTCTGCCCCCCCAGGCTCTCTGCCTCCGGAGGTATCTTGATGTCAGTGGATGGAGGGAAAAAAAATAGGTTACTACAGTTGGCAACAACAATACAGATAACATTGGCAAGTACTACGTATGTTACTGACATGCCACTGTTATGAATGATATGTGGAAATCAGCCATGTGTTCAATCTAAAACCATGTTAAACAAATAGGAATTGTGTTAACTGGCAGGTTGGGTGCTATGTTGCACTGACAAATCACACCGACTCAGCTGAATATGTTTTAAGAAGAGGGTGGATGTTTCTATTCTGAAATAATAAATGAAAACAAACAGGGGGCTCACATTTCTCTCTTCTCTATTTCTCTGTGTAGTGTCTTCAGATTAGCCTAATCTATTGTCGCTAACTTCGGAGCTAACACCCTTCACTTTTCCAACAGTTTGGGAACAACAGACGTGACTTTTCTTGGTCTTGAGAAGCTGCAGCATGTATTAACTGACACACTGTAGTCTGTACTGTACATTTACTGCCAGACTGACAACTTACTGCTAACCTTTTCCTCTGCTCCGCTCGTATTCATCGTAGCTCATTTCATTGACGGTTATTGCTTGCAATAACCAGCAGATGCTTTGTGTGTGTGTGTTCACCGTTGACTGTGTGATGTCTGTCGTCAGAGTCATTTAATCCTACAACGAACAAACTGAATACTATAGCTGGCATTCACAAAAGATGAATAACTCATGATCTGTGGCATCAACTCCAAGGTTGTGATAAAGTTTGTTAACCAGTATTACTCACGGTCTCTCAATCTTCAGACATTCAAGCGAGATGGCAATGACCTGTTCATGAACCACAAGATCGGGCTGGTGGAGGCGCTGTGCGGCTTCCAGTTTATGCTGAAACACTTAGACGGCAGACAGATTGTAGTGAAGTACCCTGCTGGCAAAGTCATTGAACCAGGTAACACTCTTGTTTTCTCCTCTGTTTTAACATTAATTTACCAGTTAGATTCAAGTGGGTTGAATGCAGGACCGTGTCACATCAACATGCCCTCACACCTCAACAGAACTCCAGACTAACATTTATGCAAACATTTTGAACAGCGTAGTTAAATGTCTCTGTGCCTCATTACAAAAAGGTCATGTGTGGTTGGATTTCATTAGCATTTGCATTCCATTTCAATTGAGGAATCCGTTATAACGATGTGTCTCATCGTTCAGTCTCCACCAGCAAAATTGGGTCTCCAGATCAAATTCCCTTACCACATGAAAAAGTTGAATTCTGGAGAAGAAAAGTTGATATATTTTTAAAGAGAAACTGTGTAAACCTTGTTTTATTTAAACTTCTTCTCCAGCCTCAGTGAGGGTGGTGCGAGGAGAGGGAATGCCACAGTACCGTAACCCTTTTGAGAAGGGAGATCTGTACATCAAGTTTGACGTCCAGTTCCCCAGCAACAACTGGATCAGCCCTGAGAAACTCGTGGTATGATATATTATTAACTGTCCTTTCATTATTAACTGTCTTTCACTTTTTGGTGTTTGGATTTTCACAGTGAAGATTTATCAGCTATCAGACAGAACTAATCCTTCATACTGGTAATGTTAATTATGGTGCTGACAGTAGTATGTGTTCATCATGACTTATGAAGACAATTTAAGAATTAAATAACAGATTGACTTTGCAACTTCAACAGCAATAAAATAATAAACACAAATTTAGACTAATGTGTAGTTAAAAAAAAAAACAATATTCTGCAGTAAAAAGTCATTTCAAATGTATTATTTGAAGGCTGAAGTGGCCCTTAGCTTTTCAAAGTGTCTGAAGCATCACAGCTGTCAGCGACACATGGACACAATGTGAACAGACTTAGAGACAGCTCTGTTTACCTGTAGCTTCAGCCAAGCAACAGATGGTGTGCTGTTAGCAGAGGATCACATTATTCCTCATCTAAAATGGCAAATGCTTTGTTTTAAGCCGCTGAAACTGCTGAGCTGTCTCGCTAGTAAACTGATGTTAAAAAGTGCACTTTTCCCTAGTGGATGCTTGCTTGTTGGTTTTGTTCAAGCATCTCTGGTGGAAAGACCAGTAACGTGTCCATGCTTGTAGGTGAATATTAATTACAACTTTAAAGCTAATGTTCGCTGTGCCTCAGGTTTTGTTTCTCTTTTCCTAAATGCTAACTGATACATGCACTAGATTACACTTGCATGAAACCAACACATAAAAATCAGAGTTAGAGCTGAAGCAATTAGTTGATCGGCTACTTTGATATGTATAGAATTTTGTCGCAGTGTAGATCGACTGAAGTGAATAAACTCTTATACCAGTTATTCCATTCAGGGATTAGAGTTATTCTGGCCATAATTGGGTTACTTATTCAGCACTCATATGCAGACAGCACCACCTCTTATTCTCCCTGAAGATGTTTTTGTCCTCACCCTGTAATAACAGTATAACACTTGTGTAGCAAAGCGCTCTCGGCTTCACAACACTTTGACACTACTGTGTGGTCAGAGGACACGAATGAGGCCGTCTGTTCTTATGTTCTCCGCGTGCAGGAGCTGGAGGACATGCTGCCCTCACGGTCGGAGCCGCCCATCATCACCGGAGACACCGAGGAGGTCGACCTGCAGGATTACGACGTCAGCCAGAGCTCGTCATCAGGTAGCCGCAGAGAGGCCTACAACGACAGCTCCGATGAAGAGGGTGGCCACCACGGGCCAGGGGTCCAGTGCGCCCACCAGTAGTCTCATACTCTTTCTCTCTCTCTCACTCACACACACACACACACACACACACACATGACCCATGTTGTACTTGGGGAGAAAATGTATGCGTTGCAGAGTAAACAAGGAGGCAGATTGAGAAGGCGTGGTAGTTCCCCAGACACAGATCAAATGGACATATTGAATCATGGCACCTGGAATAGTTGATTTTAATGTTATTGACTTGTGTGCTGGGATTAATTTGATCTTTGTCTGAGGAACTCGCACCAGGGCAGCCATGAGACTTATTACGCTACACCTGAAACAGATTTAGACACTATATCAGGTAGAAGTCATTTAAAGTATTTAAGATGTATCAAAAGAAATGGATGCCCCACTGAATGCCATGTAGGACTGTGATCTGGTGTTCAAAGTGAACCCCACCCCTTTCTACTCCTCCGTCAACCCTGTTAACGTCCAACCCACCCCCACGCCCCTCCCACCCACCCCCACCCCCCTCCCACCCTGCTAATGAGAACTCCAGATCATTTGAAGAAAGGAATGTTTCTTGTTTGCTGAGTGTGTGACTTGCATTTTGTTTTCATAGTATTTACAATAATTAATTTAAAAACTAACCAATGTGCATACACAGAAAAAAAAAAGCAGCTGAGCAATGTGTCGTGCAGATCCTCGGACTCGTATTCATGGATATATCCACTCAGCGCCATTCGTAGGATTTGTTTCTGATTTTTACAGCTTTATTTTCTTTGTAGGTTTTTACTTGTTTATCCTTTATATTTTAATTCAACATGAAAATTGGTTTTCGTGTATATCATTGAACTAGTTGTTGGTAAGCTTCATCAGCTGCTGTATACAAAACTGTGTGATTTTTAAAAAAGAAAAATGACAAGTGAAATGACAAACCTATAGCCTGTATCTGTGCCGAGACCATGTGCATGTAAAAAGCTTTGGTTCCCGCACTTATCAAGCATCAGTCAAATAAAGCAGCACACTTCTTAAGAAATGTTTATGAAGTTGTTGAATAAATTGTTGAAATATCATGAACTCTGTGTGGTGACTCAGTCTTCTCCATTATTTCCTTTTGACAGTCTGTCCAGTAAAAACTACAACAGTGAGTTGTATCTAGCCAAGCAGACACTTTAATGTTGATACTAAAGAAATGGTAGAATTTTGGTTTATGGTGCCCAGAGCCTCAAAAAATACTTTATTCTAGAAACATCCTATTGACTAGAGCTGTCAGTGTTTTCAATGAAAAGCTTTCTGCCTAAGTATGATTGTCAACTAATTCTCATTAACTGTTGACAGCAAATACAACCTGGCCAAAATGCCATGATGCTCATTTATAGATGCGTCTCCTTCCAACGAAGTTTCCATCTTCAGTCAGTACCCAAAAACAGTGAATGAGATCACACTCTAACCTCCATCCAGTCTGAGTAAACATCAACAGTGTATCGCAGCAGCTTCACTAGAAATCAGGTTAGAGAGGCAGATCAGTTTTTTCTGTTTGAACTATATTCTACATGGTCTTATTGTGACTGAAGTCTATAGGGCTGCTTTTTTCTACATTTGGATAGGTTACACATACCCATGCATGCAGAGGCCTGACGTACAAATATTGGAGGAATGGTGTTACTACAAAATACACTTTTTGCCTGTCATGAATGAAACAGATGCCATATTATCAGTCAAGTATGTCTGTCACATGCAATCATTCAGGCACAATCACAAAAAAAACCCTAATAATATATGTGTATGGTAGAGGGGGAAAGTCTTGGGCAGTGACCTCATATTACTATTTTAATCCATAACCGTTCAGCTTTTCAGTTAAACCTCACTAGTTTTTCACTTTTTTGTTCCAAAATCGGAGGACTGGAAGATATGAGACAAGAGAAAAAAATCTGGATTATCATCATGAAGGAATGTGAGGAAAGCTGATGAGAAACACATTAATCCAGGATTCACTCTTCTGTGGTTTTACTTAGTCTGTTCTTGGTTGGCCAGGCAAAGCTGTAATGTGAAGACATGGCCACACAGAGGCAGTGCTGGGTTCAAATGAGGCTGAGCTCAAGTGCTGTTAGAGGGAGATGTTGTTCTTTTATATACCGTATACACCGATCAGCCATGACATTAAAATCACTGACAGGTAAAGTGAGTAATCTTATTAATAATCTTAATAATCTCATTACAATGTCATCTGTCTAGATGACTAGATCAGAACATCTCCCAAACAGCAGGTCTTGTGGGGTGTTCCCACTATGCAGTGGTCAGTACCTACCAAAAGTGGTCCAAGCAACCTGCAACAGGGTCATGAGTACCCAAGGCTCATTGATGCACATGGGGAGTGAAGTCTAACCCGTCTGGTCCAATCCCTCAAAGCAAAGCACAAATTGCTAAAAAAGTTAATGCTGGCTATGATAGACAGGTGTCAGAACACACAGTGCATCGCTGCGTAGCCACAAACCGGTCAGAGTGCTTGTGCTGGTAACTCTCCACTGCTGAAAATGCCTACAATAGGCATGTGAGCGTCAGAACCGGCCTGGTCTGATGAATCATGTTTTCTTTTACATCATGTGGACGGTATGTGTGTATTTTGTTTATCGTTTACCAAGGGAAGAGATGGCGCCAGGATGCACTATGGGAAGAAGACAAGCCGGTGGAGGCAGTGTGATGATCTGAGCAAAGTTCTGCTGGGAAACCTTGGGTTCTGACATTCAATGTACCATCTACCTAAACATTGTTGCAGACCAAGTACACCTCTTCAAGGTGTTGCCGTGGCCTCCAAATTTCCCAGATCTCAATCCAAACGAGCATGAAGGCCCCACCTCGCAATTTACAGGACTTAATGGATCTGCTGCTAAGGTCTTGGTGCCAGATACCAGAGGACACCTTCAGAGGTCTTTTTTCCTGCATCAGAGCTGTTTTGGCGGAAGGAGGGAGACCTACACAATAGAGGTGGTTTTAATGTGGAAAAATAAGTCCAATCCACTGTATATAGTGGCTGATTGGTGTGTTGCACTTTACCGACACACGCAGGTGTATCAGGAGAGGGGACACTGACATGACTGGAGAGAAACTGACATGTCTGTATCAGCTGTTTTTAACTAATTACCAGCATTTCATTCAAGGCAGCTCGACTGAGAGTTCACTGATATTCACTTACTAAGAACAAGTCATAAATGAGTGACTTAGTCTTAGCTGGCTGATGTTTTAGAAAATGGAAAAAGCCCTAAAGCCACCCTCCCATATTGTTATTGTGTGTATAGCTAGTTAATAAATACAACTTTAACAACTTGCAACTTAACACCATTCTTACAGTGACCAATTGAAAGTGCAATGTGCATCTTCAAAGGCCGTTTAGAAATGTGTCTGAGAAAAACGAAGCGAGAACGTTTTCGTTGTTGCTTACATGTTAGTTAATGTTATTTAAAAGTTAAAGTGAAATGACTGAAACAGTTACATCATTAATTGAAGTGAGTTCGTCGTGTAGTGAATCGTTGAAAAAAGCCTATTCCGGCCCTCTTCTTCACCGGCGCCGTGGCTTAGTTGGTTAAAGCGCCTGTCTAGTAAACAGGAGATCCTGGGTTCGAATCCCAGCGGTGCCTTTTTGCTTTTTCTTCTTTTTGCCATTGCCCCGTTAGTTTCTGTTGTTCCAAGCCGAGTGAGTCGCTGAGTATCAAAGGTGGAACCATTGCTTTCTTTTCTTCATCTAGATACACGCTGTGTGGTTGCGGTGACAATACAGATATTGAATGTAATTGTACCGTTTCTTTACTTTTGTCACTGAACTCTGTAATACATCTGTCTGGCCACACGAGGGCGGCAGTGAAACAGACCCCGAGACTACAATGGAGGGGGAAGAAAATTCAGAAACAACCGTAGCTTGCGTGCACACGTCGTTGCGACAAAAAATTTAGTGATCTATATTTCAGGGTAACATCTACGGTTTCTGTGCAAATGTGTATTCAGTTTAGTTCATTGGGAGAAGAGAAGAGGACCAATACACAAAGAAAAATGTGGAGCACTTTGTCCTGTTAGATGCGGCGACCCGAACATATAGTGAGCCACAATCACAGCGGAACTCTGATGTCGGTGTCTTCAAAATAAGACCTGCTATACGCAACTGTATAAATCTAAATCAGAGTATGTAATTACTTTTTGACACAGCAAGAAAAATACTTATCAAGATGTAAAAAGCTGACACTTGTCCACAGAGACAGAGCTGTACGGCTGCCAGAGGTGCAATCATGTATTTTGTGGTTATTTTGATTCAATTTTCTTGTTTTTATTTTTTTGAAATACATTTTGACATTAGGTATTTTTCTGTCAGTCAGTGTCACAAAATTATAGTGATTCAATGTTACAATTAGATACAAGACAATACAGTTAGAACAGGAGAAAGGAAAGGAGAGGAAAATTACATATTATATAGTCAGCCTTGGCCTATGTTGCCCGAAACATCAAATAACCAATGTATACTAGTCAACAAACTCTTTATATTCAAAATGCTTCAGGTTATTGCAGTTTTTCTCAATTGATTTCATACATTTCTGACAACTATTCTCGAAGACTGCAAATGCAGAGATCAAAACCTCAGGGAATTATCACAGACAGGAAATGGTTTATAAAACAAGTGCAGACTGAGTGTGGATTTCAAATGAGAGTCTTTTGCTCACAATATTCTCAATCTTGTTCCCAATGAAGCTGCTCACTCGCAGTGTGAGAATATGCAGAGGTACAAAACCTTTGACTCTGGAATCAATATGAAGACACATGTAAAGGGTCACCAGCTTCTGGGATGTAGGTCTGTGTGAATGTATGGTGGGAAATCTATGGTGGACAACAGTTCACCTACTTAGTTATAGTTGAATATTAAATAATGAGAGCTTCCATCAGACTGCAGTGCAGTAAATAAAGAGAGGCTCCAAACCAATCCAATAGTATCATTCATTCAACCTTTATTTATAACTGACAGATCATTGAGGGGCGACCCTCATTTACAATGATATCCAGTCAATTACAGAAACAAAGAAAAGGAAAATAACAAAGAAATATACTAACACAGAAAAGGCAATACCACACAGTGATGTCAAACAACTGCAAGTAGAGGTTGGGAGGTTAAAGATCAAGTTTCTAATGTTCTTAAGAGATTTTTTTTGAGTTTGACTTTGGAACATTTATAAATAAAGCTCTGATGTCCAGGTCACAATCTGACATGAAACTATGTGACGGCATCTGCAGTAAAGCTGCCTAACCAGGAAGCATTACAGCAGGTGTGATGTGTAAACAAATCTAGGAGCCGATGTAAATGACAGGAAGGATATGGAGTAGAAAACTGCAGGAAATGTTTCCGCACTGAAAGACTGCAGCTGTGAGGTCTTGATTCAAAGCTCTGAGCTGAAAAACAAAGTTGTTCTTTTCTTACAGTATTTGTGATTTCGGTGATTGTACGACGAGTTTTGAGAACACGACGCCTTTTCGAGCACGCATTTGCTGTTTTGCGAGCCCAGTTTCGGTGTTTATGTTTCCTGTTAGTTAAAACGCTTGTTTCAAACAGTGCGTCAGAACAGCTGCGTGTATTTTGGACGAATTGACCGGAAACCGCGTTGTTTGCTGTCGCTAACTTGACCGTGGTGTCTTTGGCTGCCGCTGCGAAGGACACAATGCTTTTTCGCAGTGAGGATCTCTCGGTGTGCGCGGTGTGTCTGAGCTGAAAACAGATGCGGGAGCCTCGCTGGAGGATGTCCAATAAACAGTGGAAATCGTGCCGGAGATAATAGCAGAAGTCCCCCCGGCAGCACCGGACCATGGGACTGACGGAGCTGCTGCTCGGGCTGCTGTGGTTCCGCTCTGCTCTGCTCGGTGCAGGTGAGGAACAACAATGCATCTACTGCTGTAATGTTTAAATGGAGCTTTACTCATGTGTGTTATGAAAACCCAACTGTAAATATGGTTGTGCACGAGTGATGCCAAGTATCCAAGCAAATCCATGAACTGATGTAATGTCTGTTTGTGGTTGATAAAACCTCTCTATCGTCATTGGAGGTCCTGCATACCACTGACTACCACAGCCCCAGCAGAGCACTTATAAAAACCTGGTGTTCACACCCGAGGAGGAGTAGTGGGTGTTATTTTTCCCCCCTGCTTTCTCCTGTGTCACTGAGATCAAGTGCTGTGATAGATATACACATAGTGTTTTCATGTTGTGATCGGATGGAGTGAGAAGATGAGGCGATCATTCTCCTGTATTGATCTGTGGTGGGTAAATGATCAGGGTTAGTGTGGAAACATGGATGCTCTTTCACAAATGTGATGCTGCTATCAGCATTACATCACTGCTTCTCTGCAGCCAGTCAATCCCTCTCTCTCTCTCTCTCTCTCCCTCCCCCCTCCCTGCCCTCTCTCTCTCTATTACTGTATCACAGCTTGCACTTAAGTGGCATGAAAATAATGAAAATAAAGGAGAAAGCTGCCAAACCAACACACAGGTCAACAGTTTTAGATTTTATTGTGTGTGTGTGTGTGTGTGTGTGTCATAGGTTAATTTTGTTAATTGGGGACAGCTTGTCCAACAAGGGACAAAAGCCATGTCCCCAGTTGGGAAAAAGCTGATTTTTGGGGGTCAGTAGTTCAGGTTAGGCTTAGGCAAATAGTGGTTATGGTTCGGGTAACTCTCCAGAAAATTAATGTAAGTCTATGTTATGTCCCCAAAAGTCCTCTAGGGCAATGTGTGTGTTTGTGTGTGTGTGTCTGTGAGGAGAGAAGGGAACCAACCAGCTCTCACCCACACACACACACCATTAAACACACACTATCCCATGCACGTGTCGGTACTTGTTTGACCTGGCACCTTTTCACACACGAAAGTATCAGGAAGATCAAAGTGACACACACACAAACACACACATACACACACGCACACGCACACCTAGCTGTAGTTTCATAGCTGAGGAAGCAGAAGACTTGATGTGTTGTTACATTTAATGTAGTGAGGCCAGTATCTGCTTATCTCAGCAGTTTTTTAGACACTTTTCAGAGCTTCAGAGGATTAAATTCAGCTTTTTCATAAACATAAACAACATGGATGAAAAATTGAAGGGTTTAACATAATATAGCTAAATGAAAACCAAAGCGTACTCCACTTGTTCCAATTTTGAGGTAATTGTACTTGATTATCTGTCTAGTTTCTTACTTTATAGGTTTACTCCAGTACATGTCAGAGGGTAATATTGTCATTTTTACTACTTCTACTGCATTTATCTGACAGCTGTAGTTACTTCCCAGTTTAAGATTTTACCTAAAAAAAACATATGATGAGCTTATAAAATATAAAAATGCAATTTTTCACCCAAAAAGCTTAGAGAGATCAGAGAAAAGCCAACAAAACTCATGCAAATTTACAAAACTTTTTTCTTATTCTTTTTTCTTCCTTCCTACCCCAACGTTTTTGATTTCTCCTTTATAATAACTCTTGCTGTGATCTGATTTGACTCGTTGTGACAAGTCCGGAGCAAACAAGGTCAAAGTTCAAATAATTTGAATTTGTGCAGAGACTTGACAGAGATGCAACATCTAAACCAGTGAACTCCACCTTGAGAGCATCCTGAGGTTTTAATTTGATGATCATAGATCATTACGTCATCTATAAGTTGTGTGATATCATTTGGCTCGACTATATAGATCTAATACTGACTATTTTATCCAGTCCGGTGCGTGTGTGTGTGTGTGTGTGTGTGTTGTGTTTTTATGGTAAGGGAAGCTGTGTCCAGGTAGTCGATATCCTTCACTGAGCTCTAAATGACCCCCTCCACCTCCCCTGCCAACAGTTTCACTCTGCTGACTTCACAGATTCATCAAGAAAGCCAGAAACAAACACACACACTCAGCAGAACTCTGCACACTCTCTGCTGTGTGTCAATGATGGATGTTAAGTAGCTCAGATAATGTTCTTTCTCTGTGGTTGTGGTTAATTAAGCAGTGGTCAGACAGCCTCTTCTTGCATGTGTCTCATTCCTTCATTGGCATTAAGAAGTAATGAGATGATTAAACATCAACTTACAGCTCTTTGTTCTTGTTCTCAATAGAAGAAAGAGAATAAAATCCCTTGCTGATTGTGCCCTGGCATCTCAATTTAAGGATGTCATTATTGCCTCGCTCAGATCTTTTCAAACAGCTGTTATCAAACAGCCTTTGCTTATTACAGAACAATATGATTCATTGCCTGCACTCACACTGAGGTCTGTGTCTTATTCCTGCTGCTCCTCTTGGCCACCTCACACTGTGTGTTGTTCCCTGGAGCAATGCTGTGATGGCAGCAAGCGATGCTGTTGCCTTGGCTGCAAGTTTGACTGCTGCTGCTTCTGTTTTAGTCTCCATGTGATCAGCACAGAGCTCTGCCCTGAAAGACACTAAGGTCACTTGTGTTGTCGGGGCGTTGTTTTTAAGTTTTTGCACTAATCAAAGACAAAACATGAGGATAAAGCTTTTGTAGAGTGCAGAAGCAATGTGACAACATCTTTTAATGCATCTGTCAAGTGTCAGTGTTCCTGGTACTGGTCTGCTCAGATCACGATGTATTTTGTTGGTGACACATGAGCAAAGTCTACAACACGATCGCAGAGACCAACCTCACTAATGTGTGTGTTCCCATCTCCGTGTGTCTCTCTTTGTCACCCAGCGGGCTGCAGTGAGCGGGTGGAGGTCCATACAGAGCGGAGGGGTGTGATCTACAGCCCATCCTGGCCTTTAAACTACCCTCCTGGAGTCAACTGCAGCTGGCATATCCAGGGAGGTCAGGGAGAGGTCATTACCATCAGGTAGATCTCCAACCACACACATACACTATCACTCTATATAAATATGGACGACGCTTTGCAAAAGTGAAGCCAAATTATGTGACATCATTTAGAGCCAGAGTCACGCCCCCTCAGCCATTTGACGTGATTTTTTAGTTTGGCTCGTGTCCCATCCACTAACATGGAGGGGGCGGGACTTATGACTTATGACCAGCCACCAGGGGGCGATCGAGATATTTTGGCTCCGCTTTTGGGGAGCTGTTATGACGTCCATACTTATATACAGTCAATGTACAGTACATACAGCACATATAACATTTGCTGTGGAATAAACATCTGGAATCATCAATGTTCTGCCCCAGTTTCCGTAACTTTGACGTGACGGAGTCTGGACATTGTTTGGGAGACTGGCTCCTGCTGGCTCCTACATGGAACGGGGAATCTAGGCTGTGTGGCTCCATGCTGCCTCCTCCCTTCATCTCCACCAGGGGGCGTGTTTGGCTTTACTTCCACTCTCAAGCCAACAGCTCCGGGCAAGCCCAGGGCTTCCGCCTTTCCTACATCAGAGGTGAGCTGAAAGATATCTGTCCTGCACCTAACCCGAGTGAGTCCACATCTGTAGTTTTATCATGAGTGAAATTATAATAATGTAAATGATAAGAGATATATTTTAAAGCCTTGTCACACAATTTAACACAATGAAAAAATCATAATATCCTCTCAGTCCCCATGTTTCATCATAGTAGTATTTTTATTCCAGTATGTTGCTTTGAAATTCATCACCCTGTCACTAGAGATCTCTATTAGATCCTGGCTCTACTTTAGTTGGTTACTTATCTCTACTGTTAAAATGTGACATTATTATGTGCATCAGTTATTGATAAACTGTTGGAAGTCATTGTTGCAGCTTTGGGGCAGACACTTTTATTCTGTTAGGTGAAACAGCCTGTTTACTTTACTGAACCTAACCAAACCTTAAGGCGTCATTAAGCTCCAACCAAAGTGCTTGTTAGATGGTTGAACAACGTCTGAAACACCTTTACAATGCTGGAAATATCAAGAAAAAAATATGTTTCTATCTAATAAGTTAGCCTTTATTGTCCTCTTCACATTTATGCAATTAAGATAACAGGTTATCGGATCGATAACAACCACAACAAACAGATAATTATCAGTTATCATATTCTGCCCTGGAATTCCATGTTGGTGCATCTCTAAATGTTGTACTTTTTTTTGAGTGATTTGTTGTTTCTAGTCTTTTACAATGAGATGAATCCTGTTCTTCTCATCAAGCACCATTAAAGTGTATGTGTTTACTCCGTATGTGTGTATTTGGGAGGGATGTTAGAAAAGACCAGATCTGTTACCACCATTGTGTGTAACAGAGTTTACTGTTGGTTCAGGTTGTTTGTGATTCTGCACTGAGCCAACATGTTGTCAGTCTGTCTTATGTTTAAGTGTTTTTCCTAAACGTTAGTAGCTGCTGTTCTAGTCTGTCAGTTTCTTTCCTCTGTAGGTCGCCTGGGTCAGAGCAGCTGTCAGTCAGATGAGTTCCTCTGTGGGAATGGGAAGTGTCTCCCTCACTCCTGGAAGTGCAACGGTCAGGATGAATGTGGCGATGCCACAGACGAACGCAGCTGCTCCCCTCCTCCCACCGAGGCCCGGCCTGGCCTCTGTCCCTTCGGCTCCCTTCCGTGCACGGAGGCTCACTCCACCCGCTGTCTGCCGGCTTCCCTTCGCTGCAACGGAGCCCCAGACTGTCCCGATGGCACCGATGAACTAGGTTGCCCTGACACCACCTGTGGCAAACGACTGGGGAACTTTTATGGCTCCTTTGCCTCCCCAGATTTTTTCCGGGCTAACCGGAGCTCTGTGAAGGAGCTGAGGTGTTCCTGGTTGCTGGACACCCAGGACCCCAAGCCCATCGTGCTGCAGCTGGACCTGCAGCTGGGGCCCGGAGACTCGCTGCATGTCTACGACGGCCTGCTGCAGCGGGCGGAGCACCTCTTACAGGTGTTGTCCTATCATAACAACCGGCGTCCGGCATTGCTGGAGTCAAGCCGAGGACAGATGAGTGTGTTGTACATGGCCCAGCCTCACAGCCCCGGGCATGGCTTCAACGCCACATACCAGGTACTGCAAACTGGGAATATTGTATCCCATTTTTCAGAAAACTAAAACATTAATCTCCATCCCTCCTTCACAACTCGTGGTTTAAACCTCCATCATTAACATTCTCCTTTCTCTCCATCTACATATGTGTCAGTACTGAAAGTGTCAATCTTCTTCAGGGTTCCTCTGACCATTTCCTTGTGTCCTAAAGAATCAAAGCTTTCTTGATTCGTCTGGTCGATAGAGACAGTAGCTGTTCTGTTGGTGCACAGAACACAATTAATCAAGCAGAGAACAAGTGATCCTCTTCGGTGTCTAGACAGTGACGTATTTCTCCTCCACCCATCCAGGTCAAAGGCTACTGTTTTCCCGGCGAGCGTCCCTGCGGCAGTGATCAGGGCTGCTACTCTGAACGGCAACGCTGCGACGGCTACTGGCACTGCCCATCTGGTCGCGATGAGGAGGCCTGTCCAACGTGCCCGGACGGGGAGTTCCCCTGCGAGGGCGGCACAGGAATGTGCTACCCAGCCTCTGAGCGCTGCAACAACCAGAAGAGGTGCCCAGACGGGTCAGATGAGAAGAACTGCTATGACTGCCAACCTGGAAACTTCCATTGTGGGACTAACTTGTGCATCTTTGAGACATGGCGATGTGATGGCCAGGAGGACTGCCTAGATGGGAGTGACGAGAGGGACTGCATGGCAGCGGTGCCCAGGAAAGTGATCACGGCCGCTCTGATCGGCAGTCTGGTCTGCAGCCTCCTGCTGGTCATTGCCCTCGGCTGTGCTCTCAAACTCCACTCCCTCAGAAGTAGAGAATACAGGTGAGGACAGAACATTCCTTTCTTTTTCTTTTGCATATTATTTACTTGTTTTTCTTCATCTCTTTCATTTATTTAGTGCTAATTTATTTGGTACTGTTACCACAACAAGCTTAAAACATTTTATCTTCACATTATCGCAATCTTTTGCATCTAATTGCTGTTGATGAACAAGTAGAGCTGCAACAATTGGCTGATTCATTGATTAGTCAATCAGTAGAAAATTAATCTGCAACTATTTTGGTAGTTGAATTTTCGTTTTGTGTTTGACTCCCCATCTCTCTTCACTTTAATTTTCTCTGTCACGCTTTCTCTTTCCCTCTTTTCTGCTGTCTGTTAATTCTTCCTGTTCTTCTCCCCCTCTCTCCTCTGTAGAGCTTTTGAAACTCAGATGACTCGCATGGAGGCGGAGTTTGTTCAGAGAGAGGCTCCACCTTCTTACGGTCAGCTGATTGCCCAGGGTCTCATCCCTCCAGTGGAGGATTTCCCAGTGTACAACCCCACACAGGTAACATACTCACATACGGTAATACACTCATGGCCCTACTTTTCTTAAAGCAGCTATAATCTATATTTTTTATAATTATAAACAATGTATTAAATGTGTAATGTGAGAGGCATTGCCTGAAGTGATATACATAAAGAGAATTGTCACCTGACTCAGTGGTCCCCCGACAGAGCTTTATAGTCATAGCTTTATAGCTCATTGTTTAGTTGTCCAGCTGCAACTACACAGTTTTGGTTCAGTTTGGTCACACCGGAATCATTTTTGTTGTTTTAAGATAAAAAAAGCTCTAAAAACCTACTGTACACTACCTGCTCAGCTCAGAACGTCTGCTGACCATGGCTGATATACTCTGTGTCTACCTCCCTGTCTGTCCGCCCCTTTTTCCAGGCCTCTGTGTTACAGAACCTGCGGTTGGCGATGCGCAGACAGATCAGACGTCACTCAACACGGCGTTCCACCTCCTCCTCCTCTCGTCGTCGTCTCGAGCATCTGTGGAGTCGCCTATTCCACAGTGAAGGGCGAGCCAGAGGGCACGCCCCTCTGCTTGACCCCCCTGGTCCTACGCAGATCACCCTGGGGCTCCACAGCTACCGAACTGTGGGGGAGCAGGGGCCCCAGGCCAGGGCCAGGTCTGGAGCTGGTTTCGGGGATGAGGTTGATTTGGTGGGTATGCCGGGCTCCTGCTGCTCAGCTACCATGGACCTGCAGCCCTGCATGTCAGAGAGCCCTGCGTCTCCTCTCTCCTACCAGTCATTGGACAGTCCAGAGGACGAGGAACTGTCACCTGTCTGCAGGGAAGGCAGCAGGGCTCCACAGTCCGAGTCTTCCACTCCTGGCCAGACTGACTCTTCAACCCACAGCCAACCTCCTCTCACCCCCCAGGAAGCCTCTGTACCCCTGTGCCACCCCCGGGCATCTAGAAAACTGGTTCTAGAACTGGCAGTTAACCTGAAGGGTGTTTCCCTGAGACGTTACTCCCCCTTGGGGCCTCTATCGCCTATCTCACCCCTTGTGTTTCCTAGCAGCTCCCAGACACCGACAACCCAACCTCACACCCAGGGGCTGGTGGGGACTTCACCCACAGAGCCCTCATCTTCCTCTGTGCAAGCAGAGGACAGCGACAGCCACTGTACAGTGGAAGTGCCAAGTAGGGAAATAAGAAGCAGGGAAAAAAGTGTGGAAGAGAGGAGAAGGGAGGGCAAGAGCAGGCTGTGCAGGTTCAGCAGGACCCTCAGTGACGAAGAAGGAGATTCAGGGAGGGAGACAACACCCCTACCTTAGCCCTGCACATATAGGAAGTACAGTGTCAGACCCAGTAAAATATAGTTAGCTCATGTCCATTCAACACGTTGAATGCACACAAATTTGCATATGCAGAAAATTATGCAGTCTCTTCCTAAGATGAATAAAACCAGCGTTGGTAGTACTCATGGTCTGTGTTGTATATCCCCTTGTTAAACTCTGTGCTCATGCAGGAGCTTAATGCTGACTCCCACAATTTAATAAGAAAAGACAACAACGCCCCTATTTAACTGTTTGGAAATGAACTCATCATGAGCCTTTGAAAGAAAATCAAAGTCATTTCTGGCCACCAGTACCAATACAATATTGGCAACATGTTCTTACAATGCCAAAGCAGCCTTTGTGTGGTTACCCAGAGCCATTATGCACCGTTATATACTGTGAACCATAATAGCCTATTGAGTGATCACATATTGATCTGATTAATTATCCTACGCTCTGTCTTATTCCCACTTTATTGTACAAGGTCATATTATTATTGTTGAATGACATTTCTAGGAGGTCATAGTCAGTCGCCATATCAAACGATAAGCCTGGCGGTATTTTCTATTTTTGTCATTGTCAACAAATCGCATGTAAAGACCAAAACCAACAGTGCCCAAAGGTTCCTGCTAAAGTTGTAAATCTTGGAAAAATGTACCACAAATGTATACTTTCATTTTCAACTGAGATTAAATTGCCCCCTAGTTTTACATTATTTCAATTAAATATCCTTCCGTCATGGACTTATATAGCTGGAGACCTTATTTCACTACAGCAAGTCAAATTTTGAATAAAGCAATTAAATGGTATTAAATCACAGGCAGAGCAGATGGTCACACTGAGCCTGATAGCGCCCTGCTACACAACACAAGAACCACAGACTGAACAACAACCCACATTAGCTTTCCTGGCAAAGTCTCCTTTTTATCTAACTTACAAACATGAACACACATCTTGTTCTGCACCTTAGCTTGTTGAACGAGCCACCAAACAAACACTCACCGGGAGAAGGTGCACTTAGCAGGCTAGATAGCAAGTTAGCTGCTCGGCTGCAGCACATTACATGAGCACATGTAAATGTACCTGAAAATGGGATTTTAGTTGGACTTTAAAAAAGCTAATTAAATAAACTTAAACTGCTGGACACTGTAGTTTTTAGAAAATATGACTTGGGTAAAAATACAAGTAAAAAGTGTATTTATTAGGCACTATTTTCAGTCATGGACTTATTTACAGCATCAGGATGGTTTATGTGGGATTGAGTCAAAATAAACTACAGTGTTTGTGTTCTTTGTAATGAAGGAACATGTCAACCAGTGTGCAAAATGTGGCTCCTTGTTGTGGTTTTAGTAGTTTTGGACAACAATAGAGCTTTATGGCACAGAGGAGTAAGATATACCAGGCTTTGGATACAAAGACAATACTTGTTGGTTTTGGTCTTTTCATGACACTTGTTAAAAAGAAAATACAGAATATCACCAGAATCACCTTTGAACCACTTTAACACTTGTGCAGTGTCTCTTAATCACAAAGTTGTTCAATCATCAAGCCTTTGTCAGTATTTATTCAACATATGCATTTCAAGTGCTATTCATATTCAGTGCTAACAATTTCTCCAATGACACCTTGACCCCTTTTAATTATGTTTTGGAAGTTGTATCAAATTGAATTTTCAATTCAACGTGTTAAACTTGATATAACATCATTTTAAAAAAGCCAAATCTGAAGGGAAAACAAGCTGGTGAGAGTAGAGAAACCTGTACCTCTGCTCAGCCCCTCTTACTCTTCCTCCTTTTAAAATCCAAACAGTCCTCTCAAACACGCCTTCCCTCACTTAAACAAACCTGCCTCCCCAGTGTCTATTTCAGCTCTGATTTCCATTCAGAGCAGTTTATGTGAATGTTGGCAAGAGAGACTTCATTCAAAATATCGATTGTTAGTTGGATTATCTTCATCTTAGCAGTACCTCTGTAGTGCTGCTGACTGGTCTCTGCAGACATCTGGACTGCTGGTCTGTACCAGTGGAAATTCATATCTATGCTGTGGAATTTTCTATGACAGGATGTTAAAGCAAAGACATCTATTTTTCAGTCTTCGGTGGAGACCTGTACTAGTTCTACTTCATATTTCCCTTTCTGCCTTGACATAACAGTGAACTTGATTGAACCTGGTTGCCTGTGTCTCTGATGCTTTTTGTAAAGCTTGTCTGTCCAAGATATGACGCTGGTGACCTTTTACTAATCACAGTTGGACTTCTAAAGAATGTACCAGTTTAATTTATCTTAAAATCAATGAATTTCTCCCTCTTTTACAGCATCATATTGATACTGAACAGAAAAGTCTCAGTAGTGCAGGTTGAGAGAGTATGTGAAACAACCAGCAGTGCAAAGCTGGATAGTTTTTGTTTGTTTGCTACAGTGTCAGGTTTCTGCACTGTCTTTCCTGCTGTATTTTCTTTAAATGAGCTGAATGTGCCATGCGACCCTCATGTGCTTCCTTCTTATAGAAGTTTTGTCATAAACAGCTGCTACATGTTATGTGCCATTAGAGATATCACCATAACCCCTCCAAAGTAATTTCTGCTATTCCTTATTCCTAGTTTTCGCATAATGTGCTGTTTTTTGTGCTCATTTTTCCTCATACCTCGTTATTTAAGTTCAAAGCCTGTCCGTGCTCATTTGACTTAAAGTGAAATAGTTTAGCTGCTGTGTGAAAAACCCGAACACATATCTATGTCCTTACTTGCTTTGTCATGTACAGACGTGTGTCAAAGATGCCTTAATGCCTTGCTGTTGTAATGATAGAAGTCAGTGACAGCTGTGGTTTACATGTTTGAAGAGATTAAATTTGCCCTTGTATCTAGACCCAGCTTGGCACCTTCGGTTGGTACAACTTTGATTGACTGCTCTGGAGTTACTGTGCACGACTGCATCAGGAATCTTGTCTCTGGGATTATTATGGCAGGGAGCTAGGGAAAAGGAAACGTCTTCCAATTACCTAATTCCAGTGTATTTGACTGTTTATTTAAGTGATAAGCCTCCACATTCTTGACTTCATGGTTTTAGCACACAGGTAAACACACTGGATCAAGGGCATTGGAAAGTAAAGCACTACTGAACCAGGTTGTCTAATGACATCTCTCCTCGCTGTTTGATTTGGAGTAACATGCTTCTTCCCCATAAAAAGGCAGAAGTGAACCTATGTGTTTGTATGAAACCATTTCTCTCATTTTGAGAACTATATTTGTATATTTTGTGCCGAAAGAGAAATGCTACCATGACATAGTGGGATTTGCTGATCAAAACCCTGTACATTAAATCATTAGGTTTATTTGTCATTGTTTTCTGTGCCTGCAGTTAATAAATCTGAAGCTGTTTGAATCATTTGCCTTTTTTCTTTTAAGTCTACCGATTATTTTCTCTGCATCAAGTTTTCTGAAAAACGAGATGCAATGTTACTGGCAGAACTACTTCTAAAATACTGGTAGTTTATTTTATTCTGTGCATTTTCCCCACAATATTTAGTCAGTTATTTGACTTTACTTATTTTGTAGTAACAATGTCACAGTTAAAGAGTCTACAGCCATGCTAGTGGCTCTTTAAGGCTGTACCATGGATGTGGGTTGTACGTTAACAGCAGTGCTTAGCTAAATGCTAATGTCAGTATTTGAACACAATGACAATGCTAACATGCCGATAATTAGCAGGGATAACGTTTACCTTTGTCACCATCTTAGTTTAGAGTGATAGCATCCTGACATCACTAATTAGCATGTAACACAAAGAACTGGTGAGGCTTGAATGTCATTAGTTAGCAAGTAGTTGGCCATAAACCGAAGTATCAGACAAATAAAAATTATTTAACTGATGGTGGCACAAGAGAAAAACGAGTCAGGAGTCATCAGAGTTTTTTTGGGTTCATCACCTGGGGACCATGAATGTCTTTACAAAGTGGTGGACCAACCAACATACCATCAGGCTGACATTACCATTTATAAAGGCCGCAAATGTGATTTGCCCTCCTGTTTAAAAGTAATGGCAGGGACCACAAGTAAAGGTTTATTTGACACACCTGAACACACACATACATGTCTATGATGAAAAAAAAAGTGATGCCTCTGACAAGTTGCTATATTTAATGAGCTATTATATTGTTATCATTGTACAACTTCACACTCTTTTACAAAACACAGGTACACCCATCAATTATACAGTATGTAAATGTATCACAACATGTCTGAGGAATGTGATGTTTGCCGGAGTCCATGGCGCATTTGTTACAGTTTGTTTTTTCTTTACACAGTATTTACAGATCTCAACTGAGCTAACAGCACCTGGACATCGCAGACAGACATACATGTTGTCTTAAGTGTGCGTGTCTTTTTGTGGACTTGATGCATGGGGGCAGTCCCAGCATCTCCAGGCCTGGAAAAAGGACTGAATGTCTAGTCCAAGTTCGAACCTGCTGGTTTACATCATGTTTAAAAAAGGCCACTGGCCCGAACCTCCATGTGTTCTGTTGTATGTACAACATAAACAGCTTATAGAAAAACTGAGGTGGATTACCGAAATGCATGTCAACACCAGTGTCTCCTGTACCACAGTAAATTAGCGTACTGTGTTAAAGTATAGTGAGTTTGACCTTAATAATTTGGAGGCACCATAGTAATTCAGTGGGGCCATAATAAGTCAATATGTTAAGTCAGTAGGACTATAGAAAGTCCATAAGTTATTGTGGGACTTTAATTAATCAATTTACGATATCATAGTCAGTTGAACTCTAAACTGTCAGTGAGCCAGGTTTCATTGAAGTGATGATGTGTCTTTGGGGAAACATTTTATGACAATGTGGGAACATGCTCATGCACAAGTAAACATCCATGCCAACCATACAGCTGTCTCTCAATGTGGCGAATGTTATCCAACAACACGTTAATGGTAAGTACTGTACTGTAACATCAAATGAGAAATCTGAAATCTAATAACTTGACTTAAGAAGGTTCACTTTGGCATTCCCAGAGATGAGAACATTTCCAAAGCAACAAGCTCAATGGAGCCTCACCTCAGAGACCTAAAAAGACAAAAAGAGGTGAAGAGGCTGGAAAACATTACAAAAACAAACGGTAAGAGCAGCCAGTCAGGCATTTTGTGTTGTGATGATACAGCTTATTAACTTCTGAGAGTCGGCCGTTCTTCCAGCTGACAGCCACAAACTTCTCGTCTTCCTCTTCCTAGGAAAGAGGAGTGTAGTAGATCATGAAGGCACCTACATTATCTCTCACAGGAGAGAGCAGAGATATAATAATCAAAAAAGAACAAGGGGTGGCAAGTATTATGAACGGCCAGGCAGAGATACAGACAGAAAAATACTTATCCAAAGTTGACAAACGGTAAAACCATGTGAATAATTAGTGAAGCAGAGCTGAAGGTAGCAGCCGTAATAGAAGTATTGCTGAGTGCAGAAACTGCTTGCATATTTACCCCTTAAAAGTTATTACACACCCGCACAAAACCAATACACTATACCAACACATACATTTCATAAGGCACATTAGCACAAGGATTTAGTGGTACTCAGAAAAGATCTTGGAAGTGATCGTGAAGATGAGAAGAAGAAGGGAGACGAATGGAGAAGATGAGAAGAAGATCCATATGAAAGAGAAAACTTGGCATATTGGTGAGGAGAGTGGATAGACAGTACTACCAAACCAACAAATTAAAACACATGTCCCAGCTTTAGGGCTTAAAATGCAAATGCCCTAAGTATAACCATCCACTTCTTGGGGATTTATCACAGCCTCATTCAGGCTGCACCTGTGCAAGACCATGGACGAAACCATCTCTTAATCATTCACAAACTGACCAAACTATGTGAAAGATTTTGAACGCAAAAACTGGTACAGGTGTTGATGTAAAAAGGGATTTCCTGGTTGACTGCACTGCTCAGTCTGTGGCTTTGGAGGCAGTGAGGGGTTCAGTCTCTGAAGGGTCTTCCTGAGGAAACACCACGTAACACATCCTCTGGCCCAGGTATGTAATTTTCTCTGCAACACAACAGACAACAGGATGAGATAAAATAACAAGGCCTGACTGTTAACATATTTTAAAAATATATAATTTTCAGCAGCACAGGCTGACTCACCGACTAAACTGTAAAGCCATTTGGGTTTGTTCTTCCACTGAATACCCACAAAGTAGATGGGGACGCCAGTCAGCATGATGACCATTCCCAGACCACAAACCACTGGCTCAGAGTAGAGACTGAAGCCCAGCAGCACAACCCAGAAAATCAAGTAGGTGATGGGGATCAACAGGTTCACCTGCACAAATAAATATTAATATTATACACAGTATCAGTCAAAATTGGACACACTTTCTCATCCAAGTGGGGGTGAAATAATATCTATCTATCTATAAATATATAAACATCTTTATATATGTATATAAACACATAATTATTAATAATTCTTTACATGTTAAATGAAAACAGTATTCAGTACACATATCATGTAATTGACCTTTGCGTCACCAGGGAGCGCCAAATTATCATCGTCAATGTCCATAATGACCATAAATGACAAACTACCATTGAGTCAAAGACATCCGATGGCCCATAAATGACACTGTTGACCGCTCTGTCTCCACTTTGGCCGCTGAGGCAGTTTCACTGACTGTTGGGACAAGTTGCCGCTCAGTGGAGGTAATATAATGATGTGTTACTCTTATTGTTAAGGATTTTGGGGAACTTATAAATACCGCTACCAACCTGCTTGGAGGTCCACACAGATGCTTCATAAAAGAGGCTACCTAGGTGCAAACCATAACATTTCCTATGACGTACCGGCTAGAGCGAGACATTTCAAAAGCAGGAAAAGCATAGGTGTGAAAGACAACACCAACAATGGCTCCCATTCATTAATTGTCCCAGTAAGCCATGCCAGTGAGTGAGCATGCACAATACCAGAGAACGGCCAACTTTTATTTTGTAGTTTGTCCAACGCAATTAACGTTAATTGCCTACAGCTGGTGAAACCTGCCAGCAACATTTTACAGTTAAAATGAGAAGCCACTCATGCTACCCTCTGTCACATTTATGTTATTAAATGTGGAAAACTGAACAAAGGTTTGGCCTGAAGAAAAATAAGTCATCATGAAATTCACGTGAAGGTAAGTTTGAATTATACTTATTATATCTCTGTTGTCCTTAATTTAATTTACTCCTGTAAGACCTTCAAGTTTCATACCTATCTGTAAAAACCCCACAAAAATGTTTCAAATATTTTGTCTTGTTTAATTACTTGTAATATCTAATAGACTTATTTTTTAAACATGGTCATGTTCAGTTCTGTTCCTCTCTTGTGTTCTGTTGTTATTTTCTTCTCTCTGGATGTACTAAGAAGACATCCAGTAATTCTATTTTAACATTTTCCAATTACAGCTGATAAGGTGAAAAGGTGATTTTTAGACGTTTGGCACCGGGGCCATGGGTTAGTTAATTTAAAATAAACTGTAGAGAGCTTTGACTCAATTTTAAATAAAAAAAAGATGTAATGAAGTACCCTAAGTTAAATTTTGTTGCTGGTTTGGTTTTCAGGTGGCCTTACCTTGATGGGTCTGGCCAAGTTGGGTCTCTTCTTGCGGAGATAGAGGAGGCCAGCGATGGTTACCCCATATGACAGATAGTTGATGAAGGACACATAATTGATCAAGTTATGTGTCTCTCCAATACACAAGATGAATATGGTGGCAGTGCACTGTAGGAAATGAATATCAAGTACATATTAAACTATCTAGAAATCATTAATAGTACCATATTAATAGTAAAGAATAATTTCTGTTTTGTGTACTTATAAAGCTGGACAGGGTAGACAAAACTGGCAGTGACAAAACTTACGCAGACCAGCAGGGCGGGGATAGGAGTACAGCTCTTCAGGTGGATCATAGCGAGCAGAGAGGGCAGGTGACCTTCTCTGGCCCCTGAGAAACACAATCTACAGACAGACACATATGCTGATTTCAGTTTACATGTACATATAAGGGCTAACTCTTGACAACCTTGTTTTTATTTCGAGAACATGTTAGCCAGTCATAAAAGGGATAATTTGAGTTTAGTAAGATTAAGGCTTGGGTTAAAGTTCAGCATGTAGTGTAAAGCACAGAGAAGCAGAATGTGTGTTGTACCTGGAGGAGGTGAACAGATATCCATTGATTCCCCCAAAGGTGGACAGCGCTACAGAGATAGGCATCACCCAGGAAAACATCCCCAGCAGCTTTTCCCCAAATGTCTGAAGCAACACAAAATTGTTGACTGATTATTGACTTTTACCATGACTTATTGATTGATTCATCCCGTCCTTATCAGAGATCCATTTAGGGCTGCAACTAACTATTATTTTCATCATCAATTAATCTGCCGATAATTTTCTTGATTAATTGTTTCGTCTCCAAAATGTCAGAAAATAGTGAAAAATGCCTGTTATAACTTCTTAGAGCTCAAATGTCATGTTTTGTCCAAAATCCAAAGATACTCAGTTTACTATCATGTATGACACAAAAAGCATAACACTTTCACATTTGAGAAGCCACAACCAGCATTTATTTTTTCATTAATGACTAAAACGATTATTCAATAATCAGTCACCATCAGCCAGCAGGAGGGGGGGGGCACCAGGTGTCACCGTTGAGTGCCCACATGATGACCCCAGTG
The DNA here is from genome assembly GCF_963924715.1 of Thunnus thynnus. NCBI lineage: Eukaryota > Metazoa > Chordata > Actinopteri > Scombriformes > Scombridae > Thunnus > Thunnus thynnus. The sequence continues at coordinate 32,916,770 of NC_089517.1, read as the reverse complement.
AAGCGTTTACCCGCTACCCCCACTCATCAATTAATCAATTAATCGACTAATCACTGCAGCGCTTGATGAATCAATTGATTCCTTTTGCTGAAAGCTCCAATTAGATTCTGCAAATGTTGTTTTAGTCTTTTTGTGGGAACTGTTTTTTTGATAATAAGAGAACAAAATAATGCTGGCCTTATCCTTTACACTCCCATGACACTGTTTATGTTTCCAGCCTGTCAGAGGAAAGTAGTCGCAAACTCGACTCATATGACTGTTTCCCAAATTTCCCACTGTGATCGTGAAAAAAAGCTTTAATCTTATTGACTGATTGGTTTATTGGTCGTTTAGGATTCTCAGCCTCAGCAGTCTTACAGTCTCACATACAGTACAGTACATACTGTTCCCAGACAACGGAGACTCTTGTTTAGCAGAACATAAGCTCCTATATGAAACATCCACTCATGCAGATGAAGAGCCGCTCACCACTGCCACAGCGTTAGAGGCCAGCAGCTCCTCAGGGGTCATGGAGGAGAAGTAGGCAATGTTGGTCATGGTGTAGACCAAAGTCACCAGGGGAATGGAAATGTAAATTGCACGGGGCAGGTTCCTGATGACATAAAGGTAGAAGTAATTGCAAAATGTCAAATGTTCCAGCATAATAAAAGCTAAGTTTTAGTGTGCTTTACAGACCAACACACAGAGGTACAGGTGTCAACCATTACACCAATATTGTGGGGTATTTTGTATTTTAGCTAATATGAAATAATATGTGTGTGTGCATGCCATACTTGCGTGGCTCCACAACCTCCTCTGTGACATAGTTGAGGAAATTCCAGCCGCTGTAGGCAAAGGATGCCTGGAGGAAGGCCAGCGCTATCTGTCCCACTGAAGGATCCTGCCTGAATTCAAAGGCCTCACTGGGCCGGAGGGCATCATAGTAACCTGGAGACATGCGAGATGTCTAGATGAGTCAGTGAAAAGATCATGGCCTTGGCAGCTCCGTATATCTATAATGTACATACAGTATATTGAGTAAAATAATAAAATCCATAGACTTTACTATCTTATCAAATTGAAAATCCAGTCAGTAAAACTGTTTAACAGGTTTAAACAGTTCCAATGAAAGTTCAAACAGGTTGAGGAACTGAATGGTTGTCATTACAGTTTTAAAGGATAGTTTTGATGTGCATATGAGCATGTGTACTGTATTAAAATACACTTGAAAAAATGTCAATCTTTCCTTTAACTCATCTCAACAGATGCTAAAAACTATAAATCAGTCCATAGTTAGTATAGAACCATATTAGGGCCTAAAGCTGTAATATTTTAAGTTACTTTAAAAAGATAATAAACAAACTTTTTCAAGTTATGTGTAATCATGTGCACCAGGGGTCAACAGTTTCAGTACATTTTTACTGCTGCAATGATGTAGAGCAGTATGGCAGCAGCTTTCTTCATGAATAACTTTAAATACTGTTGGTTCATTCTACTCTGCAAATTGCAGGTATAGATGGATATTCTATTTGTGTCTTTAAATGTATTAAAACATAAATAGATGCACCTTATGTGTGTTGTGTTCATATTGGCAGATAACCCAAAAATCCACATACAGAACATGTACAGAAACAGTTCACAGTTTATATTTCTCAGATATCATATGTTTATGTACAGTAATGTGGTACATTTGATTTGCTCTGTTCTTCTATGTATATTGTCTTTGCATCAATTTTATTGACCTTTTTTTTGAGTCCTCAACAGTTAAATCAACCCATATATTAGCGACAAATATGATAAATTTATGGCATCTGTGGCAAACCACAGCAATCACTGTCTTGATGAGGACAGTGTGTGTGTGTGTGTGTGTGTGTGTGTGTGTGTGTGTGTATGTTTGTTTGTGTGTGTGTGTGTGTGTGTGTGTGTGTGTGTGTGTGTGTGTGTATGTTTGTTTGTGTGTGTGTGTGTGTGTGTGTGTGTTTACCTCTACAGATTTGGACGATTCCTACCACTATGATGAGTGCCAGAGCGAGAAGTTTTCCTACAGTGAAAACATCCTGGATCCTCGTGGCCCAGCGCACACTGGAGCAGTTCACCCAGGTCAGGAACACTGCACACACACACACACACACACACACACACACACACACACACACACACACACAAACAAACAAACATACATACAAATACATTTAAAATAATTCTAAAGTAACATGTTTCTGACAGGCTTTGGCATTAACTTATAAACGGAGGGCCCTGTATAACAAATTTGTATCACCTCAACTAAATTTATAACCTCCACCAATATCAGAAGAAATATACACTTTTATCAAATGAAATCTTCACCTAAAGGGAAAAGCAGTGAAGGTATTCTCCTGCTGGATGCATGTTTTACATATAGCAACAAGTTGAATTTGGTTTGAAGTTCAATATTCATCCAGTGACCTCCTAGTTGATGTTTGTAACTGTTGATAACATCAGTTGCTCTGATTAGACAGCTATTTTACATCCAAAACATCTTCTGGCACCAGAAATCAACATTGGATCGCAAAGCAGCCAAAATACAGAGACTGACTAAGATTACACACTAGTTTTTGATCTGATCTTATCATACTGTAATACTGTAGACTGTGTTTAAGAGACTCTATGTACGTTTTCTCCATTGACAGACCTCTGTCATCATTTTAGTTAGTACAGTTTTGTACTGTGGTGCTGGACACACAGGCAGAGGGCTATTTAACACAGAGAGAGAGACGGAGCTCTGAAACTGATCTGAAAACAAATGAAAGTCTAATGCGTGCATTGAGGGATTAGACTCTTGGTTGTCCTCACAGGTTCCAGTACGAGGTCAGTGTCAGTGCTGGTACTTTTTTAATTGATCAGATATTGGCCAGATATGACTGATCAAGGTTAAATTATGATTCTTAGTAGATGTCATCATAAAATTGTAAAAACACAGTTTTATAAACCCACAGGAACAACTTAATTTAAATTACAACCAATCTATAGTTAAGTATTTACACAGTGAATTAGACAGGTTTTAAAATTGAAAAAGAAAAAAAGAACACTAATAATGGATCAGTACTTAGTGTTGGTCGGTGAAAGAGAACATTTTGTAGCCCAGACCAACAGTTTTGCCACAACAAGGACCCAGAATTGCTCCAAAATGTATGTAGTCTACTGCCTCTCTTATGCTTCTATTACGCGTTGTCTCGCTGACTCCACATTCCTCACTTTTCAGCTCACACAACTAAAAGAAATCTTTCCCGACAAAACGACAGGCAAAAGGTCCATGGCGTTACTTCCTGTTTCCGTCATGAGTGTGTGCATATTGTGTGTGTGTGTGTGTGTGTGTCCCTTCCTCACACCACTCTCTAAAGCACTGACCTTCACATTTACCCTGTTGTACGTGCTCGAGCACCACCATTAAACAAGGGCTGCCCAAATTCCAAGTGAGTGAACCAAACTGAGCAAGTGCAAGTATTTTTGGACTAACTAACCAAGCACATGTGTTTTATAAATAACATGTAATTAAATCAAAATTTTCTTTTCTTTATATTTTTACAAATCTATCGACAGACACATACTCATAATTTTGGTCACTCTGATAAAGCCAGCTTCACCAGGTGTCTGTATGCCTTTTACTCTTCGTTCAGTGTCACCTTAGTTCTCTGGTGTCTAGTTATGCACACGCATGTATATGCACACATATATTAGGAAACTCAAGGAAAGAAAAAACACCTAACACATCTATGCATCATATGCCTTTTACTCTTTCAAGCTATTGCTTTTGTCTTCCCCTCTGACCCAGCTTTCTAATTTAGTGCAGTCACCTGCTGGTAGCTCTGTCACAGTGGCGTGAGGGGGGTGTATCACGTGAAAGACTGACATTACTGTAAACTAACAGCGGAGCAGGGCGGGTGGCTTCTTGTGCTCCATCCTCAAATGTTTTTTCAGAAGCCCCAAATCTTTTAGGTTTTAAAATAACTTCACCTTTGTGTCATTTCCCCTTGGTCTCTCCGACTGCACCGGCAAATCAATGGAGCGCAAAAGTTCTATTACTGGGGAAATATCACCATCTAGGTCCCCCTAACATTGTCACGGGTTGTTGTCTTGTGAGTGTTGAATTTCATTCGGTCATGTCACCTCAGTGAGCAAGCTTGCTTGCTAGCTAGTGACTAGCTTATGGACTATGGACATAATAAAGTTTTTCATGAGGAGTCAAAGTCAGCCGCCATCCACAAAGAGTGGACGGCAGTTGGAAAGGAGTGTTAAGAGGAAATGGAAGAAAGCGTACACATAGGGCAGGAAAGGAGTGGAGAGTGAAGAGAGGAGAAAGGGAGTGGACACAATGGAGATGCTTAATATGCTAGTTACTTGAGAGCTTAGAAATACAGTATTTCTGTATGCCTCATAGCTTTTGCATGTGTATAGTTAATTGTGATATTCAAAGTTTGTCAGTTTCCAGTGATGGAAGGATGCGGAGAAGAAAGGACTGAAAGAGAATGTGAAGAACATAAAGGAGGAGGGAGAAGGACATATGTGACGGAGAGACGAGGAAAGGAGAAAAGCGTGAAAATGAGCCAGGAGTGAAAAAGAGTGAGAGAGCGAAGAGGAAAGGACAGGAGAAACCCTGTGGAGCAGGAGAGGATGCAGGAAAAGGGGAGGAGAGATAATGAGGGGTGAGAAAGGAGTGAAAAGCAGAAGTTAAGAGAAAGAGAGAGGAGAAAATTGTGTGATGCGGAGCCAGGAGGAGGGGAATGGAGAACTGGTGAGGAGAGGACAGAAGTGGAAGTGAAAGTGAGGAAGGAGTGAGGAAGAGAGAGGAAAGGGAGGAGTGAAAGAGAGAGTGAGGAAAAGAATGAATAAGAGAACAGGAAATGAGATGTGAAAACTTGTGGGGGAAACAGGTGAAGAGGAAGAGGGACAAGAGATGAAAATGTGTTGAGAAGAAAGGAGAGCATTTAATCTTTTGTTGCATCATCAGAGATCTTAATACTTTTTTTGTTTCATATTTTCTTCTTTCAGTGGAGGACAATAAATAAATGCAGTTGAGAAAGTGAGAGAAGTTCAGAAGAAAATAGGAGGAAAGGAAAACAGAGTGACCGGGAGTAGATCAAATCAAGTGCCATAAGATAATAATATATGTTGTTTATCCTACTCAGCTATTCCCTAAAGAAATCCAATATAATTTGAATGTTCTTCTGTTGGCCTAATATTCAATTCAGAGTGTTGAAGACCACATTTACTTGCCATTGTTGGAGATCCTTAATTTGAAGTTAGAGCAGCCCAGATTATTAAGGCATGGATTCAAATGTAGCAGATTTGTCAGCTAAACATTCATTCTGTGAACTCTACTCCAGCATACTATAACAAAAATAGGTCTCAAGATTAGTAATGCTGTTTAAACCAAATTCCTACCCTAGTTATGTAATGTAACATAAAAATAGTAAGCAATAGTTGTCAGACAATTCTTGTCTCTTTTTAGGTGGCAGGAGTGAAAATAAGTCATCCTCAACATTTGTTGTGTTATGGTTTCAGAATGATGAACACAGTTGGAAGATAATGAGATAGAAAATATGATGTAGGCTCTACAGGATGATTTTTTTCCTGGGCAACTATCCTGTTTTTTCCAAATGATGTACAGATTTTTTGGCATTTTTACGTTTTAAAAATAGCGCATTTAGCTTCCATAAATGGGAAAAAAAATAGGTTTGGGCCAAGCCCCAAAAGTTTACAATGTCCGCCCTCATCTGTAAACCTACTACTTTATTGTCTTTATGACATACATGATCAAACAGCAGGTGGTCACACCTATATGGTGGTGGATTTTATGGATATATTATATCGTCTATATAACCTCCTATGCTGGATGTTATCAACCATGCCATCCATCACTGGGGCAAAGTTCCCCTTCCACCACAAAAAGCTGAACGAACACACTGCTTCCGCTGGTGCGGGCACGCGCACATACACATACACACATGTGTGAATTTTTGGCAGGAGGTTTTGGTGGCACCGGGCAGAGCTTTCACTCCTCTACAACACAGCAGTGTTTTATAGTCAATTACCCTTGAGGTGTTACATGCATTTCCGTTCCTGTGTTCCTGTGAACCCCCCATCATCACCACCTCCTCCTCCCCCAGCTTGCCTCTGTGTTGACCCTGACAGGAAGGAGGTGCCAGCGGGCTTTGAATGTGACAGCGCAGGTAAATCTGTGTCCTGCCGTCACAGCTTCTATTGAACGCTGCCTCAGCACTGGAATACTAAACTAATTACTGCTTTTACTCTTAATGGATTCTGATTCCAAGTCAGTGCAGATTTATCAGGGGGCTCTAACTTCAGGAACGCCTCCTGGTCCAGGATCTGGTCACTGGAGTCAGTGAACTGGCAATAACACCCTGCCAGCCCTGTCTGTCAACCACAAGGTATCTGACACCAGAACCCTTCCAGTAAATCTACAAGATTTAGGTGTTGGTGAAATACATGCAAAGACATGCTGACAATCAGTGATATAGAGCAGGAGCAAATAAAAGGAGGGCGGCATCCAGTTATCACAGTGAATTTTTCTTAATTAAACTCTCATTGGGACTCAAACACTTTTTTAAAGAGGAGACCTATCCAAGAGGGTAGCAGCACAGACTTGCAGATAGATGGGACAGCACATAGTTATATAAATTACATGGTGAAGATTAGATCAGTTTTGTTAGAGAAGAAGCAAAAATGCATCTTTGAAAAGTCTGTTACTAGTTTTTATAATAAATTTTCCCATAGATTTGGGTATAAAGAGCAAATAAAACACCCCTGAATGAATAAATCACCACATTTTACAAGCAAAGACTTGTCTTAATTCAACTATACTCATGAATAACAAGGCGCTGCTGAGGTGTTTGACAGATCGGAAACCTTTTGCCATTTGGGTTAACCTGATGCCAAATGGGACGTTTTTTTGTCCAGATGCAGTATTTTGCTCCAATTGAGTCCAATGGGGAAACTTTGTGTCCACATTCAGTACATTGCTCCAGTGGAGTCAAAATAGGCCACTTTTCATGCAGATGAAGTACAGTGCTGCCATTGAGTCCATATAGGTAGCTTTTAGTCTGGTGCAATACATTGCTCAAACTGAGCACAGATGGCTTGTTTTTGGTCCAGATGCAGTATTTTGCCACAAATAAAGTCCACCTTGTAGAGCAGCTTTGATATGCAACATATTTCAATTTCATGTCAATTTTCCAATAAGAGGTCCATTTTTGGGGTGCTGTCCAAATGGGAACATGGAGGTTCCCATATAAAGGGTTTCTGAATGGACAAGTAGGTTTAGGGAAACTTGTCCATTTAGAAACCCTTTATATAGGGACCTCAGGGTTCCCAAATGGACCCTTACCCTAACACTAACCAGTTAACACTAAAAAAGGACTTGCTATTTGAATATTTGAAAATTTGAAAAATGTTGCATAACAAAGGCTGCTCTACAAGGCTGACCTGATTCCAACCTTGAGGAGAATTCCTGAAAGGATATAGCACTGCAAAGGGTATAGTGAGGCTGTGCTTGATATGCCAAATCTATGTTCTGTGACAGGGTGTTGGTGCAACTTTCAAGCCGTTTGGACCATTTTCAGAGGAAATATGATTTCCTCTGAAATATGATATCTGAAATTTGTCCATCTGGGTATCACTTTCCACTAATTTACCCTGGCAAAAATTTCAATTCAAAAGTAATGGGAGGTGTTCAGGTTCCTGCGCTGGCATGCTATGTGCTATCAGGTCCAAACCAAAACGGGTCTACTCCACGCAAGTCAGTGTTAGGGCCTTCGACCCTGACACCCTCTTCAACTTGAATTTTAAAAAAACAGACTTTATTTGCTAAAAGATATAGAGAGAGTATTGTGTTACATTATTGACCCAGAAAATGTTGCAACTCTGTAGCTTTAATTTAAAGGGTCAGACCCAAATGGCAAAAAGTGTCCTAAATGTCAGTGTCCAGTTGGGAACCCCGAGGTCCCCCTATAAGGGGTTTCTAAATGGACAAGTACAGGTTAAGTCCATTTGGGAAACTTTTTGCCATTGGGGGACTGTTTTCCGAATAGACATTTCCCTAGACGACCAAAATGGCAAAAAGTTTCCCAAATGGACAGCATGACACTGGCACTTGGTGGGAAACGGGACAACTGGGAACCCTTGATGAAAAATTTGAAAAATAGGGCTCTCGTTCGGGATTCAGATTTTTTAGCACCCTGTGGAGGCCGGGAAAGGATTGGCCAAAAAGGCCCTTTTTTCCCTTATCAATGAATGGTGAGGGTTTCTGAATGGCAACTGAGTTGTAAGGTCAGTGCAGAAGTCTAGAACTGCCAACTTCAAATTGAAATCACTCAGCTGTATTCAATTTTAATTTGCACATGATGTCTCCATTTATCCATAGGCTGCACACTGTGTACAGCTCCATTCATTTGTGTCTGCACTGATCCTACTTGAGTAGTCCTTCTGTCCTTTATGGAGAGCTCTCTTTTCCAAACGTCCATAAATGGCAGAACAATGACACAATTTTAGACACTGATGAATAAAACAGTACACAGTACGCTGGATGCGCAAGCTCCAATGAACGTCTTCAGCTACTGGCAGCAGTTCAGGTTTTGGCACAAAATCTGGACAAAGCAAATGAAAACTACAAGATATTACTATTTTTTCAAAAACAGGAAAATAGTTAATCATATCATAAATAATATTTGTAATTTTAAATTACAGTTGTATTTTGCAATAGTTGGAAGTTGCCTGAGGAAGAGTGCCACATTTGAAATAAATCCAAAATAACTGCCAATCCAAGACTTTTTTGTGTTCTTCATACTTGTAGTGTAAAGATATTATATTTATATTATATATTTTCTGTTTTTCATTTCTGCCTTTAGAGGGATTGCACCACAATCTATTGACAATTGCAATATAGTGCAAAATAAAGGCCTGCTATAATTGTGATATATATCTAATTCAAAATGTGTGAAATGGCAATTTCATTTTCATTTACCTAAACTTAAAAATAGAAATGCAAACTGTGCATTTGAGTTATGTAAAGATTTTAGATTATATCTTATTAAATGAAAGGGCAGTTTCCATTAATATTTGAAGAATGCCATGATCCCTGGGCCTGTTTTATGGAATATGTCAAAGAGATATGCCATCTGATTGGCTGAAACATATTACTACTACTACAAGCACAACAACCACAGCTGCTGCACCACCACAAACAAGTGGTGTCTAAAATTGGCTCCCTGCTGTGCTGGAATGAACAACAGAAGCTACCATTTCTGTTTCTCCTCCATAAAACAAAATGAGAATCAGCATGTGTATCCCTTTTTCTTTGAAAAATAGATTAACACTTCGTCACAGTTCTATTAATTGTTGGGTATGAAGGGAAATTAATGATTTTTGGGTCAGTGAGATTTGTTAGAATATTTTAGTAGTACTAGTGAATATATTTTGTTGTTTATTGTTAAAAAATATATTTTTTGCATATTGGTGGTTTCTATTGAGTAAAACTGATCAATATTTAACAAAATAAAGTGTTGTTACAGAGTAAATCTCCTGACCTGAGTGTACTGCACTCCTATTCTGAGAAGAACAAACCCGCCCACAACTGGACCTGTCTGGTTTTGACACACACGCAGACAAATACACACACACACACCTGAGTCACTTGTGACTCTCATGCAGTACACTCTGCAAGCGAGAAACTCATACATCGGCTGACTCACATTCATAAACCCTTCACTAAGAAATGTTCAGCAGACATAACAAGGGCTTTGGTATGGCAGTTATTCCTGGGTGTTTTGCTCAGAAAAACATTGTCCACTAAGTGCTAAAATGTTTGTATATTATCATCACATTGTATTATTTTATCCTTCAGCTTTTTATTTCACAAAATTATTTCATAGTTAAAAAAGCTCCAATTTTGCTCATTCCTTTTGTGCAGATTATGCTTAACTTGATGTGTTGGTGCTTCTATGGGTTCAACTTTTAGTACACAGTATGCATAATTTCTGAATTTATCCAGAAGTGCATTAATGATGAACAACAACTGTAAAGTGACTCACTGTATATTGATCTGAGTGAGGCAAAGGCTAAAATAATATATAACCTTTGAATGAAAATAGCAATCCATCCTCTTCTCTCAGTAAAGAATGTAGGTAGTGATGACAACCAACGTACAGATCCAGTACATACCCACAGCACATAACGGCATACAGACCTCATTATTTATACCACCAGCTTAAGAGTTTCACATCCAGGTGCCTGCATTTGGTGCTTTAGAATCATGGCACTATAGTGAAAAGATCCAACTGTTTACTGTCAATTTCTCCAACATTAATATTCTTGTAGGGTTCAGAGGAATATTTGCTCCGTCTTTTATCAGGGTGATATGACATCAGGCACTTTCCTTGTTCACAAGTTGCTGATAAAGGTTCAGACACAAAGACTGAAGTTAATATAACTGCAGACTACAACCTTCCTGTGACTGCAGGTCTGAAGTGTGATGCTGTGGATGAGAGAGGGGGCGGTACCAAGCAGCCAATGGGAACATCAAACAGCCAACCAGAATGTCAGCTGGCCAATGGGATCCCCCATCATTGATGTGCAAGGTGTCCTGCCCATTTCCTGTTTCCATGGTGCTCAGTGACAGGAGCGTCACGGTAACCACAGTGAAACAATGCACAATGGCGTAGACACACCCTCTCATTAGCGGCGTCCACAAAGGCTGGCACCATTATGTAGTCTGACACTGATACTGACACACGAACACGTGCACACACACACACACACACACACAAACAAGGGTACAACACAAACACACTCACACAAAGTAGGCCCCTGGCCTAACTAGACTGCAGTTGTAACCTTCTGTCGCCAAAAATAGTAAAGGTGCACCGACGTGATCTGTACATGCTAACCCCCGCCTGACACATGCACAAGCTCTCACGCGCAGATACCCATCCCTCTCCTCATCTCCCCTTTTCCCTTTCTCCATCCAGTTCAGACAAGATCAAACTGGCTGGCTTGTCAACCAGATACATGCACAGTCTGTTTTTGCCACTGGCTATTTAAATACTGATTGCTGTACTCCAACATTTCAAGACCGCCGCTGATCTGATTAGAGGCTGGAAATAGAGCACTGCATTTCATATGGAATTACCAAATGACAATGACAGCTGTCAGCACACTGAACTATCACAGTATCATAATGTCTTCTAGCTATGAGATGAAAGTTGCTGGATTTGGTTTGAAGAGTTTGTTTTGCCATTCGTAGTTTTGTGTGCTTTACCTCACTTGACATTCAAACAGCTTCTTCACACCTGTTAGCCATCCAGTCAAAACTGGTCACAACTTCTGCTTTTTGCTTGTTCTTGTTTGTTTCCCTGGCACTTATTTTTGGTCACGTTGACATTTATTTATTCGACTGTGTGTATGCTTTGATCTTTTACCATGAACTTGCGATCAGTTGCTGGAAATGTTGATCTAACAAAGAAGTTACTTCTTCTGTTTACCTCACTGGGAGTTACTCTGGGTCAGACAGTCAGATGACCTGAATGTTTAAAGCAAGAGAAGGTTTGAAGTGTGATACTGTGAAATAGGATGTCATATTGACGGAGGCAGAGGCTGCGACAGCAAACAGCAAACAGGAATGTAAACCAGCCAATCACAGTATTAATACACCTATGGGATCCTCTGAAATTGGTTTCTATGGTGTCCAGCCCACTTTCTCCAGACAGATCACCAGAAAATCCGTCAACAACTCACCTGAACCCCAATGAGCCAATCAACCTGACCAACACACCAGTCATTGACCAACTTGTCAGTTGGGAAATAAGCTGAACTCCTGGCAGTCACTGACGATCAACAGACAATCATAGTCCTGGACCAAGTTTTTTTCACGTCTCAATATGACAACAATTCTGTTAACATTTCACATTGTCACCAAACTGTCAAGGTTATGCTGTATAATTTCTGCTTTAACAAACCTATTATATGTATAATATACATGTTATATACAGTGTATGAGTCAGAAGTGCTCAACCCATCAACAACATTGATGTTTATGTGGACATATTGTCAGATTCATCGCGGTACCCACATGTACTCTCAGAGCTAAATGAAGTGGATTGTCCTTTTCTTCCTGAGAGTTTAGACCTCATTTCAGCCTCGCTGATTTAGACACCAAGGACTATGCAGGCAACACAATAGTGATTCTTCCTACACATAGTTCATGAAAGCTTTTACATTAGCCGTTTTAATGCTGCATTCCTTAAGTGGAAGGTCAGACATTCCCAGCTGGTAGGTTGTATTACAAACTGTGCAGTGCAGTGGCACAGCTCACAACAGTGGTTAACATGGGCAACCCTGAAGTTTATAGCTCAATGAATATAGTGTTTTGGTAAATTCCAGGCCATGCAAGGCTGAAAATGAAACTGAAGATTGTTTTAGGGAATATATACATATAAAAAATAACATTGCATAGAGTTTACAAGGAATTCTGCTACGTCAACATGGCACAAGATGACTGCATTTTAGAAACCTTGCAGTGAGGAATTCCTGCACAGGAGTCATTCTGAGACATCTTTTCTTACTAAAGTCAGAGTTTTTGACATCTGACTTCACATGCAACGCAAAAGACGGATCCAGTGTCCTCTAGCCTTTACCTGCAAAAATCCTTTGCTGCACAGGACTTCATGTGTTCTAAGTTTCAGCAAGAAAAAAACACCACCTTTAGAAACTCAAGCTTCATCACTAGAAGATCTGAGGAAAAAGACTAAAAAGTCTTTGACACACTGATTGACGGATGATCTGTGGGAAGTGGAGTGCGGAAACATCACAGGAAAGCACCAAAAATAGAGACGAGGGTCTAAACAAAAGAAGTCATGAATTATTACTAAAACTCATCTGGCAAACTCAGAGGGGCTGTTTGTGACTCACAGACACAGATGGTGGCGAGGAGTCTGGTGGCAACGTATGGAGGCAGGCAGTTCTGGAAGGCTGGCTGCAAGACGTAATTGGAGAAGGTGAGAGCGATGACAGCCAGCGTGGTCGGATACATGATGAGGACGGCACTCCATAACAACAGGAAGCTACAGGACAAAGACACAAAACATGCTGGAATTCATATATGACAGTAAACAGCCCTTAACATATATGTACAGTATTTTTTTTAAAATATAAGTGTATGTGAAGGAGTCGTTGCTACAATATTATTAAAATGAGAGGGAGCTCTCCCTGCTCTTTTTCGGTTCCACCCTCACGTTCACATTTGTAATGACGGCTCCCAGTACAACCACAGTTTCCTGCTATTGGTCTCTGAACAACTCTGCCTCAGCAGTTGGGGGTTGCAAGGGAATTTTTCCATCAGTTGTAGGAAACTGAAAAAATAACACCTGTTAAACATTGGTCAAGCTTTATCCTGCTCTTCACTACTAATAAGGTGAAAACTGATGAATAGTTATTTAGGAAAAGCATTGCTGAATGTCCGAGTATTGGACGTTAAATCAAAGTATACCTCTATGTTTTTAGCCAATTTGTTTACATTTTGGCTTATCTACATCAGGAAAAGTCATGCTGCTTTGGTTACTAGCAGCTCCTGCTCGCACTGTACGGACAATAACTACCTTGTTTACTTTCATACTGAAAAGGAGGTCATTGGTTTCTAAACTGATTAATGGACGACTATCCTTGATGTACATCAAAAGATCCTGTTATGACTTGAGTTATGACTCTGAGAAGAAGTGGTGTTGCGTTGGAAGTAAATTGTGTCAATCAGGCGACAGGTCCAGGGAGCGCAGCGGGTGGTGGAGTTTTGTGAGAGTGAAAATGGAAAGTCTTCAGCGCATGGTTGAGCTGTGGATCCACAAATACACTTTTTTTTTTCACAATTTCTCATCCTTGTTCTTTCTTCTTCTGCTGTGGCATCAGTGTTTCTTCCCATTCGTTCTTCCTTAATGAAGTTTTGTGCACTGAATGAGCTAAATGAAGCCACACCAGACTGAACTAGTGCCTCCACAGGCATGCATAGTGCCAGGCACATTTGACCTTCTCAGACTTACAGTACTGCTCTAGAATCAGCTGACATGTCACATGACCACATGAAAGTCACAAGACCTTCAGAGCTGATTGGTTCCAGACGGGCTGTCCTATTAAACCAACCCTCTTATGGCCACGGTGTGTTGTAGTATAATCCATACCAAGCAAGCGAGTCGAGTACAATGCTGAAAACACTTGAACAGATGAACAAGACAAGGTCATATGTGTTGTTGTATTTTGTACATCATGTATATATTTTGATTTTATTTGGTTAAGCAATTTGTATAGCACTTATCTAACTGTAGAAACTTTACTCAATTGTCTTTACATGTGTCAAGGAGGTGATGAGTGAGTAAATGAAGACCATGGACACTAACAGACTCATACTGGGATGTGACAAACTGCTGCTGTAGTTATGAGAAAGGGTTAACTGGACAAAAACAACAGTACTTACCCCACTAGCCCTCCAAAGATTTCTGTCACATATGAATAGTCTCCTCCAGACTTTGGGATGGTGACGCCCAGTTCAGCATAGCACATGGACCCAAGGGTACAGATCCCCCCTCCACAAACCCAGATGATGAGTGACAGACCCACTGAGCCTGCATGTTCCAACACACCTTTAGGAGAGATGAATATCCCAGAGCCGATGATGTTTCCTTCAGGGGAAAAGCAAAGGTAACAAAGGTTATTTACACTTGAATATAATTAAATATTCAACTAGAAGGTACTCAGAGACCACAAACTTCTGCAAAACTGTTTCATGCAAAGCCATCATACTTTAACTTAAATTTTCAGTCATCTCTTGACCCTCCAAACATGTGGAATGGAGTCCATTTCTGATAGCTACAGTATATAGTAAAGTTATAAGCTGTTGTTTTACCTGTGGCTTGTCTATCCACTTAATTTACACATATATACTGTAAGTTTTTGAGACACAGACAAACACAAAGAAAGAAATAGACTCTGCACACACAAAAAAACAGAGCAGCAACAAATCTCAACAGGCTTATTAAAACATCCCTATCATTTCAATGAAACCTGTAGGGATTCATTTCACTTTCCTTTCATCTATTGACTTGTGCCATCTCTAAAAAATATCTTATTACATATATGTCTGTCTCGTAGTGTACTAAAAACTTTAGTTAAACTATTTCTGATCTGCTTTAGTTGTTGGACAGTTCCATAAATATTTTAATTATTTGGCTGACTTACAGGGACAAACAGCAAATGTAACAATTAGGCAGTATAAATCCTAGAGAAGCACCAACAGGAAAGAAGTCAAGTGGGTCAGAGGTCACAGGGAAAATGTGGTAGTCGGTCTGAAATTTTTTTTTACACAAACTGATGTTCAGTGGAGTCCTGGAGGTATGCTTACATACTCATTTTATTTAATGTTTTGGTAGATTTTGTAGATTTTCTTAGGTAAGAGAGGCAAATAACAAAATTATAGTCCTCCTCTGTTACTCTGTCACTGGTCTGAGATTTTTTGCCAGACATGGCTGGATTGTCAGCTTGGTCTCAGCGGGTTAAAGCATTGCTTCTCTTCAGTGTTGTGTTTGAAAATAGAAAAAAAAAGTATTAACTACAGGTATTTTTCTCTTTCTGTTGTCAGATGATTGCATAAAATCATGAATTGGCTCATAAATGAAATGTGCTACTTAGGGACCAACAATTATTCTTGGGCTGCTGTATTATTTTATACTTGTTGCTTTGTCTAACAGCATAATAATATAAATACAGGTTAATAGCAACATTAGTGCTTTCTCATCAGCTTTGGACATAAAAATCAGAGACAGCTGAATTTTAACATTGCTGCTATATTCAGTTATATGTCAACATTTTCAAAAAGTTCAGTTGTCTCCAGTTCAGTTGTCCACTGCAGTGCAGGGCAGAATCACTTTGCACTGGCAGGAGCCGTCGTTTTCCTGTGGAAAGTGCAAGGATGCCTGACCATGTGACAGCACTACCTATGGCGATGCGGGCTGCTCAGAGATATCAAAATAAAAAAGGTGTGCAGGTGTTTCAGATCACTGCCTAACTTATAGCTTTCTCAATGGTTTTGACTGTACTTTTGCACATTCAGAAGAAAAATGAGAAAGCAGGACAAACGGCTTTGGTGTTGCCAGATTTGACTGAAACAAAATAGCCCAATCAGAGCCTCAAGTCCACCCAATTATCATATTTTATGTTATGTAGCTGAATATAGGAAAATAATAGGCAAATAAGGTGTTTGGTCCTTGAATCCTTGTCTTCTGTTTAATTAGTACAATTAGGCAAAAAAGGAAAAAAGAAGAGACAAAGAAAACATTTTCTATCTGCCCAAAGGGACAGAAAACTGCCTAGTCTGGTGAAACTGGGCCCCCAGTTAGCTCCCTGGTGACCAGAACAGTTAGCAAAGCAACTTATTTCATTACAGATGAGGATGTATATACAGCAGTTGTGGAAGGAAACCATCAGTACAGCTGCGGAATTATTTGTTTAACTATTTAGGTCACTTTTGTAATTTAAATTTAAATCATAGCAGACAATAGAAACAAAACCACCTGTCCCAGGTATGTAATGACGCAACTGTTATTCTTATCCTTATTTATAGAAAGAATGGGTTCAGCCAGTCTGGCTTTGTGCTGTGGTGGAAACATGGCTCATCAAGGTCCAAGCTCAGCTGTCCCTCAAACCAGCATAAACAGGTTCCCTGGTGCTTCAGTTGGCCAAGGCACACACTAACAAGACACCATGTCCTGGGGTCAAATCCAGCCTGGCACTTACATGTCATCACCCCTACGCAAAGAAAAGACAAAACAAAAACTAACACACATAAAAAAGTAACCAAACAGCAGCTGTCCAAGCAAACTTGTTTTGCACTGTCCTCTGTGTTTTTTCTCCTTTTAGGAGAAGTTTGGGACAAAAGGAGTCTCCAGAAAAAAATATAACTCTGTCACCGTAAATGTTTTCACTGTGAAGCACGCAATCGCTTCTCCCCTGTTAGAGCAGCTCTGAATGCTTCCTAATGATGCAGAGGGCGAGACTAGGTCCAAGCAGTGCATTTATCACTGTCAGATTTGATTGTGGAGGATGTGGTGAGATGCAGCACAGTTACATAATGCCTGTGTTGTGTTTGTTATGTCATAAAGTTTGGCATCAGAGCTGAAAGTGTGAATCAGAGTCCTACTTGACCCTCTCAGCCTCCTGCACTGGCTGAGAAATCTCCTTAAATTTACTGCTCAGATAAAACACAACTATTTTCAAATCATGGCTCAGAATAAGGAACTCCTTCCCGTCTGAAACCAAAACAAAACATCTGATCTCGATCTCATAGGAGATGCAGTGTTTTTCTTTCTCTTCGTGGACCTGACCAGTATCAGCAAGTGTGAAACAGGGTGTGACAATAACAGAGCACCCCCCCAGGGGAAACGATCTGCAGGTGGTTGCTGCAGTGGAGGTGGGGCTGGTAAAATGTGGGAATAGTAGTTACACTAAGTGTCACTGTCATATTTATTCAATATTGCATTATAAATACATCTAGTTTGGTTAGAGATTAGTAATGTGTGTCATTTGATACAGCTGCTTTGCTGTGTAGTAAGCAGGCATAGTTGTAACATAAGCAGTCATAGTGGCATGCAGTTAAGCAGCAGCCAAGTGCAGTGACAGCTTTAACGGTCCACCTTACTACAGCAGCATTAGATATGTGAGTAGGCTGTATCTGGTGGGTAGTAGCGTGACTCAAGTTGTCTGTGTGTACTAGCTGTGCAAGCTTCACTCCATCTGCGCTTCACAGCAAACAATGCAGCAGGTGGTCTGTATTAACCTCACTGATTAGAGCATTCATTTCACATTAGCAATATTAAATTAGACCAAACACATAACCCTTGAAGCTCTGTGATATGACTGTAAAGCCTGAGCAGAGCTGTTAGTGTACTTTGAGAGTTTAAAAAGGATTTGCACAGCTGCTGCTTGCCAAATGAACACAAAACTGTGTTAAATGTGCCAGCCAAAGAATGAGCATTAACTGGAACAGTATCAGTTTCTATCAAAGCACAATAGACTTGACCTTGGATAGAAAGATTAGCTAGTGATAACGTTACTGTTAAAAGGGTCACACTGTTGCCTTTTCCTTTGTAACGCTCTTACAACATATTACAGATTCTGCTTTCACTGAGAAAGATCTGTTTGTCAGTTGCTCTAATGTTTAACTGCCTCTATTCTCCATTTATGAGGTGGCTCTACCCCTGAGTCTGTTTATATTTACAACCAGAGATAAATGAAACACGAGGATGTGATGTGTGAAGCACAGGAGACTATCAACCTTGTGAAATACTACGACTGTGGAAACCACAGTTCAACAGTCTATAATATCCCAACGTCTGTCTCCAACTTTCAGTCATCGTGGTTTCTTCTGCCCTCTCTTCCACTCGCGGTCCACCTATTTGTGGTTCAGAACGTTCTCATTTGGAGATCTCATCTGCACAGGCACAATTGGGACTCGTGGAAGTCATGAGAGTCCTGAATGCTCTCTCACTGGCATATCCCTCATGCTCCATGACCTTTTAGCTTGTTCATTTATGACTCTGCTGCCCTGTCGTATGACCACACAAAGGTGATTTACTAAGGCTAATGAGACAGGAGAGACTGCTGAAAAACCAAAGACATGAGCTCGTATTTCGAGATTCGCTGGCATTATAACTTTAGAGTTAAAAGCTATTTGTGAGCAATGTCCGGATGCAAGGTGATCTTCTTACTTAAATGAATGCATCTTCTTCCCGGTTCATTCCCTCATTCACCCTGTCTTCCTAATTCTGTGGTGGTCATGTCATAGCCCGAACGTGGTGTTGAGCCATCCTTTATGCTGTTCATTTATATTGTAATCTGGTAATAACCTGTATAGTTTTATATATTTTGGGTAACCTGCCAAATATTATGAGTGAAAACAACACATCTGAAATGACAAGGTCACAATGCTGATACGAGTCCAAGTGTACAGTAAAAAAGGGGGGCGAGATAAAGTATCTCAGTAAATTCAGCAAAACCAAAGACCAGAACAGCTCACACAAAAATAACTTAATGACGAAATTCATGTCTTGAAGTCAGCAGTGTTGTTTCCCCCCTTGAGTCCAGAAATATACAGGCTAGATGTGAGCAGCCAGAGAGGCTGGTTATCAGCTGGCAGCTGGGGAATCCTCTGCAGATTATTATAGCATACTGCATAACCCTCTGAGTTTAGTGCTGCAGATGAACTTCCCGCCACTGCATACTGTAACACTCTAAGATTGTTGAGTACATCATAACGTACAGGAAACAATGCGCAACTTCCTGCATTAAAATAGACTTTCATTTTACGTCGCTGCATTTCTCTAACATAAATTTCCTGTCTCCCCTTATCAGTATAGGCGGCTTATGATGGAGTGATTATAAGGAACAATGCTAATGCCTTGCTTTGCCCACAGGGAGTTGAACCCCTAACCCTGGCAGTTTCACAATGTTGCTCAACTGTCCAACTGAACCACATGGAGGTTGTGCTGCATGCCGTTCAAGTTCAACATGAGAAGATCCAGCCACGTAGGCATGTCCATATTCAGATCATCCCGACTGATGCAACAGTTTCCACTCAAAACCTAAAGCTCTGCAGTCCGAATCGGACCCTGACATCAGTTGTGGACCGTACGTGCGTAAAAGCCACCTTTCTGTGCGTATTTTGGCGGTTTCGTGCACAAGTCAAGCGGCTGAACCATTTCTAAGTGATAAAACAAGTTCATATCCGTGCAGTGTTCGTACAGTAGATCAAGACACGGACAAAAACGCACTCCTGCTGTGTATTATGTGCCATAGTATTGTAACTATGACAACAAAGACATAACTGCATACCCGCCACGTTATAACAGTTAATTCCGTCAGTCTGCCGCTCAAACACGTTTCCCCGTTAACTTTTCCTCATTGCTCAAACAACCATAACGACACGCTCTTCATTGAGACAAAAGCTGTCATACACTCACCGATGATAATAGCGCAAGCGCTCAAAAGTCCTATTTCTTTTTTCAAAGTGACTCTGTCGCTCCCAGAGGAGTTTGTATCCTTCTTCTTTTTCTCTTTGTCCCCCATCTCCTCCGCCGTGAAAAAGTGTTTCCTGCTAGCCTCGGTCCGGTCCAGATACTGTAGACTGAACCACGCTCCGCGCTCCGGGCTGCGCTTATAATATCCTAGCGATGCTAGTGAGCGCATGCGCACGATTCACAACTGAAGCCGCCTTTCTCAGGTAACGGCGGTGATGTAAAGGTGTGTCAGAATTTCAAGACTCGAGAAACACCTGAGGCTGTAAGAACTAGACAGAGAGGAAATATGTTCACTTAAATTAAACCTACACTTTTCATAAGCCATGTTTTCGTTTACCATAGTTTTCTTTCCAGTCGTAGCGTCCACTAACATAAACAGAGATTAATGATGTCATTCCCGAAAAAAACTACATCCTCATGACCTTGATCAGTTTGATGCTGCGACCTGTAAATGTGTTTGTAAATGGGATTGTGATAAATCTCACTGCAGCCTACTAAAATTGAAATGCAGGATGTGTATGGCAACTAAACATGTAGCCTAATGAATGAATAAATAAGTAATCAAGGTGTCCTCTTAAAATTAAATACATTTATTGGTTTAGGCTATTTAGTCCATACAAATGTAATCATTTATATTATTATCTTTTTTTCATAATTTTTTGTGCTTTTGGGTGTGCACAATCCCCCCAACTTTGCAAAAGTAATATTTCAAAAACACTCTTGGGAATGTTTCACTATTAGCTAAATGAGATGATTCAGGTGAGTCTGTTTTTTTTCTCTGTACTGTTGTAATTTGAGCCTTTTGCTCATTCTTTTGAGGTGGAGGAGGGGCAGCAGTGTACTTGTGTACACAGACTTCTTCAGTTAGTATATGTCTTCAGTAAACCCAGATTATAAGACTGTTAGTTAACAATCAGATCATCATGCACTGACTTCTTTAAACTGGTTCCTTGTTGTACAAAGTGCATTCTGTTGACTCACTGTATTTCTGACCAAGCTAAATATGGAAATACAGACATTATGAAAAAATGTCACTGATAAGCTGCATGATGTAGAGACAAATGATAGAGTCAGTTAAATAATTTGAATAGATAGAAAACAAGACCATGATGCTAGCAGCTCTGTGAGGCTGTACTTATTGGCATACCGAACATTCATTGATGGCACACAATTATTAGGCCTATTTTTGTCAGTTTTTCATTATCAGCATGTAGCTTTTTAGATCAGCTTGAAGTACCAACAGAGACTGAAAGAAAAGAAAATCTGTTGTTTTCACTTACTGTCCTCTTCCTAGAACTGGGTGGGTGTTTCCTGCTTGATTGACACCTCCCCCACTCTCCTGTTAGTGCTGTTGCTGTTGACAGGACAGGTTACATCTTTATGGGTTTTAGAAATAGATGGAGTTAAGTAACCTAATTTGATAAGCAGTAGATATTTTGACATGGGTTGCAGGAAAAGCAAAGGTATAATTAAGAAACATTAATGACAGCCATTTAGATGTGCTAGTTCCAGTGTCCTGGTGTTGTTCATGCTGGCTCACTGGACTGGCTTACTGGCACACATGGAGTAGAGCCATCGTTAATGTCATTAGTTGCGCCTGTGTTTTTCCTGCTGTAACAAGTCTGTTGAGAAAAGGTCTGTTGGTTGTTCTGAGTTGTTTGCACCCTAAAAATGACCGCAGATTGAATTAAAGGCAGTTTGTTCTTCTATCCTGTGAAGGTTTAAATTAGGTAATTAATTAATCATCCATTACCTGGAGTCCTATTCTTTTCTAACCATCAGTTTAAATAGAGAGTTTCTGGTCTTGGATTTACCAACACAACACAAGTTTTTAGCTTTGCATGCAGCCCAAGAGTAGTTGTCTGGTCTCCTCCTCAAGACAGGGCTTCTGAAAACGTCTCACTCATACCAATTAGTCAAATGGGGATAAATGTGCCAGAGAGACAGGGAGAGTGAAACATTACTCCAGAATGATTAATTATTTCCCCCACGGTGTATTTGTTTTCAATGATGACTTCCTGGTTTTCAATAAAGCCCCCTGGTTTTTTATATCAATGTGCATAGACACACACTCACACTCATAGCAGGAAACAGTCGGGCGAGCGCTGTAGGGCATTTCTGGGTATTCTTTACTTATGTATTATTTCCTCATCAGTATGCTTTGGTAATACACGGATCACACCTAGTAGGCAAGTGTAAAGTAAAAAACTAGTTGTGATCCAACAAGTTTTAATGCTTAAAGGATTTTTTTGTTTTACTACTTTTGTGTAATTTTCATAAATTTCATTTACATTACAGGAGGTCTTATTAAATGTTCATAGCTAAAGTATTACTTAATGGAGCTTTTAATTTTTTTTTAGATAATTTGTAAATAAAAATGTATTTGTAGTTAATTCAATTGACTTTTAAAGGTTTTTTATGTATTTACTTTTTTATTTTACATGGGAACCATTTCATGTAATTACAATCTGGAAATACTCATTTTTATGCTATTTTCCTTTGTTTGTGGTCAGAGATTCAGTCCCTGCAAAGATGTCAAATATACGTTGGTACACACAGGATTATGCATACAGACTGCACACATGAGTCAGTAAGAGAGAAGGCAGAAAGTTGCCTGATAACTGCTGTCTGGTTGTATCTTGCTCTTGCAAATCATATTGGGGACTGTGCTGGTGGACCATGGTGGATAACTAGCTCATCTTCCTAGCTAACAAGCCTACAAGCATTCTCTATCTGTAAAAGATCATTTGGGGTAATTCATCCAAATCCACAGTTGTCACAACCAAACAAAACTGTTATTGTTGAGTAAATACAAATGCTGTTTTCAACCATGTATATCACTCAAGGCTCAGCCTGTCCATAATTTCATGGCCAAAGCAAGTGCAGTCACAAGACTCCCTTGCCAAATGTAGCAATTTTCTTTCTGCCTCCATAACTAATAAAAACAAACCCCATCAAAATCAAGCCTCACTTTTTTTTTAACAATCAGCCAGGTGTTCTGGTAAACTCAGCTTGCATGTAATTGCCCAAACAGTTGACATTTTTAAAGGCCCTGTATGAAAGCTTTGAATACTTCTAACTGTGGTGACTCCTAGTGGTACTATCAAAAAGGACAATGTGATGGACAACAGTGCACATGTCACTACCCCATTCCCCCCAATTTTAACAGCCAGTGCCCCTTTTTTCAACAAAAAATGAACCTAAACCATTCAAATGGTTAAATTAAAACAAAAAATCTTATAATTTAATTATTTAAATAAAAATCTCAACTTTTCTTTGTAGGTCAGCAGGACATGACCAGCTCGCAAGCCACAACAAAAGAGGGGGATCCATGCCAAACTTAGCAGTAACAAACTGAAATTTATTAAAGTAAATTACAATGATGATTGCAATGGGTTGTGAAAGTCAGGATCAGTGGTGTATGAGAGTGCATGAATGCAGTGGCTGATATGAAGTGCATGTTGTCAGTGTTAAAACAAAAGAAGGCAAAGCAAAAGAAACATCCTGACCACCCCCCGGTGGTCAGGATGTTTCTTTTGCGGGGGGTGGCAAGTTCTCACCCCCTTGCCCTGCCACAGCATAAAGGGACGCAGACACTGACAAACAAGCAGGGTGGGCACCTGATAACTGCCTTTCCCTGATCAGCTGACTGATGTGCACAAGTGTAGTACGGTTTCAATAAATTAACATGACAGAACTGAGTAGAGGAACTACAATTGGGAGTAGCAATCACATAGTTCTGATCTGACACCTTCACAACTGAATATGGACCAGGAAATTTTGCCTGAAATGGAGAGGTCACAATGGGCAACGGGAGAAAAACATGTTTCTCAACCTGGCAATCATAGTTTTTTCATCTTGCCCTGTGCAGATGCCAACTTGTTCTTAGCCACCTCTTAGGCTTTATAAAGTCTATACCTAAAGCCACTGACATATTCAGCAAGGTTTTGTGGTGGTTTTGCCTCTTTCCTATTGTCCTGCAAAAGTAACAAGGGACCCCACACAGTATGGCCAAACACAGGTTCGCTGACACTAAACCCTGTGTTCTCCTGGACAACCTTCCAAGTAACAACAACAGCCAGGGCAAACCCTCTTCCCCGTCTCTTCCCCGTTATAGCTGGAATCCGGCACAGCAGAGCAGGTTTTAGGTTCCTCTTAGGTTTGCTGGTTAGCTGACATGCATGCTATGACTTTCTTGAGCATAAACATCTCTTCTCCAGCCCAACTGGTCTTACTGGATGACCAGACCATGCGCCCACGGCTGAGGAATTTTCCCTGTGGCTGCTTCTATACGTTAGAACACTCCCCACCATGTGTCAAAACATAGTTATCCGCCAAAGCAGCAGCTTCAGCTGTCTTAACCGCTCACTAATACAGGTTGTGATGCACTCTGGTACAGAGTTTTTAAATTGCACCAGAATAATCAAGTCACACAGAGCCTCATGAGAATCAACCTCAGCTGCAGTGCAACAATGATCAAAATGAGTAAACAAATCATGAGCAAACTCAAGTTGAGACTTGTCTCAACTCCTAAATTCCTGGCAATATGGGTCAGGCACCAGCTCATATGCTTTGAGAACAGCAGACTTCACCAAATCATACTTTAAACAATCACTGTTACTCAAAGAAGAGTAAGCCTCCTGAGCCCTGCCACTTATACACATTGCAACACTCAAGTGCAAGTGGAATCAGGCCAACCCCAGGCATCAGCTAGCCACTCAAATATTGAGAAGAAAGCTTCTGAATCCCTCTCATTAAATAAGAGAACTAGCCTCAAATCCCCTCTAAAATCAAAGTCAGTTTTTGTTTTTGCAGTTCAAGTTTTGCCTGTTCAGTTTCTTGCCTCATCTTTTCCAATGACAACACAGCATTTTTCCACTGCAACTTAATTTTCTTTCTCTAATTGCATTCACAACATGAGCAACTCCTGCTGTTCAAAAGTCAAGCCAGCACTGGGACCCGCTATTAAAAGCAGAGGGGAGTCCTCAGTGCCCATGGAGGAAGCGGCAGCCTCTGCAGTGTACTTTCATCTTTACCAAATTTGCTTTCAAATTGGCCTTTACTGTCTCTTTAATACTACAAATGCTCTTACAACTTCCTCCATCCTTTACCAATATTCACAACCACACAAGAGAATAAAGGAATGCAACATGTTAAGATCCAGCAGCCTCCAAATGGAGCATCCCTGCTATCTGACTGCCTAACAAAAAATCTAGCTACATAACTCCCCCCTAGTCCTCATGAGGTGTAGCGGCTGGTACTTACACACTCAAAGCCTGCTGGACCGAGAGAGGTGACCAGATAACTGGCAACCCCCCAGCGCCACAGAAGTGCTCCCACAAATTTAGGGAAAAGGTGAAAAGGAAACTCTAATTGCCTTACCCCAACACTACCAACCCTCCCGACGAAACCCAAAGGGGAGATGCCTACAATGGGAACTGGCAAAGTACCCACAGATGGATCAACACTTGCTTTCCTATGATTCAGTAAATATCCATAGTCCAAAGACAAGAGTTGCAGGACTAAAAATGTTTCCCTTCAACCACAAACAAGAAAAATGTGTTGCAAACATGCCCAAGTTCAAGGCCTCAAAGTACATCCCCTGGACTAACCATGCTATCTATGTAACAGTCACTAGAGGGAATCCCTCACACGTGACGTCAGTTTTGCATGAGAGCCCAATTTCCCTTTTCCCATCAAAGAAACTATGAGAGACGGAAGGATCATTACATCATAATACTGCTTGTTACTAGACTCTGGTGTCAGCTCTATTGAAGCCTATGGGAGCAGCATGGACAAGCATGCTAAAACCCAACATATCTACATCATATGACCTTTGATGAAGAAATGCCTCTACCAAATGAAAGATCACACTTCAGAGAATTCGCTGCTGACTGATTATTCCAAATGTACACATTTGTTTATTTGCTGTTAGTCTCCAAATAGTATCTAAAGATGATTATAGGCATACTTTAAAGGACCTATGCTGAGTCAAATAAAAATGCTCACCATGGCAAATAAAAAAAAAGTTGCAAGTGAAGTGTCCCTTGAAAATATTGAGTTCAGGATAAATAAATATTGTTAACAAAATCTGTATTCTTCATTCCTTCTCTCTTCCTTTTATTTTGATCCAGAGGCTGCTTCATGATGATTGATGGAGCTAATAATAGCTAATATTATGGGAATATCACATATTCAAATGAAACGTTTATAAACCATCTCTGATTATTAATTGTGCATTGGTAGGCTATAAACTAACTCTTAGCTATAAAACAAAGGCATACATTTCATGGCTATCAGAAAAACTCAGTTAATTTAGTTATGGTATTATCACAGTTTAGCTAACTTACTAACCCTAGTCTGTCACTAACCTCAATCACATATGCATAAGATGCTCCAGTCCATTACGAATCTAGGATAACATCAACGTAACTTGCATGCAAATAAATTATTTAATTAACATACAAATCAAACGAAATGTACCTTGAAAACACATGAAATATTAGCTAAATACAAATAAACTGAGAGAGGAGAGATGAAGGAGTGGTTTGCCCATTCACCACTATGCTAATTGCGCCAAGAGCTTTCAAATTCACGCGTTCCACAGTGACGCAATGACCCTTCCTTCTTTTATAGTTTCCTTGTTTCCCATTGGCTGTGCTTTCCCCATGCACAGCCAATCAAACTGGAATGACACTCTCATGCAAAAAAAGCGCTCAACCAGACTAGCAAAGAATAATTCACTTAGAGAAAAAGAAAGAAAAAGCCCACAAAAACTTCTTGACTTTCTATTCAAAACAGACCAGCTCCCAATTTATTATGACCAGCTCATAAGCCACAACAAAAGAGGGGATGCACGCCAAACTTCAACAAACTGAAATGTATTCAAGTAAATTACAACGATAACACTGGCCAGGTGTTCCCAGTTAGCTCAATGGCACCTCGGCCCCACCCAGCCAAGGACCTGCAAAACACACAAAGCACACACAGTACACACAATACACAGGACCAAGGCAACAGGCTCTGGGGACATCACAAGTTGCATCCTCAACACATTCACAAATGTTTTGCGAAAGCATGTGGTGCAGATTTGGGCTAACATAACAATGGATTAGCATGACTGGCGGCACATTGGATACTTTCCATCAGGCTCAGTACTTAATCCTTCTGGTGTTTAATTACATAAACAATCCAGTCACTGTAGGTAAGATTCTTCATACCTGTGGTTGATCTTTTCTACCATCAAACTGTTTGAGGTTTGAGGCCCAAACCATAGACTGTAAAAAATATAGACATAGCCACTGTGATGTCACCCTTTAGTTTCTGAAGAGTGGTTTTGAAGCTCAAAGTGGGCTTTCGCCATCTTGGCAGGGCCTGACTCTGCCTAACTCCTGGCTCATCCAAAATGGGCAAAGAGGTGGAGCTGAGGCAGACTGAATGAAGCTTGGTTGCTGAAAGCCACCTAGCGGTTAGCGACTAGTCACTCAAAGCGGCCACGTCCTTAATTCTGCATAACCTTATGGCTTAATGAAACTTAAACATTTGAGTTATAAAAAAATCCCCCCGTACAGCTGTCATGAAAGGGGAAATTGGCTACAGACCAAAACCGTTTTTTGTACCAGTCTGTAAACATGTTTATTTCTGCTGTAAAGTTGGGCATTTTATCATGGGGGTCTATGGGGATTGACTTGCTTTTGGAGCCAACCTCAAGTGGCCATACGAGGAACTGCAGTTTTTGGCACTTCTGCATTGGCTTCATTTTTCAGCCTGGAAGTTGCGTCTCAGCCCAAATGCATTGAAAGTGTCTGACGCGCATATTTTGAAGTATGCAGTCGAACTGCTTTGATGCCCCTACTCTGACATTGTTTTGATTTTGGAGCATTAAATGCAGATCCAGCGACCAAAAGCTGTTTTTTCTGCAGCCGAAAAAGAGAGAGATAGCGCAGTGGTTGAGCGAGCAGACGGAGCAGCAGTAAAGAGAACAATGAGAGAATAAAACATTATTTTCTGATTGTTTCTTGGTGGTTAAAATCTAAAGCATAAATAAATAACCATCAAACACTCAACAGATGATTTTCTGTGGAAACATGCTCTTAGTTTCGTTTTCCTCCTCTGCATTCCTCTTTTTCATTCATTCATAGTAATGCAGCAGTACAAAGAACAATAGGAAATCTGTGTTGGTTCTGTGGTGTTTGGCATTTCAAATCTGATGCCTGCAGGGCGCCATAGGAGCTTTAAATGATGAAGACGCGTGTGAGACGCGTCAGTTATCGCTTTCAGTGCATTTGGGCCTTTAGTTGTACAAATAAAGGTTTCTTCCTCTACTGGTTTTCCAGCAGATTGGACACTGAAGTGTGCTGCAGCTGAAAAACATGCTTCTGAGGTCCCCAGAAAAAGCATGTGTGAGTTTACTCTTTGCTCTCTGCTCCTCCCTCCCATCAGAGTCCAGCCGATTACAGAGCAGAGAAAGATGAAGGTGCAGAGATTAAAGAGATGATGGAAACCCAAATGATAGACATGATAGAGATGATCAGTGGTAAAGATAAAGATGTGAGGAGTTGCAAAATGTAGCCGTTGGAGATTAAACAGATTCCAGAGATTTGAAAAATGTGTATTTATCATTTATTGTTTTTCTTTTAGCCATGCTAGCTGTGTGGCTTGAAGGACGGAAATATCGGCCTTTTTGTAGGTCCCCCGTGCCATGAAATTTTCATTCAGAGGTTGAATCAGTCTAGGGTACAAGACTGGTGCAACGGGCTCACCTGTACAATGATCTGAAGCCCACTGACTTTGGATATCACCTGACTTGTCACTAATCCTGTGAAATATCTTAGCAATGTCGCTGTGAGCATGTTAGCATGCTGAATTTTACCATCTAGTTCAAAGTACTGCTGTGAGTAAGTACAGCCGCACAGAACTGCTGTAGACTCTTTAGTCTTATTCATTTCTTACCAGTTCACCACATATTTACCTGAAAGCTTGCTTTTTGAAATTTAGTAGCAGGTAAAACCTGGAGGGGAATATAAATGAGTAATATTCTTCTGTTGCTCTTAAGCGAGGCTCAGCTATTCTTTAGAGGACTGTGGTCACACCGGGCATCTCCAAGTGTGAACGTGAGCAATCTTCCCTCTCTGAGCTTCATTTCAGCTTGTTGCTGCAACAATTTTTTATAAGCAATTTAATTTTGTTGATAATGTTTGTGTTGCAGTAAGCGATGTGTCTGTAGCCTCAAAACAGAAAAGAATAAAAAACATTAAAAAAAAAAAAACAACAACACACACTCACACACCACTTATCTACAGTTTAAGGAGTTAAATTGTTAAGTTGTGGCAGGCGAATGCTAACGAATGCACAATTAACTTGGAGGCCGGCCTCTCACTCCAAAAGGAGGCCCCGACAAAGAGAGGAGATGCTTTGTTGGCGACAAAAAGGCAAGCTGAAACACTGGCTTCAGTGTGATGGAAGGAGGGGATGAGGAAGAGGATGGAGGGGGAAACCGCCAAAATTCTGTGGTGGCATAAGGGGAGGAGTCGCGCTGTAAACAAATACATCACAGTTTCCCAGTACAGCGGCAGGAGACAAGGAGGACAGGGGGAAGTGAGAGGAGGAGGAGCAAGAAGACAAGGAGAAGAGAAGGAAGAAGAGCGGAAGAAGTAAGAGGAAAATGAAGTAGAAGAATAAGGGAGAAGAGTCAGGCCTAGGATACAGGGAGCTGTCTGTTCATTATCTGAATGTCAATTAAACAAAGACAAAACTGAAGTAATTGTTTTTACGAGCCAGGGAAGAACAGTAAGAAGTCAGCACCCAGCTTCAATCGATAATGTTAAAAACCACAAACTAAGCCAGAAATCTTGTTGTGGTCATGGACTCAGACCTGAATTTCGACAGCCACATTAAGACAATTACAAGGTCAGCCTACTATCACCTGAAGAATACATCAAGGATTAAAAGACTTATGTCTCAGCAGGATTTGGAAAAAGTTGTCCATGCATTTATCTTCAGAAGACTTGACTACTGTAAAGGTGTCTTTACAGGTCTCCCTAAAAAATCGATCAGACAGCTGCAGCTGATTCAGAACGCTGCTGCTCGAGTCCTCACTAAGATTAAGAAAGTGATCATATTACTCCAGTTCTCAGATCTTTACATTGGCCTCCTGTGTGTCAAAGAACTGATTTCAAAGTACTGCTGTTGGTTTATAAAGCATTGAATGGTTTAGGGCCAAAATACATTTCTGATCTAATGCTACATTATGAACCATCCAGACCTCTCAGGTCATCTGGGACAAGTCTGCTTTCTGTCCCCAGAGTGAAAACCAAAACCAAACTTCCAGAAAACTGTAGATCTGCTGCAACTCTCAGTTCTTTTAAATCACAGTTGAAGACTATTCTATTTGCCGCTGCCTTTGATTTAATCAAATTTGCATTGCACTGTAACTTTTATTCTCCTGTTTTATCTGTCTTATTCTATTTTAGCCTTTTTTTTCAAATTTCCAACTTAATACTTTTTAATTGTGTTTAAATGTCTTTTTAAATTGACTTATGTTGCTTTTATATTCTATCTTGATGCCTTTTATGTTATATTTAAAGCACTTTGAATTACCTTGTTGTTGAAATGAGGTGCTGCTTCACAGGTAGACATAAGGGGAAAGGGATGCTAAATAAGATAAAATGTGGACAAATGTTAACTCACACAATTTAAAAATACGGTAAATTTGATTAAAGTTATGAGTGTGCGACTCTCTCCTCTTCCCTCTGATTTACACTGTCTGCAGTTTGGGTGAAGGCTGCATTTTTTGCAGGACATCATAAAGCACTTCTAAAGTCCAAAAATGCAGACTTCAGAGGATCCATCCCATGAACTGGGACACAGCCACAGAGACTAGAAAGAGAGTCTGAGGTTAAAGAGGTGAGCGAGAGACAATAGATGCTGCACATCATCTTGGCAATGTGGTGCAGTACAAAATCTGTTGTTAACTGTGTGTTTGTTTTTGTATAAACAAGAAGATAAAGTCAAGAAAAGTCCACTCTGTTATAATTGAGGCCGATTTTTTTTTACTTCATTCAAATGTGTACAGTTCACACTAAACTCTTTCGAAGACAAATAGAAGGTGACACAGCACGTTAACCAAGAACTAACAAAGCACAGGTGCAAATAACTGCTGGCTCTGTTCCAGTTAGGTGTGTCAGTAAGCCAAGTAAACAAACCAGCATACTGGTCAACTCGTACAGCTGGCTGAAATAGCTCATAGGTAGACATATTTTTTTTAATCTTTTATATCACTTTCAAAGTCCATATTTGGGTGAAATTTTACACTTGGCTCACTATTCATACTGACGCAAATGGACCTAGATACTTAAAGATCAAACAGCTGAGTGGCATGTGAGTGTTGGCATACCAATCAGGTTACCACATGTAACTGTTGCAACCACACCACTCCTGAGTGTGGTAAGTATGTGACAGTCCAATTACGACCTGCAAACAGCGTCATTGTTTGTGACAAAAACAACAACATTTTTATTCACCACTTAGAGAGATTGTCATACAGTTGATGAGAACAAGAATTCAAACTAGCTTTATTACGTCAAGGCTCATTTAATGTTGCATTTTATAATTCAGCTTTAATAAAGCTTGTTTGCAAGGAAACTCGAAGGAAAAAAACTTGTGGAAATGAATGATTCATCTGTGGATACAAACTATAATAATAACCAGGAGCGATGCCATACCAGATGTATTTTATGTGTTGATTGCTGTAATATAGACCAATATAAATACCTATTAAACGTATGAATAAAATTCATATTGTCATTAATAGAATTGTGGCTTATGATGTACTAAGTTGCAGGTAATTTACTGAATCATCAGTGGTTCAGCATGTAGACACACTGATTAGTATGTAGCAAGTTTCAGAAGTAGAGTGGGCGAGAAAGAGGACACAACAAATAAAACAATGATGGAAGGAGAAAGAGGAAGTTGAGAGGAGGGGAAGGAGGGTCATTAAGGGAGGAAAGGAAGGAGGAAGGACAGCGACAGGTAGGGATGGAGAAGTGGTGCAGAGAAACAAAAAAGGAGGAATGAGGAAAGAGGGACCAAAAGAGAAAAGAAGGAGATGAGGCCATGAGCCTGACACCACTTTGCAGCCAAGGACAAACTATCACTCTCTCTCATTCTCTCTTTCATCCTGCCCTTGATCTATTCTTACTGTAGAGCTTCTGGAGTGCCTGTTCAAATGGTTTGCCATACTGCCCACACCACACATCATTTGTTAACAGGGAACCCAGAGTTCTTGTAGTTGGGGAGCAGAGCTGCATAGCAACCCTGCAGCACTTCCTGTTGGGCCGGGGGTTGAACGCCGGTGCCCGTTGTTCACCGCCTTGCCCCCTCTGCCTTTAGAAAAGCAGCCGGGAAGCAGTTCACTTAAAATCGGCTTTGTGCTTCGTTGTGAGGAGAAGAGAAATGAGCGGAAAGGCAAAGCGCCCTCAGTTCACTGCACTCTTTAACAGGCAGGGACTTCTATATGGTTTGACTGATATGCGTTTCTGAAGGCCAATAACAAGATTTTTGGAATGATGCTGCTGAAAGCTAAGCTTTACCATCAATATGAATTATCTTTCATTTTGGCTATTTCCAAAAAATGTAAATATGGAGTATTTTCAGTAGTAAATCACTGTAAAATATGCTGTGAATGGAAAATGCTGTTCATATTTAGAAGTTAAAAAAATCACCACACTGCTGTTCTTTGATTGTAAGAAAAATGTTTAAATTGGCTCTATAATTGCAGGGCTTGCTGGGTTAAATCATATAAACAGCTTATGTCAGATGTGAACATGACATGCCCTCTTGTCATTACATGCAATGTCAATGGGAGGTTAGTTTTTTATAGTCCTGGTTTCCATGGTCATGCAAGTGCATATCCTCTCAAAAACCAAAACCAACCAGGGACCAAGTATGTGCAGACTGCAGCAATTAAAGATAATGCTGTGCATTTCTTTGGTTGCAAACTAGTCATTATGCCTTTGATTGGATGGATTGTCTTTTAATGTTTGGAGTCCTATTCATTTTTCTCACAAGAGTTGGGGATGGTCACTAGAACAGCAGACAACACCTTTAGAGGAACACAAGAGTTGGGGGTGGTCACTAGAACAGCAGACAACACCTTTAGAGGAACACAAGAGTTGGGGGTGGTCACTAGAACAGCAGACAACACCTTTAGAGGTTTTTGCACTGACCCATAGAAGTCAGTGCAACAATGCCTTTTTGCTACACAAGATCTAGATCTCTTTAAAATGAATCTCTACATTGTCACGTTACATCAAATGCAACTAAAGGGCAACAAAAGACCAGCCTCTAGGTCTTTTTCACAGCATATATACCATAGAACAAAATGACCATGTATAATTAACAGTGGCTGATTGATTAACAATGGCTTCATGTCATTTAGTTGTACACGTTCCTGAGCCCTGGTGTTGTTCACACTGTTCACACGCTGGCTCAGTGGCTCAGTGGCATGGCTTACTAGAGCACTTAAGATACCCTGAGGAGCTATCTTGTAAACAAACACAAACATAACACACTATTTCCAGCTTCATAAAAGTGAGAGGAATAGAGGGAAAAGAAGGATGTTGTACAGCTTGCATACACTACACATTAGCAACACTGTACATGTGTGTATGTACCAATTAATATATATACATGAGTACATATGAATTGTTAGAGCATGAGATACAAACAAAATCTGCTCATCAAAACATTGCTCCATGGCCAATAATGATCAAGAAGGGTACCTCTAACTAAAACAGAGCCTCTTAATAGTGACGCTTGTGCTTTTCCTGCTATGAAAAGTCAAATGTGAGAAATGCCAGCTGGTAACCAGTAAAACTTTATCTTGTGTGACATTTTGACTTGATGAATTGCAACTGAAGAGCTTAAGAAATAATTAATGGCTGTTTCACTTAGGTGTGCCAGTTCTAGGGCTGACTCATTGGCACGGCTTACACATGCACCTAAATGGAACCAAACCATAACTGATTTCAAAGTTACACCAGTCAGAACGTCTTGAAATGAGCCAAGTATCTAGTAAAGCCATGCTGGTGGCCTGTAAATAGTATGAACATATAGTTTTATATGAGATATAGCCTATCAAACAAATTCATAAATGTATGTTGGCTACAATATAGTGGAATTATGTAGAATCATATGAATAAAAAACAAACAAAACTAAAGAAGGGAAACACATCATCCAGTGATTTACAAGGGAAGAACAATAATATACAATGTTAATGCCTACATTTTAACCACTACCTCCATCTAGTGGTCAATACTGTTTAGTACAACAATAATCATCTCAGCTTTGACTGGAGAACAATAACAGATTCTCACAAATCTCCAACTGGGACCAGCAAATGGTTTGCATTTATTTCAAAAATGTTGTCAATTAATTTAGTAACTGTATCAGTACTACTTTATAGCACAGTTAGAGGTACTTTGAGTGGCTCCATATTTTCATAATCACAGATGCAGAATCTCTTGAATGCATTTTTGTGTAACTGAAGTCGATACTTTTGCTGTGATGGTAGAAATAGGCAATGATTCCAGTGTTTAGTCAGTCACTCAGTGCACTATTTTCAGACCATCATGTCAATGTCAATTTTATTTCTCAAACAGAACAAGCAACAAATCTGACCTTGGACAAAAAGTGTTAATGTGCTGACTAACAAACCCTTTGCTGACGAATTATGACTGATAAAAACTTGCTCTCCTGGTTTGCTGTAACCAGAAAAACTATGTCTGCCTGTGAAACTGAAGGAAACAGGAACTTTGCGTGTATTAACAGGCGCCAACACCACTGCAGATGTCTTTGACCGATTCTAAGCTGGTCACCTGAAAAACTGGCTGGGCTGGTTTGTGCAGGATTGTGATACTTAGCTCAGTACTGTGGGAATGTGTGACGCCAGAATACAGTGAATGGTCAGTTACAACTTGAACTTCAGTCTTCTGTCCAGTTTCAGCCTCTTCTGTGAAACATTAAAGTTGTTCTCTGTCAGTAACTGTACTAATGTGAATGACTGACTCGCCATTTTTTAACTACGATCTTTATGTACTTGACTATGCTTGAAAGAAAACGCCCCAGAAGACAAAAAATCTGTCTGCAAATCTTTAAACATTCATGAATCAAATGGAAATAAAATCATTCACCCTCACAGATGCTGAATGAGGTTAAAAATAAATCAGTTTAAAAGTTTCTAAACTCTTTGTCTGGGTGCAGAAATGTTCCAGACAAAGACGGCTTTGGCTCAGTTTACAGCCACAGCAACACCTTCATCCTCTGGCTTTTCACCCTTATGTTCAATTGTGATCAATAATCCTCTCCTGACATTAATAACTGCTTCTTTCACAAACAGGAATTTAACCTGCTTTCTAACTGGCAAAACCGGCCACACACAAGCTCCACACGGCTCCTCTTGTTTCACCTCAGATGCAGGAATACTGATAAGCTAAACACACTACAGCTAAATACACGACAACAAGTACTACTGTGGTGCCCTTGAACAGACGGAGAACTGGCTGGTCAACAGCAGAGGGGTTGTTTCCAGTTCAGCCACAAACCTTTTCACTGATCAGAAACACAATCATAAAAAAAAAGCCTCAGCAGCTGAATCAACCACAGCTCCTTTCCGCTGATGTTGCCAGGCAACCAAATAAGTGCAGTTTAAAGATCACAGATGCTGTACATTTTTATTACTTTTTATCGTGTTCGTCTGTTAATGTCTGTATCCTGCAGACCAGCTGTCTTTGTCTCCACATGTGGGAGAAGAACTTGTTGAACTGTGCTGTTAAAATAGAATCATAATTATATTTTATTGCCTTGTGATAACGTTAAACTTTTGCACATTTTTTTAATACTACTACATACAACTCCATGTAATGTATTCTTTAAAAAAGATATGATATGGTGTTAAATTAAAATTCAGCAAATCAAACAGGCCTACTGCAAAGTCAGCCTCAGACAATCAAACTGTTCTGCCGAGGCGTTATTACTGTAACAGTTGTGATCATATATGCGTTGACATATGTGATTAAAAAAATTGTTTTTTCACTTTAAGTTCAGACTATCATTTCCTACACTTGAAGAGCATGTGAAGATGTACAGTGTATAGTGCATGTCCTTTTAGGTTGTCAGAGTGCAGGAAGTTTATGATACAGGCTTTTCACCAAAGAGTTTCCATGTGGTTTTAAATGGAAAAACTATTTTGCATAATTTTGCATAACTAGCACCTCTGCCAAATGCCACACAAGAAGTATGTTGCTAAACTACTCCTACTAGTACCTTTGCCATTTTTTAGTTTTAGTTTTTCTACTTTTTATTTATTTGATTATTTGTTAAAGTCCCCTTCCACTCAAAAATTGTTTTTTTGTGTTGTTCCTTCACTGTGATGTTTGAGCTTCACTGTGCAGAATGATGTACATGCAGAGTTTGACAGTAGAAGGCTGTTTTCACATCCATCTGCTGGAGGAGGGAAAGTTTCTCTGTGCTTGCAGGAAGTCAAGAGTTACCTGTGAGCATGATTTATGACATCACAACTCTGGAAGCCAGTCATGGTCCAGTACGCAACTCATACAAGTGATCAGTGTACATACACTGATAATGGACTTAACAGTGAAGTAGGAGACATCTTGTGTCCACCAGTTAAAATTGAAATGAACAATATCTGTGTATTCATAGATTCTAGATTTTAAGCAGTAATTTGTAATTATAAGATTTTTTAACAGGTAATTTAATATTTTTTGTGGCAAAACCACAAATAAATAATCAAAATAAACCCACAGCATTGACACTTTGACAGAGAGGTCAGCAAGTCCACAGTTTTTCCTTTTATTCTGTTGCTCTTGGATATTAAGGTGATAGATATTACAAGTATTATTTTTTAACGCTTTAAATAAATTACCTAACTATTATCCTATAACCTATAAGTGATAATATATAATAACTGGTAAAATGACTATATTGCAGTGTGGACTCATTGCATTTGGTCATTTCTATCCACACACTACTTTTTTATTTGACTTTCTGTCTCTCTTCTTCTGTAATTGAGTGGACTCACAGTCGATTGGCATTTTGATGACAATACATAACGAAATACAATATAATAAATTTAACAAAACCAGTAGGCATGCAGTTTCAAACTGGCTGATTTTAGCACACAATTGATCTACTTTATTAGAGCCAACTGGCATCAGATGATGTAACTTTATTGCCTGCAAATCAATAAAAATTTATGAGACTTATACTGTTGAACAGAAGATAGTTCACGTATTGTGCTGTATGAATGAAACAGGTGTGTGTGTGTGTGTGTGTGTAAGTGTGTAAGTATGTGTGTTGTTGTGAATGCACCACCCAGCCCTTTTTCTCCATCTGGGCGGGGTTTCTGGTTCCTGGTGGAAAAGTCCCTGGTTGAGAGGAATGAAGTCAGATCAGCGCCAGTGTCGGAGGAGAGAGGATACTCACCTGTTGAACAGCAGCAGTCTGCTTTAAATACACTTTTAATTCATTAGTTTTTTCTCTCTGAGAGTCTCAGAGTCCGAGCCTTCAGGATGACGGACGCTCTTTTACCAAACGGCATCAAAGACAGCGGAGGAGACAACAATTATTTCCGAAAGGTGAGTTTTGCTTCTCCTCGCTTTTCACAAAACATGCAGCTAACGCTAATGTACACTGAGAGGAAGTTATAGTTTTATTTTCACAGCTGTGAGTAGAAACATAATGACTTTAGCTTGTTTCTGGCATGACTGTGTTCAATGTTAATATAGCATTTAAAGGAGCCCCAGAAACAGATTTTAGATTATATTCAGCTCGTTCAGATATGATGGTATTTTATTTTTTTATTCGTTAGCCTACTTATTCGTAGTTAGGCTATTTAATATGTAGGCTGCCTGTTCACTGTTTTAATTATAGCCCTCATACGTTTATTGATTTATTTGCATAGCACTTTTCACACAGTAGCTGGTTGTAACTCAGGGTGTTGTACACATGAGGAAAAACATTAAAAAATAAATAAATCAAAAAATAAAACCTAAAGATACATTAAAAATGTAGAGTAACTATTTTATCCAACGTAGTAAATACAGGTTAATAAAACTAAGGTGTATATAAGATACCACACAGATAACTTCTAATATAATACAAATTCTGAAGTCATCATTTTACTGTTAGCATGGTTTCAGTCTTAAATTTAGTTCAACAAATACTGCAGCAGTTCCTGATGTGTCAGAAACTACAACGCTGTCAGCTTCAGGTGTCAGTGTGTGTGTGTGTGTGTGTGTGTGTGCGTGCGTGTGTGTGTGTGTGTGTGTGTGTGTGTTAATCCAGGAATAGCAGTTGGAATCTCCATATCAGTGACTGATAATAAAAGAAAAGAAAGAGCAGTGACCAAACATCCCATAATTAACGTTATCTGCTCCCTGCTGGCTGTGAGAGGTGCGACTGATGTGATTGGCAGTTAATAGGGAAAGCTTTGTTGACACCCCTGGTAAACTTAGCTGAGATTAGCCTGCTGCACTTAGATAGCTCTGGCAGACGGGCTTTGTTTTTATTTTTGATCTGGTAAAAAGCTTAATATTTCTTCTTAGCTTGCTCTATTTATTTTCTTAATTAGTGCTTCGTAACAAATGACTGTTGTGCTTAAGGGAACATTGTAAGACCACTGGACCCTTGACCTCCTCATTGATTGTCTGTATCTTCCAGTTGCACACGGGGAAGGTGCTCTGGATAACAACATCAGCTAAATGATTGAAATGTAAATGATGGTGGCAGGTTATCTGAACTGTTACCCAGACAAGAAGAAGAGCATTTCCCCCCACCTGTATTTGTGTTGAAGTCAAAGCCTTTTCATCATGTAAATTGGCGGTGAGTCATCATTGTCCAATGGCAATCATAAAAGCCATTAGCATTCATTGCAACAGTACCAGCAGAGAAACCCTTCTAACCAGTTTTCCATCTCATGTACCTGCGACTGTAACATTTTCAAGCGCTGCCCTCAGTGAGAGGAGCTGTGACTTTGCCTAGTTTGAGGCTATGAGAAAAGCACTTGGCAGTGGTTGAGTGATTATCTAATGGGTTTTTACTGTGTTGCCTGTCTGCCATGCTGTTGGTGTCCTCAACTGGAGTGTTTTTATAGGCAAGCATGTCTAGATGTGCATCTGAACAGGGCCTTTGTGTATTTCAATCCCCCCGAATCCCCTTCTGAACGCTGTCTGGATTTAGGCTCTGTGCTGCACTTCCTGTGTCTATAAAAAGGTCAGTGTGAGCCAGGGTCTGGCACTGTCACAGGGCATGTTGGGAGAAAGTACTAGAGCCTATTGCCTCGGTTATAAGCTGTTTCCTTTATTACTGTAACACATACTGTAGAGTCGAACTCCTCCTGCTCGCTCCATTGTTCTCACCCTCTCTTCATTTTCTTCGTCCTTTGTGTTGAACACTCAAGAGTCTTTAATTGCGGAAGGACTTCTCAGTATGAAAAGGGTTGCATATTCACTGAAACCAGAGGGCAATGAGTTCTGAGTTCTCAGTTTGTCATGTTAAAGAGATTTGCAATTTGGAAACAATTTGGTCAAATTTTAACCAAGTGGAGCCAAGATGATCTTTCCTTCCATTTTTTTTGTCTCCCCTTTTTTCTATTGGGTGAAAATGAGTTTAATGATTTACAAGGCCTCACTGGGTTCAACCGATGCTGCAGGGAGCTGTTGTGGTTCAGGGCTTCCGTCCCAGCCGTCCACTGTTTCACCTCCAGCTGGCTGAGGTCCGACTGCACGGCTGCAGGATGGAAAGATGGCAGGACAAACAGCCGAATCGGCATGTTTCTTCTCCTCATCCTCCTCGGCCAACAAGAGCATTGACGTAGCATCTGGCCCGAGGCCGTCCTACAGCCAGACCACAGACACAAATTGACAACATGTGTCCTGGTTTACAGACCAGACCGGCTCTCTTGACTCTGAGGAACACTCAAATTCCCCCAGCAGGGCCTGTATTGGAAAAAAAGGCAAATTAAAGATGATTTCTTGCAGGAGTTCACTGAATATAAAGACATCTCTTTTGGGACTGAAAGAAGCTTACTCCCTTTTGAGCAACCTCTCAAGGTGTATTCGTTATCACAACTGAAGTGGATACGTACATGAATTAGTCATTCACTTCATCATGGAGAGGCGTGAATATTGAGATACTAGGTTTATTTACTGGGCGAACAAGCAATTGTGAGTCAGTTACGTTGCCATAACTGGTTCATGGCTGACGCCTCTTCCTGGCTGCTTGCCAGTCTTAATCACCAGTTGTATAAACCGACTATCCCATGAGCCATTGCTCCGCATGTTCTTTATGAAGCCATAGTTATACAACAGCCAAATGACTTTCTATTTGATGGATATGATAATGGACTGGACTCTTTGTTTTGCTCTAATGAAGTGTTTTGTACGCCTACTGAGAAAGGCTGTACTGTTCGAGTGTGCCAGGGAGGGGTTCAGTGGGTTAGGTAAGGCATCAGTGTAGCTGGAGTTAAGGGGTCAGTTCATGTCTCGCTCAACATCATGTTGATTAAGTTAGCATTTTAATGGATCGTGTGGTGCTGTGACAAGTAATGCAGCACTGTTCCTTTATTCTGGAAACTGTTCATACTGTATGGGCATGTGAGTGTTGTTTTCAGACAGACTCGGAAAAATGTGAACTTATCGTTTTTTAAGCATCAACATCAGAAATGCTGAAGGTACATATTATACAACAATGTCCAAAAACTAAACTCATAATCTTTCTGACTCAGACTAAATACCAAATAAATTGGTATTAATCAGCAGGTTTATGGATGACACGTAAATCCTGACGATGTGACCGTCACCAGGGATGGTAATGGTCGCTGATATAAGTGGCGTCACTACACAGGATCAGATCATCACTTTGGAATGCTATCATGACGTTTCATTGCGTACTACATATTTAAGGCGGAAACAGGACATACTGCTGTGGTAACCATCACTAACCACTCCCTGGCTCGCATACACTCAACTCTTGATGTAATGATTGACGTGTCGACATACTGCAATGAGTCCACGCCCTCTCCAGCCGCGCGCTCACGTCCTCTCCCTGCCGTCACTCTAAAAATAGCTGCTGCTCTTACATCTAGCGGGGCCACGCCCCCGGCAGTTTCGATATGGCGCTGAGGCTTTCATTTGTATAAATGGTTAATCATTACACTCGTAGGTCAATATAGTGTTTTCACAGGAACACCCAAGTGACACAGCTGAGTGGACACAGAGAACAGATAAACTTCCAGTCAAATGTGACCCCTGTTGCAACCACTTGACCTTTTGTATTATAGAGTTGAAATATGCCCTCAAGAATGACATTACTTACCTGGAAGCCAGTAGGGGTCACATGCTTTCCGCAGCTTTAGAGTAAATCCTACTAATTGAGTGAGGCATCTACAGTGTGGTGTGAAATCTCTGGTAGGACAGCATAATGTCCTTTCAAATGAAGCATCCACTGTAGGAAAATTGGGCATTCCAAATTTAGCAAAATAGGAGTAAATCTGCGAATTTAAAAACAAAGAGATCATTGTCTTCAAATTTACATTTTTTTCTATTCAGTAAATGAAACTGAGAATGAATGAATCTGCATTTCATATGTTATAGGGGACTTCTTTTTTAAAAAATAAAAATCAAGTCATTTAGAAAGTTGAGTCAGGCTGATGTCAGATCTGCTGAACATGACCTCATGAATCCTTCCTGTTGCTGTTGAGTATCTTACCCTGACTGACTTTCACCTTGAAATGTTAAAAAAAAAAAAACATCTCACTGCAGTTATGTTTTTGGTTTCGTTTTTTGTCATCAATTATTCTGTGGTCACAGGAATATTTGTTCCATGTGTTGTTTTGGTGCTGGGACCTCACCTCTTTGCCTTTTCACTGTTGGTTGTTTGTAATGTTGCTGATGTAGAAGCTGGAACTCATTTTGCTGTTAACCTCCGACTCAGATACATAACTACAATGCAAAATAGTTGCAAATTGAGAACTGTAAACTGACTGGTTTTACAGTGCGTCTTGCTTTTCTTTTTTTTTTTTTGCGCTCTGATGTACAGCCCAGACCACACCTCTGCTGTGCTGTGAGTCAGTCACCATGAATGTCTAAGACCAGTTTATCTGCACGGCTGTGACTGACAGCCTGTTGACTTAGTAAGGCTGGGACACTTGGTGGTTGTGATAGGGACAAGGACACACAGTACAGCCTCATACAGGCCGTTATGTGTAAACACAGTGGGAGGAAAAGCAGCATGTGTTTGACTTGAGTACCATATCAC
The DNA here is from genome assembly GCF_963924715.1 of Thunnus thynnus. Classification (NCBI taxonomy): domain Eukaryota; kingdom Metazoa; phylum Chordata; class Actinopteri; order Scombriformes; family Scombridae; genus Thunnus; species Thunnus thynnus. The sequence goes on along the minus strand of NC_089517.1, from coordinate 32,874,350 downwards.
AATGTGCAGCTCCATCCACACCCGACATGGATTTATTTTTACTGTTTAATCAGTGAGGAAAGATAAAGTAAAAATTCTCATAAACTGATTTAAAAGCCAAATACAAAAAAAATGTTGATATCAGATGAATGTATCATTTACTGCCCATACAACCACTGCTCATTGGTTGTCTGCCAGCAACCTTTTTATGGGAATAATAGTTTGGGACAGACCTGGTATGAATAAATAAAGATAAAAATACAGTTAGAATGGCTCACAGAAATGTTAGCTATTTTATAATTGTTGCTAACAAAATCATTGTAATGTAAAAAAACATGAATTAGGAAATTATCCTACTTTTTTCAGAGAATGCTAATTTTTCATGATTTTTTTTTCACTTATTACATTTTAATGAGTCATTGTGTTTTGCTGACATGTTTGTTCATTCTTCCTCTTGTCTCAGGGTTGTAACCCGTTCGCCCAAACCGGACGAAGCAAACTGCAGAATAAGCGAGCCAGTGTGAACCAGCAGATCATCAAACAGATGAGGATGAGGGCTGGAGCTGAGAACCTGCTGAAGTAAGAACTAAACTGATGATTATAGTTCATGCATACACACTGTACAGTACTTTCATGTGTTTCTTTAATTTGTTTACTGTGGGAAGATTGAATCATATTATAATATGCATATTTAACAAGAAAAACAAAGTGCAGGATGGGTCACGCAACAATACACACATACAAACCCAGATATGCATTTGCCTTTGTTAAATAAGACCGCACCAGTCAAGTTTATCTCTCTCACCTTCATGTATCATTCATTCTTCTGTATTGTTAGTCAGTTATGTCACCATGGTACATGTGACCTCTAATAAACTACAGCTGGTGTGTTGATGTTGGGACAAGTTTGTCTTCACATCTTTCTTTGTTCTGTCATGAGTTGTCATATTCTTGATGTGAGACTTAAAACAACATGAGGGAGGCAGATGATATTAGGTAATAATCTTGAAGAGGAGCATTCCTTATACCCTGAAAACAAAGAGCCACTGTATATTGTGGCTTAGAGCTGCTGTCCAATGTAAACATCTCGCTTGGCTTTTGTATTTTGATCATAGACTGTAAAACTATGATGCTTCCTGTCATGATTTTGCAATTGTTGTGTTCCGCTCTATGCACCTACTGTACCAACTGTACAGGCCAGACCTTCTGGCATCAAAGGTGAATTAAATATGAAAGAGGATGAGTTTTATTCAGCAGCTCACATCTGTGTCTCTCTCTATTCTCTGGATTTCAAACATAAATTGAAAATAAATATGAGAGTCGTCTTCTTTCTGCTGAAATATTAGGTCTTGTAGGGTTGAATAACTGAATTTTTGGATCAGATTTCTCAGCAGGAGAAAAATGAGGAGGTTTACTGTCATCTCATACATCTTCCAACCTCAGACCTTTTATGGATCAGTCTGGTGGGCCTCTCTGAATCAAAAGCAATTTTCTGAATGCTGTTTCCTGCTTTTTTGCATACATTTGGACAACATGGAGAATAGCACGTTGTATTTAAACTGATCATCATGCTTTGTCTAATTATGCATCCATAATAGTGGCACCCAAACATAAGAATATAAATGGGTTAATTTCTGTATTGATATTTTGCTGAAATCATCAGCATTTGCAACTTCTTACACAAAATTACAGGCTTATTTTAAAGGTTTTGAAATACAGTTTTAGCTGTCACAACCATCACTCCTTGTATCAACAGCGGCCTTTTGTATTTGAATTCTTACATCTTTTCAGAAACATATTATACTGTACAGTCACCAGCGAAACAAAATGAAGGCTTGTCTGCAAAGAACAGTGTCAACAAAGCTTTAAGCTAGGCTGAAGCTCTGCTCCACCAGTCAAAAATGATACATGTATGGTTAAGAGCGCTCAGTCGCACTTGACCAACAATGCAGTGCGTGCAGGTGTTTACCCCTCCTCCTATAGCTACTCCTCCTGTAGCTGTCAAAGCAAAGGCCTTTGTTTGTCTGTAGAGCAGAGTTGAGGTTAAGAAACACTTTGTAACCTGGCACAACTGTCCTGTAATCAGTATCTGTTATGACTGCCTCATTTAGACAAATGGATCGACAAAGTTATGAAGCATATAGGCTAACGCTACATGTCTGATCTCCTCAGAAGGACAGTGCTGGCTTGTGCAAACTTGAAGACAGAAATTAGTTAGAGGTACATTTTGGAGATCAAGAAAATGAAAATGTTCTAAGATTATTTTCTAAGATATTTTTCTAGATTTGTTGGTTAGTTTAAATTTCCAATCTAGTTCAGAGCTGCGAAAAAGGAGAATGATTTGTTTCCCTGAACTCCGTTTTAGAACCTGCTATACTGGAAAAATAACAAGTCTGTCAGCTACTTGCTGCCTGGAGAGATAAAATAGGACGCAGAAAACATCTAGAGTCATAAGCCATCTTTGACTTTTTATTGTCATAAATTCTAAGCCAAATCCTAGAGTTCAGAGAAAAGCTCTGAACTCTAGCTGACAAAGTGTCAACAGAAATATATTGTTATTAGCTTCATAAAAGTGGTGTTTATTGCAGACTCAACGTATTGGATTACGTTTAATTATACAGTTGTCTCTGTTACTATGGTGATTGGCAGGGATGGTATGTTGCAACAGTCAGGACAGTTAAGGGTCTGCTGTTTTTTTTAAAAAAAGAAAAGAAAAAAGGTGTCCTGTGGTATCTTTTGTCTTTACTGTGACTGTGTTACTGTAGCTGTCTCAACTTCTCCCACTGGGATTCCTGGATCATCTCTCTTTCCGTTTGCATTCAGATTAGTCTGGTGACCTGTGTGTGTGTGTGTGTGTGTGTGTGTGTGTGTGTGTGTGTGTGTGTGTGTGTGTGTGTGTGTGTGTGTGCATGAGGTCTGCTAAGCCTACTGTTAGCCTCAGAAGCTTCCACATTCCTCCAGTGCTTCACATAGTCTGCCCAGTTGAGGCCAGGGGCAAATGGACTCTGTGTGTGTGTGGGTGTGTGTGTGCATCTGCCAGCCCAGCTGCAGCACAGAGAACAGCCTGTATGCATTTTTAAGGTTCAGGTATGTTCTCAGCTTATTTCTAAGGCCTCAAATCGTATACAGCCTGACTGTATTTCTACCTGTGACCTTCCATATGTGTGAGCGGTCCAGAAAATGACGTCAGCGTGTGCCAAAGTATAAGTCTTTATGAAAAACACTATTTGAAAATAGCAACATTAAAAGATCCCGTTATGATGGTTTTATGAGTCATTTTGATCCCAGGTTGAACCTAAATCCTTGTTTTCCTTGAGCACACTGCTTGTGTGTCTTTTGCTTTTTTGTCATTCGGTGCTGTCAATCTCTCCACCTCTTTTTTTTTTTCCTCCAAATCTCTTGTTCTGCATTCCTCTCTCTATCAGCAACAGGTGGAGTCAGTCTGGTCAGACCAGTTTTCTCTTCTCCTCTCTTCTCTTCTCTTCTCTTCTCTTCTCTTCTCTTCTCTTCTCTTCTCTTCTCTTCTCTTCTCTTCTCTTCTCTTCTCTTCTCTTCTCTTCTCGCAGAAAAAGACTGATAGAGATACAAAAATCCAACACAGGCAAGGTATATGTAGTGCGTTATGCAGTATAATAGTAGTTATAGTTGTCAGTGATCAACATTTGTACCAGATATCTGTCTTCAGATCAAAGGCCTTGAGGGAAAAACTACAAACTGTTACTCAGCCAAATGAAAACAATCTTTCCTGAGAAGAGGATGAGGAAAACTTCAGCAAAACCACACTTTCTGGTTTGCAGCTTGATTCTCACACACTGTTGGATGATATTAGATATTAAATTAGATATTAATAACAGCCTCTAGGCTGGAGAGCTGGCATCCATCCTGTCCAAACCACAGCACCTCTACCTCCTCCACCCTAATGTTTTCCCCAGACCAAACCTCTCCAGAAACCTCTCTGGAGGCCACAAGGAAGTGATGGTGTGGTGTGAAACTCAAGCAAGGGCTGAAATATCTGTTATGTTCCAGTGTGTTGTATGAAGAGAAAAACTGGAGTCAGTAATCTGGTAATGTAGTATAGCCATGCTTACCTGCAGTGATGACTTTAAGAATATGAATCAAGACCAGAAAGCAGAAAGTACCAATTTAAAAGATCAAAGTGTTTCTACGTGGATCATATGTTCTTGTAGTAGACTGCAATGATTCTACTACAAGTCCACCACATGCAATGCTACATTATATTCCTTGCTTTTTAAATGGAGTTTTTAACATAGTTTGTTGTTGTTGTTTTTGTTGTTGTAACTTGTGGTATTTATTCTGTGAAAATAAGATATAAAATATAATATTGACTATATTGGTTAAAACCTAGTTTTGTTTTTTCAGCTCTTTAACCTTCAGCTGAACTGATTTTTTTTTTTAAGCTCTTGCTTGCCAGCACTTCTTTACATCTCCGTTTCCTTGTTAAATATCACATCCTCTGTAATTACAGGCTAGAGAGAGATCAGGTGACAGACTCTCACTGACATCAGTAAAACATCTCCAGGTTTAGAGGTTTGAGGCAGGTGTGTACATGTGTGTATGTGTCTCATTAGTCAGGACTCACAAAGAATGTGTTAGGGTTCACTGTAAAACAGAGATAAGAATATGGTGAGACCACTGAGGTGTGTGTGTGTGTGTGTGTGTGTGTGTGTGTGTGTGTGTGTGTGTGTGGTACCTGGTATCACCATGGTTGCATGTGAAAGGCTGTTTTTGTTTTCTTAAACTGGCAGTACATCATAAATTTTGCTTTACAAAGGATCCAGCCACTCACACACACACACACACACACACACACACACACACACACACACACACACACACACACACACAATGATACTGGAGGTATCATTGCAACCTTATCTCTGCTGTGCAGTGAGTCCTAACCCCTTGTGTGCACACAGACACACACACAGGCACATAGTGTAATAATGTGATCTTCCTCACCTCAACACAAACATGTACATAAAAGTGAAAAGTTTTATTTCCAAATTCTAGTAAAATATACAAAAAATATATATTGATATATATTGTTTAGACAATTGGTTATACAAAAATGGATCAGTCTAATTCTCTAGTAAAGCCTTTTTTCCCCTTTTGTATCTATATGGTACAAAGTATTTTATGTTTAATTTAGATATCTTTTACACAGCAGGAGGGTCTCACCATGCTAAAGATTCCCTGAACAAACCCCACCAGCTGCAGGGCTGCAGTTGTGTATCTGACCTTTGACCTATAGCGTTACTTTGTCGCTCCCCATTGTGCCAAGGGGAAAGAGTCTATTGAACTACACGGGTGCTGCAGTTGTGATTCAGAGATTTTGGTTTTGCTGTTGCGTGCAGGAGAATAAATCAAGTGCACAGCAGGGCACAGTGACGCAGGTCTGCGGTCCAGAACACTCGGGGAGGCACGCTTGTTTTAATAATCAGCTGCAGGAGAGTTTGGCTGCATCTGAGTGGATAATAACAAGCCTGATATTACTTTTCTTTCCCTCCTCCCTCTCTTTATTTCAAACTATTTATGACCTTTCTGTCTCACTTTTTCTTTCTCTGCATCTGTCTCTCCCTCCCCAACCTCTTCCCTGTGCAGGGCGACATCTAACAACAAGGTTAAAGAGATGGTTCTGTTGGAGCTGAGTTATGTTAACTCCAACCTACAGCTTCTGATGGGACAGCTGGAAGGACTCAACAGCTCAGTGGAGGTCTACCAGAACACCCAGTAAGTAAAAATATTACTATACTACTACTTCTACTGCTGCTATAGATGGTACAGTATGCCACTACTATAATAAAAATCATAAAAAAGGGAGAACATGTGGAATTTGAACATGTGGAAATTCTTACACCTACCATACAGGCTTGTTTAAGACATTTATGAAATGCACATCAAATGAAAAAAAAAATCACTCACCACAGCAGAAGGCCTCGTGAGACTTTGTATATTGTTTTGTGTGGTTTCCTGTTTGCCATGCAACTAACATTTTGTGCTTTTTGTTCATAATTGACTTTACCAATGAGGAAGACTGTGGTTTCATCTTGAGTAGCAATGTATCTGCAGGCAATAGAATCAAATTATTTGCAATTTTGGATTCTGTACATGCTAACTTCCTGTGATGAGGCCATTAAATAGACTGCATGATGAAATGCATACACACCAGCCAGAGCTTTCTGCTGTAACCACAAATGAGTGTGGCACGAGTCCTCTTGCCACATAATAAGGTCACCACTGACCCAAACTCTTGAAAATTCTGTACAAATTTAACCTTAATCCTAAACTTAATCTGGTCCTAATTTTGATTTCCTAAACCTACAGAACTCACTTCTGGAAATTGTGATCTTAGTCCACAAAAGGAAATCCTCAGTCTAGTGATTTATAGCTCAGACGGCTACAGACACACAGTGTTGGCAGCCAACAGGAGACTGATGGTTCTGACACTGTACTTAAGTCATCATGCACTCTTTCAGATGAAAGACACTTGATGACAGAGCAGCAGAGAAAATGACACATAGAAAAACATGAAGACAAAGCGCAAGAGTTTACTGCTGTTAAACTGGACCAGCTGGTTTTTTGAGACACAATGGACAGAGCAAAAAGGAAACGATGAGCTGAACTTGCATGCAAACTAAGATAAGAATTTAGCGTGAGGCTTCTCTCACAACAGTCTGATCGGGCGTGTACACGTGTGTGAGATAGTGATAGGTTCTGGTGTTCTCTGTCTGTAGACGAGCCAAGTTTCAAGGGCTTTAATGAATATGCAATATGTGTGTCATGGGGATACACGCGTTATCTCAATCACGTGTCTAGTAGACTTGAATGACTTGAGGACTGTGATACGGAAGTGGTGGAGGGTGTTATATGAAAATCTTTATCTAAATCTTAATAACCTGGGCTGTAAAATAGATTTAGCTAACAATGGTGCTTTGACAATGTGAGCACTGTGGTAGCAAATGATAAATTGGCAATAAAGTTTATTCCGTTATGAACACATAATATTTAAAAAAAAAAAAAAGTGTTTCTCTGGGCCTCTAGCTTTCTACCACAGTCTTCTTGCTTTGATGCAAAGTACGAATTATAATGATTTTAAGGCCCTTAAACTGAACCATGTATGCTTCCAGGTGGCTCTTCCTGTTAAGAACACTTGAAACCTCTATAAACCATCTGCTTGGATAAACACACACACTCACGCACAAACACAGTAAACCTGTACTAGCACCACACATTCTCACAAGCACACATTAGGTAATACAAACACATATGTACACAACGCTCGTATTCACTCCACGCACGTTAACGCACAAGCACTTATGATACATCTAAGCAGTTACATGCATCCATAAATCACAACACACACTTTTTTTTTTTTTTTTAAAAGATGCTACGTTACCTATGACAACCAATCACATTAGGATAACAAAGTGATGAGGAAGGTAGGAAGATAGTGGAGGATTATGGGGGATGGGGTGTTGCATGGCGGTAACTATGGTAACCATTCTGAGGGTCATTGACAGAAATCAGATATGGTTCACAGAGTACCGTGTTGCTACAATCAGACTGTTTCTTTCATTCTGAAAACATTGATGAGGGATTTTCTAACAAGCTACAGACCTGGATAAGTTTTTCCTCTAAATTCTGTTGGCAGTACAAAAAGCCCTGATTAGTTGATTAATTTGTTTTGCTTGCAAGGTCTCAGTGCTGTAAGTACTAGAAGGCTTTAACCTGGTTTTAATAAATCAGCAGCCCTGCAGACAGGTGGGGTCTCTGTGTATGTTGGTAGGAAGATAGATTTTACACCTCAGGAATCCAGAGAGGCAAATATTTTCCTGAATTTATTTTGTTTTTCACTCAGTAATTTAGCTGATGTTGTTACCAGATTTTAATGTGTGGTGTAAAAGGATTTGGTGTCTTGCTCAAAGAAACAAAAAACAACCTCTACTTTTTGGACTTTAAGAAAACATTGCACACTAAAAAAATAGACATTTAGTTTACTATTTGCAAGATATGAACATCCTCAAAATTCAGCAGCTGCCTCCCACTACCATCTTTAACTTCAAGTGTCCTCTGTCACATGATCAGACAGACTTGAGTGTTGGAACATTGAGCCTCCTTGTCTCTTAGAAAAACACCTGCTCACTGCTCTATCCAGAGACAATAGGCAGGCTGTGAAACTGCCATCACCTGTCCTCCATTGTGTGTCTGTTTGAAAGAAAATTAAACACGTGCAAAGTGTTAGCATCATCATATTCACACTACCAGATCTACAAAAGGCCATACATAGTTGGAGAGTGCACAGGTGCAGGTAACATGTACAGTACATGGGAATATTGGATATGTTGAGAAAGCCTCTACGGCCACAATAGAGCGTGAGCCTCCTTGTTGCTGCCTGAAATACAACCTCAGTCTTGTTGCTGAAACAAAAACCTCTCCTCGCCTTTCTAGGCTTTTCCCACCAGTCCACCATTATCTGAATAGAGTCTCTGAAGGTATTTCTCACTCAGACCAGATTTAGCTGGTTTTGGCATGAGGTAATGCCTAACAGGAGGCACGTACAGTATATGTGACTAGTGCAGACAGTACACGTGTTGTACATGAAGTTAGTGACCCAAAAAACTAACAGCCAATCACTGCATACTTGACAGTCTCATCAAACACAGCAACTACAAAAATGATGAGTGTTAGTAACAAAACATTACTTGCACTGTGATTTGTGGGTTAGTACATGTTTGTTCAGTTCTTGTGTGTCATGTTCTTGACCTTGAGAACAAACTGAACTTTCTTAAATATCCTCTGAATCATAATGATGAGTGAAAAAAGGACATGGATCAGCACTACAGACTGCTTCATCAGCTTTGCTACAGGAAACAGAGTGAAGAAAATAATTAATCTATAAAAGGTTACTTTAGATGAAATGCTAAGTGACCCTGACAACTGGTTGCTTGTGCTTTTTAATGTTTCGATAATTCATAATAATAACAAATCTAATAGTTTAATATGATTTTGAAACATGTACTTTGTTTTTTTTCTCTAGAATTGCCTCTCTACTGCCTACACTGCTTAACATATTATTTTGCATTATGCTAACAGAATATTGTGAAACAAAACAAAATAATGTTCACTGTATATGGTGAGATTGTGACTCCACATAGTTTTGATATTTAGTAAAGGGTGTAAGTTGTGCTGGGCTCTCTGTGGTGTAAACCCCAGCTCAGCAGGGCTGCAATGGTGATAGTCGTCTGTTCCATGTCCTGCACACTGGCACTTTAACGAGGGGTGGGAAGGTGTGTGTGTGTGTGTGTGTGTGTGTGTGTGTGTGTGTGTGCAAGGAGGGGTAGTGAGCTGCTGAGAGGCTTTTAACATTTCAGATTCCCCACAGAACAGATATCCTCATCCCCCATGCAGCTCCCCTCCTTCTGCCAAACCAGGGAAAAGATCAGAGTGATCTCATCTACAAGTACTAATGGATTACACTGCAGCCTCTATCTCGCTCTGACAGTGTTTCTGATGAATGAGGTTTTCTGTGATTCACTGCGCCAGTATGCCAGAGGAATGTTGCCTTATCATCAAGTGATGAATGAGTTGTTTTTTCTGTGGTTTTGACATCTTGTGCAGTGAAAAAGGCTGAGCCTCTCTGATGTTTTTGATAGTAGTCCCGATTAAAATAGATTTGGGATAATATGATGATTTGTTAATGTTGTTGTGTAATGATAAAACTGAAGCTTGCATTAACTGAAAGTTGTTTTTAGATAAATTTCTAACACGTAAAATGCAGACACAACACAAGCTTGTTTTTAAAAAGGGTAATTTATTCAGTAACACCTCATTCTCTTGCTTTCAGTAGGGGGAGGTTTTTGGTTTTTTTATAGGTTCTGTCTAAACAGCAGCAGGTATCTGTCAGGTTATATTTCCTCAGCTTTGATAACGAGCTGAACCTGCTCTCCATCTGTCAGCAGCAAGGACCCCCAGGTTCATACAACCACATAAACTCCAAACCATCACAGTTACAGCTGAGATCTGAGTGAGAGGTTTATCTGGTGTTTAATGGCAGCCTGTTTTTGGCTTGGTGTGTCAAAATGAAGGAAAAAGTTATTAGCATTGTGAAGCAGGGCTGCAGCTCCAGAATGATTAATTAACAGGGAATTGTGAAGTTTTATAGTACGAAGAAACGTGGTGGTCCCATTCACCTTTAAATCCTAACTCCTGCTGTGTTTGCTATTAGCACCATCTGCCTAATCCAGACTTCCCTTCTATGAAACTACACGAAAGATTAAACTAAAATGTGAACTTTCTCAAGTGACAAAGCGGTTGCTGGTGTGATCGTGCTGTTCCTAGCTCCAGACACATTATTAATTACTTAAAATCTGACTGTGTTGTTGACATGAAATGCCTAACAGGGATATCTGTGGTCAAAGGGAGTTTCATGTTGTATGATACGTTGTACCACACCTTAGAGCCTGCTTTTCTTCACCATGAACCTATTAATGTATCAGTAGACTCATGGTGGATGTTTATGTGCTTTGCTTCTTGGTCTTGCTTTCATTAATTGTTATTTGTGAAGTAGATAAATAATGAATTGTCCTTTTATGTGTGAGATCCTGCTGTATCATCTCTGTCTTTTTGATTTGCCCACAGCGAAACAGCCAACATCCCCCTCATTGCTCTGGGTCTTAAGGAAACAAAAGAAGTTGACTTCTCTACTCCATTCAAGGTACAGAAGAAACAACCACCATTCCCTCCAACATACTGAAAAATGTGTATAAAGACATTGAGAATTTTCCATGTGATGTAATGCAGCCACTTGATTTCAACATCTCTCTCAAAGTAACTATAATACAGCTTCGGTTAAATTTCGGAACAAAGAAATACAGAAAAAAAGTGATGTTGTTGAACTGTTTCTTATCAGGTTTCATGTTAAATTACATGGAGGTAGACAAAATAATGTTTTATTTAATCATCATTACAAACATTACTGCAGAGGTAGGTTAGGTTTAATGCAAAATAGCTAAAAATTATGTGTCAATCAGCACTGTGATGTGTTGAAAAAGTTTTCAAGGCAACAACTGACATCTCACTGAGCTGCAAAGAGGTGAAAAGAATGGCACTCAGCAGCATATCCTCATCATCAGTTAAGCAAAACTGACATTTTTGCAATATGTCAAGAGGAACTGTCTTAAACATCATGACATCATAAACCGACTATCTTCATGGACAAGGAGGGATAGCAATCTGAAGTTGAAACTAACCAACAGGAACATAAGGACAGAAATCTGGAGATAGGGGCTTACAAATATGGCTAATTTGGTTTTGAATAAGGATTTACTTCAAAATGAAAGCCTAATTAAAAGTATCTAGGTCACATTGTCGCGCCATGTACACCTGCCACTACATCACGTTCAGGAATAATCCATCATCTGAATATAAAAAGATTTGCTTATTAACAAAAAGTAGGTCAGTATTTGTTTAGAGCAGTGGAGTTATCATTTAGCTATATAGAAACACATTCGTAATGTCCTGATGGCACATCTGTTTGTTGCACTCTGTTCTGGTTTGATGGATTCTTGAGCAGGTCAATTCTGCTCTACTTATTGACTGTAATCACACCTCAGTTTTAATGACTGGGCGTCTCCTGCCTCTGCCTGACTCTGATAGAATGATAGCTCTCGTAAACCTACCCTGCACTGCTGAGATAGTACTTGGCTTCTGTGCTACAGTAAAGGAATGATGTGAAAGCATTGACTAGTTGTGAGAGAAGCCTACCTGTGACGGAGAGGTCACAGGTTAAACCCCCAGAACACTTGGTAACAGGTAGCTGGAATAACAGTGTTTGTGATGTTTATCTTTGCTTGTTTTTGAAAGGACATCATCTTGGAGCACTACAGTGAGGACGGGAACAATTTTGAAGATGAGATTGCTGACCTGATGGACCTGCGACAGGTAGTGTGCACTCAGTCTGATTTGTCATGATAAGAAAATCTTCTCTTTTCAACACTTAGTGATCTCTAAATTGTCACAAAGAAAACAAGGCATAGTTTCAGATTAATCCTGTGCTTATGAACACTTGCAGTGTATTTTAATAGGGTTTAATATGAGCAGCATTTGTAACATTTTGTACCACACAAAGCACCATGAAATCCTTTTGTTGTGAGAACTTTGGAATTAAAGGGTTGGTCCACCCAAGTCACAAAAACATATTTTTCTCTCCCACGTCTTTTGCTCTCTAGCCATGCAGATAGTTTTGGTTTTGTGATATCGGTCTTTGGGATCTCTGCCACCTCCCAAATGCAATGGAGATGAATGGAATTGTTGTACAGTATGTGGTGCTCAAAACTTTGGAAATTACATCTGAAAAACAGCAATGCATCATATCAACAGATTTGCTTTCTACAAGAGAACTAGTCCTGATGTTTGTGGGGATGGTCTTGAGTAGTAGGATGTTGTTTCTCGAAACATTTTGCTTTGAGCAGCACAAACAAACACAAATCACCACTGTTGTACTCATGTTCAGAGGCAGATATCTAAAAACCTGAGTACATAAAAATAAATCTATACACATTGCTAGATAATGCTATTGTACATAAATATTTTTTTATGTGTGTGATTTGGTTGAACTGATTCTTTAACATGTCCTCACCACAAGATTGAAATCACATTACTGCAGACTGTATCAGATCTCTTTTCTTCCGTGTCCTAGGCTTGCAGAACGCCGAGTCGAAACGAGGCAGGGGTGGAGCTGCTGGCCAAGTACTCCAGCCATCTTCCTCTGATGGAGAGTCGATTCTTCTCCCCAACCCGCCAGACCGGCATCTTCTTCACATGGTACACTCAGCAATTATTACCAATGAAGAACAATGGCAATAAGAATGTTAAACCATTTTTAAAAGCAATTTCAAACAGTACTTAATGAGATATTGTTAATAATAAGATAGTATGAATATTAGCTTAACTGTAATTTGTGTAACATAGAAAATAAGTCACAACACAAAGATAGCAGTTGAGATTACAACTGTGATAAAACATGATCAGGAAAAAAACATCATAAGGAAAGTTGTCCTGCTCTTTAATCTAGTAACCATGAGCCCCTGCACCAGGTATTTCTAGAGCCTTAAACCTCAGCCATGGTTTGTTACTTCCTAAAATCCCTGATTAGAGATGTGTAAATATATTATATGTAAAACTTAGATACTGTATTGTATGTAAAATCCTGTATTTACTCACTGAACTTATTTTTAAACTCCAAAATTCATATTATAAATTAATCATTGTATCTTTAAAATTATTTATCTTTTTTGGCCTTTACTTAACACAGTTATATTTTCCACGAGGCACTTTGTGATTGTTTTGAAATCTGCTTGACAAAAAGAAATCTGGTTTCTTTCCCTCAGGTATGACTCCTTCACCGGAGTGCCGGTGTGCCAACAGAACCTGTCACTAGAGAAGGCCAGCATCCTCTTCAACATGGCCGCCCTCTACTCTCAGATCGGTACTCGCAGTGACCGACAGACCATAGTCGGGCTGGAGGAGGCCATCTCTTCCTTCCAGAAAGCTGCAGGTATGTAGAGATAGAAGTGGTTTACTCAGATAATCCCCCTCTCACCAGCCTAGAAAGGACATATCCGTAGCTTCATTTCCAGCATTCAAAGATATCAAATGAGAAACGATGGTCACTATGACCCACATACAGTGGTTTACCCAAACTGAAAACATTCTTTTCCTCTTGCAGTGACCTTAACATTAACAAGACACACACCGTTGAGAAAAAGAGTACTACTGCAAACACAGCCTTATTTTAAGAATACATGCCAGCCTCCACCCTCTGAATTCTGCTCCATGACGGAGACTGAATGCTGCTGATGTTTGTCTGGCTTCTTGTCTTCTAGAGGAGCACCAGTCATATGAACCGGTTTCCCAGCCCTTAGAGGTTTCAGGACGCTCAGACAAGTCTTGATAGAATTATGACTTGGCAGCACAAGGAGTATTGCTGTATAATTACAGCTCTGAACATGCCAGGCCTTAAGTTATGTTGCTTTGATGGCTGTAATTTAGACTTGTACTATTACGCTGAAAAACAATTACGCTGTTCAGAGGTACATTGTCACCAGTAATAAACTAAGCTGGGAAGTGACAAGAAAGGATGCTAGCTGTAGTTGTAGAGGGGTTCCAGCTTGGCCCTCGGCAGATCATAGGCTGCTGCATTTCCCTTTAGCCAGTGAGGCAGAAGTGGTTTTAAGGATGGGAGGAGCCATCCAGCAATGGCAGAACCTTAGTGAGGCAGTACTCTGTTATTAAGTTGTCTACAACATTCTGCTGCCAGGTTTTTAATCTGTAAATAAGAGGGAGGCGTTCTCAGTTGGAACGCAGATGGCCTTATTGCTTCAATCGAACATGAAAAACTAATTTAAGAAGGTTTGTGTCTTGGCTCAGTTTTAAAGAAGCACACAGACATTGATCTCATGCTAGCAGTGGGCTTTTCTCCTTTGGTGGATAGTGTGATCACTCAAAATCAGAACTCAATCACTCAACATCTGTGTAAGAGAGTGTCAGTAATTAGGATCGTTATACAAGCATGATGAAGAGACCAATCTGTAATTTTGTGGACCAGCAAACTATATACCTTTCCCAAATGAACTAATTGAGGATGGACCATGAAAATTAATTGTAACCCAAACCATTAACTATTGTATGCCCCCTCTTATGAAGCATCAATGTAAAAAACAATAGGTTACCTAAATAACAACTGCAGTCTCTCTTAAGCCATTCTCTCATATGAACTCTGGAAAATGTCCAGAGAATCAGATCCGGACACTGACGCTGAATTTATTATGGAGATAGACAGAAAAGATATTTAATTCCCTGCAGGCCTCAAATAGAATCACAAAAAACCCAGAAATTCTTGGTATTTAGAGTCTCAGCAATCAAATATTTTTAGTCTTCACAAAACTAAATCAGATGCAAATTTTGTGCTTGTATTTTGAACATGAAACATTGTTTTTTATACTGACCAAAAGGACTTGATGCAGAAAGTAAATGAGCCTTGTATTCCCTTACCATTGTTTAGGCACATTTAACCAAGTCTTTAGCTAGTAATAGGGTTGTTACGTGGGATTTTTGTTCCTTTGGAATAGTTTGGTTTCCAGTTGTGCTGACCTCTTATTCTCCCCCAGGTATCCTGAACCACCTGAAGGAGACATTCACCCACACTCCCAGCTACGACATGAGTCCAGCCATGCTCAGTATGTTGATTCGGATGATGCTAGCTCAGGCTCAGGAGTGTCTGTTTGAGAAGACTGCACTGCCTGGAATCCGAAACCAGTTCTTCTCTCTGCTCAAAATGGCCCAGGAGGCTGCCAAGGTAAATAGCAGCAATTGCACACACTTAGTGTTTATATGATATAGGTACAGTATTCTTTCTTAAGCTCTGGTCGCAGTAGGATGTACTGCACCTACTGTAGTTATAATATCACTCCAGAGTCAGATTCCTCACTGCTATCTGTGATTTTATCCACACCAGTGCTTTTAATGTGCTTTCAGTAACTCTATCTTCTTTTCACTGCCAGGTCTCAGAAATCTATGACCAAGTCCATCAGTCCATGATTCAGACGCCAATCAAAGACAATGTCCCGTTGTTCTGGTCCACCATGTCGCAAGTCAAGACCAACCACTACTGCTCCATGGCACACTACTTTGTAGCCTCAGTGCTGCTGGACCACCAGTGTAAGAAAAACTGTTTATTAGGAAGTTTTGTGCAGACTTGATGTCTGAGAGATCACTGAGCAAACTCTTGTAAATAAATTAAGAATGAATGGAAAATACCCCAGAAATGAACAAACTAGGCTAACAGAGAATGGTTCAATGGTTTAATCCATGCAAACAACTTGTCTTGTCTTGGATAGTGAAACTGAATATAATGTCACCATGCTGGTTCTTATTCAAGATTTAAGCTACATCAAATTATACATATTGTGCAAGTAAAACAAGTTATTTTTTCTGCTACTCCTCAGAGTCAGAGCAGGAGGTGTGTGTGGGAAAACCTGATCCTTCTCTTTAAGTACTGTATGGGCCAATGGGTTGGTCATGTCAGATGGCTGGACTGAACCACTGCCAGCCACAATGCTATTACATAACAGCTATTTTGAGATACTCACACACTCATATAAACACACACTCCCCGTGGTAAAGAGAACCTAGGTTTCCGGGAACTCTGGTTGGTGGCAGTGTGGACAGAGTGAGGAGGACAGCAAGAGAGTTCAAGGGAAAAAAGACACGGTTGGAGGGAGTGAAATTGAGTGGAAGTACTGTAGACTGCTGAGGGATTACAGTTATGTAGCCTCATAATACTGTCTACATAATCAAGTGCAAGTGAGTGAGAGAGGAAGGGAAGGATGTTTTTGTGAGTTAACAAAAGCCCTCCAGTGATCGGTGGTGTAGCCTTTTAAATAGTTGTATTATACTACTTTAGTTCCTAATGTGTTTTACAATGTGATGATTTTCTGCTTTTCTCTTTATGTAGTTGTAGGTCAAATACCTTTGCGTTTTTGACCGTTGTACAGACTATATAAACAGTTGAAGACATCAGTTTGCGCTGTGTAATATGTGATAGGTGCTTGTCATTATCTTTGATATTTTAATTGACTTAGAAATTAATCAATTAATCGAAAAAATAAAAAGCACATTAAAATAACAGCCATTTCCAGTAATATACTGGTTTCATAATTCCTAATTTACATCAACATAAGCAGTTATTTCTTACTACACATCTACAAATTCTAAATTTAGAAAGAAGAAGCAAAATTGAATGAAATACTGAAGATTATACTATACAGTGGATTTTCATAGTTTTTACCCAGTGCTAAGAATGGGATGGGGTTGAAAAAGAAGCACAATGAAGCGAAGCAACTTTGAGTTTGGCAGCTCATTAACAGATTCCTGTGTGAATGAGGAGAATAGAGCAATTAACCACAGGACTGTAGAGAGAGGACTCAGCCCAGAAACAGGACAGAATGAAGACTGATGGAGTAAACAGATGAACCACAAACACTGCTAAATAAATGCTTTATATTCTCTGTGAAGCCGACTAGTCAGATGAGGCCTCTAGAAAGTTCTGATGCTTTATTATACTTGTTAAACTGGTCAAACAGGAGATCAAGGAGAGGAGACAGTTTACAGGAATACACCAAGATTTGCATTTTGGTCAGCTTTGGTGTATGTATTTTCTGTATACAGGCTCCAAACACCTTAAAGTTTTACTTTACATGTAAAGGTCAAAAGTTTTGATTTTCAGGTGATTGATTATTTGCAATCATGGTGTAATAATAAAACTTTCAACAGTGTATATTAGCCATTTGTTTCAGCAGTGACTCCAAATCCGAATGGAAGAAGATTCAATGTTTCATTCATTTACATTTAGAAATTATCAATCAGTTATTGATTCTTTTTTGTTCTTTGTGTCCAGTGGGTCCCAGTGATGATGAGGACCAGCAGGAGAAGACCTTGTCTCAGGTCTATGACCGCCTTCCTGAGGGACGCTCTCCTCTTGACATCCTGAAGAAGAAAGATGAACGTGAGCGCATTGGTAAGAGTGCTCACATAGGCTTAGCACAGTAGAAGGCAAAGCAGGAATAAAATAGAACAAAGTAGAGTGCCAAGTGCCTGTTCATCTCTATCCTCTCCTCTTTATTCTCTTGTTCACTTCTCTTCTCTGGTATCCCTCTCCTCTCATCCTTCTTATGGCAAATTTTTTCTTCCTTCTCTCAGGTAAAGCACACATTCGTCGGGCCATCCAGGGCCACGAGGAGGCTCTGAGGATCTACAGTTTGTGCCACCACTTGAACAAACTGGAGGTCCTGCAGGATATTTTAAAAGCCAGTCACGAGCGCTCGCTCAACAAGTCCACTGAAAATGAAAGTGAGGAAGAGTTTGCTGACTACATGGAGGCACCAGACATCATCTGTGAGTGTTTTTAAGACACTACAAAACCACAACCAATTAAAATATCCTGTTTGAGTAAACATGAGAAACTTTGATAGGATAAGACAACAGCAGGGGATTCATTATTGTGTTCTATTCATTATTGCAAACTATCGAAAGTTTATTTGAGTGTCCATTAAGCGTCACTGAGGTGACAGCTATTCTTTCTGTGGTTCACATAGAAACTGACCAGTCACCTTAGTGTCACCACAACAAACACTTCACAAATGGCCCTTATGTCAAGCAGCACCAAAGTGCTTTGTGTTGATTTGTGAGGCTTGTCTCTCAGGAAACAGTTCTTAAAAGGCTGCTATGTTGTGTACCACACCTGCTGCAATCAGATGTGATAAGTGACATTTATTTTACAGGTACAGATGATGTAATGTTTACACTGCTAACTCCCTGCCCGCCTCTGCAGGGCAACAGTTGAAATGTGGTTGTGACAGTAAACACTCTTGAGTGACAGCTTTGCTTTTTTCCCTATTTTTCCACAGCTAAAACAGAGCACAAAGCAGAGATGGAGGTTCCTGCAACCACAAAGGTGAAAGTCACCGACTTTTTCCAGAGGCTGGTATGTGGGCTACTAATCTTCTTCCACTCACATTGCTGTTTTTTTGTATATATGTGGTGGTTGGTTTATTCAGAAAGTTGACATGAAATTGCTCTGAATTTATGTTTTAGACATTGAAAGGCAGTTTGTTTTTAACACACAGAGTGTATTTTTGTTATTTCTGAATACAACCAACCAAGGGTGAGTCTCATGGAGGCTTTGGCTCATTTGACCACCAGCTCATCCAAAGTCTGTTCTCATTTCCAAAGCCTCCTGGACATTTAAGCAACAAATGCAACACTAACACTAACCATGGACAGAGGTGCTCTGATCCTGGCTTGAACACTACTTGGGTTATTCTGGTTTTCACTCACAAGTCAGGAGTTGAATGTTTCCATTACAATTTAGGGCTGCTATCATGGGAAAAAAATCTTTCATAAAATAAATGATGCCGATCTGACTTCTTGAGCATCCATGTTTTTCCCTGATAGCACCCGCACACTTGTTACTGTTCACATTATCATGGTGGTGGCTGGGAGGGGGCACAGGCATCCTCTGTCACTGGAACTCAACTGTCCAAGTCCCATGCTAGAGATGTTCAATTGCCACATTGTCAATTCTTTCATTCAACACAATGTACATCACAATTACTATAACAAAAGAATAAGCTTCAGTTTCTTGATGAGCAAATAATTAGTAAGGACGTCTAGGGTTAGAGCTGAAGTTCCCAGACAACAGGTTTAAGGGATCTCTGTGAATAAGTACCTCTCTGGTTCTTGTTGTAAAATCTTGCTCCATGTGACTGTCTTCAAGAGTCTCAACATCAAGACTCAAATCTCTCCAGATCTGCAGAGAAATTAGAGACTGAAAAGTTAAATCCAGCACTATCTCTCAATACAACAGGTGTCATTCTGGTGTCTCATAGGATTGATTGTCAGGATTTACTGGAGGAGAGATTTTCCCATCAGATAAGAAGCGTATTAATGGAAGACAGCGGTTCACTTCAGCAGCCTAAATGGAAAAGTAGGCCATGCTTGTAATTAGTTCTGCGCAGTCAACGGAAAATGAACTGATGACAATTTTAATTATTGTTTAAGTATTTTTTGCACGTAAAAGACACCTAGCTTGGTTTTTACAGCTTACTAAATATGCTTGCTTTCAAACCATGGTCAATGTGATAATTTGGGGTATTTATGCCTGTTTGTCAAACAAAGGCAGTTCTCCAGTGATTTGAGTTGATTAAACCATTATTTAACATTTGGTAAACTAAAAGATTAATTTATTAATTATAAGAAAACCTGTAGATTAATTGATAATGAAAATAACTTTTAGCTGCAGCCTAAACTGCAGCTATTACTGTATGGTATGGAAAGTACTCCATATCTGCAGCTCAACAGACAAGAAGACAGGTAACATGTACAATATATTGAGAATATTTTTCATTTGAGTCACATTGTTCAAAAAGTATGCTTCTTAAAAAGGAAGTGTGAATAGCCTGGTGAGTAAATATACTCCTGGCCACATGACCTCTGAATTGGGGCTTAAATGTTTGTGCTTACTATGAGGTATATGTACTGCTGGGCTATTCAATCACAGGTGTGGACTCCAATCATGTTAAACTAGCCTGTACAGACACAAGAGGGCATTAACATGTTGGATTTTCAGTTTCCCCCCAGGCTTT
Organism: Thunnus thynnus; assembly: GCF_963924715.1. Classification (NCBI taxonomy): domain Eukaryota; kingdom Metazoa; phylum Chordata; class Actinopteri; order Scombriformes; family Scombridae; genus Thunnus; species Thunnus thynnus. The sequence goes on along the minus strand of NC_089517.1, from coordinate 32,854,149 downwards.
GGCCAAAATCTTTGAACTCTATAACTCTTACAGGAGAACAGGATATCATCCTTTGGAATGTTGAAAATCTGCTGCCATATTAACCCCAGCATCCCCACACTGTCTCCACACAGGGCCCTCTGTCAGTCTTCTCAGCCAAGCAGCGGTGGACAGCCCCGCGGACAATACGACTTCACCCAGAAGACAGAGACTTGGGTTTCACTCTGAAAGGAGAAACACCAGTCCAAGTGGTTTCATTAGACCCTCTCTGCCCAGCCGCTGTGAGTTATCCCCTATTCCTTACCTCCAACTCCACATCGGAAGCTTGATCTGAGCCTCTGGTTTCAATGAATGTTTGTATGGTATAAAAATCAGCTTGAATCAGCGACTTGAAATGGTCTTGATAGGTTCTGTAACACAGTTTGTAGTAAATGGAATAAAATGTGCAAATTCATCTGTATGGTGCTCTGAAAGGGCCTTTTTTTGTCTCTGGATGGTAAACTGTGATCTAGTGGATGTCATAGCTTACTTTCATTTTCATTAACCCATGCATTTGGAGTTTCATGCGGAGGTTTTCATCATCTGCAGGCTGTTGGAAATTATTTAAGAACTATTATTTTAGAGAACAGAAGATATTTCAGGCACGGTGCTCAGTGCTTTTCACTGTCAAACTTTAACAAAAGCCAGATGCATACTGTAGATTGCTCAATATTAACTCCCCGCAGCAGGATTAACTAGCAGGGAGCGGCTTTGTCTACAATGGGAGAACTAACAGCTTGAAATCTCAGGCATGCTTACATTCTGAATATCAAATAAGTTCAAATTACACAGTCTTATCTGCTCCGTGAACCTTTGATTAAATAAAGTAATTCTTGGAAACCTAAACAGGATTCAGCCTCAAAGAAAGCTTGGAGGCACTCCCCTCCTCCACCTGCTTAGGCACTCTGGCTACTAATTTAATTAAGAATCAGAGAGTATTTACTCTCTGCAATCCTTTCAGTCTGACAGCTCATTAAGAGGTGCTGACAAAGAGCAGACTCCTATTGAGTCCTGCGGGCTATGCAGCGAAACAGATTAGTAGCATTACATAAGCCTAACTAGGCCAAACTTTTTATAACTTTTAATACTGCATTCAACAGGATTTTTATTTAGACTGACTGATTCTCTGGAGTTGTTGTCCTGCCTCTGGTGAACACTGAGCAGGTTGTTAGACAGAAATAGCTTAGCTCATGTAAATAATTTCCCTGAACTATGAAATAATGTGCTGCAGTACAGTTGTGATACAGCGCACGTACGCACTCATGCACACTCACACTCATGCACACGCTCGCACACATGTATGCACGTACACACACAGACTACCAAGTGTTTTTCTGCTGTAAAAAAAACGTTGTTTGGGATTTCTCAGTGTTTGCTCTGCTGAACTGAGCTGCCTTCAGGGTGTTGAAGGAAAGTAGGTGAATCTGATTCGGTTGCCAGTCCAACAAACTTTCATCTGTAAATATTTACTCTGCCTTCTGCAGTATCAGGACATTTCACTGGCCTCACATCTTACTCCTGTTCCTCCTCGTCTCTTTTCCAGGCTGACGGGCTTAAAGAGGGTGACTACATTGTTGCTGTGGGCGACACTGACTGCAAATGGATGGGAGTGAGCGAGGTGATGCGGCTGCTGAAGGACGTGAATGAGGAGGGGATCGACATCCAGGTGGTCAGCATGATGGACAGCAACCCTCCCATGGTATGCCGTGCCCCCTTTCCTTCCCTCCTGTTGGCTGAGAGGACAGTCCCCTGTCTGGTTTCCCTGATTGACACACAGTGACAGCAAATTTGGTCCTTGCCTTAGATAACTAAACAGCATTATTAGTGTTTCAACTTTCCCATGAGAATCACGCTTTGGATTGAACTTAGCGTATACAACAGATCCCAGCTGTGTAAATAATCTATCCAGAGAACAAGCAGGCAAATTTAAGGCAGAGCAGCTTTTTTATATTTGGATTGTGTATGAAATGGTTTATGGGCTGGAAGTCTTAATATCAGGACACAGAGCTGAAGTCTTTTTATTTAAGGCTCATTCTCAGTGGGACATGCATAGGATGGACAGAATAAACTGTTGCCTTCCTTAAAGCAATCCAAGTAGACTTGTAATAAATAGTTACATGTCATAAAATGTTCTAAATATTTTATACCAGCTTGTTATAAAGAGATTGATTAAACTCCAGCCCCCTATAAATCACATTAGGCATAAGTAAATTTTTTTATGATTCTGGGTATTTATTGATCCTGTTTAAACTGTGACAAAAAATCTGATTTAAATGCTAACTTGTTGATCCCATTTATTGATGAAAGACTGTATGTCTTCCGGAGCAGAGAGTAACTCACCAACTAAACAGACAATAACATCTACCTCTTTCCACTAAATGTCACTGTCAATCTCTCTTTGTCCAGCCAACCAAGAGTGCCACCTTCTGCGGAAACCTGCCCAAGACCTACTCCATGATTTGTCTGGCCTACGATGACGACGACAAGAACCCCAAGTCCCGCAAAGTATCTAAGAAGTCATCCTTCATCAGCTGGGGCCTGAAGAACAAACTGAAAAGTGCCAGCACCCTCAGCCTTCCCACAGCCGACCACTCTGGCACCCTGCCCTGGAATAAACCTCGTCCCTCATTCCCCAGCTCCAGCTCCTACAACAATGACAGCGTCCTCTACTGAGCTAGCTGCAGGCTTTTTACTGTCTGCTAGCATCGTACAGTACGCGTATTGAGCCTACTAAGGCTGTATACAGCACTGTGCTGTACCCATACTGGACCTGCTATGGTACAGTGTCAGTGCCCTTTGGTTTTTCCACTGGAATACTGAGCGGTAGTGTATGTAGCTTGTATGTGACCAGTGTAATGTTGACATTTCTGCCAGCTACCTTGGAAAGTGGCTGTGCTAAATACTGTACATGGGCACTGATGTAGGTACATGGGTGCCCTCCCAGCACAGTTCAGTATATCTGAAGTAAACTGGACTGTACACCAAACATAATGGGAAATCACTGTGTACCATGCCAGTATGCGTACAGCACAGTACAACTGCACTGTGGGAAAAACATACCCGTTACCATTCCAGTCTATATATATACACAGCACTGAGACAGACTCGTAAGTCAAACTGTCATCTCAGTATAGTTTCTTGAAGAAACGCTCCAGATGAATTGAAGGACGGAAACAACGTTGTACAAACACACCCAATGTTGGTTTTCACTTGACTGCAAGGGGGTGATTTTATTGTGGCTTAAGCGGTCCCTTGTCAGCTCCATTGTGTACTGATGTAGCTGTGCACTGTGCAGTTAGAAGGTACTTTTCTGTGTATCCTCAATACATGTCTTTTTCATACTGTATACGTGAGGGATTTGGTCACCAACCAGGGATACTGATCAGTTTTGGGGTTTAAAATACATATTTTATGAATAGATATGTAGGTATAATTAACCTTGTTACAGTGTGTTAAACAGTGATTGAGGGAAACAAATTGTGCTGTGCAGTAGTTTTTTTTGTCTGGGGAGAGTCGATAAATGCAATTTTCTATAAGCTGCTATACACACACACATCTTGGTTATGTATTATTGTCACTTTTGTATTTGTGAGACAGCCTTTAAGGATTATTGTTTCTGCTGAGTGCCACACCTGGGACACAATGTAAATGGAAATATTGATAATTTAGGTTTGCTTGATGTACCAGTTATGCCACAGACCAAAATGCCTCCATGTTGCTGATATGCCAGGATGTATCATTACCATGCCGACTCATCTCAGTAGCTCACCAACTTCTGGCCCTCCTTCTCTAGAGCTGCTGCCGTCTGGCAGTTTATCAGTTTGTAAGAAGAGCACGAGCTGTGTGTCTCTGTTAATGTGAATCTTGATTTAGTTAAAGGTTATTTTATCTCCAGAAGGGAAGAATGTGGGCAGACTGATTACATTCCTGTATAGCACCTGGACAGCCAGTCACCAAACAGTGACTTTGATCAAAGCCCACAGCCAGGTTTCTACTATTTTTCTCTACCTGTGTAAATCCTAGTCGCATCCCACATTTTACTGACACTCCGCAGTGTTGGACTATCTCTTTATCTACAAAGTAGATTCTTATACACATTTGATAATCAAATTATTTATGTAATAAAAAAACACACAAAAATATATATATGTATCTTTTAAGCTGTAGGTTTCAGAACTAGCTTGTGAATGGTCATGTTGTGAATTTTTGCACGTTGGATTTCTTGGTTGGTTTCTTGGAGGAATGTATTTTACTAGCCTTGCTTAATCCTTTGGTGAACTTATTTACTGGTACATTTTGTCTATGTAAAGATATTTTAAAATGTAAATGTTTTTAAACCGTAACACTGAGAATATGTAACACTCTTTGCTGTCTCTGTTTACCTATATGGTGTCTTAAGTGCCATTTATGCTAAATCATGAAGGAAATGTTGGTTAAGTGTATAATAAGAATGTGCAGTGATTGATTCATATTAATAAGTGCTAAGAGTTCTCTTGCAGAGGCTTGTATACCTACACAGATGATGTTGTAGACATAACAGATCTTTACATGCATTTCACAGTGCATAGTGATCCTAAATGCCTTGTGTATATGCAGAGGATAAAGGTACCTGTTCTTCTTAAGGTTTCAGGTTGCTTTTGCTGCTTTCTCTGTACTTTGTGCTGCATAGCAACTGTGGTCGGAATGCTTTTGTGTCAGTTCTTTGTGTCTCATGTGTAAACTCAAATCTCAATAAAAAAAAGGGGGACAAAACTTATTTCCAGAGTTTTTAAAATATGTTTGTGGTTCGGTGTATCTCAGTATCTCAAGCCACCAAGCAGGTGGGGAATGACTGGAATGAAGTTTGACCCTAACCCTCAGTGAGCTAACACACACCAAGTCGACACTTGTGTTATTAACTGTTGTGAGTCTGGTCTGAGCTCACATGACTTCCTAATCCGCCATCATGGAAACAGAAGAGACACACCATGTGATTAAGTTTTACCCATCAGGCCTTTCTTAACCCATACCATTCATATTCTGTGTTCAACGTCTGGATACTTACAAGTAAATATTGCAGACATATCTTTTGATTATAGGATGCTTACTTTCACCTTTCCCAAGAGCAAAGGGCCACACTTGATACTGTAAAACTCACTAAAAATTATACACAGGACATATGATAAGATATACTGTATATATTGTGATTACATTGTCACAGACTTGTCAGTTCATGCAAGGAAACCCTTAATTTTGTCAATCAGACATGATAAATATGGGGATATTTAGGAAAGTTAAATTGCCTAGATCTTCATTTTAGTTTTGTATGTAGGTTTTGCTGCAATATAAAATAATCTGACATGTGCTGAGGTGCTGTGATATATGTATACTTTAAAGGTTTTAATAAATTTTAATATTTGTTTTTAAGAGGACATTTCAAATCTTCATACCGTATGCTATGTATAGTGAGTATTATAGTTGAGTAACTGACGAAAGAAAGAAGCCCATTGCGACAGTTGACAGTTGTGACTTATCATTAAATGGAGCTACATCGCCCCCTGCTGGCCAGGCCGCAGGTTGCTGAGGATGTCGTTGCTAAGTGAATTAAACAAGTCTCTGATTGGCTGAAAGCGACGCGAGAAGCCAATCAGCATGACTCTTGAAGCGAGGTGCATTCTGGTGGCGTAGCGTCTAGAGACGAGAGATCTGCAAGCGGCCTGCCTGTTGAATGGTCGATTATAGTTTGCTTCTCTCTCTTTGCTTTATAGTTTTAGGAAATGTAAAACGGCTGGTATTTTGAAACAGTTTAGAATGAAAAGCTAACTTTGCTACTGCAGCTGTTTCACTGACAGAAATGCCCGGTAAACGAGTGTCTCGAGCTTAACGTCAAAACAGGACTGTCAACAGCAAGAAGTGCCGAGAACTTATTTTCCACCATGTTAAAATTCAGTTTCAGGAGGGATAAAGACAAGGAGTTTGTAAGTTTCACATATTATTTCCTTCAAGCTTAACGTCTAAATGTTTTTATTTTTCATTTGTAGCTTATTTGAGTTAAGAGCTAGCTACCACTGGAACCACGGTACAAAACTACCTTGGTTAGTTAGCAAAAGTTTAACATTTTCACAAATATCTAGCGTTACGTATTAAACCGTTTTGGGACGGTAGTACTTGTTCTGTGGTGTACTAACGCTAAGCTTGTTGATCGAAAATGAAAGGGACGGATTTATTCTCCTTTAACCCTAACCTGTCCCTGCTGTTGTCAATGGAAAGTCAATGACGAACCTATTATGGCTAATACACGTGTTTTACCTGTAACGTTAAAGTAACAGTGGTGTTTCCAGGAGAAAAAGTCCACTGATGTAACAGCCTGTTGTTTGGTATCTTGTTGATGGTCGTGTTGTGATTTTGTGATGTTCCTTTCTACTGCTTTTCCCTTTCCACCTATTTCTGCCTGCCCTTTCATCATTTTGTTTGTTGACAGTTATTTCATGTATTAACTAAATATGCTTATATCATTGCTAATATCATTATCAGTGGTGATATCATCAAACGTAAACTTGCATACCTCTTCAGCCTGGCTTTTGATTAAGAATGATCTATAGACATTATTTATTTTTTTCACTTCTTTTATGGTATTCATGGTGTAAAATTACTTTTACTCTTACTGATTTTATTTGTCTTTTTTATCTAGTTTTTGTCGTTTTTTAAAAAATTTTTTTTACCTAGTTTTGATTTCACTGTATTTTATTATTATTATTGCTTTATATCTATTTTATTTTATTACATTTTTATTCTGTTTTACTGTTTACACTTGTTCTGTCTTATTGTTGGCGTGTCAGTCCTCTGTGAAGCACTTTGAATAGCATTAACCTGTATGAAAGGTGCTATACAAATAAAGATTGATTGATTGATTGATATGTACTCAACAATCGCCACAGGACCGACAACATCTGTATTAATGTATTTTATGTGTATGTGATGCTGTAGCCCCTCCCTAATCTCCCTGTTTGTGTGTGTTATGTAGAAGCATATAGCTCATGGTTTGATCCCTGCTGCCTCCATTGCCCCCAAGGCTGCTGTGCCTCGTACCCCACCCCCACGCAGCCCCAACCCCTCACCTGAGAGACCCAGGTACCTAATGCTGTCTGTCATATAACCTCAAACATCCTCTCATTTTGCAGTGTTTTCTCCAGCAGTCACAGCTGGTACTTATTTAGAGTTTGGTCCCATGGGTTCTACTTCAGGATGAAAAACTAAACCTCATCCATTTCGCTACTTAACTGTTTAAATTTTTATATATTTGACCTATGCTTGTTTGTAACTTTAAATGGAAATTGAGTTTGATAATCACATTTGGTTAATTTAACATCATCATGTTGTAAACGTTCTTGCAGGGTTTGTGCATAACTGCTGAGTGAATGTAAAGGAAGCATCTTCTTTTCCTTATTACCCCCAAGCATATGGTGGTTTTTAAGGGGACTCAATGGGCAATTTTGTTGCTGTGTCGGAGCAAATTGTTGACCTCTTTGCACAAGTTGGTGCCTCTACATTGCCTAATGAATACTGTATGTTTGTTTTCCTCTGTCTTAATGGTGTCCTTAGACAGCTACTTATCATTGAAATGTGGTAGAAATAATGAATTCTCGTCTCAATCTGTGAAACATTTCACATAAGACAGTTGTTGATTTATTTATCACTAATCCTCAGTACATTTACCTTTCTTCACTACTCACTTTAAAGGTAGGGTAGAGTTTTTAAAATTCCCCTAAATGTTTTCTTTCCTCAACACATCTGGCTTCCATAGTTATTGGTCCACAATACTTTGAAAACCAATACGTAGATGAAGCTGGCAGTTGTAAACATGCCCTCTGGGGTCAACATACTACCACATAAAAGATGTATAACAATGCTATCAAAGTTTTATTAGGGAAACTGAGGAATATGCTCTCTTTTCCCACAATGTGTCACGTCAAGTGGATAGAAATAACAAAACTAATGAAAATTTAAAGTGATAAATGGCCTTTAATTTGTAAAAGTGTCTGTCTGTCTGTCCTCATATGAATTGCATCTTTCCATCTATAGATCAGCCTTAGCAGCGGCCATCTTGTCTTCTTCGCTCACCGGACAGACATGGGCCATACCACCTGTGCGACCGAGGTCTTTCTCTGAGAGTGATCGATCCGAGTCCTTCATATCTGAACCAAACTTCAGCTCAACACTTTACACCCGGTAAACTACCTATGGCAAACACACCATTATTACAGTATATCACAAAGTTTACAACAGGTGACTCCAAGTTTGAACCTCACCTGGACTTGTATTTATCAAGTGTGTCAGAGTCATTAATTACCCAGGGTACATCTCAAGTCTCTTAATTGCATCCATGTTTCCCTCACTTACGTCTTTTGGATGCAAGGAGAGACGCAAGGAAACCATGTGAGGAGAGAGGAAACAAGGAAATATGTTTTTAGAGAAATGAGACGTCCTTTCCTCTGAAGCATCACGTGAAGTGTTGTCAGTTTTTGGTGACGACGGCAGTTGATCACAGCTGGATTAGCTGTCAAGTCAGCTTTAACAGCTGAAATGCGAGCTATTTAGTAAAAGCAGATTACCTGCAGTTTGTGTGTACGTCAACTTGAGACTTTTGTCATTTGTCAAAAATATATATTTCCAGGCTTTCCCCTCACATAAGAAAGTAATCATTCACAAATATGTGAGGCTAATTTGTGTATTTCAATTAGATTTTCCTGTTTCTGATTTTATTTACATCAGACTTTGAGTCTTTTGAATGTTTTGGTTTCACAGCATCATCATCAATTTCACTTCATGGTTGTGAGTGTCATAAACCTTGATGTCATTAATTTTTAAAGGAGAACTTTTTTTTTTTTTTTTTTTTAGCTGAAACTGGGTGTTAAGAAGTTTCATAACTTCCTGGCAAAATCTTAGCACTGTCTTTAAAACCAGTCTGAATAAGGGGAGCCTTAAAACTCCTTTTTTATAGCAATTTTCTAAATTACATAATTAAAATATATCGTACTCCACTGTTAGGAGTAGGTTGACTGCATAATTAAGTTGACAATCCTGTAAGAAAACTAATTAAGATAAAGCAAGCTTTTCTCCACTGTCTCTCTGTGATATTACATTCTTACCTTCCTCAGAGACAGATGGTCAGAAGATTTGGCTGACCGGCCACGTCTGTCCTCTCCTGACCACTCTGAAGGGGAGTTAGAAGACAAGGAAGAGGAAGAGGAGGAGAATGAAGAGAGCAGGGAGGAACATGTCTATCAAAGTCTGGACAGACAGGAGAATTGTTCAGTCACAGAACCTGTCTATGCCCTGCCTCTAAAACTTCAGGTGAGGTTCTACAGAAATATGTCAGTATCTCATTTGTGTGATCAAATTTTCTGACTATAGAGGTTGCTGGTTCCAATCCTACTTGCAAAAATGTTGTCACTGAAAGTAAATGAGAAACATTTTTCCTATAAATAACTGGTGTCAAAGAGCCGTTAACTAGACTGGTTAACCCCCAACTGGAGTTGCTCAGTGGCCAACAGCAGAAGAAGACTAGAAGACTAGAACTGCTCTGGGCAGCTGCTAATAGAGCTTTTTTATGACAGACATTTTGACATGTTATTGCAGGAACAGCACGGGTGTGATGACTGCATTACATTTAGGTGAGCCAGTTCCAGGACCCTGCGTGTACACTGTCATGACTTACTGGGACACTTAATGGTTCTGACCCATTGTTAATGTCATTAGTTACACCTGTGCTTTTCCTGTTATGACAAGTCAAAATCTCTGCTTTGAAAAAGGTCATTTGTGAATGTATGTGTTGAGGGATGATTCCTATTCCATCTGTTTTTCCTAAACAGAGTTTCCAATGATTTGTGATTTTAACTGGTTACCTGCTTGTCATAAATGGTCTTAACAATGATACATCTAATATATATATATATTTACTTCTTTTATGTTTCTGAAGGGAAGTGTGGGTATTGTAATATAAGTCTTATCCACTAGGAGACACAGTTGTTCTCAGAATAAGGGGAATGTAGATCTATTGAGTTTTTCAGTCGACTCATTAGTCATTTGTAAGGTGGTTGTCTGCTTATGGCTATTGTTCCTCTTTGCCAATGCAGAATTTCAACATTTGGCATTTAACTTAATTATTTGCAGTGACCTCTCTATTTGCCATATAACACAATTTTGCAGTGTTTGCCACAGATGTTTTGCATTGCAACAATTTTTGGTCTCACTGTACCTCTGTAAGTTGCCTTGGCAGCTGCATTAGTAATTGTGATTTGTTGACCTACAGTAGTCACAGACTACAGGGTATTCATAGTGGTTATTGTTTTCCCAGCCAAACACCTGAAACATCTTCCTCTCTGTTCCTGAAATGTTTTGCTTTACAGACTCATAGTCAAATCTATTTTAAAGTCTGTATCTGTAATTTTGTGAGATTTCTCCCCATTATTGCAGTGATTATATCCCAGTAGTCTGCTCTCACAGACTCTTGTCTATTATTCTATCCATGTTCTTATCTTGTATACTGCTGTAAATGGTTGCTTACCTATAATGGTCCCAGTGGGCTCTACTTCCTCCTGTCAGGCTATCACAGAGTCTAGCTGCCTGCTGCTATTCACAACAGTCACCCCGTCAGTGTCAGCTGAAACCATTTTAGCCACACAGCACATGATGTTTCTATTCAGTGCGTCAAAATCTTAAATGATCTTTCATATAGTGGGCCAGTATACTAGCCCATATAGTTTAACATGTTCAAAAAAATGATGTACTGCCATACAAATAAGAACCATTATAAACATCAGGCAGTACCCTCATAAATCTACAGGACCTTAAACAGACAGCCACATTCATCAGCTGCCTTCTTTATCTCTCAAGGTGACAATGTGAGCCAGTTTGAGAAAACCACTGTGTGTGTGTGTGTGTGTGTGTGTGTGTATATATATATATATATATATATATATATATACACACATATATATAGTATCTTTTCTCATCATATGATAGTGGAGTCTCTGGCCATTGGATTTATGATTATGATGTGAAATAAACAGGTTATAGTTTGTTACAGAACAGCTGGTATTCTTCAGTCTTCCTCATTTTTTGTATTCTGTTCTTTCTTTGTTTCTTTCTTTTTCTTCCCTACATTGCATTTGCCACTGTGACTCATTCACATTGCTTTAATGTGTCTCAGAAGATTCACAATAATAAATGCACTGGCAAAATCTTATTGTCCACATTTTGACAATGGCCATAAACGCAGTGGTCTCTGAAATAACCCTGCATAAAAGGCTTCCATGCAGAGGGGCTTTGAAAAGACTTACTCACTGTCTGTCTATCTGTCTTCCAGACCAGTACACCCCTGCCGACTCAGATATCTGGCAGAAGAGTGCCTTCTCCAGGTAATGACATGTCACTAATGGGTGGGCAACAATAATGGCAGATAGTCTTACAAGTGCTCGAACACAATTGTAACTCATAACCTGGCAGTAGAGGCAAAATAAACTCACCGATAAATGTGACAGATTTCTTAGTGTAGTGTAATTGTAATTTAGCAACCCATAGTCACTGTACTTTAGATTACTGTTTGTTTAAGAGTTAGCAGACAGAGTTAGCCTGATAATCAACTGAAGGAGTCAATATCTATTTACTGGAGATTTTCAATTAGTGTTCTTAGAAGTGATAAGAAATCGATCAAGAACCTACATTTTTTAAAAAAGACATTTGACCATTGAAATTTGAAGTATGTATGTACTGATCAAACTGAGTTTCTGCTTGTGGAGTTAATTTCAGTGCTAATCAAGTGATAGATTATACAGTAAAAAAGCTTCAAAATGAAACAATATTACCATTTGTACTTAGTTGTTTAGTCATAAGCAAACATGGTTATTTCACAAAGCATTTCACAAAACATGCACATTGAGTTGAGAATTTTCTCCCATACAAAGAAAAATGAAAGCAGTCCTCAGCCAAGGAAGAAGATAAAGCTCTTATTCAACCAATGTTCAGTTTCATAACAGTCATAATGTAGCCTTATGTCATTAGAGCTAAATGGAAAGCCCCATTATAGCTGTTATTACCAGAGCTGGCCTTAGGCTTTTGGTAGTGTTTAATTAAAATGTGTCCCTAAAATGTTCCTACCTTAATCACTGAAGTGTGTATGCGACATACAGACTGGCTGTGTTGTAAAGTAACATATTCAAGCTAAGGGGAGAATGACTTTTTCATAACAATATGCAGTTTTATGGTATAATGGGGTTATTACATAAAGCCAGCAGGACTTTCTCTGCAATTGTATTTGATTAACAATGGCACGATGTTTCTCATCACTCAGATTTCACTGAGGAAACTAATGTCCATTCTCCTGAAGCCAGCTGTGTTTCGTCTAAGAAGAAAGCCTCTGTCAGGAAGAGCTCTGGAAATCGAATGGAAGATGTGCCATGTAGGTGGAAGACCTAATGTAGCCTGCTGTCTGTCATTTTGACTTTTACACTTTTTTTCCCTTTTGCCTAATACTTGACAAATAATAATTTTATTTGCATCGTTCCTCTCTCTGTATATTGAACTTCAAAGAGCCAATCCACATTTTGCTTCTGTCTTCCTTGTCGCTCTTGACTGCTGCAGTGCAGCTTCTGATAGTAGCTTCTGGGTAGACTCTGATTGCCAAATGTTAATGACACATTTGTCTCAGATTAAAGTATACTCACAAAAGCACGGTATATTTAGTAGTATTTTGAAACAAGTGTGTATTATGTAATACGTCCATCTGAGGGCATGTTACATTCTGCTGAGAATTCAAGCCCTTTGCAAGGATCTTTGCAACATGCTGTCTCCTACCCATTGGCTAGGGTTATTTAAACAGTAGAGTGTACATACTTTTGATCTTTCATCTTTTCCTTGTTCTCTTCTTTCCATTCTGTTTTCCATCAGACGGTGCTTCCAACCACCTGTCATATTACTCCATGTTAAAGCCTTTTGTTCATTTTTTCTTAGAATTACTTGCTTTTCTTGATACATAAAATTTAGACAACAGTGCTAGTTCACAAACAAATTGCTGTCATGGTCCCATTCTATAAGGTTGTATGACAAGATGTAATGGCCATCTTAGATAGTTGCTTTCTTTTTAACAATACTCCAAGAAGTAATCCTGTATCTGCATTGAAAATACATTTTTAGGTGTATGTTTCCACATATTATTGTATTTAGAATATGTCCTGCTGTTAAAGAATTTATACTTCCCATTTCAGCCAACTTAACCAGCAACCACCCCAGCCAATCCAGCCAAGCCAAAAACCCAAACTATCACACCCAGCCATCTCCAGAGCCCAGCACGGCCAACGGTTACATGCAGAGGGACGAAGTGCGAGTCCTGACTGAGAAGAACACAAGGATGGTGGAGGAACAAAGACTGCTGGAGGAGAGACTGCAACGCCTTGAACAGGAGCTCAGTCAGAGCCAGGCCTCCTCAAACATGAGGTTCTCTGCAGGTACAGTGGAGGAGCCACTGAGAGGAGTAACTGTATACAGAGGGGCAGACAAAGGAAAATGAGGGGAGGGAGAATAGATAGTAACAGGGAAGAATGAATGAAAGAAAAAAATGAGACAGAAAAGGGGAATGAAGCTGTGAGTGAAGGCAAAAAGATGTGTGTGCAAGGTTGAAAGGAGGGAGCTGGAGATAGTGTTGCAAGTAGGGCTCAGATCCTTCACCTTCTCAGCATGAAGAAGAAGGAGCAATGAAGAGGAAACATGAAAGGGAAAATTTAAAAAGTCTTACAGTAATGATGGAAAATTGGCCATTTAAATGGGTAGCATGTTAGCTTGGTGGTTAGAGACTCAGACCTCCTGCTGGGCAGGAAGAAGCAGCATGGAAAAGTACTGAGGTCCTACCACCATTCTCTTCCAGTGAAGCAATGGTTATATATTCAGCATAGTATGGTTATGTATGAGTTCAGCATTAGGCTGCAGACCAAATGGACTCAACACATGTTGAGGGATGACCTCACTAGGTTATCCTGCCATTTAATATAGTCTTTTTAATGTAATGTAGTTTATATTTCACCAAGTCCTTTACGCTGACCACCTTAAACACCAGTACAGATAATGGCCTCTGATTTATGAATGATTCTTGTATATTCTATTTAACTGCCTGGCATTCGAGTAAGAGCAATATTGAATGTTTCAAAAGTATGTAAAGCCTGATGTGCTGTGCTTACAGGCAGCCAGGCAGAGCTACAGAATTTAAGGCAACATGCTCAAGAGCTGGTGGATGAGAATGACGCCCTTAAAATGACAGTTCACCGTCTGAATGTGGAGCTGAGCCGCTACCAAACCCGCTTCAGACCATTGTCCAAACAGGAGGTAAGACAAGCTACGGGATGATTCTTCTGCTGAAGAATAGTAGGTTTTTGAGTTTGAGCCCAATTTCTATATTGCTGAAGTTCTTATGTTTGACTTTCTTCAGTGTTTTTGATTCAGATTACTGTGGACTTTTTTGTGTGGAAACAAACTCTGAATAGGACCCCATGTGACCTGATTGTAGGCCACATGGAATAGTTTTGGGCTCATGCCTTGCCCAAGAGACTTTTGGTCAAATATAGATATAATAGCAGTCAGCCCTGAGTAAAAAGCTCACAACAGTCCCTACTGTTGGGAAAAAGAGCATTTCTCTTATCAATCAGCCTGTCTCCCTCAATGTCAAGTTGCCAGAATTGAATGAAAACAGTATTTTTTCTCCTGTACTCTACTACTCTTCTTAGTTTATCAATAAGAGACATTTAGTCTCTCTTATTCTGTAGTCTAATATTTTATCACCTCTCCCCTTAGTCTAATTTCATCAGCTCTGTTACAGAATCTACAATCAGTACATCACTTTATATTCGCTGCTTTATCACTGAAAAAAAACATTTCCTCAGAAACAAGCCTTAAAGATATCTCTCTTTGATCCAGAGCCCCGCTGAGAGAAATGAGGTCTTCTTTTTGTCCGTCCTTCCATTTGATTTGTTTGACTAAAGGAGTTTCTTGTTCCTGTCTGTGGCTGTCTGCCCATTCGAGGTTGTTGTGTATTTTACATTGCAAAAGAAAGCATGCCTGTGGTTTTAATCATGATTACCTCATGCTGTGCCTTCACACAGGGATCTCCCGCTCTCATCATCACTACCAGTTTGCTACTTCTGCTGCCGCATGTCTCTGCTAACCCTCATTACTGACAGCTGAAGTGTGGCTGGTGAAAGGCATAGATAAGGGAAAAGATTAGGGAGTAGTTTTACAATAGAATAATGCTGTAATAAGAGATAGGATAAGTCCAGATTGATTTAGCCAAGTTAGTTTAATTTTGTTTGCATCATTATTGTAGGTCACATAAATACAGTATTGGCAATTACTTTTGATTTGACTTGTTTGTTATTAAAGCTGTAATTTGCTAGAAAGAGTGTTGCTCTAGTGTCTCTAGCCCCTGTACACAAGAAAGAAAGCAGCTTGTTCCTCAGTGACCTAAATTGTTTCTGATCCGGTATAGTGGTATATAATACTAGTCTTTAATGTTCAATTCTCTGGTTATTTTTGCACATTATTATATATTTACTGCGTCTTGAAGGGCAGCATTCAAAGATGCCACATTAACCATCTAACTAAGACAATATGATTGATATAATGATGATGACTAATTATTTTTTCTCTGTCTCTTTTAGATCTCCAGAATCAGTGGCTTACCAAAGACGGGATCTCCTCCTCCCTGGCTGGTCAGTAGTTATGTAAAGCTGGACATTAGTTTAATATGGCTGGACAGTTATTGCGGGTTAATGGTCAAATTTAGCTAATCAATATCTGTGCTTTGTAAGTTAAACGGTCAGCAGATTAATATGGCTGGTGTTTTCCATCTGTATCTACCTCATGAAATGAATTTAACGTGAAATCATATCTGCTCAGCCTGCTTGGCAGAGACAATGACTGATAGTTTGAAAGCCCAAGGATACAATGGGCTATAAAGTGATTTTTCTGCCTTGGTTAGGCCCTGAATGGGCATAGATTCATGCCTTTGATTTTGTAGCAAATTTGGATCATTGCTCTTTTGTCCTTTTTTATAGCTGGACATGAAGTATTTATCTCCTCTGCTGCTGGCTTATGAAGACAGGATGAATGAGAAAGATGTACTTCTGCAAACCACAGAGGTAAAGTGTGTGTGTGTGTGAGAGAGAGAGAGAGAGAGAGAGTTTCTGCTTATTACCTCCTCAATCATCTGTGCAGTTGAATTATCCCCCAAGAGAATGTTACATGGGCTGTGTTATCACAGACAAACCTGCAAACGGTTAATTAGCATTTAATGCTCAGCCCTGGAAATGTGCAATGCACAGGATCAAAACCTGCAATACACTTGTAAGCAAACATGACATATTATATTAATTAAGCTGCCAGTATGTTCTTTAATGGTTTTTAATGGATTTTTAGTACAGTGGGAGCCTGGGAGGTGAGGTAAACTTGCAGGCGTACAGTAAGTAGTAGCAAAAGCCAAAGAGTGTATATTTTTCTATTAGCAATTACTGTTGAAATATTCTGCAAATCCTTAACATTTTGTGGTTGAAAGTGGCTCAAACTGTGTTGAGGATGATGCATTTATGATGTAATCACTGGTGGAGTGAAAGGCTTGTGCACAGCTGAAATGATTATGATATTTAGAGAGAAACTAAATGCTGTAAAGCTGCTATTTTAAATGGTGCAATGAGGTGGAAATGAAGTTTAGTTTGTCTCCTTATACAACCACAAACTCTTTCATGGTTTAAGAATATAACATTATTTCAACTGTCCAAATAAATGAAGAAAAGTTAAATATATTAGATGACAAATAAATTAGAGATCTTCCAAAAAACATGTAACATTTCACCAACAATAGACTTTCACACTCCAGTTTCCAGTGATGAGACTTTTGTCAGCAGGTTTATGTGCACGATGGCAATCCAGTTCCACATTAGGGGGAGTGAAAAGGGCTCTACTGGGAGAAGCAGGACCACACTTAGTGGAGATAGCACTGGTCCACCCAGCTGTAGTCACAGTCAAGGATGGTATCTTGCCAGAGGGATCCTTAATGCTTTGCAGAGGGATGGTAGTAAAATAAGATATTACTTCTTTGTTTTTTGTTTTGTCCTTAGTCCTTGAGGTCCTCATGAGTCTTTGTCTGCTTGTCACAGGAGGAGGTGAAGAGAATGCGTGTTCATGTAGAGGAGGTGATCAAAGAAAATGAGAGACTCCATGATGAAATTGGAAAGCTCGGAGGGGTCAGCCAGAAGGACTGGTAAGAAGAAATATACTGTGTGTGTAATAATTCAGCACTGTCAGCACTTGCTTGGCGGTCATCGCTTACGATTCTGAAGTAGTGAAAATTATATACCTCCTTTATTCTCTTCTGCATTGCTGCTTGGCTGTCTCTGGATCTGTTACTTAAGTTTATATTGCCTGAAATAATAAATTAAAAGTAGTAAAATATATTCCTCTGTGCTCCCTGTAGAAAATGTTTTTCTTGATCACACTAGCTTGTAATGTTGCGTCAGCAACATTAAAGAACACTAAATACCAAACAGCAACTTAGTGCACAGTATTCATGATTAAGACACAACCACCAGTTCAAGTGAAGGCAGACATTTGATGGCAAACGCGTCACTTCTGTCATTTACGATTACAAGGGTGAAAGGGTTACTGGGTGTAAACTCTTGAATGTATATCTATGTACATATTTTTCTCACTGTAGGATGTAGAACATATTGCTTATCTTACTATAATATAATATAATATAATATAATATTGTCTTAAGGGGAAAGATGAAGTGGCAAATGCTGGTTACACTATGTTGATTTTAATACAAACCAAGAAAACAGTAAGTGTCTCCTCTCAGTTTAAGACCACCTGTACACCTTTCATCATCTTCAGCTAAATGCTACTTCTGCAGATTTGTCAGGCTTAATTGGGAATGCGTCAGGCCATTTACTTAGTTTCATATTACTGCTTTTCTTCATTTTATTGAGAGTTCACTGATTGTACTCCAGTGCACTAGAGCATACAGAAATAATAAGTTATGTTTCAGTGTCTTACAACATACCAGACTACCACAGTTATGAATACATTTTGTCATATAATTAAAATATTTTGACTAGTTACAAAGATCAATATAAATACAACATGTAAGGAAAGAGGTACATGTGTGTTAGTAGCGTATTTTCTCTTTTGAAATTCATAACTTCTG
This sequence comes from Thunnus thynnus, assembly GCF_963924715.1. Lineage (NCBI taxonomy): Eukaryota > Metazoa > Chordata > Actinopteri > Scombriformes > Scombridae > Thunnus > Thunnus thynnus. The sequence continues at coordinate 32,835,905 of NC_089517.1, read as the reverse complement.
TGAGATCTTTTCTTTGAAGGAGAGAAGATGCCTGGATGGTTTGAAAATAATCTAGTGCTACTACAACCATAACTGACCATAATCTCTGTAAAAAGCGGTTCTCTGTGTATTTTCCAGTAATGTGCAGCTGAATCAGGTGGCTTTCAGACCAGGGACAGAAACTTTAGAGAGAAAACACTGGAGCACACCAATTGATTTGCAGACTAATGTTTCAACAGTACTGTTTCTTCATCAGAGTTGTATTCGTAATCTCTCTCTTTCTCTCTACAGTCATCAACTGCAACAGCAGGCCTTTCTGGTTCTGCAGGAGAACCAGGTTCTGATTGATCAGCTTGAGGCACAGCATGTTAAGGCCAAGGCCAATCACAGCAGACACCACTCTGAAGGTAATGCATAAGTAGAGAGTTGGGGAGTGGGAGGACTAAGGAGCCAGCTGTGGATATATTTTAAGAAGAGATCTTGAAGTCCAAAGTTTAAAGGATACTTGACACTTTGACACTTTTTCTCTGTTGCTTGCATTCTTTCACTCTGAATGCATCTTAATCCATTTTCTTTCTCCACCTCTCTTACTGCTTCCTTTGCTCCTCTCTGTAGTATCCAAAGTGTCCAAGCAACTGATGTTGCTAGAGGCAGAAAAGCAGCATTTGCAGGAGGACCTGGAGGAGAGCAAGAGGGCAATGCAGAAAAATATGAGGGAGGTGCAGGTGCTGCAGGGCCGCCTGAAGGATGCCGTCACCTGGGATGAACATTGCAACATTGCTGGGAAACTCAGACGGTACTACTACCTCTTATTTAATTCAATATCTCTTTCTCTCTTAAAAAGATGAACTAATCAGTATTAATAACAGTTCTGCCCCTGAACTAAGACAGTTTATTGTTTTGAAATGAGATGTTTTTAAAAAAGAAATGTTGAGGTAGAGGGGAAAACGCCCCTCCTCAAACCACAACATTTATATTAGTGGCACACATTGTTGCTTGCTGGATGTTAGGGTCCATATTCTCATTCAAAAATGCCAGATACCACGGCTGCTCATCTTCTTTCCAAACAGATTTGCCAAGAGCTCAGTTCACTTTACTATTAATTTATCCCAGGGGGTCCCAGGGTGGAGCAAGACAAGAAGAAGAACCAACAAGAGTAGCACCTGAAGCATTGCATTTTTAATTGCAATAGAAAGAGGATGTGGCGAATAAATTGATGTGGTAGAGCAGAATCATAGCTGTTTTAGTTATTTGATTTAGGTGAAGAGTGCCAGTGGGATTTAATAGAAAACTTGACTTTTCACAAGTTAATCAAAATAAGTAATAATGATAATAATAATAAATTTCATTTGTATCGCACTTTTTGTTCATAGTGAAACTCAAAGTGCTACAGTATTAATAATATAGAACACACAGCATAAAGAAAATAGTAAGAGTTAAGATTAAAAAGCCTTTCTGATTAGAAAGCCTTTCTGATTAGAAAGGCTTTTTAATCTTTTTAAAAGAGTCTAGGGACTGTGCTGCCCTCAGATGGTTAGGAAGGCTGTTTCACAAGCCTGGTGCAGCAGAGCAGAAGGCTTGATCGATTTAACTGGAAGAAATTTGTGCTCATTTGGTCCTTTATCCCTTAAGACAGGTGCTGAGGCATGACATGGGTGCAGAAGGGCTCGGGGCAGTTTTGATGTACAGCTGGATATCATCAGCATAGCAATGAAAAGACATCACACGTCTGCTGATGACATGTCCAAGGGGGAACATGTAGAGGGTAAACAAGACTCAATCTTGTTTACCCGAGAACCAATCCCACCACAGGTGACAGGGAGCGATCTAGACCTGCATCCTCCTAGTCAGACATACTCAGGTCTATCAGAAATGTAGGACTGAGTATGTCTGACTAGGAGGAACCACTTAAATGTAGAGTCTGACAGTCCCATGGTGGTGTGGAGAGAATAGTATAATCCACAGTGTCAAAGAGTGCTCAGGTGAAGGAGAATCAGGAGAGAAGGGGACCCTGCATCAGCTTCCATGAGCAGGTCATTCACAACTCTGAGCAGAGCTGTTTCACTGCTGTGTACTGAAGGAAAACCTGACTGAAATTTTTCAAATAGGTTATGTTTAAGGTGGTCCTGAAGTATTACAAGTATGCCAGTAAGCAGAATTACTAAAATTTATACAAATCTCTGTAGGTTGTAATTTTGACCATTACTGTGAAGTTGGCCTGTTTTCATCTCTGTCAGGATATATAAAATAATCATGAAGAATATTACAGCAAGTAGATGATGACCTATATATACACACACCGAGTACATACTTAAAGTCTCAATAGTTAGACCAAGACATTTATACATTCTATGGTGAATGGATATGCTTTGCTGAAAAGCATTCCCCGAGCACCAGATATTGTTTTACAATATGCTGTACAATCTGCTCTTGGCTCTCAGGCAACTGGAGCAGCAGGAGAGCAAGAATAGGAGTGAAATGGACGAGCTGCTTCTCAGACTGTCCAGCTTGCAAGAGGAGAATAGAAGTCTGGCTCTTGACAAAGCCAACCTGAGTGCTGACATGAAGAGAATGGAGGCTGAGCTGGAGCTCGCCAGACAAGCTAACAGGTATGAGCGACAGTATCTTACGTTCTTTGTCTAATATTATCTCACATGAAGCCCATGGTGTGCCATTTGGATACACATCCATTTCGCATTCTTAAAGAAGTGTTAGGTATTTTATCCATAAGCCAGTATTTTATTCAATAAAGACCCCCTCAGACAATGTGTCTGAGACAATCAAAAGACATGCTTGGCAATCAAAACATTTTATTTACATGGATTTATGCCCTCGGAGCGTTTTTGAAAATGCTGGACACTATTTTCAAAACCAAGCCGCCAGGTCTTAGATTAAGTAATAGGCTAAGTCCAAAAATGTAGAAAGATGTTAAAAAAGAGGTGAAGCAGTCTCTTTGTGAGATGAAGCAGGTTGCTATTACAAAGATGGATGGAGGAGCTGCTCAAAAGAGGGGAGTTATATCACAGCACACTCTTTTTCAAAAGATGGGACAATGTGAAGTGTGTATAAGAGTTTTTTGAACTGTGAATCATGCAAAGCTACTCTAGCGGAGTCCCAGTATAAAAATATAGAGATGGAAATGAGCATAATAGGTCCCCTTTAAGTAAAATCTCTGAAACACAACTGTTTGATATTTTCTTATACAGTATCGTTAAATTCATAACATGCTTATTTAAAGCCCCTACACACCCACTGTCCACCCAGAGAGATGTTCTCACTCATTTTTCCTGATTAGACAAGACTACTGATTCTCAAGACTACACTATGTTGGCGTGTCTTTAATTGACATCTCCTCAGTCTCTTGTTGCTGTGTTAGAGCAAGACAACCCACGCTTTTATCATTCATATAAGTAGATGGAGTTAGGTGATCTTACACAATTCCCCGCAAAGCTCTGTCTAACTTCAACGTGAGCAGAGTTCAGTTTTGAAGTTCACAGTAGCTTTGCAACAGCATTACATATCCTACTATACTATAGATCAGATTATGTTCCCACACTGTATGATATATTTTTGGCAGAGGATTACAGCTGTTCTAAAATCTGTTCTGGTCTGTGGAACCTTCTGCTCCCTGTAGACCTGAGCTGAGATTAATTTGGACTTCCTCATTTTGAAGTGTGAAGATTTTCAGAGGGTGTTTGATTAAACAACAGTGTTGTCACCCCCATCGCATCAAGATGGCAGGGTCTCTAGATATCATCCAATTGACTCTGTATCTCTCCTCTATTTTATGTTTTCTACCCTTCCATCCGCCGTGTTTCTTTCCCTTAACCCCTACTACATTTTTAAATTTCCTCCCTTCTCCACTCCACATTGCACTCCTGTTTCCCTTTCTGTCTCATTGTTTTTCCTTCTCATCTTTTTTCTCGCTTTCTTCAATCCTACCCATTCTCCTCTTTGCTCCTGTCATTCTATCATTAGGAAGGCCGAGAGGAGGATGAGTGTATTGAAGCAACAGAGGGAAGAATCTGTGCTGAAAGAGGAAAAGACTCGACATTACCTGGGAGCTGTCATTTCTGTAGCGGAGCATATTTCCCAGGAGAGGGACCAACTATTGCAAATGGTACTAACTAAAGATTCTGTATACACATGATGCACATATTACACATGGTATTACTAACACCCTCCTGAAACCAAGTATGTTCTTACAGATACATACCCCTGACACTTCTCTCACTGCAGAGAAACAACATATTATACATTGAACTTTTGACAATGCAGAAATAAAGACCCATAAATGATTGTACTGACACTATTGACCTTGTAGAGAGATGAGTCCAATTACAAAAAAGAAACATTTTGAAAATGAATGTACACTGAGCAGACGGGGCAGAATGACAGTTTATGGAATTGTGTTACTTTAGGTCTTACGGTGTCGCTAGGAGTGCCAGCTAAGGTATTTGGCATCAGATGATTGAACTCAAATGCAGGTAACAAAACTCAGCAGACAGGGCTCAAAGGCAGATTACTTTGCCATTTGTTAGGCTTGTAACCGGTGTGCCGGCAGGTAAGACTGCTGACTGGCAGACAGGAATCACTCAAATGCTACAGCAACAAGGCAACATAGACAATCTGGCAAATGCCTGATAAAGCTGCTCTCTACATATACTGAGGAGCTAATGAGTAATAAGGAGCAGCTGTGCAGCATGTGGCTGATGACAGCACTGTCATTTGATTCACCGAAGCATAAAACTCTGAGGGCCAAACTTACTAAGCTTTTTGATCCCTGTTTCTGTGCCCAGAGCATGTCATTTATCAAACCAGTGCAGAACCCTGTGAGTGCAGTCTGCCTGTCATCTTTGTGTCAGCATGGAGATGCAGGGAGGATTGTTGAAATAACAGTGAGTTATGATAAGTGTGACTGATTAAGTATTCTACTGAATTTACTAAGGTTCCTGCAATTTGAAAGGGTTGTTTTTCAGGGAGCAAGCATAAATAGCGCAGGTATACTAACAGGGAAGGCTGTACATACAGGAAAAGGGAAATAATTTATAGATGATAACATTAATTTAATAACTCTTCTTGCATTATTAAATGCAATTAAGTGTATTAAAGATATTAAAAATTAAAGATTAGGTTATATTATAATTTTATGAGTAATAGACATTTTAGATAGAGCTAGGACCTATGAGTAAATGTTTTGAAATTTTGAAAGAGTGACATTTCTTTACAGAGTTAGTATTCTCATTGAGAATCCCATCCACCCCTGAACTGAATCCATACTGAGCTCTCCTTCGCTTGCAGAAGGTGTCTGGAGGACAGTAACAAGCTGCTGCCTTAGTTCCATGCTTCATACTGCTGTAATTCTAATCAGGTTTTGATAAGGTAGCGTGTTCCCAAGAGATAAGTGACTTTAAATATCCTCAAAAATGTCAGCTAGTTTACTAAATTTGCTTGACTTTCGAGTATGCTGTTGATAGACACTAAAGCGAAATGAAGGAGCTGATTTATACAGCTGTCACCTAAAACAAGGTGACAATCAAAAGCAGATAAAGTATTATTTCTTTAACCAAGGTTTCAATTTGGATTTTCTTTCAGTTGATGGTGTATAATTGAGAGAGGGAGAAAGGAATGATGAAAATGAAGGAGAAAACATTCAGTACACTATGTGCTTTTTGATCTATTCTCTGCAAGAAAAACATACACAAGCATGTAATCACAGAGAACGACTAATTTATTTTCTTACTCTGTGGAACATTGTATTGATTAAAGGAAGACTGTCAGCTTTCTTTTAATAGCGCCTTTCTTCTCTCAGAGCCTGGATATCTGACTGGGATCACATCATTATAAGGACGACCTGTAGTACAGTACACTTTTAAGCACATGAACAAAAGCTTCTTTAGATTTTGACTTAGGTCTGCTGTTTCTCTTTACTGCATTTTGCATTGAATATCAAGGTGCCTCTAAGAGTCCTGCTTATTATGCTATTAATGACTTGAACTGTCTCAAAAAGATAGTTCATTGGTTGGATTTGTCCAAGATCAGCAAGCTGAGAAAAATCAAAGTGTAGAAATGCTGAAATTTAAAATACCCTATAAATCAAATAACATTCCAAAACATTTACGTATAGCACAATTAAACAATGAAACCTTCTTTTAATATACAGGTGCACATGTGTACCTACTTTTAGAGGCAGATAATTGTAGGACTGACCCTTTCAAATGAGTAAATCCAACATAAATGCACAATCAACCTCACTTGTATTCTGTTAGGTGCAAAATCCTTGTTATATCATATGCAATAAAAGAGAGACTTTTACGCTTTGGTTATTAGACACAGGATACGCCTCAGATGAAACTGTTCTTTGAAGACGGTGCACCCATTGATGGTATGTCTCTAGATGTGGAATATATCCAAATGACACAGCCCATGTTGTCCAGTTCATGTTTTCTTCTGTCTATCCTCCTCTTCTAAAGCCCACATAGATCTATTTCCTGCTTTTCTTCGTTTGAATAACAGATAGGAAAGAGATGTATGGTTTATTGTATAGAGTGATATTTAAGCAAACTAATATTGTTAGAATACCAAAATGAAACACTAAGGTAACATAGCTCGATGTCAGTCCCAATGAGGTGAATATTGGACTTTGTCAACAGTTGCAATTTATTTTTAGCCGCTGTTTGCCTGTTTTTGGAATTGTAAAGGACCAGGACCAATCCACTTCTCTTGTTTTTAAGAGGGCTGACATGGAGCTTTTGTGTTGCACCACTGCACAAGGCTGAGCAGATAAGAAGTCACTATTTGTATCCCTGCAATGTCCATGTACAATTTTCTTATCTTCCATATTTACAGTTTTAGAACTTTCAAAATGTTCATGCGTTCAGTTTTAGTACTTGAAATGGTTATACAATATTAAACTAAATATAAGCTGTTTGTGATTCACCCATTTATCAACCGGGGCTACTGCAACAGTTTCAAGTCTTTCCTTCTTTTCTTCTGTCAACCTCTCTCATAATCCCTCACTCCCTTCATCCAATTGTGCGTTCTGCCTCCCCTCTGTGTTCCTTTCCTAGATCAGTAACCCCTCATCTTCCCTCTTTACCTCCACAGGCTTCGGTTATTCAGCAAGAAAAGCAGGGATTCATCAGCAGGATTCTGAATGGCACAGTTCGATTCGGAAAACTACAGGAGGAGGTCAAAGTGAGTTCCTTTATTCAAACATCACTTTCACACCACAATTAACTCCCCTGATAGGCCCATTTTATCACATGCCAATACGACACATGAGTGTCGTATTGGCATTTTCGAAAAGGTAAACCTTGCTCACCGATCTCTACAATGGCTTTGCTTTGTGTTTTAGTGGCCTGCATAGAGAAGGTTTAGGTCAGAGCTAGATCTGTTAAACCCTGAAACCAGGCCAGATTGTGAGGATACAACCACAGCTGGTGCATCGATCAATCAAACTGAAGCACAGCATTTTACCTAAAGTTAATTTTGCCCAAGATAGCCCTCCAGTCTACTTCTTATTGATCACCCCATTCCATTGTACTTCTTAAACCATCTTCTATCAGTCTCCACCACTCAGAAAGAATAAATTGACAATCATTTGCTTCTCTGAGATTGCCATCTCTCAAACTGAGCTCATTAAATCTTTAAGGACTTTATTTTCCCACAGTGTAGAATCAACACCAAACACAATCAGCTTATTAAATGTAAAGGAAACACCAACACCATGATCTCTAATGACAACATAAGTGCTGTGTGTGCTGGTCTCTTTGTCTATGGTCCACTGATCTTAGAATGATCTAGAAGTGCGGCTCTGCACCATGGAAACCTAGTCGTTAGCTACTGTAATTAGCCAGCCCAGCCAGTGGCTGGTGCAGGTATCAATCAAAACATGTTTTGCCACGCCTACACAGTCTTTAGAAATGGTCTAGACAGCAAAATGAACTGTTTTTGAAATAGGTTTTCAGATAGTTCTGAACTTTATTTTCACTCAGATTTTTGTGGATGCTTTATAAAACATTCAACTTTGATATCATAGGTGCATTTTTACAATTTCAAGCCTAATTTCCAGAGGCTTTAAATCACAATGTCTCATTTTATACTTCTTCAAGTGTTCAATACAGAATAGGTGACATGTGGCTGCAGAGACTTAGGAGTTGCTTAAAGGACGGGTTCATAATTTTTCAGGTTTGTCTTAAAACAATATTAAGGTCCCCATGTGAACACTGAAACAGGTTCTTCTTGCCATAATCATTCCTCCTGTTCATACTGGCCATTAGAAAATCCCTTCATAATGCACTTACAATGTAAGTGATGGGGGCCAAAATCCACAGGCCTCCTTCTGTGCAAAAATGTATTTAAAAGTTAGGAAACACAAAGTAGGAATTTGATGCTAAAAAGACTGTAAATGTGGCAGATACCCACTTGGTGTGACTAACTCAGACTGCTGAAGCCTCATATAAACTTCAGATGAACTTTTAAATGCATTTTTATACAAAATCATTGTGTTGACACATTGTCGCTTACATTGAAAGCACATTTGAACCTGACTGTTGTTTTAAGACAGACTTGAAAAATTGTGAACTCGTCCTTTAAAGGCATCTAGAGCGAAAACATACTGTACATCAGGGTTTACGTTAGCCAGCATATGCCGGCTTTTTGCCAGTATCACATGTAGTTGTTGTAGATGAAAATATCAACAGCCAAAATGTCCGGTGGGAACTATGCTGATTGCCAAATAAATAAATAAATAAACTAATTAATAGCATATTAAATAGTCTAATATTGCAGGACCTATAAGAGTTTGGTTTTGTCTCCACTGTTAAGACATTGAGAGATTCACTGAGTGTTTGGTCAGGTGACTAAGCGTGGCATGAGATTGAAAAGCCGCACACTCCAGCAACAACCCTGCACGTTGGCTCAACAGCAGTTAACACAACTGGGAAAAGTCTTACCATTTTCTCTCTGGTAACATTACATCCCTCATTGGCGCAGTGACACAAATGAATCAGCCTGGAGCTCCAGGCTTAAATAACATGTTATTGTTCAGTAGGAGGTTTAACTTTTCCCCGCCCTAGTGAGAGGCGGGCTCAGGGAGACTGTGGCAGGTATTGGTGGTGGTGCATCTGCAGGCTGCATTTTAATTAACAACAGCAAAGCTATTTGTTTTATTTTATTGTTGTAGCCTATATGCTTAGTTTGCAAAGTTTGTGAAGAATTCAGTCTGCTGACTAAAATATGTTTGTTGGATCATAGTGTTTGTGTTTTTTTGTTTCATTACTGTTTAAATGTAGGCTGTTATATGACTATTTTAACACATGTCCGGTAGTTGATCTATATGGCCGGAATTTTGGAATATTGGCTGTCAAAAAAAAGTCTAGTGTAAACTCTGCTGTACATGATGGAAACTTGTAACTTTCAATAGGCTACATGTTAAAGGTAGAATCAGTCATTCCGGAGAAAGATTATTGATATTGAACTAAACACGCAAACAATTAAACCCCTTCCATCGTACTCCTCCAGAAGTTCCACCCCCCAAATTCATGGATGCGTATTGCCAATGCAGCAACCAAAAGAGAAATGTGGTGGAATCCAGAGTGATGTGTCAGCTGTAGAATTACTTCTGTTCATTAGTTTGCCAGCCCTCCCCCACCATTCAACAGGTGCTGTAGATGGGGAGACTGTCATGTCATCACACAGACAGCTGCTCTGATGACTTCCCCCTGTTCTGTGCACAAGCACTAACGGCCCCTGCTGATTGGCTGGAATAGTGTTGTGTGGCTCACTCCAAGCCACTGTGTTTACATGCCCATTTACAGAGCCAGTGCTTGTTTGAACACCAGATTTTTTTTCACAGCCAGCGGACCATGAGGAGACATTCATTGAATTTGACAAAAAGTGTATTGGATTAGCATCGCTGACTTTACCTTAAGTCATGGCTTTTTCCTCTGATATAAATGAAAACAACACTAATAAAAAGTAAGTAGTAATTTAAAAATGTGATACCAGGCCTGTTGTAGACATGTATGATCATAACTAATCACACACAAGTAGACAGCCTTACCTTTTTCTCTTCATCCTTTAATTTTGACAAAACTACATAGATGTGTCCATACATCCCTTTCCATAGAAATAAAATGGACCTTATCCTAGTAAATCACCATGGCAACATTACTACATCTTCACTGCCATCTTGGTTTGAAGCTTACCTCTATGATTGACAGTTGTCCTGCAATACCAAGTGCTACAGCCTTTGTTTATTTGTTTGTTTGTTTGTTATGCTGAACATGAACATGACATTAGTCTGGCAGCATTAATGCCTTGTTCTGGGGCTATGCTCTGTGTGTTCCAGCTGTCAACAGCTCTTGTCACTCAAGCAACAGCAAGGAAAAACATCTCAACGGTTCTGACAATTTTATTAGTGTCACTATAGCAACAGCCCAGAGAGAAAGAGGTGTTTGTGTGTGTATGTATGTGTGAATCTATTGGTGGTGATCAGACCACTGAAAGAGGAGAGCTAGATGGTTAGAAAGCCACCCTCCCCCATTATACTTCACTAGTCTACCCCCTCATTCACTGCCAGTGACTCTAGAGATTGATTAACACTTAGTAGAATAATGCTCTTCATCTAGGTGCTGCAGTGGTTATGCTGGAGCTGTATGTGACCTAGAGATTGTTTTTAACATAACCCTAACCAAATAAAGCCCCTGCTTAACCATAACCAGGGCTGATTTATATTCTAATTTTTAATCATTTAGTCTTTAAAATGTGAAAAAAATGTGAAAAATTCCCATTACAATATCTGAGACCCCAAGATGACGTCTTCATATTGCTTGTTTTGTCCAGCCAACCCAAAGATATTCAATTCACAAGCATATGAAACAAAGAAAAACAGCAAATACTCACATTTGAGAATCTAGAACCAGAACATTTTTCTGACGTATTATAAATTGCTTGAAAGAGTAATTGATTATCGAAATTAAGTTCTAGTCTTCTGAATCAATCAAGAAATCAACTAATTGTTTGAGCTCTACCCAATGTAATAATGTTTTGCATTCTCTTATTCGCTTTATGAGAGATATTTACAGTCATGGTGAGGAGGAGGTCTGCACTGCACCAGAGGTCCTTTCTTCAATCTGCCCCATGCTGACTAACACTACAGACCCCCGAAACATGTAAAAACAAACACACAAACAAAAAAAACTCAGATCAACCCATATCGACCAATTACCACAGTTGTTATTTCCACACAGCCTGTGTAGCCATGACAGGAACATTTTTGAGAAGGTTCAGCCACAATATACACACTGTACTGTAGCCATAAGTCACCCTTAATAATCTTTTTTTCTGACTTTGTCTTGACAAACCTCTTATTTTCGTATTGTTAGGTCTACTATATACACAGTAACTGTTTTACATTTACAGTACCAGTCAAAAGTTTCTCATTCAAGTGAATGGGAAGATGTGTCTGGTACTGTAGGTCGTTCAGAGGTTGCAGTTGGAAAGCTCTTTTCGCCAACATTTTGGTTCTGCTATTATTCTTGTCAGCATTCTCTAGCAGTCTGTCAACTAAACAAATTTCAGATGCTTTTCCACCTCCACAAGAAACAAATTGAAAAACAAAAACATTTTGGTGTGATGTTATTCATTTATAGATAATAAACAAAATAATATATCATCAGGAATTACTAGCTCTTTACAGATTCAGTTCACAACACAGACAAACTACACATTAGACAAGAGAATGGTATAAACACAGTAGAAGCAGTATAAAAGGAAACAGATTTACAGACAGAGATGTTTTTAATTTCAACAATCTTGATCCTGATCCAAGTCTCAACCCTTCACTTCTATACATTACTGGAAAGAGGTGCAGGGGCAGCAAACAGATTGTGCAATTAAAACAACATATAGGTAGGTACAATTAAAATTGGAATCAAAACAGCTGACAAATAGTGTCAAATAGCTACTGTTGTCACACTATTTGGGCGAAACCCTTTTCTTTCATAACTGAATCTGAATAGAAGCAAGAATAAAAACCACAAAAGCTTTAAAGACTTCAAGACTTCAGCCTCTTAAAAATGTGGCAATTCCAATAAATTCATTGAAAGTGATCACAAAATCAGTCAGAAGTTTTAACTAATTCATATACAGTATCTGCTTCACATGGGAGGGAAATGTGGTATCAACGAGTCACAATATTTCAGAATGGGAAAAATCCAAGATATGTATATGTATCAGTGCAAAAATATACAAAAAAAGTCAATAAAAGTGAACAGTAAAAGGACACATAGTTAATGACATAGAAATACATCAGATTTAACCCAAGCTTAACAGTCCTCCAGTATATCCCATGTTTTTTTATTTATTATTTACCCCAAATGACTTAGTTTTGCAAATGACTCAAACGTACCAGATGCAGTCTTTCCCAGCCCCCTCCCAGTTTGATTACCTCAAACCATTTCTCAACTCAGTGTTCAAAAGATACTTAGAATCCACAAGATGGTGCCTGCACTTCACTGAGCCTTTTCACAAATGTCCCATTTTAAAACTCAATGCTTATATTCTCTGAAAGACATCAAAATCAAATGGCAACCTTACCTTTTTACCTGTCTCAGTCAGATTTTCCACAGCAAAGTCACTTTTACATTTCACTGTAGCTGGTAGGGGGCCTCTGAACTCGACGAGACACTTATCCTCACAGCAGTTAGCAGGTAATTGATTCAGAGATGAGAATGTTAATTTAAAGTTTTCCCATCTCTGGCTTTCACCTTTGATACAAAATTAAAATGCTACCAAATTTCTGCAGTTGCTTGTTTTTTTAGTCTAGAAATAAAAACTCGACACCCAATTTTAGTTCTCATTTGATTGTTTTAATGTGTGTCACCATCTTATGAACTGAATGGATTGGAAGTGTGTGCTATAAAGAGAAGGCAGATTGTGAATACATTATTCATGTGTAATTAAAATTCATGCCCCCATCTCCTTGAAACACCTGAAAATGTTAAATATTTTAGTGACTGCATGTATAAATATAGCTAGGTCACATGTTTGCATGACCCATGCTGCTTGACATCAGTGTGAGATGACATACAGTTGTTATTTCCTCCATCTTAGTTTGCATTCATTTTCCAGGAACCTTCACTTGGGTGTAGGATTACGTGACTATTTGCGTTTGGTCATGTGTGTGCCTAATATTTATTGTGCACATTTATGACTATATGCTCATGTCCTCGCCTCAGTCCTCGTCATTTTACGATATGAATTATGACATAGCAAAAGGCATTTCTGGCAATCAGCTAGGCTAAAAACAAGGCTTACTTAGTCTGTTGTAGGTCACATGTTGGCCTTTGTCGTGGCTCAAAAACTGACATCCATAGAAAAGTTTGGTCTCATCTTGAACTGGAGGATCTGCTGATTAATTCCATACCTGATATGTTACGATCCACTAAAGTTAGCCATGATACGAGATGAATAAATGCCTGTTTTTGTTATCTTCACGACCATCTTGACTGTACACACCTGTTGGAGATCTGCACTCTACTAGGTGCACTCTTCTAGTTTCTTCTGTTTTCTGGGTGTTGTGAATTCTGACCTTCAGCCTCCTTGTTGTTGCTGCTTGTGCTTCTACCATTGACCTCAGTGTCACTTTAGCTAATTGTGTCAGTTAGACTTGGTCAATAAATTGTAATCCCATATTAAAACTTGAGATATGCTGATTATCAGAGCAAATTTATGGAATATTCATTGTTTAAAGGCAGTTTTTGCTCCATTTTTAAAGCATAAAAACCAAAATAGTAAAACCAAATTCTTTATTATCACAACCTTTTGTTTGCACAATCTACACTTCAGTACACTACACATTGTCAAGTAATGCTGACTAGTGCCACTCTTCAAGAAAGAAACAGTCGCTATCATAGCTGTTAACAGTGAGGTCTGTGACAGTGCTCTCATATATTCAGGGTTGTCTTTTATTGAGACCAATATGGTAATTTTCTTTCCAGAGGAGAGTTTTTATTAATGTAACCTGCCACTCAGCTAACAGAGATGAAAGGCAGGGTCCTGTACATGTCAGACATATAACCAGCAGGACAAATGCTCCGCTGACAAGCACTGTGTCAAACAGCTCTGCCAACTCAGACAGAAAATCTCTTCCCACTGACTGACCTGCTGCTGTTGTGTGTCATCTATCATTTCTTTGTTTGTTTTTTCTGTCACTTCTTATTTTGCTGTATAAACCAGTCTCCACACTTTACTGCTGTGTTGGTATAATCATCAAGGTACTTCAAAATGATGAGAGGCCGACTTCTAGAAACAGCACTGCTGGTAGTTTTCTGCCGAAGTACAAATAGCTCTCACCTTTATGATTTGATTATTTTTTATAACAAACAGCCCCCCGTCCCCCTAAGCTTGATGATACAGATGTCTGATTAACCTGTGATGATAGTGATGTTGATGATGTGAGTTGTTGACTTTTAAAACTGAATGCAACACAGCAGAGTAATACAAACAATGACACAAGCAACGTATAGAAAATAATTCTCCATTTATTTCATTGTCTAGTAGCTTTTGTAATCAGTAGTGTGGCACTAAGCTGAGAGCTGCTGATATTAGATCATACACAGAAACACAGGAAAACATTGGGGGAGTGGGTACAGAGACGTAGAAAGAAGTTGACAAAGGAAAGATAAGAAGAAAAAAAAATAGAACCCCAACATCAGAGAATTAACTGGACTTACATTACACAGGAAAGGTTTAGCACAACGTGATTTTTTTCCAAAATGCTGCATTTCCATTTTGATGAAAAATATCATTACCTGAAGTTTATCACTGAATATATCTAAAAGTCAACAGCCCAGGGCCCTCAGGTATCAACATTGTGTGATAAAGTTGTAAATTGACTCGTACGAGTAACATAGAATGCCTGTGAGCACAACAAAAAGTGTAATTATGTGCATATGCTTACTCAAAGGACACCTGTAATTGCACTGTTAAATCCCACAAGCTCTCAACCACCATGCTCATGAACAGCAAGTTCCCCCTATACACTGTAATGAAATGCTCTGAAAGTTATTTATTATCAAAACCCTTCTCTTAAGTGCTGCTGGAACTGTCTCTCATCGCAGGGAACGACTGCAATGATCCAGAATGTCTCAGAGGAAAAGCTTTTGAAACACTCTCATTTATATTTTGGTCATGAAGCTTAAAGAAACAGAAGAAACACTTTTTTTTTTTGCATTTTTTCTCTAAATACATGTGATATACTGTGTAAAGCATTTGAAATTACATTTAAAAAAATCAAATAATTGTCAAAAAACTACATAGTTTATGGTGCAGATGCCTGTCAGAATGATAGGGGTGTTTTTGTCACATGCAGATAAAATCAATAGGCCACATGAATACATATGCACATAACCTTGAGGTGTCACACAACAACAAATCCACATGGCTGAGATATGGCAGTATGTGCACCATGTCATGAGCTTTTTACAACCTAAACCAAAAATACTACAGAGCAGCTTTGCTACATTCAATCCAACAAGAAACTGAATGGGAGATCTGTTGCTAAACGTTGAAAGACTATCAAAAAACCTGAGATATAAGTCTGGCTTTTGTGTCACATGCTCTAAATTGATTGAACACAACAACCTGAATGGTGTATGTGTGTATTTGAGGCATAGAGAGAGAGAGAGAAGGAGAGACATCAATTAAGCAACACTAACAACCTTGTTACACCTTTGCCTCAAGCTACAGCTGTAACAGTAAAACAGATAACAAATTATATATTACAGCCAATTCACAGTTAATTTGGTAATTCATATTTAGTTGTGTTTCTTCACTTGAAGTATTCATAATTCTTATGGTGAAAAATCCATCCAATTAAACAGTATTTTCCATTAATTTTCCTTGCATTGTTCAACAATACACAGAGGTTGGCAAGTTGCTATTCTCTCAACTCTGGCTAATTCATGACCTGTCAACCACACACCTATGGAGGAGCAATATTGTGTTTTACATGGAGTGTTTCAAACTAGATATAAAGATTTTGTGACAGACATGTATCAACCCATAGATGTCAGTGCACCAATGCTTTTTCTCCATACAAAATACAATTATTTATGATACTTTCAGTACCTGATGGCACGATCAGTTGCACAATTAAGATCTATTCGATTGTAACAAGAGGGAGAAATAGATTTTGCTAACATGTAGTGTTATCATTAATGCTGCCTATAAAACATTAATAACATTCACTAAAATAAAAAGAAGCAATTTAATTTTAAAAGAGCAAATTAAAAATTAAAATATTTGCTCTTACCTGGTGACCTAAATCACCTTCAACATTAATTTACCTCCGTTTTTGTTATTGGCCTAACTAGCAGTAATCCAGCCATGCTTAAATGCATTTGTTCATCAATTTAATAGCATCCTGAGAAAATTAAGTAAATAAACAGATTGCTAATGTGTAGACTACTGAGGTACTTTCTCTTTTCAGTTTGCTCTTGTGGTCCATCATATAAATACATTTATACAGACATCCCAAAGTAAAGTTACAAATGAGTAAATCCCACCGTTCGCTTAAAAATGATTGCAAGATTATTGTCGGCAAACAATGTTGATATATGAGGGCCCAGGTCGCTCATGTAAGTCAAAGACTGAAGGTCTGCTCTCAAATTTTAAGTTAACGTAGGTGATACACACAACACAGAGCAAAAAAAGTCACAGAAATACATCACAGAAGTGCAGGTATAGATGCTGCTCCCACTACAGAGTTGTCAGTGGTTCTGTTGCTCTTGCCAAACTGTCAACAGCAGTCAGTCTTACAAAAGCAAACACCAACGCTAAAGGCGGCCTTCTTAGGTCTTCTCATTACCCCATTATTTGCATGAGGATAATTGACAGGAAGTGTTATAAAACATGTTAAGGAGAGGGCATTACCTTACCTTTGGGCCCCTACAGTATCTGTCCACATAACACACCAAATACCTGTTCATTGGAGCTAACTTTATTCTAACCCAAGACCACCAGTTCTTGGGTAGCATCCTACTAGCCCCTATTGGAGCAGTCACACATGCCCTGGCACAGACACTGACAGAATCCATAGACCAGGCAAACTGTCAGGCTTGATGGCACCAAACTAACACATACAATACCAAGAGTCACTCTCTGAATGACCAACAAGTAAATTCCCAGAGGCAGTGAGCCAAAATATAAGAAACCCAGCAGCCAGACCAGGATACGTGGGACATGATTACAGAACTTGGACAGGGCATCCTGATCAGCAGGCCCATTGGAGCCCAGCGACACTGAGTCCAGGCTCTGCTCAGCATATATGTCAGAGCTGCCATTGCGGCTCGGGGAGTGCTGTGAGTCCCTCTGCACTTCCATAATGGTGATGACCAGGCAGTTGGAGGAGTCATGAGACGGGCTGGAGGACAAACTCTTCGGAGTCAGGACCACCTCCCTGTTGTGGTCAGAGCTCCAGGATTTGTCCCGCATTGCCAAATGGGACATGATGTTAGCATCATCAGGCAGGGCTGACACCTCGTACTCTGTGATCTCGGTTTGGTGTCGACAAAAGGGGCAAGAGATGCTGCCTGCACCATCAGCAATGTCCAGGATCTTAATGAGGCACCGGGCACAGACCCGGTGCAGGCAGTCCAGGATCTTAGGCTTGCGGTTGTGGGCATTGTAGCGCTGGTAACAGATTTTACACTCTAATTCCTCTGGTGGAGGACAGTCCTTTTCTTCTAACTCAGCCTGAGGACAGTCCATCTTCAAGTCATGTTCTGGGGAAGGAGAGAAAGATATAGAGGTAGAGACATATTGAGAAATTAGGGGTTGATATGTAACTATTACAGTATTACATGTGGCTTTGACTAGAACGTTAGAGATGGCACTGAAACAAGCTGATGTTTCTGACAACAATATCTGCTATGTCTCTGCCCAGCAGATAAAGGTCAGGGCTCTGCCTTTGTCTCTGGCTGCTTCTAGACTCTGTACTTGCTGCTGATGAATGATTTATGGTTTGGGAGTTGGCTCATGGTGTCATCCCAGAGCCCTTTGTGGCAAAGCAATAGCCAGCAATGCTATTTATTGATCTTTGGGGAGAGTTGGTAAGGACAACTGCTTCTTCACATTTCAGCATTTTTTGTTGATTCAGTGTGTTTTTGTGTTGAATACAGTTCTTAATTAAGATGACCAGCCCCAAATTGAGGGTTTTACTTTGTTAACTTGATTTATTTGTTGTTCAATGATATGAAGCCATTTTTTGCTTTCTATTTGGTCTGTTAGGATATGGAAAAATGGAGCATAGTAATTTCTTTGTTAAAAGCCATCCACCCCTATTTTGGCTACACTACTAATGTCATTGAACAAATGAGTGGTTTAGTTAGCATTAATCCAGGTCAAATGCAGGAAATGAAATTCATTATAACAAAGCTATTGGAGGAAAAAAAAAAATCAGTGTACATCGCACAAGGAATTGATGAGTGCCAAAAATGCAAATTAAAAATCACTATACCTCAAAATCATTAATTTTAAAGATGACTCGGTATTTTCACCCATGGCCAGGAACTTTATCACAACCAATTTAATGAATGTGTGAAGAAAGACATAAAAACACATTTAAAATATAGTTAAGTATTGATAAAATAAACAAATTCCACAAAACTATACTAGCAGTACTACCCGTAACAGTACTGTACAAGGTAATGCCAACAGCTTCAAGTGAATTATACAAAATTATTTACAGCTACTAATTTTCTAAAGGGCTGAGACAAGAGAACAAGACACAGCAAGAAACTGTCAGTCATTATTAATAAGTTCAAATAGCTGTGAGCATCCAGAGATACCAAGCATGAGTAAGAATGACGCTAATGAGCCCCCACCTACTGTACTCTGCCCTAGACCTTTATCATGGGAGATTGCTGTCATCTGCGGGTACATAAAAGATTTTTTAAAGGTTTCAAGACCTTCATAGTCATAATAAACAAAAAAGAAAGTATCAGAATAATAATGATTAAATTATAAAATATACAATGAACAGATTGAATGTTGTAAGTAGTTACTAGAGCTCAAGCCAATTAGTTTACACTGCATGCTCACTCTAATTAATATCGTCTTACAATTAATTTTAATTTAGTTTTCCTTTATAAACTGCTACCTCCAAAAATATTTTTTTACTGATTTGATTCATATATTAGGTCGACTATTTTAAGCCTTTTTAGAGTGAAATAAATGTATTCTTAGTCATTTGACCATGTCCCTAAATGCATACATTTTAAACTTGAAACATTATAAACCTAAGGAAAATGTATCCTGCAAATTGGTCATTAAAGGTCTCTGCACACCAAGTCCGTTTTTTTAATCCATCATCTGATAAAATAAGTCTCAATAATTCACTTGTATTATTTATCATTCATGTTAAGTCGTTAATAATACATGGCAGTTTGCTAAGCGGTGAAGTGAAAAAATGTCTTTGCATGGCGATAACATGTTGTGGTGGCAATGTCTGTCAGTAACATCAGTATTTTGATTCAGTGGGACTATGATAATGTGGTAACAAGATACAGGAATGATAGTAGTATGTTGGTGAGGTTTAATGTGTTGGCATGGTGATAATATGTTCATAAAGTGGTGACCTGTTGGTAAAATGGTAGAATATTGGTGCAGTAGTAACTTTCTGATAGTGTTGCTGTGTTAATGGGTGCAGTGGGGCAGTTTCTTGGACTGACTGCAAGGATAAATAGATGTTAATACTTACATTGAGCAGAAACATAGTTGTTTGTTCAAGGTCAACTAGAAATACTGTACCTGCCATTATATGAGTTTAATATTAGGTGCCATGCACAAATACACTAATAAATCACATAGTTTCATGTTCTCTTGCACTTAGCCTCATGGTGTCCTTACACAACCCAATGAGAAAACAAATTGAACTCTTGTTTTCCAGGAAATATGTCATTACAAGAGCTCCTAAAATACAACTGGGGAATGGGGCATGGATTGAGAAGGCAAGAGCAGAATTGGCCATGATATGGAAGAGAATAATATATAGAACAATACTGACTATGGCTGACATGAGCCCAACTAATAAAATAAAGAATAAAAATTCATCCTCAGTTTTTGATATTTAGGCTAACACTAAAACACCTATGGTTTGTTCTGCTGTTATAATGCGACACACAGAGCGCAGAATTCAGTCACTGTATTCTAACAACTCATTAAGGCATGACATAGCTGCTAAATCAATTTCCAGCATTACTATCAAGTTTAGTTTATATATAAATATTATCTCAAAACATATCTGAACCACAATGGGTTTTCTGATACCTAACCACCAGAGTCTGAGCCTGAAACTCATGTCTTTAGTAAGCAAAAATAACATACTGTGGATTTCTTAGAATATCCCTGAGGTTTGTGAAATAAGTGTGATTGTACAAATAGACCGGATGCTTAGCTGCAGGTGTGTCATTTTCAGAACACAATTTCATATTCTCTGCTGCTGTGACGATGGTGTTACCTTATAAGACTGTTTATTCCTGTGTACTTTGAGTGGTATCTCAGGTCACAAGCGATCTGAGTTTCACAAACGATATGCCATTGTGTTGTATATTGGAAATGATCTTCTTTTTTTTTTAAAGTATTGATCATCTCATTAATTAATAAAACGTCTTTTTTATGTAAGAACAGTCTCTACTCTTAGAGTAGAAAATTAATTACCTTGTCCATCAAGGATTATGGACACAGTGTAGTATGTGCATGTATCACTAACTATTTTAAAACCTCTCATTGCTTATTATCATAAAGTTGTGTGCTTAGTTCCATTTGCTTCTGCAGATTTTGGGAAAACATTAATTTTTTTATGCATTCTTTTGAAATAGCCTGCGGCAAAAGATAAAGTATAAATCACAATTTTCTACAGGTAGAAAAATATGCAGTAGTTTCTTTTTTAACTGACTTTTTTGTTGGGTTTTTCTTGTTATCCCGGCATATGAGTGTGTTTGTGTGTTTGAGTCTGTGTGCAGTTGACAAGAAAGAGGTAAATGAGCAGGCACTGTGTACGTGGTTGAGTCAACACAACGGCACAAACTGTGCCTGTACTATTGCACCAGGATAGTACAGTATGTCTGATAACTCTTGGATATGTTGTTTCAAGTGCACCTCAAGCTACAGAGGCTCACACTCGGGCATGAGAAGATGCACCCTTTTCAAACTGTTCCTATTGGTCCTGGTTTCCCTTGCATTCGAAGGTTTCATGATTTACAACAGTTCACAGAGTTGTCCATTTTGTGCCTCAGTGGTGCAACTGACATGTCACATTGAGGTCAGAAAACACAGCAGTCTTGTTCTACCTGAAGAAAAGATAAAGAGTGAGAATTCTAGGCCTCCAGAAAAGTGCACAAGGGACAATCATCACCTGTGGTCTCTGAGGGCCACGCATGTGCCCTGTCTCTAAAGGGGTGGACATGATGTCCAAGGATGCCCGCTGCTTGTTTGGGTGTGCCTACCTGGATATGGTGGCACAGATCAGGCAGCGTTTTGGCTTGCCATTACCTGACCTTCTTGTGTCCAAGGGGAAAAAGCTATGTTTCCTCTTACTCTCCTGTAACCTAGTGATGTTTGCTCACCCAGTGTGGTCTTAGAGCCCACATGTACCCCTCCTCAGGGGAAGTGAGGAAATGTCTTCCTGGGGTCAGAACTTCATGCCCCAGGTGGATTCTGGATGTGGCTTGAATGGTAGTGTTAGGCTGTTCTGGCTTTGCTCACAACTCCCTTAGGTCTAAAGTTGATTGAAATTTCTACCCACCCGGTTCTGGGTAAGTGACTCATGGTTGAGCAAGGAGAGCTGAGCAGCTCCATTGTCCTTGTCTCCACGTTTATATGGTTGAATTCAATTTGACTCAATAAAGGTTAAAACTGCCAAAAAAAAAGTCTTTTGCTTTTGTGAGCTATAGCTGCAGTTACTTCATTCCAGTGGTTACTTGCTTTACCTCTATACAGTATTTGGTCATTAACAAATCCCCCTCCCGTCAGGAAGATGCTATATAAAGACAAGCTAGTCATTCATCCATTCATTCATGACCATGAAATATGGATTGAATAGGTGGATGTTGCATCGGCAATTGCCCAGCAGGACTCTCTGTGACTTACTGACCGTTAAATATTTCAGCCACCAGTCTGTTGCGTTAAAAAGCCTTCTGAAAAATGTCAGAAAGATGCCAGAAAGAGCCAGCTCCACTCTACATCAATCCCAGGAGCAGAATTAACTAATCTTCCCCTGAAGTCCTAGACAAATAAATGTTGTAAAGAAAGGGCACGAGACTGGGATTGTGCAATAGAAAATGCAGCCCCTTATTATGCAATATGCAACATGAACTTGAACTTAAAGGCAACAATTGTTTGTGATGCTATCCAACTGTAAACAAACATTCTTTTTTTTTTATGAATCCTCTATTTTTTATTCACTCAACCTTTCACTGCACCTTACTACAACCAGCTACTGTCAATATGCATCAACAATTTGTAGTTGCCAGAAATGTGACCCCAGTTCCAAGTTTCCTAAAGATCCACACATGCAACTAACCTCTGTTCTTATGTTTCAAACCTCTCATTAGACTGTGCACAGACTCATCTAGTTAGCAGCTATTCAGTAATGAACTTATGAATGTTATATCTCAGTAACACTTTGAGTGAATTTCTTAAAATTTGGCACAGATATCCACTCGGACTCAAGCATGAACTGATTAGAATTTGGTGGTCAAAGGTCACTGTGACCTCACCAAACATGTTTTTGGCCATAACTCAAGAATTCATACTCTAATTAAGGTCAGCTTCACTGTGACATCATAATGTTCTGCAAAAACACTTCTCTGGCTGTTATTCAACGCCATAAATCAGGAACAGAAGGGGAGATTGTGACCATATTTCACATTTGGTCTGATACTGAATTGGTGACACTAATCTTGGGTCTCACCTTGAAACTGCGGTGATTGTATAGATCTTCTGTGTTGCCAGGTTGAAGATGTGTGTGGAACATCCACATTTTAGAATTTGTAGCTTCTTTGCAGCAACATCCATATCTGAAGCATCATCTACTGTCATGGCAACAACTTTGTGCTCTATCAGAATCAGCTTTATTGGCTGAGCATGTGAACACATAAAAGGAAAATACACTTAATACCTTTTATTAAATTCCTTCAAAGTTTTCACCACAAATATTATATGATTCTGAACAGACATGGATGTAAACAGCAACTTGACTGGTTGGCGGAGGCATACAACTGCGAGGTGGTATTTCTAGTTTTTAAATGTCATTGATTTTTGATGATAGAGCTAAACATTGCAGTTTGAGTTGAGTAATTGCATTGCAGTGTGCTATTGTGAGGTTCCTGGTGAGCGAGGGGGAGCATCACTATGTGCAAAACTATTAATCACCGCAGCCTATTCCATCACCATGGTCCCAGCAATATTGCCCATGTCATCACTTTGCTGGACACACCACACAATGTCCTTACGGCAGCTGACCAGATGGATGGTCCAGAGCAGCCCAGCTTTGTTTTCAGCTTGGAAACACAAGTTTTAACTGGGCTGCTCTGGTTCACCAATCTACTATTTTTCCATGCTTTACCTGCCACAATTCAGCACTTATGGGTATGAAAACAATCTCATTTGCGCATACCCCTGCTATTACAATGGAGGAAGGATGTGGTGGTGTGGCTACTGAAGCATTATAGGGTTTGCTTTGTCATGCCAGGCAATACTTTACTGCTGCGATGGTGGTCCTGTGATCAGATAGAAACAAAAGGCAGGGGTATTATTTTATTGACAGTATGTGCAGGTTCACTGTATTTTCTTTTTGTCTATTTTTTGCTTTGTATGAAGAACACTACAAATCCATCTGTATGCTTTGCTGCTAGAAGCTACTGATATGTCGGTGACAATGGTGATCCAGTATAGTCAGTTATTAAAGATACTGTAGTAAAACACAGACACTACATCCGAGATCACAGTGAGGTTGAATTTGGGTTTACTGCTTGCCACCATCTTTGCTGTTACTAGAAGCACCATCTAATGGCCATTAGACACTAATGTATTAACTTACACATTAATTTGTAGTTTTTGCTAGATGCTGAGGATATCTGTGTCAAAGGTCTACCAAGACATGCCCAGATATCCAGTGGTACTGTAGAACATCCCAATTAGCAGTGAACTGTCTCCCACTGAACACACATCTCTCCTTCACACTCTGGATAGTATTGCTAGGTTACCAAGCTGCTGGGGTTGTTAACAAACTGGGCACAATGATCTCTGTGTATTGTGGGAGTGTTAGAGAGGTTCAATGGGATATAGGTGCCTGATCAAGGCTGTAGAAGGACGAGTGTCATATGCCTCATATAGGGGTGTGGTGGTATATGACATGAAAAAGTGGTCCTAAGACAATAAATAATCAAGAGCAGTGACTAATACTAGTAACTAATACATATAGTGTATTAGTAAATGTAAAAGTATGTAAAAGTAAATTGTAGTTGTAAATAGTAAGTAATATAGTAATATTGTGGCAGAATATCAAAATTATTTCACATGAAGAGAGAGTAATGTAAGAGAACATCTCATAGTGCTGTGGTTGACTGATTGATTGACTTGTGCACTGACTGACGTACTAATTAACTGACTGACTTATTGACAGGTTGACTGACTGCTAGGGTGGTGAATATGTCAAGTTTGAAAGGTGTAACAGTGATTTGAAAATGTTTATGGTGCTCCTCTCTGGAGGAAGAATTTCATAGTGGAGAATGTGGGCCGAGGCTGATATTGGATGTTTAGCAACTGGTGGATTGGAGAAGAGTTGTAGGAATGGATGAAATTGTGTTCCTGCTCCCCAGAGTAATGTGGGGCTTCAGTGTCACCTCCTTGTGTGATCTGGGTTATTACATTGGTCTTTGGAAAACACTGGAAGTCACCCATATTATGTTGGGTGACTTCCAGTGTAGCAGTAACATACTGTAGACAGGAGGGCATGGTGTGTAGTGCAATGATTAAGGAGTAAAAGTGTCTGGTTTGGAGTATCCTTGAGCAAGATGCAGAGGTCCAGATTTACTCAATGTTTTACACCTTATCTCAGATTAACTGTGATGCAACTAGAAACTGGCATTATTTAAGCACACAAAACTGGAAGCTCAGCGCATGTGAGAAAATGAAGAAAACAACAAAAACAAGTGAACCCTTGTGGGGATATAGAGGAAAGGTATAAATATTTATCATCATCACAAACTGTACACGTTTTTACAAAGCTTTTTACTTTTTACAACCACCTGAAATGTTGACACAACCTGCTGCATAATGAATACTGCATGATGGCCAAACTCTTAAATACCTGCATCCATTAAGGGAACCTTATTCACAGCCTTCAGTGCATTGCATTTAAATTAAAACAAGTGTCAGAAAAAAATCAATCTCATTTCTTTTTATCGTAATTATGCAGCCTCACGTCACACCAACTGAAATTGAAAATGCAGTTTGAAAAATAAAAAATGTGATGTTACTTTTCACAGACCCACTGGAAAGACATCTGTTGCAAACTAGTCACCCGGTGAAAATGTTTGTGGTTATTTTGCAACAGCATGGTGTTGGTTGGGCCTGAGGCAATATGCTATAGGTACTCGGAGTGGATGTGGCATCTGTGAGACTTCATTTACAGACTGCTCACACACACTTCTGTCCTGTCACCTTCAGATGGCTTTAAGAATTTAAAAGCAGGTGTAGATAATAGATGCTGGAGGTTATTGCATTCCCATACAGTATCACTTTTGCATCATCTGTGGTGAAAAGGAAAATAGCAAATGATTATACCATTACTTATGACAGTCTTCAAGCAGTATGAGTGCCATCTACAATCTTCCAGTAGTGTGTCAGTCTTCCTCTGAGTTGTTGCAGTGGCTTACAGCCAAACAAAAAAAACCCTTTTTTTATGTTGTACCATCTCTTTTTTTATTTACATAAATATAATATTACTATTTTATTATATTTCTTATTAATGAACACTCACCTTTTCTCAAGTGGAGCTGTATAACACCTTTGTAAGATGTTTTGGCATCTTGTCGCATTTATACAAGTCTATTACAAATAAACAAATCAAACAGCTCTTCTGTAATACTTAATTCCTCATACTTTCAGTCAGCTATCTTATTCCTGTTAGATGTTGTTACATTAATTAGCATTTTTATTTTAGCATCTCAAGTTTTTAATTATTTTT
Source organism: Thunnus thynnus (assembly GCF_963924715.1). NCBI lineage: Eukaryota > Metazoa > Chordata > Actinopteri > Scombriformes > Scombridae > Thunnus > Thunnus thynnus. Next base: position 32,809,666 of record NC_089517.1, on the reverse strand, counting down.
TGTTTTTACACCTTGGTGATGATAATTTATGGACCGATTCCACCAGTTAAATGTGTCCAATCATTAACTGTGTAATTAGCTGTTGCCATAGTAAATCCGATGCTAATTTCACATATACAGTTAAAGCAGTATGTGCCTCTGCCTGTGCATTCCTTCCAGCCCTGTTCATGCTGTTCTTCAGCTGACCCTGAGCTCTCACAGGAGGTCAAGACCAGAGAAGAATTTACCCGTGGGGGAAATCAATAAAGTATCACATTAAATTATTCTACAAACCGCTACCAGTAACAAGTTGGTATTTTAGAAGCAGAAGTGCTTTGATCAACAAGTTTTCTCGCATAAAGGAAAAGACTTTGATCATAAAAGCAAAGATAAAAGCAAAGTCTAAGCTGTGTTTCTCCCTCTATAGAAGTCTGTTCAACACTGAGCCCCAGATGCTACGACCAGAATTACACAACAGTCAATATTCTGCATAGATCCTGCCAAGACAAACTAGATCAAACATTGTGTTTAACTGCATTTATAGTATTATTTGTATGGAAAATAGTAGATTTATGCTTTCCACTGGAAAATATCATCCTACCATACTTACTTACTATCAACTAGTAAGTAAGTATGGTAGGTTTTAGTCTGATTCCACTGACAGTGTTTTCTCAAATTTAGGAAAAAAACAGGAGTCCTTGAGTTAACAGTACAAACATATTACTTACTAAATGCAACTGTATGTTTTTAAGTGGAAAAAGCTGAGAAAAATTCTCTTTACTGTATATGACTAATGGCTAAATCATGGATGATCTGCTTCATAACTGGAAACACATTTGTGTGTTTGTGGGTTATCAAATCTCCCTTTATATATGAAAGGCAAGATGGGACACTTGTACTTCCCATCCCCGATGTTCTCTGCTCCTCTCCCCTCCTCCTCTCAGTGTGGATTGTTGACGAAAGCTTTGACCTTTGCTGTCAGAATATCTGCTCGGTAATGCTTCTCTGAATTATGCCATCGATCCAGAGGATTATGTTCATGCTGCTGTTGGCAGATCTTTTATTTTTGTTCACAACAATTAGTTGTGAGCAGTCTATTGGTAGACCTCATGTTTTTTTATCAGTTGACCTGTTAAAATAAGTAGAATAAGCTTCAACTGTACTAAATATGATAATTCGAGTAGTAGCACAAGAACTTCACCTTTTGCTAATAATATTTTGGTGACACTTCTGAATTGTCAGAGCTTTATATTCTTGCACCTTATATACTGCTCTGAAATAATAATACATTTTTTCTGAGTATAAATGCATTTATATTTAGTCATACAGCCAATACTGTTATCTACTTGTTTGACAATAAAACAATCTTTAATGTTTAGCTCATTGACATTAGAAACAACCGACAGTTCATATTGCTCTAAGGCTAATGGAACTCCTCTGTTTGAGTGGTTCAAACTGGGATTTCAGATTTTTACATTTATTACAAAACTGACAAAATTGGATTTGGCAGTTTGAAATAGCAACTTATTAGTGATGAACAGTTAATATTCATTGTCTGTGTATATGATGAAATGATTTGGAACGATAATAATAAGCTGCTGTAGTACTTTTGCCTTTTAAGGTGTTTTTTAAGTTTTATATTATGTATGTATACTTCATATATTATATATTATGTATTAGATAAATAGCAATAGAGAACAGGAAATGAGGATAGAGAGAGATGGGGAATGTGGGGAAGGTCCCTGACAGTTGACTGTTTCATGGTTTCATGGCCCACCAGGGAATCCCAAGTTTACTTTTTTAACAACCCAATTAAATAGGGTTATTGTTAAGGTTAGTACTCAGTACTCAGCCTTGCATGATAGTACAGTGGATAACTGTTTCATATGCAATGAATTTATTGTGGCCTCCCCACTCCTTGTTCTCCATGTGACTGTTTCTGTCATCAAACTGAAATTCAGGCATTTTTCTCTTATCTTAAACTGTTACCAAGACACATCTGTGGATCTAAAATGATGCATCTGCCACAAGCAATATTCAGTTAGGACCACATTTGTCAAAGTGTATTTTATCATAAGAAGGAATTACTGTATGTCTGGGGATGTGGCTCAGTTAGAAGCTCCCTGCCATTTAATGCAGGCATGCAGGGGAGTCTAAAGCAGTAAGAGAGGTGAATACTAACAGAACCTGCTGCAACAATAACAGAGCTAACACTAATGTGTGAATGTGTACGAATGTGTTAACACTGTTGAACAAAACCCAAGGTAATAGTAACAGCATAACATAAAAATTAGGTGCACATTAATGCAACACAGATGGAAATGGGGGTTATGTTTTTAAATTGATGTAAGGAAGCTGTATAATGTGTCAACAGTTCACTGAAACAGATAATCTGAGCATCTTACTGTCACAGATTTGGCAGGCATAGTCCATTAAAGGTGGATTTATGCTCCTAATGGCAGGGTGTTCCTGCAGTCCTATCATAGAGGCCTCTGGTGTAGGAATAGATTTATTATGTATTATTTATTGCAGCATTAGATTTAAAGGTGCAGTGTGTAGGATTTAGTGGCATCTAGCGGTGAGATTGCAGATTGCAACAAACTGAATACCCCTCCCCTTCCCCTTCCAAGCATGTAGGAGAACCTATGGTGGCTGCAAAACTTGTGAAATACACAAAAGGACCCTCTCTAGAGCCAGTGTTTGGTTTGTCCATTCTGGGCTACTGTAGAAACATGGCAGGCTCTGTGGAAGAGGACCTGCTCTCTATGTAGATATAAAGGGCTCATTCTAAGGTAACAAAAACACAATGATTCATATTTTCAGGTGATTATATACTAATTAAAACATACTTATGAATATTATATTCTGTTTCTGCCAACTCTGTTCCGTTAGATGCTACTAAATTCTACACACTGGACCTGTTGACTACTGTGGGACCAACGCAACCTTTTATGAATCTGTAGTTCATTATCAGCCCATGCTGTGCATTTAATATATTCCCAAAATAATTGTCTGCATTTTTTCAGTTTTTGATACAGAGCAATGATGGGAAGCTTTGTGCTGGAAACAGATTCAATAGAGTAGAAAGATAACCAAAAACAAATTTGTCAAACTACCAAAGGCAGTTAGTAATCATGTTTAAACTATTTTATTCACTCTGATAAAGAGCAACACTCACTGTGTCTGTCCTCCATTTGCTTCATGTTGTTTTCACTATAAACAATTTTCCGTGACACTTGCAGAAGCATAAATCCATCTTAAGAAGTCAGCTGAGAGTTTGGCTCTCTGTACAGTAGCCCACTGGCTCATCCAACCCATTGGAACAAACTTCATTAGATGCTGGAATCCAGTACAAACTAAAAAAAACATTTAAAGGCATCATGTGGTGGTTCACTAATGAGTACTGTTGCTTCAGAGCAAGGACGTGTGAGGTTTGAACCTAACTGAGCTTTGGTTAGGTGATGTCTGAATGCTCTCTGTGTTCATGTGGATTTGCTTTTGGAGCTTCAGTTTTATTCTTAGTGTCAAAACGCTGCTCTTAAAGCACTTTCACATATTGAGTGGCTATTGATGCTGCCCCCTCGTTTTCCAATGTAACAATTTAAGTATCCCTGTTGCCACCATACAGTAAGTGTCAGTGGCAAACAGAGTGTGGCTGCTGTAACCCTCATGTACTGTGCATCCCTGTATTATTACTGCTGCTTATTGGGTGAACAACTGTTCAGCTTGATATCACAGTACAATATCCACATCACGACTGCACTGTTGTGCCCTGTTGCCTCCTCATCAAAATGTAGAACACATTTGTAGAGCAACATGTCCGGCAGAGCGAGAGGTAAGCACTATTAAGATGCCATCAGCTCTGCGTTGCAAAAATACAGAACACAACTTCTAGATATGTGTTAAAAGATTCACATTGTTATTCTACCCTTCTAAATTATTCTAAATTATTTTATGCAACAGATGAGTGATAAGCAGAGAAATAAGAACAGAGCTAAGAGGGTAAACAGAACCAAACCATCTGTTTCCACAGCTACAACATGCAAATGCCAACAAGCCATGTGCCAAACCATTAGCACTTAAATCAGGAAACCAACGTGTTTTCCCACCTGCCACAGAGTCTGGCCCATCTCAGCCTTTTTCACTGTCTTATACCATCCAACATATAGGACTCAAAATCAATGGTGGTCGTGTGCTTAATGTTTTGCTATTTGCTTTTGGTAATTTTCCATCCTGACTGAAGCCCCTGGAGACCTATCGACAGACATGCCAATTAACTTGTTTATGATCAGAAGTAACTGTGACATTGACTTTGACAATGGCAGATGTTTGTGTCTTGAGCAGGAGAGCTGAGTTAATCTGATGAGCTGTGGGATGTGTCCTTTTTGTCAGTTCTCTACCGAGAACAGTGCATGTTTGTGTGTGTGTAATGTGTGTGTTTGTGTGCTACTGGCAGACATGTCTTATGCCTTCTTTCACTGAAGTTTTTCAAACCCAGCAGACAAAGACGATTACTTATGCCGTCTCAGCAGAAGAACACTGTTTTCAGAGAAGCCAGAATCCCCCAAACATCGCAAATCTACACCACTCCACTTTTATTACACATACCCAGCAGTATTATCCTTTGGCGCTGTAAGCCATCTACCACACACCTGTGGACTCTCCACACCGCAGGAGCTTCACTCCTCAGCAAAGGTCAGATTTTTAACAAGAGGTAGCAAATCAGACCCTCCCTGAGTTATACACTGCACACCACTGGCTTAGAAGGAGAATTGTCCTCTTTTATAACCTTTACTGAGCCAAGAAAAGTTAGCTGACCTACAGTTAATTCTCTTTTTAAACCCCACCCTGCTTCACAGTTATAAAGTTTTATATATTCACACCTTGAGGTTGCCCAGATATCCACATGATTCTGCTGTTGGCCACTGGGAGCTCCGCTGTATAATCCTAGTTTTCTATGGTTCGGTGGTTAGCCACTGGATGTACAACCACAGTGTTGGTCTGTTGGCCTCAGCAGCTAAGAATTGCAACCACAGTCTTGCAATATCTATCACTGGAAACTCTCCAGTAAATGAACAATGTTTTACTCATTACTGGAGCACTGTAGGGAGTGACCGCCTTGCTTGCACATCAGGAACAACTGTAAGAATCATACAGTATCTTGCTAGTTCCTTCAGTCACAACTTCACTTGCAGTTGCTCTACTGCATACCTGCACCAGGTGAACCAGTTGCATGGATTCAACTTCCTGTATTGTCTTCTTGGATTTCAGTAAGCTCCCATCCAATGTATCTACTTGTCTACTAGTAGATGCAGCAAGATATGCAGTTTAATTCTGCCTCCCCTATGGAACAGCTCCATCGCCTTTTCTGGATTTTCTTTTGTGAAGGACATTAGACAGCCAATTGCAGCAAAAAGGTTAATCTGTTTACACATGCAATCATGCTTTATTGTTGATGGAATGGAGTTGATCGCTGCAGGGATTTTAAATGATGTTTCAATTAATGAATTGGAGAAAGGGAATGATTTTGTTAGTGAGGTTGCAAGTTTTTATTAGAATAACAACAAGTTGGCAAAAAAAAGGAGAGGCAGGTGTGTATACTATAGCGTTTAACACAAAGCTTTCAGTAGCAGTTGTTGGCTGTGGCACAAATCGTATTTCAGCATAAGGCAGGACATATGGCAGTGCTGATACATGGTTGGCTTTGAACAGGTGGCAGAACCCAAAGCACTAATTCAGCTGGATTTTCATGTGGACAAACCACAAGGAATCATGTGACTGGTTGTTTTAGAGAGTTAGTAGAGTGAAGTAATGCGAGCATTTTCAGGTGGATAACTCAAGTGCACTGTTAGTTGTTGCAATATATTTCCAATGCTCCCCCAAAGCATCCACCTGTAGGCTCTGGCTTTTATTATGGGTAAGTTATTATTGTCAGTTCGGAGCCTGGATGCCATATACATATCCTGTATTCAAATAAAAATCCATGAAACATGAGTTGGCTGACTGAATTTTACTCCCAATGATTTTGAAAGTTAATGTTCACATGTTCAGTATAGCAAAACGACATGAACACACATCACCATTGATCTACTGCCAAAGATGGAGTAGTTTTTTTCATCAGTTAGTTACTATAATAACGATAGAAATAAAAAATAAAGCAATTGATTTGATGAAGCTGTTCATATGATTACAACGGACCAACTATTTCAGCAATAATTATAATTTACTGTATCTCACCTCGTAAATGGTCGCTTAGTTTAGTAATTAATGTTACACAACAGCGTTTGCATCGCAATGAGTTTCAAGAATAAAACATGAGACGCTACTTTTGCTGAAAAAATAAGTTGGAAAAGAGGCTGATGCTGCTAACCCTGCTAACATGACATCTCCTTCATAAAAGAGCAGAATATCGAATTATAACCGACCAGTTTGATGTGTGTTGAGGTGTGTGTTGTTTTTCATTAGCAGCCTCATTTTCAGGCCATTTAATGAAGGTGAACAGTGAACGGCCGTGCGTAACAGCACTGCGCTCTGGCTCAGCAATTCTCAAAGGCTGCGGATTTATCAACATATCAGTCCTGCTGCCTTCAGATGCTGCAGGGATTTACTGAACTGAAGGAGAAGCTTTTAGCAGTATAAACAGCTGTTGACAACAGATACTATAAGAATCACCCACATCCATTTATAGATCAATGTAGACTGATTTACTGACTTTCCTGCTGTAACCAAATTAAATGTTATTTTCTGTGCCGATTTTAGTTGGAGAGTGTTTAATTGAAATACATTATTTACATTTTAAGCGCTAATCCATTGTTGCAGTACGTCTGCATTAAGTATATAGTTTGAAACACAGGCACCTGATACTGTTTCAGTAGCCTATGTGATGCTCAAAAACAAAAGGATTTTATGAGGATGAGGTATGACTGTAGTGTTCTACTGTAGTCATTCATCATCATTCCATTTTAACGCTTAATTTTTGAACTTTGAGTGCAAAATTAAGTTATTTATCAAAAAAATATTTGGCAAACAGTATGACTAATCAACAGGAAATGACTCGGAAAAATATGAAATACCTTAAAAATGCCAAAATACACTGGAGGGGTGCTTTAATACAGCTACAATATCCCACTGGATTGTAGCAAAAATAAAAACTTGTCTGTTCTGAATTTTTATTATTTTTGTTGTTACTATGTGGAGAAGGTCAGCCAGTCTCTGGGCTACAGCTTGGAGGGGGGATATATTGGTTTGGCGTTGCTCAGCTCAGCTTGCCGTGAGGGCTAAATGTCACTGCTTCAGCTGGGCTGATCTGGCGCCCTCCTGCCTCCCTGGAGGGTTGATGGCCAGGCTTGGGAGACTTTTAGCTTCCCAGATTATAGTTCTTTAGCAGAAAATACCTATTCTATTCATTATTGAGCACAACTGAGAATTAGCACACTAGCTAGGAAGAGAGCTAGGGCCATACTCATCTTAAGGCAAAGGCTCTTAATTAATCAAGTGCCGACTGTATAATGAGATTAGATTTAGATTAGTTTTAGATTCATATTCAGAATCCACTTGTCAGCAGGACCTTGTATCCACCTTGTTAAGAGAAGGCTGGCAGTGTGCTGTTCCTGAGCTCTCAAATGTTTGTTGAGTACATCATGAACGTGTCTGGCATATGCTCATTTTTGTCAAAGCTGTTTGATCTCGTGTGCTACTCCATGTCTTTGACTTCTCTTTGTGTGCGTGTGCACTGCAAATAACCTCTATGGACTATTCATCATCTGGCAATTCATCTGCCTAAGCAAACTACAACAAATGAGTAAATGAGAAAATAACATGGACCATGTAGTCCAAAATATGTTAAACATATCCAAATTATTGCATGTTTGACAAACCTGTTTAGTGTTTGCTGCTTTGGGAACATGTTTGGTTGGTTGTAGCTCGATACATAAAGAATATGACTTTCTCAAACCCTCAGAAATGTAAATCAGAACTTTTACGTGTAAGGACCATGCTGATTCTAGACACTTTTAATCTTTCCCATTAAATAGGGCAAGAGAAAATAGCCGGTCATTGTTGCTGACCTCTAAGTACGTCAGACTATTGCAGGACGGTGGCTGACGACATATGCTGCCACCTAATAACCACCTAGACGGTCACTGATAAAGAAGAGCGGTGAGCATGTCACCTATGCAGGATTAAGTGGGAGAGCCTATCCTGCCTGTACAGCTCTTCAGAAAGTAGAGCCTGTGTGAAATTGAACATAGGGCTGCTGCATTTACAATATGTACTAATACTGATGTATTCACAGTTAACTATCTGTTGAATGATGTTCATCATTGCTGATTTATTTCTTTGTGCTACTTTGGTGTGTTCGTAAGACCTGTGTTGTATACCTGCTCTCACATATATACATAAAGACACACACACACACACCAGCCTGCACTCACAGTTGTATACTCACAGTAGTGTTTGTAAGGTGTTAGTAAATGAAAGCCAGATCAGGTATTTAATCAGTCAGACACATTATTTTCGACACTATGATTAAGTGCTTACTCCAGTGTTTGCATATTGTTTGTCTTGCTTCCACATTCTCTGCACCTGCACACACATCCTTGTGGAAACCTGTCTAGCATAGCTTGCAGTTAGAAGGTCTAACAGCAACACTGAAGTGAAAAGCAAAGCATTTTAAATTTTGAAATTAACAGTTGTTAGTGTGAGGATGCATTGATGCATATTGTTAGGTATTGGTTGAAACTACCGATGCTTGATTGCTAAAAGAAAGACTGAACCAAAATACCAATAAGCTCCTGGGAAACTGGTGCTGCTATCAGTATTTTAAAGTAGTAAAACAGATATTTTCAAATTGCCTACTGTCAAAAAAACTTCTTCCCAACGTGTCTAGCCATTAGCTAATCATGATGTGTTCATAAGTGTCATGCGAGCATGTCATGGTTCTGTTTATGTTGGTCTTCTGCTCGGAAGATGGTGTTGTTAACTTAATACATGTAAATAAATTGATTTGATAAGGTAGAAAGCTGCATAATGAATGCACTGGCTAATCCTATTAAAAGACTGGAAAGCTCATATTTGCCTTTTTTTATCCATTTTTTTATTCACTTACACGCAGATTGCAAATGGTGCCACTGTTCCATTTCACAAATGATTATCACTTGCAAATTACAGATGAATTTGCGAGTGACTAACATGAGAGGGAATGATCTCATGTTGCAAATTTGGTGGAACTGGCATCTGAGTTTCACTGATAATGAAGATGATGTCATTTGGCATGGATGATGGTTTTAATGTTTGTTAACAAAGACAATTATTTATAACTTCTAAATGGACTATATTTTCCTTTGACTCTAATTTTTGTGGACTTTTGGTCTGGAAATAAAACTTTTTGTATTGTGAAAAGGGTGATAGTGGTGGTAGACAGACTCCCTTCAGTTTTCAGCTATGAGGAAATTAGTTCACTATAATGCCCTAATAATATTCACCTGAGTTCATTCACTTTGTTACTGCCAGTAATACAAAATAAATCTTAACATAGGAAGTTACTGGTTTCTCTTTTTATTTTGCTAATAATTCTTAGTTGTTTGTTTTGTTACAAATTTAAGTTTGTGCCTTATGGAGTCACATATTTTACATATTAGCTATAAGGCCCATGTTAATTAAATGCTTAGAATGAGTTGTTTGCTTAAAATGTTTAATGATGATGATGATTATTGTTTTTTTTTTATTGGCGTTACTGTTCTCCAAATGTATTTGCACTCAGCCTGCTAAAAGAAAGAGAATTTAACCCACTCCTTTTCACCCAGAGTGAAAAGAATTTTTACATGTTTCTAATGCAGGTAATTAATTTTTCTACTGTTTTTAATCAGGGAGGCTCTCTGAGAGCATTCAGAAAACAAAATAAAATGGAATTATTAGAATATTATATTATAGATTATATTAGGATATTATTATTATTAGAATGTAATAGTAGAAAACAACCATACATGTAGTCATAGAAAAAGTTATGAGATATTTCTTTAATGTCACTGAGGGGGTAATGAAGTTCTGCATTTCAGAGGTGGTTCATCCGTAGTGCCTTGCTTTCATAGAAAACTGTTGATCTCAGCTACCTGATGCTCCGTTGTATCTAATCCCACTGCTTAGCCTTCCACTCAGTCAGCCACACTCAGTTATCACAATGACCATTCCACATGTACCCACAGAGAAGCATGAATAACACTGTTTCCTTGATGGTGATTGGTTAGCTATGCAAAAAAAGTATTTGACATCTATTGCTGAAAAAGGCTTTATAAAGAGCAGACTCATTGTAAGTGAATGGTGGATGCTTTCTGTTGCTTTCTGGGTATGATAGGCAAGAGCATTTAGGGGGTGAAATATGTTCTGTGTGAGTACATCATGTTTGGACAATTACAACTCACCAGTCTTCTGATCTGGTATCATAATTACTAGATTTAAAAGTAAGGGTAGCTTCAGAAGTACAGCCTTACAGCTAAGTCAGTATCAAATTCATCACCAGCAGTAAGACAACATTGCGTAACTGCTCCTGTGCAAAATGTCTCATAATAATCCATGAATATGTCGGGTGAAAGAGTCAAAACAGCTTGTTTGTTTTACCCTTTACAAGGCAGACATAGTGATAAACTCCTATGCACACAAACAGATAAATAGCCTGATAGAAAGCAAACAAGCTGTCTGTTTTTACACAGACCTTGTTTTCCTCGTCACTAAATCTTCAACTGCGGAGTACAGAGCAGCAACACACAGAATCTATACCTTCCCTGTGTTCTGGGGTGCATCCACCTCTTCTTCTCTCTTTAAAATGTTTGTTCTTTGCCTCTTTTTTTTTTTTTTTTAACTTTACTGGCCCCTTACGCTTTATTGTCATGACTGTTACTCTCCATCAGCTGCAGTAAACCAATTCACATAACAACAAACATGTACTCCACCTGTATGAGTGTGTGTGCTGCACCACCAGCAGTAGTTATGAACTGTCAGCAGCCCAACAGTTACTGCTCTGTTGATACCACAACTTAAATATAAGTCTACAGGACAACTATTATTTTCTGGACACACACACACACACACACACACACACACAAACACACACAAGAGCACACCCTTAAACAAATAAACACCGAATGCGGTAGAGGTGCTGATGCACTCATGCCAGCCTTTCCGCAAAAGATCTGCAGGTTAGTGTGTACGTGTGTTGTGTTCCTCACCTTGTCCCAATGTCTGTGACTCCCCCTCCTCCACTCCAGTTGTCTCTGCTGTGCTGTCCTTCATGTAAATCCGCCTCTTTCATAGCAACACTCCACATCTCATTTCTGTGTGTGTGTGTGTGGATGCATGTGTGCTGTGCAGGTGTACCGGAGGCAGGCGTCAACCAGACTGGCAGCGTTGGAGGAGGCAGCGGAGGGGAGAACAGCTTCTTACCAGAGGGAGATCCTTCACCTGCAGAGGCTGCTAAGAGAAAGACAGGAGGCTGAGGAGAGACTACTGCAGTCCAAACGGTAGGAGGGGAGCGAGGGGGAAAGAGAGAGAGAGAGAGAGAGAGGGAGGAGAGAGTGGAGAAGAAACGGTGAGGGGCAGGCAGGCAGGAATCAGGGAGGAGAATAAGGAGAGAATGTGTGAATGAGAGGAGGAGAAGAAGGAGACAGGTGATGGTGTGTGTGTGTGTGTAGCTTAAATAAAATAAAGAGAGACAGTGAGAGGCAGCAGTAAGGTATGCATGGAAGCAGAGCCGGTCACATCAACAAAACAAAACAATTACTGACTAGATACAGAAAGAGAGATGTCTAGACAACAGATCAGTTTCAACCTTTATGTAAATCATCTGTCTTTTTCTTACATTTTACCCCCCACACAGATTAATTAAGATTCCAATAAGAATAACCACACAGCACATCTGCATGGTCAATTATCAACTGGCTTTAGCTTATCATACTGCAGATATATTGATATCTGCATGTATGTTGGCTGAAAAATAAGACTTGTGATACTAATAGATATGTGTTAATTTAGAAACAGTGTGGCTTTTACACAGCTTGTCCACAAGAGAGCACTGATTATATTTCAACTGTCAAATGTCCTGTTGAGCACACATCTTGTTCATAATTCTTTCATAACTAAATACTAGAGATCTTTTAAAAAAAGACTAAAACAAGTTATGTGTTTATGTTAAAAAAGAACACACACATCATCAACCCACAACAGTTCAACAATGCAATGCGCAACGAATGGGACTACACAAACTACACGAAACAGCAACACAACGTGCAGCAACCAACACATCAGCTCCTTTGCGACTGTATATGTCTTTATGCTGCACAGTTTCTGCATTTGTACAGCGCAATTTCCACTCTCATCGCTGTTTTCGGGAGATAGATGCTGACATCACCGTAAACCAGATCACAGAGCTTCATTTTTACATTTCTCTCCACACTAAATCGGTTAATCTGGGGGGGATTGCTGGGGATGAACAACCACATGTGCTTTCCAACAGGATTCTCATAAGTAGTGCCTGAAGCATTTTGTTTTAGAATTACAGAGAAAGGCCTCCTGGTGTGCAAACAACATAAGGTGGTGGGTAGTAATTGGTTTGGTTAAATGTGATAATACCGGATGTAAGTATATAAGAATAAGTATGTTTTTATACTGCACATGTTGTATTTATTCATACAGTGTATTTTTCTTGTGTATATATGTATATATTCTTGACTATGGAGAAAACACTTGTCAGGAGGTAAGAAGAGAAGAGCAATCTTGTAAGTGAAAACTGCATGTAAATGATAACCTCCGGCTACTGCATCAAGCTAATTGAATTGTCTTGGTGAGATTTAGCAACATTTTTGCAACTCTGGTCATTATACTAAGATATGGCAAAGAATTACTTGAAATGGCAGGGCTAGTATGACACCATTGGAAAAATAAATCCCTGCTGGTACTTTGCTGCTCCTGAAACAATCTCCCACCTCCCCTTTATTCCCCTGTCAGTATGTCTGTTTTTAGCTTGGTCTCTGGGCGTGCTGCCTGCAGCTATCAAATGAAAGCTAGCTAATCAGATTGTTAGAAGATCCAGTTGTGCTCTGCCCTGAGTGACCAACAAATCACACACACTACCACACACATCACTCACACCACTAACCTACTGGTTTTATCAAGCCGTGAAACTGCTTTCACCACCACATCAGCTTTACCAAAACACGCACTGTACCCACCAGACCCTGTAGGTCGTGGGGATGCATGTGTGTGAAGCCCTGACCTCCAAATAAAGGCAGCTAAAGTAGACTAGTTTACCAGCCACAGCAAAAATCTGTAACTATCAACTAGCAGTGTAATAGTTGGTGGAGAGATTCTATCCTATTTGTGGTTTTGAGGAACCAGGCTTCCCTTGTTCTCAGCTAGGGCATGGGGAGTTCAGTGATGCACTAGGCTGAAGTCAAACTTCTCACCTCCACACAGAGGAAAAATCTATATCTGCCTCATTCTCTTTTCTCTCTGATCCACTGCTTTGTATTCTGCCCATGCTACCGTAGCAGAGATGCTGATAGGTTGTGATGGCCGCCTGCCTGCTGAGTTCTGCGTAGCCTCCAGGGAAGCAGCACAGCCTGAGACTTCCAGGAGCTCAGGAGGGAATTGAGCCTTCACATCACTTTTCCCCCCTAAAAGCAGTTCTGACTTCCCTATACAAATCCACAAAACATAGAAAGAGCTGCTACATATGAGGGAAGAGTGATCTTTAAGAAGTTTCTGGCATGTTCACATTTTGACAAATTTGACAGATTTTGATTTCTTTCAGCTGACTGCATGTGTAACATTCAGGAGGATTTTGGATGGGTTGGATAGAACATGTGTTCAGTGGTTTGTGGGGGATGCATTATAATTGGTTATAATGGGTGCAATGGGTTGAGAATGTATCAAGAATTGTTTAAGAATGGGTTCACAGTGAGTAAAGAATATATAGTTTTATGGGTTTATGTAAAATATTTGCAGGTTCCATTGATTATTAATTGAAAATATGTTTAGTATGTGTAGTGGTGAGTGTTTTGACGTGATTATGGTGTGTAGAATATATAGAATGGGTTTATTGAATAGCTTTGATTTTGTTGAAATATCATTATTATGTTTTACGTTTTGTTTGAAATGGGTGTAGAATGTGTAAAATAGGTTTAGAAAGTCTGGGGGTACAGACCCTGACTACTAAATGCAGGGTGAACCTATGTTTATTTAGAAATTGTTTCAACTTGGTGAAACTCAGTCCTAATTCTAATTCAGTCCTCTTCCTTTCATGCCTGTTGAAGCCTGTGGTTACTGCAGCCTTAATCTCTCCTGTTTTCACACACTGGAAAATAAGCAGTGAAAATCGCTGACATTATTTTATGTTAATGGCATACACACTTGGGACCTGATGCATAATTAATGCTAAAGCCCATGAATGCAGATAAACACATTTTAGTAGTACTTAATTATCCGTTGCTTTCCCAACACGTTCATGAGTGGTTGTGAGTCTGCTGTATGCAGCACAGCAGAAAGGATCAGAGAGGATCATGGCTCTTGTTTTACTTGTGTCTTGGTAGCTGACATTATAGGTTGGAAGAAAGGCACAGGTTCTGTCTTCCTTGTGTAGTAACTAGGGATGGGAAGATTCACCAATTTGCATCGGTGCGCTGGCATAAACATTCATGATGCAATAGCCCCAATTAAAAAAAGTGTGAGAGGAGCTTGTGAGGCATCATTTCTAACATCTTTTTATTGGTAAAATCTATTTATTTATATATAATTATTAGTAGAGGACCTATGCCTTTATATTTAAGAAATGTAAATAGAAATCAATAATTTGATATTTAGATTGATTCCTCCTCTCTAAACTGTTTCTCAAGCACGCTAGGATGCTACAGCTAAGTGGTGCGCTGCTAAAACGTTACGGGTGGAACTCACACCCTAGAAATGATTGTTCTGCATGTCGGACTAAGTGGATTACTAAAGTATTTTGACAGTAATTGTTTGACTCACGGAGTATATGCATGTTAACTGGAGACAGAATACTACACTACAAAGGCCTGTTTGTGAAAGAGGTCATAAAGAAAAAGCATAAATGATAAATAGCATAAATGCTTCCTTAGTTGCACTAGAGTTGCACTAGTACTAGAGAAACACATTTGTAAAGTAAAAATAGAACTTTTTAAATAATTTATCATTTGCTGTATATATGAAATAAAATCAAACTCTCTGTGCCATATTAAATTGCATATAGCATCATTCTTTTGCATCAAATCACTTCATATTGCGTTGAATCACATTGTGTGGAATCAAATTGTGTCAAATCACACTGCATCACAATAGGGGTGAATCATATCTTATTGCATTGGTAGTTGTTTCATATGTATCTTTAATGTATCGGATCGTTGGCAGTGATCGTTGCATATTGCATTGGCTTCAGTGATGGAAATGCACATCCCTGGTAGTAACCAAGTCTTTTATGACTTCCTACTTCTTGTTTCAAGAAAATATCTTCTGAAAAGTACTAAATAGCACCATGAAATTGACAGTGATGAGTGTTGATAATACAGTATGGCGACCTTTGCAATAGCCACCATGTTTTTGTGCCAAGTTGGTGCTGGGCAAAGATGGATGTCAAATTTAAAACTTGTAATGGGATTCTCTGTTAAGAATAAGCAGATTAGATTTAGGAAAGCAGGTGACATGTACAAATGTCAGACACACAACTAATACTGTTACTACTCGGCCAGTATCTGTTTTGATCAAGGGCTATTAAATTGCCCATTATTATTTGTACATGAGTGGTGTATGAGTATTTGTACTAATATGACACACTTCTATTCAGTTATAGAACAGAGGGTCCAAGACTTCCCTGAAGTTATAATTAAGGTCTGAATGTCTAATACTAGTGGAAGTGTTGTTCTCTGTGGCTGTCTCGCAGCCAGACCTGCCTTATAAACTCCCACTGCTCAGAATAACACAGAATAATGTTAGTATCTGGGCTGACAGGGCAGGGATAGTGAGGAGCGAGTTGTTCTGTTGCAGAGCGATAGACCAAATCCTGAGATGGCTGCAGCGCACTGAAGCTGTAATTGTAATGGAGATGTACTGTGGTGTTGGAGCTGCTGCTGAGCCTTTCTCTATAGGTCAGACTGCAGCTGTGTGGCCCAGTAGTCTCCACAGCTATCCCACCAAAACACACACACACACACACACACACACACACACACACACACACACACACACAGGCTCCTATTGAATTTTCCATCTCTCATAGCTGCAAGATTTATATTTGTCTGTCTGTGTAGCTTCATAGGGAACAATGATGAGAGTGGTTGCCATGGGTAACGCATGTGCGCATGCTGTTTGAGTTTGAGGTAATTAGCAGACGGCAGAGTTTGTGAGGGTCTTCTCTCAAGAAAAACAAGGGACAAAATGTTTTTTAGTCCCAGTCAATCACTCAAAGAAACATCTTTAATTAAGAATGGGGCCCCACATGGTCTAGTCAGTGTTCCCAAGATAAATTTGTGGTCTCAGAGGGGCTTAATGAATCAACAAACAATCTTGCCTTGCCAAACTGCCTTTAAGGAACCAAGTCCTCATATCTAAACAACAAAAGAGGAAGGCTTTCTCAGCTTTAAAATTATCCTTTTGGCTGATATAAAAACTATTCATATGAGCTTTTCTTGATCTGCCAACTCTGTGGGTAACATTTGGTTAGGCAACTAAAACTACTTTAATAGGTTAGAGACAGATCATAGTCATAGTCATAGTCTTCTTGAACAGGGTCCCTAAAGTTTTTACCATTGTCTTATTACCTTGAGACTAACCAGTAGGTAATATTTACATCGACAGATTCACAATGAACAACAGAACCATAGATATCATCTTATTTATTCCACACATTCTTCAGGATTTGGTAATTTTCAAACTTTTAGTCTTCTGCCCCAGTCATGACGTGACATTACTTTAGGCAATTTATCAGATTTTGTGCTGCTCTCTCTGGAGCCACAAAAGGCTTTATACTTTTTTCACATATGATGTGTAAAATTGATGGAGTTCCCCCTTATCTACATCCTGGCAGCAGAGACTAATGTGGAACTTCTAACAAATCTGAAGTTAGCTGGACTAAATTTGACCATGGTAGCTCTGAAGTTAACAAGAAACTTAAACAGCTGTTAGGAAAATACCTCAGCATTTAAACTTACAGACTGAAGTGGTTGTCCTACAACAATAACATCAACTTTTTTGTTGTTTGACTTATTTGTAAAGAAAGTACTTAATGTGTGTGTTACTTTTAACTATAAACAAGAGTCTACAGAAATGCTAGCGGCTCTGTCAGGCGAAGTGGTGCTTTGGGCGAAAGGCTAACATCAGCATGCTAACACGTTCACAGTGACAATGCTTAACATGTAATGTTTACCGTGTTCACCATCTTAGTTTATATGTTAGCATGCTAACATATAAACTAAGAAGCACTCAACACAAAGTACAGCTGATGTTGATGGGAATGTCATTAGTTTCCTCACTGAGACCTCACTGAGGTGCTAGATGAAAAGTTTGGTCACTAAAGTTATTAGGGATTGAATGTTCTGGTTCAAGATTCAAGAGATTTTATTGTCACGTCCACAGCAACACAGCAGATGCCAACATTAAAGGCACTGAAATTTGGCTTCTTTGAGCTCTAGTTCCAATTAGAGTATATAATAAAATATTAACAATTACAATTACTTATTTACAAAAAAGTGCGGTATTGCACATAAGTGATTAAGTTTCACTTCGGCTCTCTAAATCATGACAGTTGACTATTTGGATGCCACTTCAGATATAATGTTTCCATGTATGTAGACAACTGCTCCTATCGAGATATCTATTTCTTGTCTTTTAAACACAGCTCCTTTCCTGATGACTGGAAATGTGCCATTATCATGCCTATTTTTAAATCTGGAGACCGCCTTGAAGCCAGTAACTACTAAGTATACTGCCAGTACTGTCAAAGGTTGCTGAGAAAGTTGTCATTAAACAACTGACAACATTTCTTAATACAAGCAATTTTGGTCTACATTGTATGCAATTTGGCTTTAGAGCAAATCATTCCACTGAAACTGTTACCTTGCACTTAATAGAGCAAATTAAATCAAGACTTGACAAAGGAGGAGTAGTTGGTGCTGTATTTTTAGATCTGGGTAAAGCATTTGATACAGTCAATCATGATGTTTTAATATCGAAACTCTCTAAATTTAACTTCTCATCTAGAGCATGGGCATGGATGTCTTGGATTATGATGATGGATTATCATATTTATCTAATAGGATACAATGTGTTAAAGTTGGTGACACACTGTCCAGTAACATGAAGTGCACAATGGGTGTTCCACAAGGGTCGGTGTTAGGTCCCCTATTATTTAGCCTATATATTAATGATCTCCCTCAACAGTGTCATGATGTAGAACTACAAATGTATGCAGATGACACTGTTGTGTACACACATGCAAAAACAGCTAAGTTAGCTGCTGCTAAGCTAACAATTGCATTGGAAAGGATCACACATTGGCTTGATTAATCATGTCTGAGTCTAAATGTAAACAACACAAAAGGTATGTTTTTCTCTTAAACTATGGTACAACCTCCTAACGCTGATTTTTTTTTTTCATCATAGGTGAAAAAATTGACATAGTTACTGATTTTAAATATCTTGGTGTGACACTGGATCCAAATTTGAACTTTAAGAAACATGTTTAAAAAATGGTTAAAAAACATAAAGTACAACTTAGCAAATTTTAGACATATTAGAAACTGTCTCTCTTTGGATGCAGCCAAGATATTTATGCATGCTATGATTCTTTCCCGTATGTCTTATTGCATCACATGTTGGGGGCAGGCTGGAGAAACAGCCATAAAACCTCTTGAGTCCTTATATAAACAAACTCTAAAAACTCATACATAAAGCCAATGCATTTCCATCACTGTAGGGTACTGAAGAAATACAATTTACTGAGCTTTGGCAATTTTAGATTATTCTCAAATTTGTGCCTGGTTTATAAAATTTTAAATGGTTTTGCCCCTCGTCCACTATGTGACTTTGTGTACACTCACTCAGTAAGTTCTATTAGATCCTCCTGAATATCCTCTATACAAGATTGTACCATACCTTTTCGTCGCACTGCATTTGGGCAGTCAGTTTTCTCTGTGAAATCCACAACTCAGTGGAATGCCCTACCTGATGATATGAAGAACTGTAGTTCAATCAATATATTTAAGGCCAAACTAAAAAATCAACTAAAGACCAATCAGCTGTGTGACCACTGAGTCTAGTTTACATTATTAATTTTTAATTGACATTCTGGGTGTATGTGATGTGTTGTTGTGTGTAGCTTTGTATTTTGTATGGTGTTTTCTGTGTGTTGTTGTTTTTTTGTTTGTTTGTTTTGGGGTTTTTTGTTTGTTTTTTTGCTTTGTACTGTTTGTTGTTGTGCTGTTGTATGTTTTGATTGTGGGGGACTACAGATGCAAATTAGCTTCGAGCTAACACTGTCCCAATCAATAAATCAAATCAAACAAATAAATGGGATATACTAATGATGTACAGAATGTCACTTTCATAGTGGCCTCTGCTCTGCATTTAAGCATTGTTGACGTTAAATTATCTTGTCTCATTGGTCACATATGTTTTTGTTTCTCTGCTTTAAGACAGAAAAGCAACTGATATAAAACTACATCCCCAACCCTTATCTATGCATCATAAGTGGTGGTTTACGGTTTACATTACTAAACATTATTAACTTATGTCTTAGAAGGTGGAGGTACAGCATGTTCATCTTCTTCAAACCAGCAGACAGTACACAGATTATCTGACATACAGTGTGCTGATGTTGCCTGATGCCAGCATATAATAAGAGGCTAAGTGAGTCCAGACAGAGCAGCTGATTGCTTCAGTTGCTGACGTGTGAACAGCATATGACAGAGGAGCTTTAACGCATCGTCCATTATAACAATAACAGCACACACAGGTAATTACGTGCTCCCTCCCTGGAGCTGTTATTCTTTTGTTATCACTATCCCTCCTTCTTTCCTGTCTGTGTGAAGTAGTAGGTTGTTACAGTAATTCATTCATCCAGCATGTGCGTACTTGTCCCACTTTTGTTTTTCTTGCACTTTGAAAACCAAAAAGCCAAAGAATGATTAGAACCGACACATGAGCAGCATTAAAGGAATAGTGTTTGAGTTGATCATATACTGTATACTACGCAAGCAGAAAGAAACTTAAACTTTAAAAGTCAATGTCATGATGTGATTTAGTATTTTGGTCGCTAATATGCAGAATATTCAAAGTTGATAGACATCATCATAATTTTCCAGATTTACTGTGGCTGCTGCTTGTTTTCCAGCCTGATTTGTTGGTTTTCACATATTTCACCGTTTCATCATCTCATCAAATTTTGTGGCTAGAACTGAAACTCTGAAGCACAGATTTCTATATGTGTTGTGGCCATCAATGTGAGGCTGATGGTTTTGTACCTTGAATGGATTACAGTTAAAAGTAATGGACAAAATAACTACAACAACGTCCCTCTGATAGTGTCTCAATAAAATCAAACATTTATAAGCTCACAATACCAATATTTATTTTTATAAGGATTGTTGAATTGAATCATACAGTACGCTCCTGTTTTTTGTTTTCTTTTTCATCCTCTGTGCCTGTATGCTCCCGGACCTTTCCAGCACTGGAAAAACTTTAGCTACAGTATTGCTCATTTACGTAAAATAACTTTGGTTATGGTTTATGTTATGATTAGGCAGAATAGCTCTAACTGACTTTTACCTCTACTTATCCAAAATATGGTATGGACTATTAAAAGTTTGTGTTCAGGTCAGGTTGTGAATTGATTTGACAAAGATTCTCTGTACAAAAGCTGCATAAATGTGAAGTGTGAAGAATAACTTCTCGAACTCAACAAACAAAAACATTTAACATGGTTGATTTTTTTTTCTCTACCACACTTGGTGGTATTTCAGCACATTTTTTTCTCACCACAGACCGTTCACATTCAAACTTAGAGACATAATGTTCATTTTATGACCACATTGTGACCATTAAAATGTCATCACATCTCTCATTTGACTGATTAGGCTGAAACAGGCTTGTGTTTCTCAGTGTTAAATAGCTCATATGGAGGAAAACTTCAGAAAACGTATGTCATTGTATCAGTTGAGTTTGAATGTGTGAACACCACCGACAGTCGTGCCGCTCTGACAGTTATTCCCATATGATCTGAATGCAGTATAACACCTTGGCTGAGCCCAATGATTGCTGCTTTATTTAGAAACACTCCTCTTTTTCCTGCATTGTGCCTGGTGAGTTCATTTGATGAGGAAGTGCTCTTGTACTTCAGCTAAAAGATCCTCACTAACACAGAGGTGAGTGTTGTGGCCAGTGGGATTCACTGTAAAGCCATCAGACACGCTGACTTTAAAAAGCTCTATGTTTTATTAATAAACTCTAATTGAAGGAGGTGGTGTCTGGGCCACCACTTGATCTGTGTGTGTGTGTGTGTGTGTGTGTGTGTGTGTGTGTGTGTGTGTGTGTGTGTGTGTGTGCGCTTGTGAGATGTATGAGGTTTAATCCAATCCTAAGTGTGGTTTGTTTTACCTGGTTTAAACTCTGCCAATCACAGTGATATAGCATCTTTATCTCAACATTAGTGCAAGTCATAGACACCGATGTTAGCTGAATAAACATTGTTGTGTTAATGAAAATCCCAGATTATAAGAAAAAACTAATGAACTGATTGTTGATCCAAGGGCTGTTTTTTCAGCAAATTTTAACAAAATCCAGTCACAACTATTTGATATGATTTTCTCCTGCTAACACAACCTTCCTTTCATTCATGTTTCAGAGAAATAAAATGCGAATTGTTAGTAATTCTAGCATAATTGTCAATCTTTCTGTTATTTGTGTCATTCTGCCTCATTTTACAGAGGCACACCTCACAGTTTACAGTAATAATGCACGTCAGAGTATAAACTGCATCCCAATCTGGTGCACCTATTTATGAATCCAAGTATGGAATGCATCATAAACTAGCTCACACAAACTTAATAAATCTGGCTATTAGTACAATTGGCAGTACTAGCAGCTCTTTTACATGACGGGAAGACATTTGATTTAGTGTTCATGTAAAAAATATTGGAATTTATTATTATTCTTTATGGTCAGGAACAGGTTAACGTACCTGAAGTGAACTGTACTTCCTGATGTGAGCTGTGTGAAATATAATTGAGCAAATAGTTTTCTATCTGGTTGGGTAAACAGAAGAGGTTTCAGCCTTTTTATAAACATTGCAACTGACAACACAGGATAGCTGATAAGAGCTCAGAGCTCCAACATTCAAGAGATACTGGGAGCAATGTATTGCTTTGCTATAGGTCCTCTGAATATTGTGTTAGTAAAGAATGTACTGTAAAGTAAATATGAAAACTGTCCTAAAGCATTTGTCTATGTGACAAAAATAAGATATCTTTCTGCAGACCCCTTCAAAAATTATTTGTTGGCAGTTATGCAATTTTTACCAGGCTCTCCTCCATTTTACTCTACTACTCTACACCATCCTGGTGTTCATTACTGCTATGGGCCTTTTCTCTATTTCAATTATGAATACAGTTCTTCAGGCACTACTTAGGAAATAATTGGGAAAGAAGATGACGCATGCAGTTGTATTCCTAGCAACCTTGCGTTTTTTGGATAAGAAAGAGGAGGAGTGGTGAGAATGGGCAGTCCTGAGATGCTTTAGTGCTGCACAGTGGCGACAGAAGTTTGAATATAGAACTGTGAGACCCACTGCAGCCACTGTGTCCTTATGATGTCACCACTGTCTGCCGTAGTCCTGATGGTGGTGGCGATTGCACTGTAGAAACCGGAGATCACTACACTGATTTCCGCTGTGTAAGAAAGTAGAGACACTCTCAGGTCTTCCTGTGGTCATCCTGATCATTGAATGTAGACAAAGTGACACATTATGAAGCTTCATGACAGCAGCCATGCGGTATCTCCCCTGTTATTCAACCTAAGTGCATGTACCCCACTACTACACACACACACACACACTTACCTTCAGTGTATTAGTGCTACCGCAGTCTGTTCACCTTCTTCGTTTTTCATTCTTCTGCATTTTATTGCTTTGCTCATCATGTAGGTTCATTTAAGTCAGTCTACATGGTATTAGTATTATTTTCTCTTTCTTTTTTTGTTGGATGAAATTTTCAGAAATTTGTTTTGTATTTTGACTTCCTTGATGTCATTCTTTTCTCCTCTTTGCTTCTCCAGGGATATAGAGGAGGAGCTGGAGGTGGTGTGGCAGGCAGCATCCAGAGAGAACCAGCAGATGAAAGAGACTCTTTTGGACTCAAGGCTCACCGGGGACCTCCATGGTTGGGCCTTTTCCAACAGCACCTCTCCCGGCTGGCCTTCTCAGGCCCCAGATGAGAGCACCACATCTACCTAGCATCATCCACATCATCTCTCATGTTCACCTCTCATCAAAGCCCTGGGCTCCAGAGAAGTTCCGTACTTAAATCTGACTCAGATCACCAAAACAACTCCTTGGACGAGAAGCACAAGCATGGGCTGAATTTCTATTGCTAGAACTCTTGGAGCCATAACCCACAGGTGTGCTTGTCCATTCATACTGGCACAATAGACATGTTATGTTTCTGTAGATGAGTTAGAGTCAAAATATCAACCTGCAGGTTTCTGCCTGCTTGACTTTGCTTCTCAGATAAAATCATTGTAAACTTGCACCATCCTTTGTAACCAATAAACTGTTAAACTACATTGTAATCACATCTATCTGATGATAGCTGAAATCTCTCTGTGGAAGCCAGCATGTACAGTTAAAGGGAGACAACAGTAATCTGAGGAAGCTCATTTAATACATTTTTGTGCTGTAAGTAAATTTGGTTTGGACATTGCAGTGAACAGAGCGGCCAAAGAGGTGACATTGGACTGTGCAGTCAGAAAAACTCCACTTCTTGAACAGTGTGATATCCAAAGAGTTTTGTAATTTGTTAAAAAAAACTTTCTTTTAAAACAGTCTCAGGGTTTTACAGACTATGCCAAATAAGTCGGACTGTTGAGCTTGATGAGGGCTCTCCTTTCCCAGAGAATGTAGCCAATGTTGCCATCTGCTGGACCCACGTGGTAATATAATTGTTACAGTAGCAACACTACATGGTACAGACATGGAGAAGCAACAGGTACACTAAATCACTGTTTGTGTTTGTGTTCTAAATCCAGGGGTCAAGTAAAACAGAAGACATCCACAGACTTTAAACCTTTTAACCACAGGAAATCAAACTGACTGTATGTTTAAAATGACCAAAAGAATATTGAGGGATTTATCAAGAGGAGATACTGTTGATTATATTTGCTTTGTCAGAAATAAATGTAGACTGAAGAGTAAAAGTGTTAACGGAAAATAAGTGTTTATACACTTAGAGATGAACATATTTAGCTCTATTGTCATACAATTATTACCTTTATTAACTATTGTGTTAATACTGTATTTTGTGACATCCTAAATTTAAGTTTATTTGATAAATTAATATGCTTTAGACACAGTAGTGTAGTGACTATCTTGCTACTGTGTAAGCAATAAAGCAGATTTTCCCAGACTCAAAGGCTCATTGATTTACTGTGTGACTCAATCTTTATTAAGATAAACCAATACAGTATTTGTTTTTCCACTACAAATCAGCACTTGAACCAATGTCTTTTTATTGTATCTGAGTACTTTCTATCAAATACAGACCATCAGCCAAGAACATGTCATGACACACAGTGACTAAGACACTATAACGTCACCTCTTTAATATTACCACAGCCCTGCTGGATTAGACTGGAACCACGAGGTCGACTGCAGTCTGTGTACAGATGTACCACAAATCCCTGCTGACGAACACGGACCGAAAGTGACGGCGTTGCAGAGGCTCAGACATGTATGGTAGCTGTTTAAGAGATGAAGGATACTGCTAATACCTGGTGTAACTTGGTGAGCTTGCTAACATATGAAAACAGCCTACTGTCAGCCAAAACGTCTGGTGGAAAATATGACCAACAAATCAATCAGCCAAGTTACAGCATTGCTCTCAGCCACAGTGTCGTCAGTCAGAAATTTTCAGCTCCTGCTTTAAAAAAAAACAACAACTGCAAATTACCAGTAACATGACAGCTTGCTCAATTCAGCGTGACTGATATTTCCACAACATTAACTACATCACTGGGCAGTAATGGTGTTAGACTACCTTCCTCCTAATCTATGCTGAATGTGGGTTGGACAGGCTTTTCTATTTGGGGATGGAAACTTAATTTAATGATGTTGACGTTGATGGTGGCCCCCAAAGGGCAAAACACATGCAAAAGCACAAGCACAGACATGAAAACAGAAGCATTATGAGACAAACAACAAATACATAGAAAGTGAAAAGAAAATGAAAGTGTTCTATCAAGCCAGGTCAGGCTGACACCTTATTAAAAGGAGGCATCCTGTTCATCTTTGGATCCAACACAGTGTTCAAAAAAAGTTGTTTGCAGACCATCCATGTTAAAACTTTCTTATTTAACCTGTTGTTCTGCCAGTTATTGATGGCAGTGGAATCTGTAGCTGTATCCTTATAAAACAGACCAGTGATAAATAAACTTGTGAGTGTTTCATTTGAAATAGTGTCGAAGAATTTCAATCAAAGCTCTGTAAGGATGAAAAGCAATTTTGACAAAATCCTTGCACATCATAAAGTCATATTGGCAGGTTTGTAGGAACAAAAACTCTGAGGAGCCTGAGAAGAATGATGTCTCACTTGATTTAAGATGTTTCAGTTTTCTGTCCTTCATCAGGTAAAACAGAATGAATGTCAAATTTTAATGAATTTTGCATGATGAAGGTCAAATATTAAGACCTAAATCCCTCTACTCTAAGGTTTCCTCTTCAGAATAGTTTATCATTGAAAACATAGTTATTAAACTGTGCTCTGCAAGGTATTTAGTTAAAAACTTGTCAACTTATGAAATCCATTACCATCGTTTGTTTAACAATGTGAAGATCTATCACAACCTTTGTGCGGCTCTATTGTGAAATATAAAACCTCTGTGATAAGGCCAGTAGACAGGACAGGCTGACAGTTTGTGTCAATATTGAGTGGACATAAGACAAGTTTTTATTTTTAAATATCCTACAATTACATTTAATGAGAAATGGACGGACACAATTGACAGTATTTTTTATCACCAATACACAAAACAAGCTTCAAAAACCTGCCTCACCAAACTCTGCAGGCACAGAATCTGCAAGTATTGAAAACCTATAGAGCTGAAACGATCAGTCGAATAATGATGGGCAACTATTTTGATAATCGACAAATTGTAAAAAATGTTTTGCAAAAATTGTAAATTCAGTGGTTTCAGCTTCTAAATGTGAATATTTTGTGGTTTTCTAGCCTTCTACAATGGTAAAGTGAATATCTGACTATTAGTCGGACAAAACAAGATATTTGAAGATGTCACAATAGGCTCTGAGAACTTATAATGGGATTTTTTATTTGCAGCCATTCTATAAACTAAATCATTAATTGATTAATCGAAAAACTAATTGGTTTATTAATTGATAATGAAATAATTTGTTGCAGCCTTAAACAGCTGTCTTCCATACAGCGTAAACTGATAGAAGCAGTGTTCTGGACCGCCACTGAGCTGAACTACATTTCTCTATACAGTGAGTGTTAGTTTATGAGCACAAAATTGATTTGGTTATTTTTGCATAACACAACTCATCCAATGCATTGAAGGTTGCACAATGTAAAGTCCAGTTTGATAACAGTACAGTTCAGTATGTAGTAGGTCAGCAGGCTCTGAAAAGAAGGTGTTTGTGGATCTCAGTCTTTTTCCTGAGGGAAGAAGTTCAAAGAGTCTGTGTCCAGGGTGGGACGGGTGGATTAACTTCCATTGAATAGTATGTTAGATCTGCCAACCTGTACGCATTTTACGTAGTAGGTACGCATTTTGATATCGAAGTACGCTGGTACGATTTGTCACTCTAAGCTACCCAAAAACTGGTGACGCCTGTGAGTTCAATTCATAAATCTATGGCTCAATTGTGCACGTGCAGTACTCAAGTCCAACAGCAGGAGGCAGCAACTTGTAGCCTGCCGAAAAGCAATAGACGAAAAGTTCGACCAATCATAGCACCGGATTCATTCCTCAGCCTTCACCCGAATATCAGCAGGGATATGGTCCGTACATCCATGACGTGGTCATACTTGACAAATAAATAATGACATTACAAGAGACTGCAAATCGAAAGCAACATGTCACAGATTTTAACCCTCTCGATACCCCTTCTCACTCCAGCAGGCTCTTTTCTCAAATGAGGACGCTTTTTTTTTTTTTAACTCCGTTGTAAACGGACTGGGGTGGATGTGGAAAGTTGAAATTGTGAATTGTGTTAAGTTAACGCAGACCTTCCAACTTTGGGAAAATATTTAACGTTAATAACGTTAGCCTAACGTTACGTAATTAGCAAGCTAGCTTGCTTGCTCACCAGGCATTTAAGGTGGCAAAGTAACGTTGGGATAAAGGGGAGAACGGGGTAAATAGAGCCAGAGGATAAAATGAGCCACCCACCTTATCTAGGTAACCATAAACAAAAGTAATCACGTGACCACAAATTAAGAAAGTATAGTTCACATTACTCAATCCATCTTGGACTCAAGCACATAGAGAGAGTGGTCAGCAAAACAGAGCTAAAAAAAAACATTTTTGTCATGCCAGGTGAATTCATCATGTCACTAAAGTTATCAGTTTTGTATCTTAATTAAAACAGATAAGTTTTGGACATTATTACATGTTAATTTGTCACTGTAAGCTACAAAACAAGGTCATAAACTTAGCATAACTGTGGATCTGAGCCACTGTGTGAAACAGTTTTGTCAAAATGGAGGTTGTGGGGTAAAACGTGCCAGTGATGTTGGGGCAAGTTGAGTCAATGACTCAATTTACCCCCAAAAATTATTTTCTGATATTCTAGAGGCTAGAGACACTGTTCATGTTTGATCCCTGTTACAAATGCTGCAGTGTTGATGGATAAATACCTAATTGTTGACTAATGTTAAATTTAAGCCACAAACAAACATGCTGTACATACAGACAGGTGACAAATTAAAGGAAAAGCCAACATAAAGTGTCTTAGTAAGGTGTTGGGCCACCACGTGCCACTAGAACAGCTTCAATCCCCCTTGGCACTGATTCTACAAGTCTCTGGACTCTTCTGGAGGGATGAACACTATTCTTCTAACAGATATTTCCTCATTTGGTGTTTTGATGATGGTGGTGGAGAGCGCTGTCTAACACCTCAGTCCAAAATCTGCCCTAGGTGTTCAATTGGGTTGAGATCTGGTGACTGTGAAGGCCATAGCATATGATTCACATCATTTTCATACTCACCAAACCATTCAGTGACCCCTCATGCTCTATGGATGGGGCATTGTCATCCTGGAAGAGACCACTCCCATCAGGATAGAAATGTTTCATCATAGGATAAAGGTGATCATTCAGAACAACTTTGTATTGATTAGCATAGACCCTTCCCTCTAAGGGGACAAGTGGACCCAAACTACTCATTAGAGTAGTGATCATGTCTTCCTCCATACAGAAAGTAAATATTGCTCTTTCCATTCTCACACCACACCGGCTCTGGATCACCTGACTGTCATCAACCACCTGCCTGCACAGCTGATCTTGAGTGATGTAATACCTCCTCAGCATATACAGCAGAGGGCAGTTTCCCACTGGCTGTCTGTCGCCGCACACTTGTTCAGCACAGACTTATCTTTAAGAGGTATGACTAAGCAGCATAAAAACTTCCTCATACCAGTGGACCAGTGGAATGCCCCCATAGCTAGAGCCTTGCCTCCACTGTTGTCACATATTTACAATTTCTCCCACATCTCAAGCTCAATGCCATGTTTTAAAAGCTGGCCAAAATCCAGTTCTGACCAGTTACCTGTCAATCACCAGTTTTAAAAATTAAAAATGAGTGAATAGTTAATTGTTCAGTTTTAATTAAGATGACCCTGACACCCCCCTTTAGTCTTTATCACTTAGTCTCATCTAACTACACTGCTG
This sequence comes from Thunnus thynnus, assembly GCF_963924715.1. Lineage (NCBI taxonomy): Eukaryota > Metazoa > Chordata > Actinopteri > Scombriformes > Scombridae > Thunnus > Thunnus thynnus. The sequence goes on along the minus strand of NC_089517.1, from coordinate 32,780,515 downwards.
TCACTCAATTTGCCAGGTTGACTCCAAGAAATAAGGAGGGACAACCTCTGAACAGGCCAACCTTTGATCTCTATAAAAAAGCGACCTGTGTAACACAGAGTAAAATGCTGCCTCACTGTCAACTTTAGGTTTAGTTTGAACAAGCTGCAGTGCGTCGTGCTTGTCCTCAACACAGAGGTATTGTTCACTTTCTCTGTTCTACTTAACAGCAGGAGTTTCATTAGTTCAGTTGTAATGTGTTTTGATCAGTTTTGGTTGTTTAGTTTGTTACTGTAGTATTTTGTTATAACAATTTTTTTGTTTGTTTTTGTTTGTTTGTTTAAATTAAGCTTATTTTATCAGGTTCTTTCAATTTACCTTTTTTTACATAAGTATATTTAATTGTTTCATACTTTGCTCAAATATGCAAGAGCATACAATCCCTTGGAGGATTTCTCTGGTTTCACAGATATTGGTCTGTGCTGTGTGATTAATAATATACAAAGTCTTACTTTTATTATCATATCTATTCTGCATAACACATAATACAGTCTAACACATTACAACAGATTCAACCGTTTTGCATGTGCTTATTATGTAATATAAACAGCATTTTGTTTTTTGCATGCATGTGCGTGAGGATGAGTTTGGATGTGGAAACACAGTATGACTGGAGGTGAGACGCTGGTAGGAGGAGAGCTCCTGTAATTCATTGACACCCTGAGTTTTAGATATTACTCATGAGGTGTAAAAGAAAGGTCCCGCTGAGGGCAACACATTGGCTCAGTGGTTTACACTGTTCTTCTCTCTGTGTTTGTTGTCTGTCAACAATAATTGTTGATCTGGTAAAACAGTCACTTTGCACACTTGCTGCTCTCTGTGCAGGACAAAATGAAGAAGGATTATTCTTTGGAGACAAACCATACTCAAAGAGTCTCCTTTGTAAGTACAGACCAAACAACCACTTCTAGCAGAACACTCCTGACCTCTCTGCATGTTGCTTTCACTGCTGGTTATCTTTTTCTCTCCTATTGTTTCTCTTGCATCCTGTGTTTTTGTGGCCGATGTGTTTGATCTCATTTTTGAGACTAGCTGGAATATTGACTAAAAGCACTCTCTCTCTTTTATTCTATCTTCATACTCTGCACAGCTCTGCCTTTCTGTTTGATTCTCTTTGTATTTCTGACTCATAAGACAGAGGATGTTGTCCGACGTAGCATTGGATCTGAGGCCGCCGGTCCAGAACATACTGATTCGGACTACAGCGAAATACTCCACCCTTCCCCATTCAGAAAATACGAGCAGAGCATTCAGATCTTGAAACCCTTCCGCTGGTCTTCATCACAGTCAGTTTTATTTTTTACATACACTACTTTGTCTTTTTGATGCACTTTAAAATATAATTTGATAAACAATTTTGAGGCAACATGTTTACAGACAACTACAGTACTTGGCCAGTTCTGTTGGCTCATACTGCTGCATAGTTTTCTCTTCACAGAGCTGATATTGGGTACGTTTTCTTATGTCTAGGTCCCATCCTGTCGACAATGCAGGTTTCCTTTCCTTCACAACCTTTGCCTGGATGACCCCCATGATGTGGGCCATGTTCAGGAATAAGGTGGACCCAAGTTCTCTCAACCTGTCTCCTTTCGATGTTTCCGACACCAGCGGAGAAAGGTGTGACACTCTTCATGCTGACTCATGGATGCCCCACATTTCACTACTGTCATTTGATGCAATTACAGAATATTTGTAGACATGACACATCACATGACTAAAGGCTGAAATTCATATCTGGAAAAAGAAATCATGAAAAGCAGAGGAAACATCCAACAGGGAATGTGTGTATTGTCATTATACAGCAAGTGTCATCAGAGTGTTTTACTCAAGCCGCTGAATCTGTGCTGTGCAGACTCCAGAGACTCTGGGAGGAAGAAGTGGCAAAGGTGGGCCTGGAGAAGGCCTCTTTGGTTCGAGTATTCTTTCGCTTTCAAAGAACCAGGCTGATTCTATCTACCATTGTTGGAGTCCTTGCAATGGTGATGGCGTTTCTGGGTCCGGTGAGTCGCTGCATTTTGCGTAAATCACTTCTTCATTGATTGACTGGGTCCAACAGCCTCCTCTGAGGTTTGTCCTGCTATCACATTCATTGTTAATCACTCTTGATTACAGAATCGAAATTGTCTGCAGTAAGAAAAACACAAAGGTGATGTGTTTAAAATGGGTAATTATGCTTTAGTCAGTCAGTAATAGATTCAGAAAGAATTCAGATATTGATTTTAACACCCCCCCCCCATCTAATAATATAATAATACATCTTTAATATAAGTTTAAAATCCAAAATCTATTAATATGCAAACATTGTTCATTGTAAATAAAAGTTTAGCTGCTGGATGCAAGATGTCTCCAACCTCACTGTAAAGTCCACTCTCAGTATGTACACTGGAGGTTTCAAGTTTCCACACATTGCACATTGGACCACAGTTACCTCCAAACTAGTTGTGTTGTCACAAAATCAACAATAGGCAAAGCACATTTTTGAGTGGAGGGGGACTTTAACTATATTTTAGAAAGGTTTTTTGTTGGCAATTGTTGTAAGGACAGTTAGTTATACCTGAGCAATTTTCCTATTTTTGTTAATATGTTGATAATTGTTATAATTGAATAATTGTTGGCGCATTGCTATCTTGAGGAAGCAGAGAGCGATTGCGCTATTGAACAACAAAAACCTGGTCTAAAGTCAATGGCGCAGTGTTTCTATGTTATTTTAAGTGCACTCTGCTTGTTACACACACAGGAGGAGGATTACAATGTGAAAGATTATTATTGTGTATATTTGTATATTTTAAAAAATACATGTCATAATGCCTAGTCATAATATTTATCAGAATTAACTAATCGCAGCAATGACGGATTAAATTGTTTAATTATTTGACCAAATCGTGGCAATACACGTAGGTATATAAACAGGCGGCCAACAACGGATCAGACACAGGTCAACTTTCCTGCAGCGTCAATACATGATGACATGAGGAACATATGAGGAAATAAATAATGTGAAAAAACTGATTAAACTAAAGAAGGAAATAAATCTGAACAGCTTCTAGTTGCTGCCAGCAGCAGGATCAACACCTTGGAGAGCTGATCAAGTCCTGATAACTATGTTGATGATTCTTTACATGATTCAAATAAATGATTTAATTTTTGAACAATATTTAACAAATATTCTTTAACATTTTTGAGAGTACAGTGATCAGGTTTCCATACTTTCAGCAATTAAAACCCTGCTGATTTGACCTGTCACTCCAATTTTAAAGAAACCAAAGCTGTATTTAATTAAATAAACCTTTTCAAAAACCAAACGAAGATAAATTTGCAACAAATTAATAAACAGGACTTTAAACCGGTGGTCTGTGGCTGACCACGGGAGGGTCCAGGAGCAGCAGTGTGCTGGTTATGGATCGTGCGCTTTCCCTTTGCGCACGAGCAGATACGTTCTCTGTTCCTTCTTACTACTTGGCAAATGCGCCGTCATAATAGCAATCCGCCAAGGTGCAAGTGCACCTGGCTCTTAAAGGGAATGGGAGATGACACTGTGATTGGTTTGTTGCATGTTACGCCGAAAACACACCCATGATTAATTAGGAGACTAAGGACAACCCCTTTAAACCTTGCGCCTGGCGCGTCGACCATTTTTCCGCCGTTAAAATAACAAAAGTGGATTTGGACACACCCTTGATGCAATTGCGCCATGAGCCTCAGACCGTGCGCTTTAGATCGTTAAAATAGGGTCCAGTATGTGATTCACATACAGCTATAGTTTTGTGCTTTTATTAATAGCAGAAAAAACACAAATTAATGGTTTCAAGTTTCCTTGTTGCTTTTGTAAACTGGATATGAAGACAGACCACACTATGTGCACAGCTAAGTACGGAAAATGCTATCTGTTACTTTTTATGTTAATCCAAGCCACTATAGCTGCAATAATGACACTCTGAGGTTGTGCCTTCATTTTTTCCAGAAAGTTTATACCAAAGTTTACACTTTGAATCTATATTACTTTTTAAAATGACATGTCTTGCAAACATGTAATGACCCTGCTAACTAAACAACAACAAGACTGTTTAATGCTGTAAGTGTTACAAACATCTCTGTCTCTCTCTCCCCTCAGGCTGTTCTGGTCCATGAAATCCTGAAGTATGTTGATGATCCAGATAATTCCATAGTGTCCCATGGCGTGGGTCTGTCCTTTGGCTTGTTCTCCTCAGAGTTCCTCAAAGCCTTCCTACTATCCCTGATGTGGGCTTTGAACCTGCGCACAGCAGTCCGACTGAAAGGTGCCTTCTCTGCAGTGGCCTTTCAGAAAGTCATCTCTCTGCGGGTGCACAGCAGCATTTCAATGGGAGAGGTAAAGACTGTGATACAAACTAAACGGTCTCCAGTTTGGCACTCCAGAACTGCTTCACCCATCATTTATAATTTCTTAGGAAGTAGACATTAGTGTGAAGTAAATGTGTAATTTTTGCTTTAATAAAGTTTCACTGACAGTAAAACTACTTTTGATAGACATTTGTATACCAACATTTCTAAAAGGTCTTAATTAATGTCCTTCTAGGATTCAATTTGGATTTCAATCTTTGATTTTCTCTCTCTCTCTCTTTCTCTCTGATCAAGATGGTTAATGTTTTGACTAATGATGGCTACAAGATCTTTGAGGCAGTAATTTTCTTGAGCTTCATGATTGCCACCCCAGTTCTCTTGATTGTCTGTGTCTTCTATGCCTGCCACATTCTGGGCTACACCGCACTGACTGGAGTCTGCACCTACTTCGTCATCATCCCCATTCAGGTCTGCACATTAAAACTGCACCTATAGCCAATAAAAAGCCTTAAGTCATGTCCATAACCACGACATAAGGTCTACATTGAGATACTGTATGAAAGTTTACAAGCCATACAATTCAGCTTGTGACTAGTTTCCAACTTAACTAACTCAGCTACATGGACACCCCTAGATTAACTATATTTACTATTTTGCTGCATGTCACTAATTGTCACTACTGTTACTAATATTAACGTAGTTGTTTTTTCTGCCTTCAGTTTTTCCTGGCCAAGCTCATTAACGTATTCAGGTGGAAAACCATGAAGATAACGGACAGCCGGGTTCGTACAATGAATGAGATTCTCAACAGCATCAAACTTATCAAGATGTACGCCTGGGAAGAATCCTTTGAAAAGAAGATATCAGGTAGGTTACATGTTTAATGTTACTCATTTATACGATATTGGGGATACCATTTATACTGTTGCCTTTTGTGTGCACACAAAATCAATCTTGAAAGATGCACATGTCACTTTCCACTGAAAAGTTGGGATTTACAGTATAAAACCGCCAGAGGCACTAGAGGCTGTGGCTGCCGCATACTCTGCACCTTCACCCACCACCTCACCTATAGTACCAGTCAAGTTTGGATGCACTTTCTCATTCAAGTCAATGGGAAGGTGTGTCCAAACTTTCAACTGGTACTGTACATAGAAAGGTCTCCGTATACAGATGCTTAATGATTACCAATGGTTCAGCTTCGGTGTGCCTTTGCCCACACCAGTTCGTGCTTTGATGGTGTGCAGCAGTGTGCTTCTTGGTGTCTAGTTTCGTGTCTGACCACTTTCTTTACCTTTGAGGAACTGTCCTGTTTATTGAACTCACTGTCTCAGAAGTATGGGATAAAATTAGGGTTGTGTGAACTTTTTTCACCCACAAACAGATAGATGTGCAACTGCAAACCTTTTTTGTAACTGCAAACCTTTGTGCAAATCTTCTTTATGCACTCATACATTGAAAATTATTTGTGTAAATCTTTTTCATTGTTACACATTCAAACATTTGAATTCATTTGACCAAAACATTTTTACACATTAACACATTTCAGTGTATTCATACAAAATGTTTTCACACATTTAGATATGGTGATACACATCAACAATATGTATGAGCCTAATTTTATCCAATGCAGAAGCTGCTGCAGCTATCTGTCTCGCAAGACTTTATTTTATTTATTTATTTTTTTTGTTTACACTTTTCACAAGAACCTACCCAGATAGCATACGGAAGTGGTGATGCAGCACTGCTGGCCTTCTTCTGGCCCGGACAAAATGGATGTGAGCCTGAAGTGACCTACATGTAAAATAACAAATATGGCCCAGATATCCCAAATTTTTTGGCAAAGATGTGGTACTCTCTGCGATGCGTAAACTGGATGTGTCCCTAAAGTCGCCCATGTGATACATAGTGAATATGGCCCAAATATCACAAAACAAATGTGGGCTACCTTTGGCAAAGTTTTTGACTTGATGTGAACCTACAGTGGCCGACATATGATATCGCAAATATGGCCTAAATACTAAACAACAAATTTGGCCCACTTTTGGCAGTTGTATGGCACAGTCAGCACTGGCTGTCATAGTGTGAACCTAATGTGGCCCACATTTGAAATAGTAAATATGGCCCATATATTGCTGAACATTATTGGGCCACTTTAGGTAAAGATGTGGCACAATTGGTACTGGCTTATCTGAATGTGAGCCTGAACTGGCTTGCATATGATGCAGCAAATGTGGCCCGTTTATCTTAAACATATCTGCGCCAGTTCTGGCAAATATACGACACAGTAAGCACTGGCTAATCAGGATGTGAGCCTAGTATGGCCCATATTTGAAATGGTGAATATGGCCCAAATATGGTTGAACAGAATTGGGCCATTATAGGTAAAGATGCGGCACAATTAGTACTGGCTAATCTGGAAGTGAGCCTGAGGTGGCCAACATATGATGCAGCCAATGTGGCCCGGTCATCTTAAAACATATCTGGGCCAGTTTTGGCCAAGGTACGGCACACTCAGAACTGTTCTCCTCCTCTTATAAACACGGAATTCACTGTACTATGTTAGTCCAAGGATCGTTGTCCTAACAGTCCAGCCACAGTCCTCACCTCTAGTCTAATACTGGTTTCCACTGCCTTGTTTGGTACAATTAGGGTTGAACCCCACATGTACCCAATTGAACTGATTAACTGATAGCACCTTGTTGGGGACTGCACAGTTTAAGGTAGCTGTCTTTCCAGTGACACATAAACGCTTTATCCAGGTCCCAGAATTTGCAACTATGTTGACTGTTGTGACTGCGACAACAATGTTGCTAGACCTGTTGCTGGCAAACAGGAGTGCATTGCCAAAATGCCACCACTCCATGCAGGATGTGGGCCATATGAACATTAGGAATGTGGGCCAGTTCTTGTTCGGTTTGTTCTTGGTTGACATGCAGTATTGCTATGGCTTTCTTGTTGCCTGGATCTGGCAAACAGGAGTGGAACGACCCAGTGCCATCATTCCATGCAGCATTTGGGCCAAATGAGGATATGGAATGTATGCCGGATCAGGGCCAGAATAAAAATTAACTGTGGTCCAGATTTGGGCCAGATATTGTTTATTTGGTTCGTTTTGGTTGACTACAATAATGTTACGGTTTGCTTGTGGCCCGGATCTGGCAAACAGGAGGGGACCGCCAAATGCCATCATTCCATACGGTATACAGGCCAGATGAGGATATGGAATGTGGGCCCGATCAGGGCCAGAATAAAAATGAACTGTGGTCCAGATGTGGGCCAGATCTGGTTTATTCGTTTAGTTTTTGGTTTACATGTGGCATTGCTATGGTTTGCTTGTGGCCCGGATCCGGCAAACAGGAGCGGACTGCCCAAGTGCCATCATTCCATGTGGTATGTGGGCCACATGAAAGTGTCGGGTGTGTCCAAACTTTTGACTGGTACTGTATATCAATATTCATTAAGAATTTAGCATGGTCAGTCGACTTTTGTACACACACTCACGCACACACACATTTTTCACCTGATCCTGAAAGAGCAAGGGAAGGAAAAAACACATATGCGTGCATGCACCCAGTTTTTTATGCTGTACACCACATTTGTATTTTGTACACTTGTAAACTTTTGGAATCAACTCCACACACAGCTATGCACAATCAATGCAGCCCCAAGTCTTCAATTGTTACATATTAAAATGCTGTTAAGATAAAATATAGTCTCCATAGTGTAAATACAGTACCCTTTAGGTGATATTTAACAAATAATTTATCTCCCAGTTGCTACTATACAATAAAAGGTGCTTAGTGGACAACTGTGGGCTGAAATGTCTGAAGACCTAATATCTGATATTTCTTATAGACTTGAGAAAACATGAGAAGAAACAACTGCAGAAGGCCAGTTATGTCCAGAATGCTAATATCAGCATCATCAGCATCATCCCCAGCATCGCCACTGTTTTCACCTTCACGATACACACTTTGTTGGGCTTAAACCTCAACACAACTACTGTGAGTACCACAACAATGGCCCCTAAAATTCAGGGGATTACTGTATGCCTACAAATAGCTGCAATTCCTACATTAAGTTGAGTCTGATGAGGATGTAAACATCCTCAAATTAAATCAGGATGTCAAAATTTTTACTTTATAATCACTGATTAATTTCAAATCCCATATGTTGTATGGAGCTAACACAGCAGAAAATGTCAAATAGGGATGCATGATATTATCAGTGCGTCATCGGTATCGGCCGATATAAGCTCTAAAATTAAATATTGGTATCAGCCGAAATGAACATTTTCTGCCCATTAAGACAGGCCAATTTGTTGCCTTCTCCTCCGCCACATAACTGTGCTTCCCTCCACGGACTGTTTCACCCTGACGGTCCCGGTGCTTCCTCCACAGGCTCCACTTCACTCAAGCTGCCCGTCAGACCAGCTTCTTCTTCTAGCAGAGGCTAGCTGGCTGTGCTTCCCTCGGGCCATGCTGCGGCTAACGCTCCGCTAGCCTCTCAGCTAACAATAGCCCCAGCTCTCTATGTGGATCCAACCAGAGCACCGAGCCCCGGTTTGTTTTCAGGTTAAAGTGGGAAGAAGCAGCTGATCTGACGGGCAGCTTGAGTGAAGTGGAGCCTGTGGAGGAAGCACCTGGACCGTCAGGGTAAAAGAGTCCGCGGAAGAGCTGCTATGTTCGGCTGCACAGCTGGAAACACCTTGGCTGATAGGATGTACCACTCTGTTCTTCTTTTACCACAATCTTCCTATTTTTGGTTTATAATGGCGGTTGGCAACCAGCGTATTAGGTGCATTACCGCCACCCTCTGCTCCGGAGTGTGGACCAAAGATTAATCCTTCATATATTGTCTTTCTTGATCATTCTTCGTACAATCTATGATTGCATGTGTAATAGTCTCCTCAGCCAGCTAGAAAAAAATATGTGCATATATTGGCATCGGCAATCGGCCACAATGAGTTGGAAATATCAGCATATTGGATATCAGCAAAAAATCCAATATCGTGCATCCCTATAATTGAAGGAAGATGGTATATTTGCTGTGAAAAGTAGAAAACAAACCCAAAGGGCAAGGTGCTTTCAGCTGGAGTATTGTGGTCTACATGTAAAACCAATATATGACCTTGTCAGTGTTGCATTGTGTCAAGTAATATTTTAGCATCACCATTTGTGTTACTACCAGGCCTTCACCACCATCGCCATCTTCAACTCCATGAGGTTCTGCTTGGCTCTGCTGCCCTTGTGTGTAAAGGCCGTGGCCGAGGCTGCCGTGTCATTAACTCGACTGAGGGTAAACACTTCTCTTTGTGCTCTGCTCATCAGTTATGGCAGCTGGAATGTTATTAATCAATACAAACTACAATGCTGAACTAACTCATTAAAAAAAAATCAACATTTTGGGAAATATGTTTATTCGCTTCATTACCAAGAGTTACATGAGGAGATTGATGTTTATATATGAAGGTACAGCCAGGAGATTATTAGGAGTCTGGTTTCAGACCTATGCATAGCACCATCTCTGCTGTTACATTAGTTGTAAACAATATTGTTTCTTGTATGGACAAAAGGAAGCATGGTGTTGCTGTTTTTACTGACTTGTCAGAAGCAATCAATATAGCTGATCATTCTCTTCTTATCCAGAGACTATGTAGTATTGGGTCTGATTCAATTGCTTGTAGATTGTTTCAGAATTACCTTCTGAAAGATATCAGTGTGTGGAAGCTGGATATCCAATCTGAGGGTTAACCAGTAACAAAAGGTGTTCCACAAGGATCAGTTCTAGGCCATGTCTTGTTTCAAAGTCATATTAATAATATTGTCTCCTCTCGACCTGACTGTAATGTCCATCTTTATGCAGATGACACTATTCTGTATTCTTTTGCTGACTCTGTACAACTTTCTTTTAGTGCACTTCAAGAGCAGCAGCAGTTTTGCAAGCAAAACAAAGTTCATGCTTTTTTCTAAAGCAAGAGATGATGATTTTAACAGTCTACACCTATCCACACTGAATGTTAGCAGTATTGAGAGAGTCACAGAGTATACATATCAAAGTATTTGGCTTGATGAAACATTTACTTTTTAACATCATATTGAAAATCTATCAAACTGTGGCAAAAACTCAGATTTTTGTACAGAACCAGATCCAGCTTCTTCCCTTTGAACTGTAGGAGAAGTATAGTTGAGGCAGTCTTTCTATCAGTCCTAGATTATGGTGATATATTCTACAGACATGTTGCTGCTTCCACTCTCAAACCCCTAGACTCAATTTATCATTCTGCCCTCAGATTAATTACCAGATTACCTCTGACACTCACCATTGCATTCAGTATGACAAAGTTGGTTCCTCCTTTCATGCAGAGAGGCATGATAAACACTTGTATCTTTTCAGCCATAAATCCCTTATTGGACATTTACCACCCTATACAACATCTATGCTGGACTGGACCATGGGACCCTACCAAACTCCTACTAACTGTCTTATGCTTTAAGTCCCGCAGGTTTATTCTGAACTTTCAAAATCTGGCTTTTTACACCAAACACATGGAATTATCTTCAACGCATCCTCAACATCAACACTCTTATCACCCCTGGACAATTAAGACAATGATCTCAAACCACTTCACCTCAGTGCACAATTGTTTTCACTGAGTATTGTCCTCTTCTGATCTATTTAACCCTATGTATTATGTTTTTAACTCTATCTCAATATCATTGAAAATGAGGGAATACTCAATGATTTTCAAGGCTTATATAAAGGTTTAGATGAATGAATGTATTAGCTCATCTTAGAACAAACATTGAATGTTGGGAAACAGCTAACTTGGCTCAGTCTGAAGGTAACAGACTCCATCTACCAGCACCTGTAAAGCTCATTATTTAACACGTTATATCATGTTTGTAACTTTTAACTCATTGTAGTCCTGATGTCTTGTCGTCACTGTGAGGTTACCAGGCAACCAGTGGAGACTCCAGCAGGTTATTGTGCCTGGCCACGAAGTAGTCCAACACATAACCTCCCGTAAAACCACAAATTGATGTTTTAAACACTTCAGCTTTGTACAGCTCAAACATACATGATATAATGTGTAAATTAGTGAACTGTAAGAGGTGCTGTTAGGTGGATTTTGTTACTCTCAGACAGAGCCATGGTAGCTGTTTCCCCCAGTCTTCATGCTAAGCTTAGATAACCGGCTGTCTGCTGTAGTTCATGTAACAAAGACATATGAGAGAAGTATCAATCTTCTCAAATAACTCTTGGCAAGAAAGCGAATAAGCGTTTTTCCCAAAACGTTGAACTATTCCTTTGTTCCACTGAATTACAAGATGTAGTCAGCATACACAGCATTTTAACATGTAATGCCAACCTGCACTACAAACTTGGCTTTAAAGGATAGGCACAGGTTTTTCCAGTCTGTCTTAATACAATACTGAAGTACCAAATGGTTCTTAATCACTTTAACAATTCCTACTCTCAATACTGACTCTGAGGCTGTTCTCTTGAAATTCCTCCACGCTGTAAGAAATGGGAGCCACGGACGTTGTTCTGAGCAAAAATGCGTTTCAAAGTTCAGCTGACGCTAGTATGATGCATCAGAGGCCCTTGTGTATCTACAGTTGTTTTGGTTTTATTTGACCAGTCACAGTCTTTTCAGAGTCATTATCTGTGTGTGTGTGTCTTTGTGTGTGTTTTAGGTGTATATTAATGCACATGCACATGTAGAGGATTCAGGGTTGGTCACTGCAACTTTAATGCTAGCCTTTACCCACTTTGTAATTAAAGTCTCGATTTGAAAAACATGAAAAAGTTTATAAACGTGTGTTTTTTTCCAGAAAATATTGCTGATCCAGAATCCAGAACCCTACCTGGTGCAGAAGAAGGACAGTAACTCAGCCATAGTGATGAAAAACGCTACACTTTCCTGGACCAAACCAGACAGCCAGCCAGATCCCCCACCCAGCACAGCCAATGGGGTGAAGGGAAACAAGGTGGATGAAACATCCCAGGATGGGAAGACTGAAGCCTTGCCAACCCTGAGAAACATCTCCTTTACATTGCCTAAGGTGGGCTTTACCACTGACAAGGATTAATGAAGTTAACTAGGTTGGGCTAAAGGTAAACCAATAATCTCTGTTATTTCTTGAAGGGCAACTTGCTCGGTGTTTGTGGGAACGTGGGGAGTGGGAAGACATCACTGATTTCCAGCATTTTGGAACAGGTTAGTTCATCCTCTGTCTTCTCTATCTTATTCTTTTTTACGATCTCTGTAAACCTCTGACATTTATGTCTGCCACTTTTATTGGCTATTATTTTTTTTATGATTTTACTGTTTGCCACTCTGTTGTGCACACAATGTTATCTCTAAAATCTGTATGATTTAACCAATGTCGTGTAGCATAAAGCTTTTCTCATGGTTGTCTGCTTATTTTTATATTTTAGATGCACCTTCTTCGGGGCTCCCTCGCAGCCGATGGGACATTTGCCTACGTTTCCCAGCAGGCCTGGATATTCCATGGAACTGTTCAGGAAAATATTCTGATGGGGGAACCTTTTGACCAGGCCAAGTAACTGATCACTTAACCCACATAAATTACTATCACTTATTATAAGTAAGCACAGATAAACATGCCAGATGAATGTGGAAACAATAGGAGGTAATATAAACTAAGGGGATACCATATGTGATGTTAATGTGTCACCGCTGGGCCTCGTTCCAGCAAAAACATACAAGTGGATTATTAATTTTTTAATTTCACATAGGTCTTCCTTTAAAGGTTATCTCACGTGACAAATGTTTAACTGGGAGAAAGTCCCTATTATCCTTGTGATTTCACATCTGGCAAGGCAGTCAAACAAGAGCAGAGGTCATCTGTTATCTGACAGGATTATCATCATAGAGGCACTCCATCCTGCCAGGAATGAAGAGAAGCAAGACTGCTGACTTGTGCACAATGTTTTTTTGTCTTGTCATTCTGGTTCAGTTCATTACTTTGGCCATGCTGGTAGTTGGGCTGTTATCATGAGTATATACTGTAATAGTGTAAATACTGTAGGAAAGGTTAACATACACTTGACCCCAACAGTGTCTCACTAAATTACATACTGCAGGATTAATGAGCCTTGAAAGTCTCAAGATGCTTTTGTATGTGCATTGTCTGTTGCTCTACAGAAATAGTCAAATAAGAAGTAGAGAGCAAGTTTGTTATCATATAACTTCACATAAACTGCCAGGGACAGTCTGAGCATGTCTGCAGGCCATAGTGATTTACAGTTTCTTTACCGCTGCGGCTTTTAATTCTCTCAATGATGTTGATTATAATGATTAACCTTGTATGCTTTATACAATATAAAGCATTGTTAATGTGTGTATTATTATTAGGCAGTTAAGTAGAATGAACAGTATGTAAAATAAAGAGAAAATACGTTTTCTGAAGACAGAATCATGTTTTTCAAATATTGATGAATTTCAGACGGCAATATTTTTCCAAAATGATTTATCTAATTTTTTTACTTTTCAATATTAACAAAATTGAATTAAATAACTACATCTTGTCCTTAAAATCCCTCTGTTGCTCCCTCAGGCAATTAACTGTATTTCATTTTCTCTCCACAGATACGACAGAGTTGTCGATGTCTGTAGCCTCAGAGCTGACCTGAAAATCCTCCCATATGGTGATCAAACTGAGGTAGGAGCTCCCTCCTGCACACTGAACTCTCCAAACGGACTGTTTTAATGTTTCGTAATAATTTCTTCAAAGTTTAGAAGAACTTTTAAAGAGGGACTCTCTGTGTGAAGCCCCTTGTGGACATCCGGTTTCACACAATTAATTCAGTGCTGAGAAGGACCACTAACAGGCTCTCTTTGCAAATGTAACATAGGCATTCTGAGTGTTCAGGGAGAAAGATTTGAAATAAGGCTTTAAATTAAAATTTATACTAATACTACTAATAATTTGACCATTATATTTTAAAGTATACTCTAAATTGGTTAATCAAATGATGCAGAATGTTCAAATTCTGCTTATTTTGACAAAAAAAAGACAATGTTAATGTGAAGCTGCTAGTTTTGAGCTCCAAGGCACCTGAGCAGAACCCAAAAAATACTCAAAAAGAACCCAATAATCTGCTGTTTGAATAAGAGCTAAAAAAAAAAAAAAAAAAAGTGCTGCAGCAAATGTTACATGCGGACAGTCAAGGTGAACTTTGTATTATTTACTTCTACAAAATCCACTGTGTCCTCATTGCCTAAACAGTAGTTGGAACAATCAATGATTCACATCACTGATTGTTCCAACTATTTGGTGGCTCAGGTTCATCTTCAGGGAGACAAAACAATCATACACTGTTCAAAGAAAGTTTGCAGAAAGTTTCGTTCTGTGAAAAAAATAACACTGTTCTGTTCAACTGATTTAGGCAGGGTGAGTCTGGCATAACCAAGCCTGTAACTCAAGTCTGGGTCAGTCCACAGCGAGTCCCTGTGACTTTCTTCCTGCACTTTCCCCCTCTTTAAGATTTATTCTAACTTTGTTTGTTCCAACTAGATGGTAAAGTAGTGAAAGTGGAAAGTGGCTTTTTAGCTGAAGCTACCAGACCATGTGATCAGTGGACTGCTCTTCCTGCTGTGTTGTTGGCAGATAGGAGAGCGGGGGCTGAATCTGTCAGGGGGGCAGAAGCAGAGGATCAGCCTGGCCAGAGCTGTCTACTCCAATAAAGACATCTTTCTCCTTGATGATCCGCTGTCCGCTGTTGATGCCCATGTGGGGAAACACATCTTTGAAGAATGTATTAAGAAGGAGCTCCAGGGAAAATCCGTCATACTGGTTACACACCAGCTCCAGGTAGGTAGTAAAATTCATTGATAGTAATTATTTGAAAATCATTTTAGAATACATACATCCTATTGTGGTAAACCCCAAAGTAAAAGTATATCATACACCAGAAAGTTGTGACTGATTGTTATCATAGAGTCACTCTAGATGAGAGCATCTGCCAAATGCCATAAAAGTGTATGTACTGTACATGTGTCCTGTGTTTAGACTGAGTTGTGTAGAGCTTTGGTTACAGTGCAGGCATGGTTTGGTTGACATAGCTGTCCTCGCTTGTGTCTGTCAGTATCTGGAGTTCTGTGATGACATTTTGGTTCTGGAGGATGGGGAGGTCCAGGAGGCAGGAAACCACCAGACCCTGATGACAGCCAACAGACGCTACGCTCAGCTCATCAGCAACTACCGGATAGAGCAGTCCAAAGTAAGATTGTCACCACGTAACTCTGATGTACTGAAGCCCTGTTTTACTATCTGTGAAACCTTTTCAGCAATTCTTTTTTTTTTTATTAACTCAAAAGCTATAAAGAAAATGGATGGCTGTAAATTTTTGTTTGATAAAAATGTGCAAGTACAGTCATTTTACAGGACTGTGCAGTACATAATTTCAGTTATAATAAAGACAGTAACATACATAAACCATATGTATTTTTCATTGCTGGTACATAAGGTGCAACCTCATCTAAAATTCAGAGATGTCAAAGGTTTATAGGAGGCAGGAGCATATGTTCTACAACAGCACAAGTTAAGAGTTTATCATCTAGTAAGTTATATTCAGCAGTAACGCTGGGTTTTTGCTCACCGTTTATAGGCTCAGAGAGAGGAAGAGGAGACGTCACCGCCAGATGCTACCCAGCAGAGGGAGGTTGAGCTAAGAGATCACACAGACAGTGGCACAGTGAACCCAGGTAGGGAATAAACCCAGGGAAAAAAATGTTTTTTTGTATGTTGATCCGAAGATATCACATGGGATCATGTGTGATGCCTCAATTCATTTATTCCAAAGACACACAAGGACAAAGTGGAGCACATTCTGTAGTAGCTGCTGGAAATAGATCCCTAAAAGCAGAATAAGTCCGAGCACAGACACAGAGATATTGTGAGATAGGTGAAACATGTTGCTTTACACTTTGTTTCACAATTCTCTGAGGACCAAAGTGTCATCAGAAAAGTTTAAGCTTGTAAAAGAGCCAATGTATAACCAGGGGAGGTAAAAGACAGAGCCAGCAGTCTATAGGTTAACAAAGGGACAATGGGTGACAAAAGGAAGGGAAAGAGGAGAAAGAGGAACAATAGACAATAGCAGACAGGGCAACAAACCTACAATACTGACAGTCATTACACTGTTATAAATGTAGTTAATATGTAGGAGTCAGGAGTTAATATGTAAGGAGTGTTTAACTTCAGAAAAGTCTTTTTGTAATGGAATTTGATCCAGTGTTGTACTTGAATTTATTCAAAATGCAGAAATATATCCTAAATCTGCACAGTAGTAGAGCACAAGCTGTGTGAGCAGCAACATGACTGACCCCTGTGCTTCCTTCCAGCATTTGACATGTCAGATGAAAAGGACGATGGAAACGCAGATAACCAAAAACGTGAGTCTACAAAAGTAATTAATTTGTGTTCCTAGTGTTGGTGTAGAGTCAGGCCCAGCTTGTAATAAGTCAAGTTTGTGCATGTTGGTTAGATTCATATGGTACCATCTGAATGTGGGAGCCTAAAAGACAAAGGGCACGCAAACCCAAACCATTACTGTAGAAAGTAGAAACACAGCAGCAGATTTTAAATCCAGACAGGTTCTTTATTTTATTCCTTGTGTCTGTATAAATGTGATAAAATTATGATACTTTGTTGAATCCTTAAAATCAATTTTCTTCCTCTTAAGCTGCTGTCGCGACAGGCAACCAGCTGGTCAGTCAAGAGTTCTCCTCAGAAGGCGTAATCTCCTGGAGAGTCTATCATCAGTACTGCCAGGCAGCTGGAGGTCACACATACACACACACACGCACACACACACACACACACATACACACACACACATACACACACACACACACACACACACACGTGTTAGCATGATTCTGCGCAGAAATACAAAATTTCCACATGTACAAGCGGGCCCATGATGTTTGGTATGACTGTGTTGCTGCAGGTTACATTGTCACCGTCCTCACAATGCTGAGCATCATGCTGATGATCGGATCATCAGCCTTCAGCAACTGGTGGCTCAGCTACTGGCTGCAGCATGGTGATGGGGTGAGAACATATCTCACTCTCTCTCACACACACACACACACACACACACACACTCATGTATGACCCATATATATTGTTATAGTTATACATTATTATATTGTTATATCATATTTGATTGGAAACTGAAATCTCAGAGACTGATCTTCCAAAACCTGAATAAATGAAGCCAAAATAATCTTATGATTAAATGTCACTTGAAATAAAAAAAAAGATTTAAGAAATAATGCTAACTAATCAGACAACCAGATGTGTCTCCCTCCTTAATTTTGTCTCTTATTACTATGCACAGCCATAACACACTGACTTGAAACAACTCATCACACATGAACTGATCTAATGTATGATTCAATATGTCTAACTTCCACATTTCTGGGCCATATATTATTATGCAAAACTAATTTTGTGTTTATCAGTTATTTCTCTGGTCCCTGGTTTTCAATAACATCCTCAGTGTGCTCTGTTTTGTCCCAGTCACCCAATAAGACGACATCAGACCAGGGCGACGTCTCACAAAACCCGGACTTGCACTTCTACCAAATGATTTATGGACTGACGGTGATTGTCATGTTGACATTTGCCATCATCAAATGCTTCTCCTTCACTCACGTCACCTTGAATGCCTCCTGCAAACTCCACAACACCATGTTTAAGAAGGTACTTTGGTGCGGCTGCAACACCATTGCATGTTTTTGGTGTTCATAGAGATGACTGAAAGTTTTTTTTTTGTTTTCCTTTCTCAGATTATAGCCAGTCCCATGAGTTTCTTTGACACAACGCCAACAGGCCGCATCCTCAACCGCTTCGCCAAAGATCAAGACGAGGTCGACAGTGTGCTTCCCCTCAACATGGATCCTTTCTTGCAGTTTACTTTTGTGACCACCTTCACCATTCTCATCATCGCCTCTGTCTTTCCCCTCTTGCTGGTAGCTGTGGTTTTTATGGGAGCTTTGTTCACCATCATTCTCTTGTGAGTTAATATCACTTAAGTCTGGACATGAAAAAAACAACAAAACAATCTCTGAAGGGTAACTCATGTAAATAAATCTAAATTTGACCAACCAGCTGCACTACCAAATATACGTTTTACAAAAGATTGGAAACTGTGTTACACCAACTGGACCACCTGTATTACATATATATTACAACTAAGACCATAGCACAGGTATTGCATTCATATGTTTTGTTCAGTCAGAACATGATACGGAACATGATATGAGCTGGTGTTTAAAGATGTAAATTGACTTTGGAGAAAAAGAGAGATTTAAATTTTCATGGAAATTGCTGCATGTCTTAAAAGCAGGTGCATGAATGGAAAGTAAAGAGTAAAGTGTTGAAGGTACCGTACACTGAGTATCAGTTGTGATCTCTCTGCAGTATCTTCCAGAAGAGTGTTCGTCAGATGAAGAGGATGGAAAACATCAGTCGCTCTCCCTGCATCTCCCTCACCACCTCTACCCTGCAAGGCCTCAGCACCATCCATGCCTACAACATTAGAGACAGCCACATAAAACTGTAAGATACCAGAATCCCTAAACATAAAACACCTTTTATTGTTGCTTTTTGTTTGCTGACCTTTTACAGGAGCAGCAGGTGGTGTCTCAGTCAGTGACCTGACATTTGTCATGTTGTAGGTTCAAGTCTTTGAATGACGTCAACTCCAACCACTTTTTAATGTTTCACTCTGGGACTCGTTGGCTCGCCTTCTGGCTTGACTTCATGGCTTCAACCATGACCTTGTTGGTGTCTCTCTTTGTGGTGCTTAGCAGTAACGATATCATCAATCCGGCCTTTAAAGGCCTGGCCAT
Organism: Thunnus thynnus; assembly: GCF_963924715.1. Lineage (NCBI taxonomy): Eukaryota > Metazoa > Chordata > Actinopteri > Scombriformes > Scombridae > Thunnus > Thunnus thynnus. The sequence goes on along the minus strand of NC_089517.1, from coordinate 32,761,260 downwards.
GTCCTACACCATACAGGTACATTTAGACAACACATTAATACATGTCTGATTTAATTTTTTAAGGACACATTCCAAGCAAACTGCAACATGTGTGTATACAAATTCTGTTTGTATGTTTTCCAGTTAACAGGCATGCTTCAGTACGTAGTGAGGCAGGCAACGGAGGTGGAGGCAAGGTTCAGCTCGGTGGAGCGGCTGCAGGAATACATAAAGGTCAGACTCTAAACTTCCTTGCTGCAGAAAAATAATCACAGTTTACACACGAGTCACCTGGCTACTTCCACCAATCCATCCATCTATTCATTCTTGTATCTCCTTCTGGTCTGGGTCACAGTGATAAAACAGCAACTTCCTCCAGGTTTGCCTGGATGGAGGCTGCCAGAAAGGAGAAAAACTCATCCTTTGTAGCAATTTAAATGGACAAGTCAGATTATGTTAGTTATGACTGCTACCTGTGTTAGGTGTTTGCAATGTAGTATTACAATGACCGCTCTAAACACTCTTCGTCTTGTCTTTACAAAACAATATGGGTTACTCATCATATAATGTGCTAGTAAATTTAGCAAGTGAAGTAGCTTGACTTGATACTTACTGCATGAGACCATATGCTGTTAATACTTAGTATAGATTTTTCATTTAACCTTTATTTAAACCAGGAAGTCTTTTTAGGTACATTATCTCTTTTACAAGGGAGACCTGGTCAAATGACAATCACATATAACACAACAACACAGAACCTCAGAGACATGAGAAAGATAAAACTGGATTTTAAAACAGTTACACTCCTCATGAAACATTTTTTAATGTGATGCTTGAATGCCTGATATGAAGACAGTGTTTTCAGACAAAGTTAAACTTGTAAATGTTTCCCAGCCCAGGCTGCATACAAGGTGCAGTTGATCTTATCTTATACAGTTAGAGACAGGAGAAAGCATTTTACAAAGGTTAACCGGGATGTTTACCAAGAATGGTTTTAGTAATAAAAAGTTACATATAAACCATAGAAAAATCTCTGTATTTTAGTTAACAGTATCTTGCTTCATGTGACTGTCCATTAAACTACTCAAGAAGTGCATTCGCTGCACTGTTTGTGCTTTTTTACCAAAGAGGCCGAAGAGTTTCACCATGCAGTTCATCACTGTTTGAGTCCCTTTCTCTCCCCTTTCTCAACATTTTTGTTATTTATTGTGTACAGGACTGTAAGTCTGAGGCACCCCGACACATAAAGGACGTTCAAGTCTCAGAGGACTGGCCAGAGAGCGGAGCCATCACCTTCCAGGACTATAAGATGAAGTACAGAGAGGACACACCCATTGTCCTGAATAGGCTCCATTTCTTCATCCAGGCTGGAGAGAAACTGGGCATCGTGGGAAGGACAGGCTCTGGTAAGGCCCTGAGTCTAGTAGTGGTTACCCATAACTTTGTGTGTTTTGTCAGATTGGGTGTAATTTAGTGTATATTCTTGTATCTTTGGTAATTCAGGAAATGTCAAATTAACATGCATGCAGAAAATCACTTAACATATGGTCTATATGGATCATAATGTGTCTTATACAATGCAGTTGTTGAAAACCCTGTGCAGCCAGCATCTTAAGGTTTAAATGAGAATTTCCTGGGATTAGGGTGTTATTTTGTTAAACCATGACTGTAGGGTGCTTGGTCTGTAAAGCATTTCTTTATTCTTTGTGTCTGTAGGGAAGTCGTCTTTAGGGGTGGCTCTGTTCAGGCTGGTTGAGCCGTCAGCAGGAACCATCCTGATAGATGGAGTGGACATCACGGCCATCGGTCTACAGGATCTGCGCAGCAAGCTGTCCATCATCCCCCAGGACCCTGTGCTATTCATTGGCACAGTCAGGTAAGCCTATCCCTGACTCCACAGAGCTTTATGTTTACACACAGGGAAACCCTGACTGACTTGAGGGATAAGTACTAATTAACCAACTGTGTTTGCCAACAGATACAACCTAGACCCCTTTGATAACTACAGTGATGAGGAGATCTGGGCAGCGCTGGAAAAGACCTACATGAAGGACTCAGTATGTTGACAGTATTGTCGATCACAGCACAAGCACTGTGTGGTCATTTACATCCATACTAACTCTTACCAGCCAGCATACTGAGCTTTCCTTTCTATTGGTCTCCTAGTTCTTATAGACACACTTACCAATATTTTTAATGAGCTATGCACAACAATATATGGGGAAAAATTGTGTGATACATCTCCTGAATTGTATCAACAAGGTAAGAAATAAGAAAATGAAAACATATTCTGCTCCACAAATGTTTATTTTTTCACAATTTTCCCATCTTTGCTCACATTTCATAGACATGTGCAACTTGTAACATGGGGTCAAGGGTAGATTACGTATATCTTTGCTTTAAAGGGTCACAAGCCATGAACTTTGGGAACCAGAGTTACACTATCATGCTGATGGTTTTATGCTTCATGATTCTAGTGTAAAATAAACATAGAAAGAAGAAGTTGATAAAAAATGATCAGAGGTATTTGATATAAATCACATATTTACACTTATCAGCAGGCTGGAGACTTAAATACTTAAGTGACTCTTTCTCCTTTTAAGTAAATTGATCACTGTTAGTCTATGTTAGTTAGAAGTGGCATTAGCAGTAGTAAAAGTAGTGCAATGAGTATTGTTTTGTTTCCGCAGATCTCCAGACTGGAGGGGAAGCTACAGGCAGAGGTGTTTGAGAATGGAGAGAACTTCTCTGTAGGAGAGAGACAGCTGATGTGTATGGCTAGAGCACTACTCCGTAACTCAAAGGTCTGTCTACATGTATATATGGCTATGTCTATCTTTCTCTACTGAACACTTCAGTCACTGGATTGCTGCTGCCACATCTCAAAACCAGTCAAACTAAAAAACTGCTTGTGATTTCTATGTCCACATTTTCATCAATTGCTAATACAATATAATTGTTTATGTTATATTTTTCTTATTTAATATCTTCAGTACTCACAGTTTTGTTATGTTCTACATAATGAAACAATTCCTCCTCAAGGATCATGCCTCTAACCCAAAATTCCTCACCCCAGCAGTCCTCCTCACTAACCGTCCCTCCCTTTGTCCAACAGATCATTCTGTTGGATGAGGCAACAGCGTCCATCGATGCAGAGACAGACGCCCTGATCCAGAACACCATCAAAGAGGCCTTCCAGGACTGCACCATGCTCACCATCGCCCACCGCATCAACACTGTGATGTATGCAGATCGTATTCTGGTCATGGACAACGGAGAGGTAACACACAGACACAAATGCACACAGATAAACTTTGTGTGTAAACTTTGTCCTTAAACGTAGACTTACAGTGCGTGTTGCGTCTCACAGGTGGCAGAATTAGGCGATCCAGACGTGCTGGCTCAAAGACCAGACTCTCTATTCTCTTCACTCCTGACTGCTGCTAACACCGTGAGCACCGCTACAGAGTAATCATTGGAATATAATGATGCTTCATTTACATAACCACACTGTAATCTGAACTGGTGTCATCGAACAGCAAAGATGGGATTTGATATAGCTGCAAAAAGAGTGTTGATACGACTTTGTTTTTCACTTTTCAAACTATGTGTAAATATTGATATATTTATCTCTCCTGTCTGCTGAAACCTAGACAATGTTCTTTTACAGATTTTACAGGAGCACACATGATCTGTGATGTATATTTAACATATTATTTATTGATTTTTCTATGTCTTTGTTTGCTGCCTGTTTGCAAACCACTACACATGCAGTTAAAATCTGCTGAGTTAGAAGTAATTTTTGAATTTCATCATATTAAAAAACTGCATATGACAGATATATTTAACACATGTCTCAATAACTGACTGCGGTCACACAGACAAGATGTTACTGCTGATCAACAGTGTTAATACATCTTTTATAATATTTAAGCTTCTGTTACTGAGTGCTGTATTTTAACTGTGCAATTGACTGTATCACTTTATTTTCTTTCATAGTTTGCATTGGAAAGTGTCTGCAAACAAATTCTTTTGCATTAACAGTTAATTTTCCAACCAGTTGACCTCCTACGCACCTCAGTGAAAACATTAGGAATCAAATCCAGCTGCTGCCTTATGAAAAAAAAGGACTTCTCCTGTGAAATCCTATTAAGGCATGACTTTCCATTCAGCTGTGGTTATTGTGTTTCAGTGGTGGGGTCTTGTCCCCAGTGTGCTCTCTCAATCCCTCTTTTATCTCTCGGCTCCCCATCCTCCACCTTCCAGTCATGGTAAAAACGACGGGGATACACAATATACATATTAAGATATATAATCTTTACACATAAAGTTATAAAGAGATGACTCACTTTAAAAAAGCACGTTAAGAGCTAATCTCAGGGAGCACGTCATGCTCAAACTTCTCTCCCGTTGCATAGAAATCTAACTGAGGAAGAAGATAGAAAATAATCTGCTGCACTGCACTGCACTGTGTATTATTTAACTGTTAAGATAAAAAACTGATTGGAAACATACCTGATGAACACACAAGAATAATCTGAGGGGCACTGACAGGGCCTTGTTTACCACCAATTAACCAATAGAAATGAAGCGCTAACAAGCAGTTAATACTCTTCAGTGATGAGCTATCTCTGCTCATTTCATTAATCGGTGAATTATGCTTTATGGTGATGCTACCCCTTGAAATCAGTGTATACAAATTAATTACAGTTTCCTAAGCAGATGTCCCTATATTATTTGATTTTCACATGATTTTACATGGTAGGTGGAAACAATATTGTGCTTGGGAAAAGATCTACTGTATGTACTTATGGTAAGTAAGTAAAAGTGGATTGAAAAACTTTTGAAAACTGTTATTTCCTACAAAGCAAAGCACTGGTCAGTAGTAGATAACTGTTATATCATCACTGATGTGACAGCTAAGAGGAACCAGAACAGATACTGCTGAAACAGAAAAAACAGTTCCCCTCTGATCTAACAATCTCAGCACAAATTTAAGATACCTTGAGGTACAGTATCATAAGCATTTTAGCTCCAATAGTGTAAATTTAAATAGTAACATTATTACATAGAAAATACTTAAACAGAAGCATATATGTAAGCAGACCAGAAATAGCAGATTTATATCTTTCTTGTATATACAATATTTATACAATAGATGTGTTTCTATACTGTGTTAGAAGTGTTAATGTTACAGTCCTGAGGATCAAACCACCACCAGCAATGGTAATTTCAGCATTTCCAAGCCAACATGTTTATTCCTACTGTATAAATGATTCATTCTCAGACATCATTTGGGTCAAATAATCATTTACCAATGAAAAGCCCCTTGAAGGCCATCAGCTCGTCTGACGCACCAGAGGATGAAGAAACATCTTTGACTATAAATGTTCTCTCCTTACAGTTTATATCCAAGTTGAACCAAGCTGAATAGAAAGAATACAGTTAACTTCAGTACTAAACCACATAAAACTTTGACTTCTATTGTACTTTGTGCTTAATTAACAAGAACATTGCACTCTAGCCAATGAAATTAGCAATGCTAAGAGAAACTAACCTAAATAATGATTAAGTCAAATTTTGGCAACCTAAAAATCTGGTGATTCCTTTTGTCTGCTGTGCTTCAGCTGTCATCTGACTTAAGGACACATGATGGCACCAGAGGGTTTTCTTTGGTCTTCCTCTTGGCTGCCCAGTGACGGAATAACTGCTTATAATATGTTTGTTTAAAGGGTTTAGTCCCAGAACACAGTCACCATTTTTGTAGTCTGGCATGGGTGTATTACTTTTCTTTTTGAATGTGATAGATCCTCCCTGGACACAGATGAAAGGCTCTGCTCTCTAAGAAATGCTAGGAGGGATTTTATTTCACACATGGAACTCCGAAAGTTGCCACTAAGAAAGTAACGCCTCCTTGTTGATTTTATAATCTGATGATTTACAGTATATGTGAGATTTGTATTTGTATTTTAGGACAATACGGTATGATTAACATTTTTTGAAAAGTCTGAGTTCTGCTCAATTTTTTGTCAGTTGTTTTGACTTGTATTCACTACTGTGAGGCTTATGAAATTCAAAATGACACCGAAAATACTAAAGCCATGGTGTTCTCTAAGACAGCTTGTATTAATGACTTGGTGATCATCAAATAATCGTACCACGTCTGCTCTGATTTCAGAAAAAAAGTTTCCTGAATGAGAAAAGGGTTAAAAATAACCAAGCTGGAAAAAAATCTTTACTAGACCACTGTGTGCTATTAGTTAGAGACCTCAGAGTGGGATTGTTATGACACATTTTAAGGAAATATTAGAAGAACACATCCGTCTCCAATGGCAATAATCAACTGCAAAACCGAGTTTGGTGCAAAGGTTGTGGGTGAAATGTTCAAATCTTTGGTGGGGCTACGAGTGAAACTTTTTTAAAACTTTTCTGCAAAATGCCAAATTTGTCATAAAACACTGAAAAACATTGACATCTTTAAACAATAATCTATAAAACAATACCAGTATTGAAACATTTGCTGAGGGTCCTGCCTAAGGAAAATGAAAGGTAAGGTTTATGGTTAATGGTTGTTATATTTGAAAAAAACAAAACAAAACAAAACAGAAATATTACATAATACTCACTGAAATAAGGGAGAAAATAGGAAAAAGGACACAGGCTCTGTTTTGTAGACCTTAAGCATAACTCGTGCTTATGGTTAAGTAAGGCTGTTCCTCGACAGACCCTGAAGTCTGACCTCCATGAGGGGGAACAGAGAGGAGGTCCTGTGTCTGTTTGGTATATTTAGGGCCTTTTTCAAATGTTGGTGAACCGATTTAATTTGAAACACTGTTATTAATTCAACAAGTGCTGATGTTACACATGTTGTAGCAGCATGCTGCCATGCATAATGTAAACAAAAATGATTTATCTCAACATGACATGCTTTTGGTACTTTCCCCTTCATTAGATAGCAAGTCATGTAGAGGCAGACAGGAAATATGAGGAGAGAGGAAGGTTAGAAAATGCAACAAAGGTCCTCAGCTGAGTTAAACCAGGGATGTTGAAGTCATGCGAGCACATTAACCGCTCAGCTATCAGGAAGCCACAATTATGTTTTAGTTTTTAAAACCAGTGAATTGATCCATGCTTAAACATGCTCTAGATTTCAACACAGTTTTCATACTAATAATAAATGTATTTATATGTACGTGTGATATGTATTTATTACAGGTGATAAAGTGAGTTTCTCAAAGGGACACTGTATGGCTTGCTCCAAGCACATCTTCTCAGCTGGTTCGGAAACTTGAACTTGTGGCCTTACAGTCACAAGCTTTCTACCCCTTCCTTCAGGCAGAGACTAAATAAAAATAATCAATGGATCAGTTATTATACTGGGCTTGTGTTAGGGATGAGGGCAACTCACATGTTGTGCTGCATTTGCCCAGCTGGTATCACCACTTTTAAAGATGGTGATCCCAGGTTTTATTTGATCATATCTCAGGTTTATTCTATTTTTATCATAATATTAATACAACACTAGTTACAGTACGTGAGACGTTTCAGACAAATTTAAAACATGCAGGTAAAGTCAGAATTACACACTGATACAAATGCAAACACAGTTACACACAATTTAAGACAACTGAACACACACACATATCAGATCATGGTCACTTTTGGGGACATTACATAGACTTACATTAATTTCCTGGAGACTAACCCTAACCATAACCACTACTTGCCTAACCCTAACCTTAACCTAACCTTAACCTAACGTGACTCTAACCTTAATCATCGACCCAAAAATCTGTTTTTTCCCACTTTATACCCAATTGGCCAAACCGTCCCCAATTAACTGGTCCTCAGTCTGAAATTTGTCCCCAAAAGTAGCCTATGACAGACCAGAGATACACACACACATAGAGGGCGGAGCTAAGCCTCTCGCTGCTCTGAGTTTGTCAGTTTCCTAAATATAGCGGGCGAGTATCTGTCTGTGTGTCTGCCTGCCTGAGACACTTTGACAAAAACTATCTTTATCTCCGGAGGCATCGGGAGGGCAGAGGGGTAAGTGGAGCAAACACATCTGTCTTTATACATGAGAAAGTCTATTTACTGTCTGTGCTGTGGAGGCTGACAAGCAGGGAGGAGGCAGCCGCTATATTGTCGCTAACATACTGTCAGTTGGACCGTTAGACAGACTGTAATACAGTACACGCTGTGTAAAGCTGTTTTTATGAATTTAGAGTCAAAAAGGCCCTGAACGTCTAGTTTCTGTTGAGAGTTTTGTGTTGTAGAAAGCGTCGTGTGTGTGTGTACAGTACATGTACATGTTGTGATGAGAGTCGTGATGGAGACCTTTATTAAACTTTGATTAACTCTGCATCGACTAGCCGCTACAAACTGTAGCTAGTTTCCACATTTCTACTTGAAACACTGTTGACATACAGTTTTAAAGGAATATTGATGTTTTAAAAACAAAGTGTAGAAGTCAGAGGTCACTTTTCAAAACATTTCCTTTTAACTCAAGTTATGTTCTCTATTAAACATATACAGTAGCAGTCAAGGTTTTGACTATAGAGGAACCAACAACATCAAACACCAGACCATCACCGCTCTTCACACTATAAAACCACTGTTGAATTTCATGTTCTGAATTGTAAATGCAGTCAGTTGTTGTCACATTGTGATGTGACTACCAATGTCTAGGCCAGTGGTCCTCAAACTTTTTCACATCAAGGACCCCTAAACTGACACAAAATAGACCAGCAACCCCCATCTGATAAGAATTTTGCTTTTAGATGTTTTACTACATAAAGTGTGTGAAACCTATGACTAAAATAGTCATACATTCTGTCATTGTGGTACTTATGGATGAATTATAGTGAAAATAAATTATTCCTATTCCTGCTGGGGACCCCTGGAACGCCCTCAAGGACCCCTGGGGGTCCCCGGACCGCACTCTGAGAACCACTAATCTACAGAATAGAGCCCATGCCCTTTTTTCTCCATTTTTGTAATATTTCTGTAGTATTTTTTTTTTTGAAATATAACAACCACTAATCACAAACACCACCTTTTCCTTAGGCAGGCCCTCATCAGTCAACAGTGGTATTATTTTATAGATTATTGTTTAAAGATTTAAAATGTTTTTCAGTGTTTTATATAATAGATTTGTCATTTTGCAGAAATTGTAAGCTGTTTAAAAATTAATTTTGGCAAAGAACAGTTTCACAAAAGTTTCACAAAACAAAAATGGCATTATGAAGAGAAAGAACAACAAAGTTAAATGTTCAAAAACACTATGCTTTTTGCTGTTTGCCTTGTCAGTACTTGTGCTGACGTCCCAAAAGTTCATTCATGAAGCAGACAGCTCTTCTAGATGAGGGACACCAGCATTGGTGCAGGAACTTGACCTAAGAACGGGCAGGTGAAGTGGGCAGAGGTTCCTGAACAAGTTCTGCTTCAAGGCAAATATGGTTTTAACATTTCTGAATGTTGTAAAAGGAAGCATGAGGATGGTCTCATTTGCTCACCAATACCTGGCAGGCTCTGAGGAAGTTCTCAAATACGTCAGTTAGTTTGGAAATGAATCGCTTTATTTATTCACCATCAACATTTCATGGCCTTTCTTCCTTGCATGTTCTCTCTGAGCTTCAAACACAATTCATTTACCAGGTGTCTCTGCCTGTCATAGTTGAACACAAATCCAGGTTTAAGAAAGTCCCATCAGAACGCCATGGGTGACATCACTGATGCAGGGTTAAAGTTGATTTTATAGTCTACACTGAGTCAGGCGTAGTGCATCAGGATTTTATTTTTACACTAATATTACAGCAACACTCTTTGAGAAATATGAGTAAATTGGAAAACCTGAGACTTGACTGGAATTTCTATCATGTCATTTCATAGGCGTGTATGGGAGTCTACTCCGCATATCATTCAAGTGCATAAGTCTATCATTTGGAGACCACACCATTTTTAACATCTGATTGGCAGGTAATGTGGGCTGCAGAAGAGACAGAAAATATCTTGCTCTGTAGTTCAGGCCTCTTTGGTGCCCCGCTGCCTCATCCCTGCTCTTTGTTTTCATATTTCATTAGCAGGGCTAGCAGCATGTAGCATCACCTTCAATTATCCTCCCTGTCAGCGGACCGACAGTGCCTGTCTGCTGGCTTTAGTGATTACAGGCTTCAGGGGACAGGTAATCAGGTCATGGTTAAACTGTCACCCTGTCAGACTGCTGAGACCACAGGGAGCATATGGGATGAAAGAGCTCGCCCATCTCCAGTCAGTTATCTCTTACCAGGCTTAGATGTACTGGATACTGTCTAGTCTGGAGCAAATGTACTTACATTTGTTACAGTATAATGTAGCGTGTTCACAATTCTTTTCCTTTACAGTTTAGTCCAGTAAGGACTGACTGTAAGGATAATGTGTTTCTGTAGTGAGCTAATAACACAGCCAGTGTTATTACATACTATATGGGGCCTTTGTTGTTGCCCATATACACTAACTCTAAAATGCTTAGGTTCAAATTATTCTCTTAATGGTACAGTGCAAGATATTTCAATTTCGCTGCCCGCCTGTCATTATGAACGTAATATTGTCATTATAAACATGTTACAGTGGCATGCTGACATTAGCATTTAGCTTAAAACACTGCTGTAGACTCTTAAGTTGGATTTCTAGTTGACACAAGGGGTTATCAGGAGTCCCCTGTGGTGTGTTGGTCTTAATTTATAGTTGAGTGTTGGATTTCACCTGTTGATATGACCACCCAGCAGGCCGTATCATGCTCTAATTGTGTTCACATTCTTTCGCTTGACTTTACTACACATACTTACAGAGTCTTGATATATTAACAATGGATCACATCAGGGGTCAACTGACATGTTTTTTTCAGGGCCGATACCAATTATTAATAATTAAGGAGAACAACAACCAATATTAAAAACTGTTATACATTTGCAGTCAAAATGAAAATCTTGGTGTCAAAATTTAGAACGCACAATTTTAACGCACGATTATGCTTAATTTATTGCAGCACAACAGCTTTGGAAAGCCTTTAGTTGGTTTTTATTATTTAGATGTTATATATCAATAAGATGTGATAGCAGGGAACCTTTCATTCAAAACTAGGCTACTTCATTGCTAATAATTATTATAGCTGAATATGTACAATAGCAATAGAAGTGACTATTCAACTCTGACAGCTGTACACCATCTGTGCAGTCCGTGTATGGATTAACAGGCCTTAGATGCAGTTCCATTACGTCTAAAGTCTCTAACAACAATCTTGCACCTCTCTAACAGTTACGAAACTGAGTCAGAGACAACTTCAAGACACACTTCAGTAACATTACTAGTAGTCGTGGGTTGAGACTGAGAGTATGACTGACCCTGGTAAGTGACGTGCAAGAAATAACGTTATAACCTAACGTTTTTTTTGCTGTAGTCAGGTGGCTAAATTATGGCTCAACAAATGAACTTGTTGATGTTCACTGTCGAATTCAAGTTGATCTACGAGACTACTACTGCTCCAATCTGCAGATGCTTCTCTGTGCCGTCTGTGGCACAGCAGCATGCACAGCCTTCAGTGCTGATTGGCTATTACTTGGTCAGATAGTGCTGTGGGCGGGACATTGCTCAAGACCACAGAGAGGCGGCTGCATCAGAGTTAAAGTAGCACATATCGGCAATCGGATAAAAAAAATAATGATTCCGATAGTCATAAAAATTCTGAATATCGGATCTGATAATTGGCCAGGCCGATAATTGGTCGACCCCTAGATCAAGTGACTACTTGTATGTAAAAGGACTTGCTCATAGTGATGAACCCACAGATAATTATCATGAATCTGCTATGTTCCCAAGCTCTATGGAGTGTTTTAGCATTTTTCAGCTCATTGTTTTGGTTTTCCGGCCCACAACTTTACTGATTTGGTTGACTCTCACTGCTCTCATCAGCGCTGTTATTTACACAAAATGTCAACTTTTCAAATACATCAATACACGTGGAAAAACTCTAGCAACAACCTTAGCGACCAAGGCCACAGAGAGGATGGTCGTTTATGGGCATGCTCGACGAGGGCGAGGTAGAGAAAATGGTTGCAAAGCATTCAGAGCAGGTTGAAGGCTGGGCTTTTGAGTTGCAGTTAGCATTTTGTTAAGCATACATAAAGCTCAAGTTTTGAAACTTTGAACATGTTTAACATAAATGTACGACATCATAGCAGTTTATAAATAACAGAAAATCACAAAAAGCATAATATGTCCCCTTTAAAAGAGATATAATTTGTCAGTGTTGTGTTTGCTTGTTTTTGCTGCTGCCAAGTGGCCAAAAATGTTGTCATTGGCGATTTAATCGCGATGTATAATTGCTATTCAGAAGTTTTAGGATAACTTTATTAGCTATCTGGACATTTTAGTAATTCTGAATTAAGAGTAAAACCCAGAAAAGATTGTCTTTTCGAATTCTTGACACACATAATCAAATTAGGATATTTGTTGAAGGTGCTGTAAAAGTTTTAAAGTTACAATACACAACATTCAGCCACTAGATGTCACACTGTAGCACCAACGTCTCAGACCAAAACAAATGTGTGTTGTTTACTCAATAAAGTTGGGGGGGAAAAAAGAAAACCGACAACTCATGAAACTCAGATCAAACTATCAAACTAGGCAGTACTGATCAAATATGGATCAAGAGTGCATTGCCTATTTCTCGCCTCAAATGTTTTCAGAAACATATTTTAGTGAACTGTTTAGCTGTAATTTGAGAATGTTTGTGATGTGGCTACAATCTTGGAAATGGACATGGAGGACACAGAGGGATTCACATGCACTAACATGCATGCGTGGCCGGTGCGGCTACCAAAACAAAGAACAGAGAAGCTCGGATAACAACACACACAGAGGGAGTGTGACTTCATTCACTGCTCAGGTCGCCATTACTCCACTATATCTTAACATAGCAAATAGTTGTTAGCTAACATCCACTGAGGCTCAGTGTCATTTATTGGACCTTTAAGGTACATGTCAGCTTTTATTATGTATTTCATTGAATACATATGAACTGCTGCTCATTGCACAATCTCGTGCATGGGTACATGCACATAGTGTTCTGATTGCTGTAAATCAGATTAGATGTATGTTTTAATGGTTTACATTTAATGGAACAAGACATCCCTTGATAGTTAGGTCAGCCTATTAAGAGAAGAAACTTTGTCATATTTGTATCAGTTAAAATATACAGGAATATACTGTGTCAGATGGTTTCTGTTATAGTTATAATGCTGGCCTAATTAGATTACAGTAATATCAGACTATAGTTCTGTATGTAAAAACCATTAACAAGATTCTGAGCATGTGAGTACCAGAAGATATTTAAACATGCATTAACAGAAATCTGATTCGGTCTGCTAAAGAGAAACAGGTCACCCTCCAGAAACTGTTTAATGTACTCCTCAATAGTTGGCTGGATGTTTGATATTGTTTTATGAGAATGACAAACAAAAATTCACTTGTACCTCATGTAATCTGGCTGGAAAATTTTCCGTAATCTTTGCCCATTTTATGAAATGCATTTTATTCTTTTTTCAAGAGAAATGTGATTACATGAGTATGAATTTGATGCATACCATTTGGTGATGGTGAGTGTGTTAGGTTTGTTTTTTGGCACTTGTGTTACTGATAGGGCTGAGAGGTTTACAGAATCACTCTCAAGACCTGACTTTAGCACATCATTTCAATAATAGAAGTGATTAACGTCAGTAAACCTCATTTTGGCTGGAGGGTGATAGAAGTTTAGATTAATGGCTTGGTTTGGCTTGTGAAATGTATAAAAAGTGAAAAGAGTAAAGAAGTTCAGACACCGCAGAATAAGAAAATGAAGAGTAGAAAAACAAACATCTGTGAATTGTCCTCTGCTCTTAAACCAGAACCCATCAAGGTCTCAGCAACATCTGTGTAGAAATGGTAATGGTTGACATTGATGATTTTAGCCATAGGAAGAAGATGTGCATTTAAAAGTATTTGCTGTCAGATGAGCATACCAGACAAACACCAACATAATCAAAACACAATACTTGGCTCTATAGTTTATCACCTGGGTCATTTCTGTGAATATGCAGCTGAAGATTTTAGATTTTAGTGCCTGTACAAGAGAACAACTGCCAGCTCACATCGTGTTTGAATCAAACGGCAACTACCATGGCTTGAGGCTGAAGCCAATGCGGAAGTACTGCTAGATGCTGGCTCCAAAAAAAATTTCTGGCTCCAATTGAATCTCTCTTTGAATCCTTCTTTTTCATTTGTCTCCAAGGCTTGTAAACCAACATTTATCATCCGTGTTAGGAGATTACTGTGTCTCTCTCTTTTGGCTTGCCACAGATAGATACTTCTTTTTTACATCTGGTGCGGATGATTGTGTCATTGCAAATGTTAAGATACACACCAGCTACCAAACAAGCACATTATTCATTACTCACATTATGCTGTTTTTAATATTTATAACTAAACAAATGGTTGGAAATTTCTCAGTGCAATGGGTCTGGTTTGAACAGGTTTTATTTGCATTGTCACTAAGAGAGACAACAAGAACAAACAGTAAATGTGTTGCTGTGTTGGACATCATACCATGCTAAAACATAAGATATCAATTATATTTTACAGAAGTAAAATTAACCATTGAGACCATAATGTATTATGAAAAAATACTTCTAGGAACAAGCTTTCTAAATACAATCTTATGCAGACTGTGAATATCATTTGAAGCCAGTATGTACCTGCCATTAATGTAACTGCATCTTCAGGCACTTTCACACTGGCTTCAGCTTTCAGCCACAGTGGCGCTGCTTGATTCAGCAATTATTCTGGTGTTTGCTGCTCATGCTCACTATCCATTACCCACTGCTCATTACACACCATGCTCAGTTTAAGAAAAATTTTTACAGCTGCATATACTGCAGTGTTGTATCAGTTAGTGACAGAGAGTAGTAGAAAAAGGTGATTATTTCTTACAAGAAGTGAGAAAAGATGTGGCATTTTCGGACACATGGATATTGTGGAAATAAAACCTGTGACCAATTACATGACAGTCTTTAACCACTTGTGCACACTGTCAGTTAGTTTCCTTTGTGCGGTTGTGCGGAGTCCATGTGTTCCCCAGTGGTATTTCCTTCCCCTCCTAGTTTCCCTAATGATAGAATATTTGGAGCCTTGTGGTAAACAGAAATAGCAACACTTCTGAGGGACAGGCTTCTCTTTTTGCACCACACACGCTGAAGAAATAGAGGCCGTACTGTGTGTGTGTGTGTGTGTGTTTTTTATTGAGAGGCTATTTTGAGTCCTCCATGACTGACTGACTGACTGACTTCATTTTTTCTAGTCAATTACATGGCCTGCTTTAGCGGACCCAAGCTAATGCAGGCTGCTCCTGTGTGGACTAATGCATTTCTTATCCACTTTGATTAGCTGTGGCGATGCCTGGCTAAGCCAATGACACGCTGTATCACACACAGAAGAGAAGATGAGAGGTTTAGCTGACTCTTCATGCTGTGGAGGCCCGTTGTGTGCTTGTTACCTGTCTGTGCGGATGCTAACATCCAGATTGATGTGATTATGGAACAGCGAAGGCTCATTTTGGTCCTGTCTACTGCACTTAAATCTTCACATTAAAAGTTTTTATAACCCACATGGAATATCCCTCTCTCGTCTGTTCTGAGATTACATGGACATCATATTTGTTATGGAAAAATGATTGTTGTTTTTTAGCTGATTTGATGGCTTCATTCATTACAGATGGTCTTCACACAAACAGTGTCTATTCTCAACGGTAGAAGTGCTCTTATAAGGGGTGAATTACTGATCTAATGTGATCTCTACAATAACAGAACTTCATCATCACTTTCCACCTCTTTTCACTCCTCCTTTTCACTGGCCACTTTTCACCTGAGCATGACGTGGAGAAATGAATAAATGTACTTGTTACTTTTTTCTTTCAGAATCTTAGAGCTAGAAGAGGAACTGCTGTCTGTAATATCATCTCATCTGGATCCATCTTTCAAATTAGAGGTTGAAGAGGAGTTCCCTCTCCTGTTACACAACACACAAAACGTTTTCAGGTAATGCAGAAAACAACTTTATAAAATCATCAAATACTTTTTTTGATTTCTTGCCACAGCTGTTACACACTTCAACCCAACTAGCCTGTTTGTCATCCAATGCCAAAACAGTTTTATTAATGGGTCTTTGTTTCTGGCTATACTCGGGTCATATCATTTGTTTTTGGCTAATAATCACATCTATTTATTTGGGTTTTAATGAAATAAAACCATTGATTTTAATGTTATAAAACCACAATGCAACTGTGGTTCTGATTCAAATTACTTGCAGACAGTGTTCAGGGGTCAGGGGAAATATAAAATATGTGTTTATGTGTATATTAATATGGAAGTAATATTGAAATCATGTTTATTGTCTTGAGCAATACCTTCTGGTGATGACTTTGGTTCCTCTCCTCTCCTCTCCTCTTCTCTCCTCTCCTCTACTCTCCTCTTCTCTCCTCTCCTCTACTCTCACTACGGTTTCTGGAAAAGCTTCTAATCTATTGGACTTGCGAACTCTTCCTGCAGGGTCGCCCCCAGTAATCAGGCCTGAGTTGCTCTTTCCAAACCAGCCAAACCTCTGGCTGCCTGCCACCTGACCGCCGGGCCACACACCCGCACCTTTGATGCTAAATATGCCGCAGAGGAGCTCAGAAATTATGCTCAATAAATACAGGAATCAAATAAAACAATTTCCAAATATTAGCCCTGCAATCTACTTTCCTGCAGTCACATAAAACTGCCTTTGTTGCTCACAGTAAATAGGTTTCCCTCTGCTCTGCCAACTTAAACAGTGTGTTGGGTCAATGGCAGCGTGGCTTGGCTTAATTAAAGTCAGTGTTGATTTGCAGAGACACGGTCCAGACCAGAGAGGGGTTTGGGTCTGCTCAGAGTCCGGACACTGTTCTTAATGGTGCCAAGACTATTAATGCTGGCCGTGCATGAAGACGCTCTCACTCCATGCTGAGTTGAGGACTATGTAATACCAGTACTGTAACCTCCACACACTATGTTTAATGGTATGTTTAACTTAAAGCACATTTGAGTTTGTGAGCTAATCCAATTATAAACTGCTATAAAAATCTCCAGGTCATTAATCTTACTTTTAGGACGGCTGCAAACTCCCAAACTTTTCAAGGCTTCCAAAGTCAGTGTGCAGGTCCCCACAGTTATTGTTAAAAGGATAATTCTGGTTCATTTTTATTATGGGTCTTATTTTTATAGTCAATATAAAGTATACAATATGTTTATTGTATAGTTTGGTGATTTCTAGAATTGCAGTTTATTTACGAAAAAAAGTCAGAGTTTACCACTGACAAGAGTGATAATCTATATCAGAATAAACTGTGACATTTACCTTAGTAAAAGTAAGATTCTCTAATGCACAGCATGTGTGTAGGAGAAAGAAGTAATGTAGAAGATGACACTTAACTCCCACACTGAGTTGAAAAGAGCAAAAAGCAATGTTTGACAAAGGTCTACGACCAAAACCTTGCTTCTGTTCTACCTCAGAAACAATGAATTAAACAATAACTCCTTTTACATATAGTATATGCATAAATACATGATATTTTTGTTTTGGGTCACTTTTGCTGTTTGTCCTGATTTATTACAGTATGACCTGTTAAATATTCTACAGTAGACCAGACTGTTGGCTGATTGTTTGGTTAAACCTCTGATTAACTGTCATTGTTGTTGCTCGTTTCAGCTCATTTATATGGAATTCAGACAGTTCATTTGTTGAAACTCTTACAATAATAATGAATAAGGTTATTGTGTTGATAAATAACATATAATCCTATATACCTATATGACAAATGAATAAAAGAGAAAATGTGATATTAACTTCCAACAGAAGCACCCAGTGTGATCTCACACTCTTAACAGCATGAATTTGTGGCTTTCAGCAAATACACCCTAATCTCAGGTGACCCAGACACTGATTAGACAATTCAAACTGAAATCTTTCTAGTCAGTAATTTAGTTAAAGATAAATAAGTATAGACACCATGTATGGACTACCAGCTGCTAAAATGCTAACAAATTCAGAGGTTATACAAACATTCACCAAGGAAAGGAAGTTTATAATCCAGTTATACTGTGATTCAAAAAATTGTGCTCATATTTAAGTTTCATTAAAGTAGAAACCTATCTGTTGAATTTCAAACGTTTCACCCCTGTAGGCTTCAATAGTGGCTAAAAGTTTGTAGATTCCTTCTTCTCTGAGGACAGCAGCTGTGGTCAGTTTGAGCTCCTTTATGTTACAATGTATTCCAATGGTAACCATTTTTCACAGTAAAAAATCCAAACAAAATGTTGCTTAAATCATCAGACATGATCCTGTATGTTGTTTTGCATGTTGGCGTGTCTGCTTCTTACGCTTCCCTTGATCCTTCAATCATTGTCTCAAACACTACACATGGATTTCCATGAAGATTTAAAACTGGTCTATGTTAAAGTAGCACCAAGCTTCAAATACAAGTTTCCACCATTTGAAAGGTACATCGAAGCTTTATCATTCTAATTGTGTTATTCATCCTCATACCTCTACTTACAGAACACCTAAAATACAAATAAAAAAATCTTTAGTGGCACACTCCTTTCATGGTATGCTTGTCTGAAATGCCTCTTACAAGAAGAAACTTTAGTTACTTCTGCATACACCACTGGTGTGACACTGATACAGGGGGATGCATGTGGAAGGACTTGTTTAATGGCTCCAACTGAACTCTACTTGTCCTGTACATATACCAACTTGAAAAAGAGTCCACTGTTTACCCAGTAATCTCGGAGAGAGAGACTGGTAGTGGAGTGTGTGTGTGTGTGTGTGTGTGTGTGTGTGTGTAAGGGGGGTAGGAGATTGCCTAGAGGACCCTGAGGATAGAGGCCTCAGATCTACTTACCATTGCTTCACAACATTAAAAGGAAGATATTACTTTGCTGAAAGCACAGAATTTCAATGAGAGCAGGAACAAACACAAATGTTAAAGAATTCATTATAATATCATTTAGTAGATCAAAAGATTGGGCTCAGGCTACAGATACTTCTCAGTGATCGAGTTATGTGGTTCTGCAAACTTATCCGCATTGAGGGCAGAGCAGGAGAGAGAAGAGAAGATTGGTTGTGTAGATCTACAGTATATATATATATATATATATATATATATATATATATATATATATATATATGTGGTGTTTGTCACTGTACTGTATGATTGGAGAGCACTTTCTGATTTTATTGATATTAAGACATCTATCACCTTAGTCTGTGGCATTGCTTTCAAGACACTTTTGTTCTGGAGAGAAATGGTCCCAATGTGGAGTGTAGGGCTCCCCTGGAGTCCAGTAGAGCTCCAGTCTCAAACTGTGGGGAGGGCCTCCCTGGGGTGCTAGGAGGCATTGCACGGGGGTGCACATGACCAGGGTGAAAAATGTGGAGTAGAACTTAAGTCAGATGAATCTTTTTATGTCTGACCAATAAACAAACAAGAGTGCTTTCATGCTAACAACAGAGTTGTGAAGTGTTTAGTGTTTTTAGCCAATCTGTATTTGCCTGTTCAAAATTTTCTTTTAATGATATCCTCAATATTACTTAACAGAGAAACATATGACTCTCCTGGATAATGCAACAATCCTATAAGTTTGAATTGTTTAATTTTGTTTCTGAGAATGTTTTTTTCATTTGTTTGGCAAGGCGGACACCTCTAAATACTCTACTGTTATGAAGAAGAAGTGAGTCATAGGTGTGAATCAGAGCTGTAACGAATTCAAAACACTTTGTTGTTGCAGTTGTGAACAACACACAATGCCACAGCTGTTCAGTTCATATAAAATTGACACAAAATCCAAAAGTGAATCGATTTAAACTCAGATTCTTTTGTCAGTTTTCTCAACACCGTAATCTGTAGCAGAATAACAGAATTTTAAGCTTTGTGATAGGATGTTTCTTGCTGAAATGCACCTTGGGAGTCGTATGTATGAAAGACTGTTTGGGGGTCTTTGACATGAAATTGAGTGAGACCAGTTGTGGTTGGACATTTTTTCATTTTATTGGCCCAGCAGAGCTGCGGTCTCTCTTGCCTGTTAGTAATATACTGTACATGTTGCATGATTACAGTTTGGAAATTAGACATTTAACCAAGACTGTGTCACTTCAGTCCCAGCTCACTTCACCTCAGTATCACAGCTGACATTGTAGCTTGGCAAGGAAACATTACCCTAGCAGACAGCAAAAAACTACACATTGTGTCAGTATTGAAGGTTCAGCTGAAGACCAATTAGCGTTTTTATGAAAAGAACAGAGTGTAGAAGGGGAACCATATTTTACTGGGCAGCTTGGGTTTCAATCTGTGTTGCAGGCATGACATCAGTGTCTCTGTGTTGAGACAGGAAAATCTTATCCCACTGCCACTGTCATAAAAGCAACACAATAATGAAATGACATCACAGTGGGCCAGTAATTAAATGAACAGACTGCTGTCTTGGAGTTTTTACTAGGCTGGGAGATTGTGAGTAACAGTGCAGCACACAGGAGAACAGGGTGTCAGTGAATGCAGATCCACAGATGTCACAAGGTGGTTATTTGAGTGTAAAATTCACACATTTATGATTGTGTTTTTTTGTCAGAACACATGATTTACTTCTTCTCTTGTCATCATGCCTTGACATAAACATATACACAATCATAGCCTTTTCTGTTCTGTCATCTCTCTCCGTTACTGGCTTGTACTAAACACAGTAACACAGTTTTCTGACTGACTTGGGGAGTTGGTTGGTATGGCAGATGACAGTTTAAGCCATCTAATCTGCCTGGCATTAAATGGCTGGGCTGCTGGTGGAGGGAGATGAGTTTAATTATTACATTTCAGGAAAAAACTCATTAGCTCAGTGACCTGCAGAGCAGCAGGGGCCAGCGTCGATATTCAGGCTGCATGATACCAGAGGCTAGCCTGTCTGACTCTGGATGATGAATTAATCACAGTTCGTGCCCGGCAGCAGACAACAGCAGTACTTGGTTTCCTTGTTCCTGTCTTGCTATGAAACCTATGTTCCTGTCTTAATAAGCTAAAGAGGAAAAGGGTGAAGTGGTATATTCACTGAAAGGTTTTGTCATTGGACAGATTCACAAGGAGACTCATTTGCAGCCGTTGTTGCTGGTAGTGACATGCGTATTAACTTCTGCTTATTCAAAGACTGTGCATTGTGCCAGAGCATCATTTGCATAAGGAAATGCTAATTTAATCGCTGGTTCTTTTAAGTAGCTTCAACTGCATTATGTTTTTACATAAATTGTCATTCGCTTCCCCTACATCAAAGAAAACTCATATTCAGAACTTGGCATGTGGGGAGGGTCAGCGCATTGAGTGCTACTGTAAACAGGGAAGTGTTAAACACTACAGCCAGTAAACAAGCCTGATCTCACTCCGCCTCCCTCAGGGAGCAGGTCCACCACGTAGCCCGCCTGTTTATCATGTATAAGTTCCCCTAAGAACTTTTATAAAAACTCCATTTATAAGAACTTCAAAGAATGTCCGTGCTTGCCGCGGGGTGAAGAAGAATCTTCTATCAGTCCGCCTCGTTTTGCCTTGAGCAAGAGAGCCTCTCTTTCCCTGCTGATGGATACGATGCAAATAAGCTGCTATAGGATGAAGGAAGTAGAGGAGAGTAAGGAGATGAGCAAAGCTGCAGGGAAGGTAAAGATACGAAGAAGGAATGTAATCTGTGTCATCAGTCTTGAACACTTTTGCAAACAGCGTTGAAACAAAAACTCTTTCATCTTCCAGGAACTGACCATAAATCTCACCATGATTGTGTCCACACTGACAATCATGGTGACAATCATCAGCTCCATAATCTTCCGAACCAAAATGATGTTCACTCTTGCATGTACTGGAGACAGTGGTTTCTTTATTCTACTGGTGGCAGAAGACTGGTGGTGAATGCTGGGTAGAATCAACTTGAAGCCGCATTGATCCACTGCTGGAGTGACTGGAGCAGAGGTCACAATGGGGTCAACACAATTAGAGATGAACCCATGGTCATTAATGAGGAGGAGGGATGAAAGGGTTGCCAATTACTCTGCGCTGCTTTGTACTGAAAACAACCTGGTGCTGTTAAGACCCAGCATGATTAACCTTCAACAGCTCTGACTTTGTTTATTCTTTACATGAGAAGATACTTAAAGCGGCTGTTAATTAGTGCTTATGATGTTGTAACAGTCTTTTAGAATTTGCTGTTATTTAAGTTTTATTGTTGACCCCGTTTATTGGGCTCAACAGGCCAGTGTCAGAGGCGCCCTGCCGTATTTTCTTGCAGACTGGATTCTAAAACAGGCAGTGCATGGTATTTGTATGTGTATTGTACGGATTTGGAGGGTAACTGAAAGAATGTCAAGCCATTATCCGAAGAACAAGTGGAAGAATATTTTCCTGAGTGTTTGAAAGGTTAAAGGTAACACTTTAACAATTAGCGCAAGTTGAACAAACCTCACTATGTGTTAAAGTCTTGAAAAGCTAATTAGGACAACTTCAGTCAGTGTTTTTTATTGCTTCAAAAAAGTTTGAAACTGTTACAACTTTTTAACACACTGATTTTAACTAATTAGGTTATTCCAGCAGTTTCCTCTGTATCACTTAAAAGCAGCATGCTTTGCCTTGATTTCTCTAAAAGAAGACAGAGGAGGAGAAAGGAGTAGCTCTACATTTTGTGAAATACGCTCATTCACTTTCTTGTAGAAAGTTAGATGAGAGGATCAGTACCACTCTGTCTGTATGCTAAATATGAAGCTGGAGCCAGCAGCCAGTTAGTTTAGCTTAGCTTAGCTAAGTACTAAGACTTGAAGAAGGGAGAAAGCTGAACGCAGGTAAGAAAATTCTACCCGCACCTCTAAATCTGACTCTGAAAACTGGAGTGAAATTGATTTTATATCCCTAGACAGAGCCAGGCTAGCTGTTTCCCACTGCTTCTAGTCTTTATGTTAAGCTAAGCTAAGCATGGTTATGACTTCATATTTAATGGACAGATATGAGAGTGAAAAGAAGCAAATTATTTTCCAAAATGTTGAATAATTCCCTTAAATGCTGCAAATGTTTAAATTTAATCAAAGTGAATCCTCAGGGATCGCAGTGTTTCCCCTGCGTATATTCATTCAAGAGCAGTGCAGCACTGCTGCTAAATGATAAACGCCACAGCTGAAATTTCACATCGTACATAATAATCACAACAAACGCAAACCACTTCCTCTGCCTTGAGCAGCTGACTGGAGCTAGCGATGAGCTAATGGGAATTGCTATCTGTGTAGGTGTTTGACTGAGGGTGGGGCTCATCTCCCCCCTCCCTCTACCAGTGGTAACAGGCAGTGAATCACATCAGCAGCAGAGGGAGGAGGAACGGATGACTGACTGATGCTGAATGATGTTTAAGTTCTTCAGTCCTAAACTTGATTCAGTATTTTGATGTCAGGAATATTATTTATTTTATTGACATTTTAGATTTGTTTCCAGTGAGATATTATTGAGTTTATATGGTAACTTTGCTGTCATAAACATTACTGTTGCTGCTCTAGAAACAATATTTAGTTATATTAAAAATATAAATCAATTTTAATCCTGTTCTGAAGTAGGATTACTTTAGGACATAGCGCTTACTTTATCAGTGAGCATATTTGTTTCTCGTTTCTTCCTGTCTGAGTGTACTGTGAAAAACTACAACCTGTGTTGTTTTTTTATAGCTAAATACTGTAATGATAATGGTCCAAAATGATGTGCACATACATAGTTTTTAGTCAAAAACATCAAATTTTCTTGGGTGAGAACCACCAAACCCCCCCCCCCGACTTTGCTGAGGCATTTCATTCTTTGACGTTTATTACAACTATAGCTATCTTGGCCTCCAGAGGCCTTTTGGTGTCAAAAGCTCCTGTATATTAAAACACACATGACTCTATGAATACCAATAAACCTATCTGAAACAGTTCTAAGGTAGTTTGAAGTCATGTCACTTCTGGTGTGTGCAAATAGAGGTCCTGGCGTCATGGGCTGTGTGGGCGCACAACAGCACCGCTGCTGAAAAATATCCTGGGGGAAACACTGGATAGGGGGGCGGGTTTGTTGGCACACTGTGCTCCATATCTTCATGAGACATTATCTCATCATCTTACCACTTCATCTGTGTGTTGCCCCATCTTTCCTTCTTTTGCTCACAAACCAAAATAAAAACTACATAGCGCCAACATTGTATTTTTTATGGTTATGCTTTTTACTCCAGTTACTAAAAGGTAATTGTTGTCCATAACATATAGCAGAACCTCTAGGAATGATTTGTTCTGTGGGACAGAAGTGACGTCTGAATCTTTGACTTCTTGTGTATTGGTTACTTGTTGGTGACGTGTACAGTAAGAACTCAAGTTTATTCTGCTTTTTTGGTCACTATAAGTCAGACAGACTTATAGTGACCAAAGACATTACATTTTTTCTCTGCTGAGTGAGAAAAATGTTGATGCTGATGTGTGTGGGTGGTGGTGGTTGGGAGGGGGAATTCATCTTTCATCACCAGAGAGACAGGTCATGAAACAGGAAGTACTGTCATTGTTAGAGTGAACAGGAAGCTGACTTTCTGGAGAAGTTTTACTTTGTTAAACCATGTCTAATACTGCTGTAATCATTCTGTGGTAATGAATATTTTCTGTGGTTTGACCACATGCTGATTTTATCTTTAAGTTAAATCCCCTGCATTTAATGCATTGGGGAAAAAATGTATTAAGAGGAACTGGGTCAGTATATCAATCAATTATATAGTCACAACTGTAGTTTAAAATTAAGGAATTATTTTAAAGGAATACGTTGACATTTTGGGAAAATTAGCGAGATGAAAATACCAATATACTACGCTCTCTATTTTCCCTAAAAATTAAGCTCCAGCTTATATTAAAGACTGGAAAAGGGGGAAAAAGATGAAAAGATGGATTCAGCTTCATATTTAACACACAAGTATGAGAGTGGTATTAGTCTTCTCAAGTAAGTCTTTACAAGAAAGTGAATAAACATATTTCACACAACTTGGGCTCTTCCTTTAAACCTACCACAAACATGTTCATGTTAGCGAAATACTTAGTGTGCATAGATTTCACTTTCTCAAATTGTAAATATCTTTAAAGGACCAGTGTGTAGGATTTAGTGGCATCTAGCGGTGAGCTTGCAGATTGCAACCAACTGAATACCCCTTCCCCTCCCCTTCCAAGCATGTAGGAGAACCTACAGTGGCCACAAAACTCGCGAAAAACATGAAAGGCCCTCTCTAGAGCTAGTGTTTGGTTTGTCTGTTCAGGGCTGCTGTAGAAACATGGTGGTGCGACATGGCAGCCTACATGGAAGAGGACGCACTCCCTATGTAGATATAAAGGGCTAATGCTAAGGTAACAAAAACACAACGGTACTTATTTTCATGGGATTATACACTAATTAAAACATACTTATGAATATTATATTACATTTCTGCCAATATTCCTGCCAATAGATCCCCCTAAATCTTACACACTGGTCCTGTAAGTGGAGGTAAAACATTGCAAAGCATTTATTGATTAAGTCATCAGAAATACTGTTTTTTAGCAAACAGCGAAAAAACCATGTTCTGCTCTCCATGCAGTTGTGTACAAAGTACAGTGTAGTTTATGTGCAGAAAAGTGTTAGATGGAAACTCCATTAGGCTCCATTTACCAAAACAACAATAAGTGACATTCTGCTATTGTATAGGCATAACAGATATAAAGTCCTGTACAATCCAACCTTGGAAAAGTGTGTTTCACACTCTCACAAAGCATGGTCACGCTTCCAAAGATCCACAGGAATTGGATTTCATGGGTGAGATAAAGAGGAGAGCGTTTGGCTGCGAGGTTCGCTCCGAGGGCTTAGCACTTCTTGTTAAGGATACATCCAGAGAGGGGGTGTATTTTGAAGTTAAAGTGAAGCATGAGAAGTCAGAGCAAGTATAGATTAGAAAACCACAGTTGTGTTTCATAGATGTTTGATACATTTACAAGCTTTGGAAACAAAACAATTATAGAAAGTGTACTTGTGAAATGATATATGTCCAGTAAATGGATCAAATTGATATTGTGTAAAAACCTGAATCCATTCTTTACAACTGTTATGATTTTATAAACTAAAAGACAAAACTTAATTATGCAAAAATATAAAGAGACTCAAGAAGATTGGATCTGTGATCATATGATTTAGTCAGAATACTTTCATACTGTATTATACTAGGTGTGATTTTTTGATTTTGAATGTCTCATTTTGGAATGAGATGATAGTGCACACGTAGCTCAGCACTGTAGATGTTTGTGTGAGCACTGGCTGCTGCAGCCTGGGTTAAATTGATTTTCACATCAGGCAGTTAGAGTTTCTGCCATAGTAACATATTACATCTGCATTGATCAGGACAGCTTGTCTGGGAAGCACATGTACGAAAGATGTAGAACAGGCTCCGTTGTTGCTCCACAGACTGTTGCAGTCTGCAGCACGGATTAAGTGTTACAAAAATGTAAATAAACAGTTGGTAAATTTGTATTTTATTTTCATTGTCTATATTTTGCATATAAGCCTATATACTAGATACTGTCTATAGTATCACTCTGGACAACCAGTGATAACCAGAACAAACCATTACTGTGTTGGTTTCCCTTTTCAATTATATATTATTTTGGAAACCATTATTCAATCTAGTCACAAAGAGCCAAAACTGTATATTATTAAGTAAACATGTGCAATACTGTGAAACAATTCTTACTCCACAAAGTGAAAAACAAACAGCAGAATTACCATTTCAACATAAAGTAAGACACAGAAGGTATTATTTCTATTACAGTATTTCACTAGATATTGTAATGTGACACCAAACACTGAAGATGTCACACTCTTACAGTTTAACAGTATTATCCAACAGAAAGACTACTGTTAAAAACCTCAAGATCTAAAGATAAGATATCTTCGACACAGTATTAAAAACAAAATTATACGACTTAAACCAAATTCCCACATGTGTGTGTTAATGTGTGTGTGTAACCTCACATTTCTCTCAGCAGTCATAAGAGATGTTGTGGCACCAGAGGCCTTAATGTTAAAAAACATTGTAGCAGTCGTTGCTGTACCAGTTGTCCATACTGGCATAAGAAGGGGTAGTTTTGATTTAATTTCAGTTATTATATAAGTGTTTAAATCGATTGCTGCTGTAGCCAGAGAGATTTTATTTAGTTTTTAGTTTTTATGCATTATTATCAATCCATCAATGCAACGCCCGATTGGTTAAACCCAAATCATGTATGTTAGAGATGTGCTAAGAAAGTGCTTTCTGCTTTTTCAAGGGCTTTTCTAACTAAACCAGAGCACTTCTACAAGGATTCAGGTTTGATTGGATTTGAACTTACCATTTAAAATAAACCACTGCTCAAGACCACAGACAACAGAGAATAAGAGTCTTTCATCTATTTTTCTCATGGAAATAGCCACATGGGAGAGTGATGGAAAGGATTTTTTTTCGTCTCTTTTCAAAATATTTGTGTCTTCCCATCAAACCATCCAGATTGTAAAACAGATAAATCCTTGTGACCTTTAAATCCCAAAAATGCTAGGAGTCTTTGTCGGTTACAATGTGTATCCTGAGCTGACTTGGCAGGGCCAGCTGGGATCTGGGCTGGTTGTGAACTGGAAGGGTTAGACGAAAGCGTGCAAACTCCTGCAAACCAGTTGTCATTACATGTAACTTAGTTTTTAAATGTTCAAGGACAAAAAAAGGGGAAGTATGAAACATGAGGAGGCAGTGTATTCTCAATAGGAAGCTCTGAAACAATCACTCAAATAGAGGAAGGGATTTTGTATTTAATTTTATTTATTCATTTATTTGCTGTATTGGGCTTTTAGATGAAGAGCACACAATTGTATAATCTTTTATCAACTATAGAGGTCGTTTAAATCAGGAAACATCAGCAATGAGTTTTCACTGGTGAGTGACAAATGTATTTGTCCGATCTCCCAGCCCTGTGAACTGGGTCTGCAGTAGGGGTTTGGTGGCTCAGCTCTGGGCTCCACATGCTGCAGTAATCCAGGGAGGGTTAGGATAAAGCCTGGCTTCGCCTCACTCTCTGCCTCCTCCCAGATCAGATGAGATTAGGAAAGAGCTAAGAAGCTCTGGGGGAAGGCAGGGCTCAGAAACACTGAGGCTGAGGAAAGGAGGGACACAGCAAAGCAGGTGGGCACTCCTGCAGGAGGAGAGAGCGGGAGACAAGAGACGAGTTCAGTGAAGACTGCAGGGCTGAATGTTCATGTTGGTGCACATGAAGGAGAGCTGTTGTGGAATAGAGTTTGGAGCCAGCTAGACAAGGTGCGTGGGGAAATAGGAGAGGGAGCAAGGATTTAACTGGAGTTCAGGCTCTTGTTCTTTGTCAGTTTGTGTGCTCTTGTGTCCTTCTTGATGTGTTTGATGTAGATCCAATAGTCAATTTCAAAACAAAGGAGTTCTGAGACCAAAAGTACTTTGGAAGAACCTGTCAAGAACAAAAAGGAAAAGCAGTTGTTTCCTTACCAGAATAGTGGAATTAGCAGTGACAAAGACTGCAGGGCAGGGGAATACCAAATGTACAAGGAAAAGACCAAATAAGAAAGACTCATTACAGGAATGACCCCTCAGGTGTAACCATGTTGACATAGAGGGCAATATTAAAGTCTTTAGCACAGTTATCTTTGGCACATAACCATTTGAAATAATTAGGAAAATAAGTGTGTATGTGTCTCCAACCAACAGCCCAAATCAAACTGTATAGACGTTTTCTTTTTATCAGTTGAGTTGCTGTCCATCCATAAGTGTAAAGATGTTGTGTCCGAATACTGACTTGTATTTCTTGATGTTACCTTGTATCTTGTAAACAACCTCACTTTGGCAAATATAGATGCAAGCTAACTCTGACCTTTTGTTAAGTGATTCTGTTTTGAAATCCATGGAAGTGCTTTGTGCAAGAGTTTGAATGTGTTTGTTCTATCCAACAGTGGTATGAAGATGACTCTCTTTCTTGTTCTCTTTCAGGAAGCCATGCCAAGCTGATGTTGGAGTAACAGAGCTGCCAGTGGGACTATGTGTTAAGGATTGTCGCTTGAACTCTCAACTACCTGGACCCCACTGATATTCTTCTTCAGCTGTTATTGGAAGTTGTTTTGGCAATGGGGAGGAAGAAAATACAGATCACTCGGATCGTCGATGAGAGGAATCGACAGGTCAGTGTCTGTTTAGCTGTATACTTAAAGCCACTTACAGTACAGTAACCTATACAGTCTATTAGCTTAATGTAGTCTTTCTATTGTTATGGGTGCTGTCAAAATTGGCAGAGCAAGGAGGCCCTGAGATACAGGGTCAGTCTCACACTTAAAGATTGTTATGAGCCATATAAGGAGTACATGCCCTATAGAAGAAGCATGTGTTGTTTGTTCTCTGCACAACAATGTATGGGTAAAAGATTGCCTGTGGGAATACAGTGCTGTATATGGTCTGATTCCCTGTAATTACAATGTAAAATCTTTCACGCGTCCATACAGAAACATACTGTATATTTCTGCTGTGGAAAACAATATTTATCTTCATATTTTCTGATGTTTTGTTAAGGTTTCATGATCATTTATGCGTTGATGTGTGGGATCCTAAGATCCCACTCTAACAACGAGGAATATACTGCGTTTATCCCAAGATCCAAAGGACCAACAAGCAAAGTTTCAAGAGCTGTACAGAGTTCCTTATAGACCAAATATTAGATATATCTGCAAGCATCAATAGGTTTAAGAACACTTTGTGAAGGAGTCCCTCAAGGAACCTTCTGTGCATCCTCTATGTTGGCAATCTGAAAAACTCCCAAAGATTCCTCTATGTCGTTTTACTTTTGAGAGTGCAGTGGTCACAGCTGGTGGCGAGGGCAGTAATTTGGGGTTAGTTGGGTCCGGACGGCACCCTGTCATTAGCAGGGTGGGTCAGTGTTAGGGACACACAGTGGCCTTCTCTCCTCGCCGTCTCCTTGCGCAGCCACACTGCTGCCCACTGGAATCCCTCTCTGTCTGTCTCCTCTATATATATCACCCCCAACAGCACAACAAATACCAGCCTGTCTGGAAGGAAGACGCAGGCGCTGGAAATAGGGATGTGGCTGGAAAATAAATATCTGGGATGATGTTTATATTTGATGTTTGGTTGTCTTGGCTGAAGCATTTTTAGATAGACACTACCTCGGCTGTCGGGTGTGCACTATCACTGGAGCCAGCTGTATATTTAGGTTCATGTACTCTATTTTGAGAGGTTGGTTTGCGTTCTCACTTTGTTTGTCAAGTGCATCAAGTGTTTTAGCTTCTGTTCCTCTTTTTCAAACGATCACACTGTTACACGCTGTGTAGAATATATAGTATTGACAATAGTGTAGATGTACCAGCGATGTCCCAGCTATTAGCAGACATATATTCTCAAAGGGGTACAAGTAGTTCTTTGTTATCTCTTTGCACAGAAACCTATTTGCAAGTCATACACAAGAAATAATGAATATAATGATAAACATCATGTAAATGGCAAATGTAAAAAAAACCCTTTGCCAACTAACATGAACTGTGAAAACTGCAACCCACCACTTTCATCTCATCTTGATAATGAGATGCAGCATTTACTGCAAAACATGAACTTGGTTGGTAATCTGATGCAGCCTTTCCTCCCTTGCTGGAACGTGTGGTGTTACAGGAACATCTTCGCTCCGACATTTCTGAAAAAAAATAAATTCCACTGCAAGCAAGTGACATCATATCACCCCCACCAGTAAAATGTTAAAATGCTTTAAGTAAAATATAGTTTTATGATAAATAAGACACTAAATGACTTGTTAACGGATCTTATGTTTCCCTATCTGGCTTTCTGTGCTATAAAATATAAAAAGCCACAGTGCTTTCATGCATATAATGGTTCTCTGGGTAAAAGCCTCCAAATAGGGAGAGGCTGTACGTCACCATGTTCTACACATTTAACCCAACATCTGAAATACTTTGGCTTATATAGCCTACATTTTACATTCTGTATATTGTCGCTCTTCAATGAAAACCATGTTTTTCAAACATGTCAACTCCCCAGGAAGTACGGGCAACATTTAAAAAAAAAAAAAAATTATAATATAGCCTATAAGAGTTCAGTCCTGGTTGATATGGCAAACCCAGTAACTACTGGTGGTAACAGCAATGCTTCGCCAATTTAATGTTTTTAATGTGATCTAGTAGTAGGGCTGAATGATTTTGAAAAAATATATAATTGCAATTATTTTGATTAATATGGCAAGTGCAATGATTTTCGATATTAGATGATAATTTTTACATCATTATTCTCATTTTCACTGAAAAACATACCACAAACATACCAAACAAAGATGTTTTCTTAAGTCTGTATAATATGATGTGTAGGCAAGGACATCTCTGCAGCAAGACAATATTTAATTTAAAATTAGATTTTGACACACATTTCTCCTTTAACAAATATTGTACCTCCTGTGATTTGAAAATTGCAATAGGTCATATTGCGACTTCAATAAAATTTCGATTAATTATTAAGCCCTGAGTAGAACTATAAAGAGATGTTTGGTTTGCATTAGCAGTAACTTACAACAGCTCTGACATGGCATTTGGAGAGTGAACAGTAAACAGTGAGCCTGATATCAGCAAGAAAAACAATAACACTGGATTGCATGCATGATCATTTCAGGTGAATCACTTGTGTGAATTGGCGTGTATTTGGGTAGGGACGGTAGGTGTTGCTGAATTTTCCCATTTACCAATATTTTCACTCTCAAACAATCTAGCTGCTTTAACTCCACATAATGTTAACAGTAAGATCTCTGCAGAGTTGCCAGGTTTGTGTGTTTTCTGCACATAAGTGCACTATTATGATAAAGAGTGAAAGAGCAGGATATGGGGTATATTTGACCTAATTATCTGGCAACCCTCAACTTCAAGCTGTACGCATTGTTGACTAGCAGCAGCAGCAGTGGAGTCAGTAAGCTGGAGAATCTGAAGCGGTTAGTATTTATAATTTAAATGTTCCAAATGTCACAGAATTGAAATGACTTCACTGGAAAACTAACATCATTTGATATTATATTTAATTTCAGGCGTTAGGTGTTGTAGCTAATTTGCGATTGATGCTCAGACATGCTATTTAATTAAATAACTTTATTACTGTTGGTGAGAATTCCTCCCAAAAGCAAATTAAGACATCTGGTCCTTTTTAAAGAAGAACCAAAGTGTCAGTAACAGCTGAGCTTAGTTAATAAAATGTTCTGTAATCAATCCAAACATTCATCTTTGAAATTAGTGGGAGAAATATTTACTTTTTAATGCCATCTCTCCCCTTTCCATGAGTGGATCAAGAGCAGAGTTATTATTGTGTATGTGTCATGAAGACAGAAAATCCTGTCAGCAGCAGCCTGAGCAGCACAGAGACATACAGACAGGTGATCTGCAGCCTCTCAGGTGAGCGCTGATGTAATAGTGAAAGATCTAGCCATAAGTTCAGGAGTTAAATGAAAAATACTACAAATAGAAGTTTTTGAGATGGTTTAAAGGTTTGAGCATCACTGTTGCTCTGTCATGAGACTCTTGAGTTGTGTCGCCCAAATCCACAAACTGAAAGAAGGACAGAATCTCAGGTGAGGTTTGAAAACCTCTCAGCAGCGAGTTACAGAGCAGCACATTAGCTACAAGCTTCTATACATTTATTTTATTGTAACATTTATTATGACAGTCTATGATCTGTTTTCATAGTTATAAGTTATATAGTATGATACAAGTCCAGTTTAAGGCAAGTCAGCAAATGCATATTCAGTAAAGTAAACATTTTGCAGAGTCAGGCTCTTTATGTGTGTATGTGTGTGTGCACATGCGCCTATAAAAGAGAAAAGAGTGATAGAGAGCAAGAACACATACATAATTATTTCAGCCGTCCAACAAAAAATATCCAAAGTTAAAACCAAACCCACACCCTTAGTTGTGTGTAGGTAGGCCATTTGAATCCTACGCAGGAACGGTGGATACGGTCACCAACAATGACCGAGGTAGTAACTGATTATAAATTCATTGAATAGCTATCACAGAACAATCAATGCTTTTTTTAAAAAAAAAATTCTTTGGAAAATTCAAGATCATTTTTTTTAGTCTACAATGTAGAAGAATTGTCTGATCCTCCACCAAAGATAAATGCTTTTTACTGGACAACAATGATAAATCTGTCATCTGACTTCTACTGAGGCCAAAGTGATAGTGGGGAGGTGCCATGT
Organism: Thunnus thynnus; assembly: GCF_963924715.1. Classification (NCBI taxonomy): domain Eukaryota; kingdom Metazoa; phylum Chordata; class Actinopteri; order Scombriformes; family Scombridae; genus Thunnus; species Thunnus thynnus. The sequence continues at coordinate 32,727,858 of NC_089517.1, read as the reverse complement.
AAAATAATGAGATGTACAGCACCAAGGTGTAGAGGATTTTTTTTTGTTCTTTCATTTTTTTTCATTTTAGGAGCAATTAAGTGGAAGAAGAACTGAAAAATATGGGAGAGTAGTGGTGTTTTTCTTCTAAAATAGAGTCAGGGTTGCTTAAAACACCACTGTTCAGACTGATGAGGAGATTCCAGCTTTTCCCAACCCCTCTTCCAACTGGTGTTTATAGGGCAATTTAGACTTCCCTCAGTGAAATGCAAGATTTGGCAGGACACCAACTCAAACCTTTGGAAACACTGAGAATGGAAAAACATTTGTCAATCAACTGTGGACAGAATATATATCTACTCAAAATGCAAATTACTGTGCCCTGCTGGACTGTTTTTAGAAGCAGTTATCATCCCTATAACAATTACATTTCACGTTGGTAACAGTGAATAAGTCAGAGGAATAAGAAACTGCTCGGCAGCCAACAGTAGGACAGTGGTTGAGCTGCAGAGCTACAGTAACTGTGAATGTGTGGAAATGTAAGAACATGAAGCAGGACTACAAGAAATACACCTGATATTCCAGATTGCTGGAGATCTTTGTAGGCATACAACAATGTGAGAGTCAAAGGAAGCTTCTAGATACGTGATGAAAGAGTCAGGATCCCAGAAGCAATGGAAGGAAGACGTAGCCACATGAATACAGATGACTCACTGCGGGGAGTTAACTACACACCAAAAAAGGGATGAGAGAATATGATCAACATGTGATATGTGGGTTGTGTGTGAGTTTACTGTGAGCTGTAAATGGTCCACTCCAAAAAAATTGATTTTAGGATTAATTTAGTTTTTTTAATATTAAATCTGCAGGGCAGTTGCTAACAGTATATGTACTTTCAGGGAATATGATTACTATAAAGGCTGAACACCTTCATTGTAATCATTAAGGGAGTGAAAAACATAACTTACCTTACCGTTTTTCCCACACACATTTACTGAAAGATGGAGCAGGAGAAAAAGAGAGAGGATGGACTTTTCTCATAGTTTGGGGTCTCTAGACACACCGTTAACGCATATTCATGTTGAAAATACATGAAAAAGTGCATTTTGCATAATATGTGTCTTTAAGGAAGTGGAAAACATTACTTTACTGTTTTCCCCACACACATTTCCCGTCCACTCAATCAGTGGAATTCCAGTTGAAGCAAATTTCCAGCGTATTGCCACACTCTTTTGGGAAGTTACCCCACAGGAACCTGCCTCAATGCCTCCTCTCCTCCCTTTTCCTTCCCTGTGTGACTGAAACACATTTTTAGTCATCATCTATTATCTCTCTAGGCTACTGACTTTGTGTATTTCAGTGATCTTGTGCCAGTGGCTCATACTGACATGTGCCGTGTCAGTAGTTCGGGGTACAATCAGCAGCTGTAATGATGAAAGAAGAAACTCCTCACCTCAGTTTACAGCAAATATTTTTTGTTGAATTGGGGAGGATTTTGTGTAAACCCCCTTGGCATCCAGCTCAGATTATGCTTTAAGTAATAAAAAATGAAGAGAAAAATTGGAATAATATGCTAATGAGCGACAGATTTTTCTATCACAATTTGGAATTAATTTAAAAATGCAATTAGGTGTTTAACTATAGAGCTTTTGCACTGCCAAAGGTATTTTGTAAAACCAGAACACTGGCAAATCCAAAGAAGAAAGAATGAGCCTCATCCATTTTGTTCTCCCTGAACAGGGACTGAGTTGTGTGATAGTTCCCAGTTTACCGTAGTCAAGCTCTCCTCATTGTTCTTCTCTAGATAGTTGAAGTAAACTAGACTGATCCTTGGTTTCTGTCTTTCCAGGTGACTTTCATGAAGAGGAAGTTTGGTCTGATGAAGAAGGCCTATGAGTTGAGTGTTCTGTGTGACTGTGAAATCGCCCTCATCATCTTCAACAGCTCCAACAAGCTGTTTCAGTATGCCAGCACCGACATGGACAAAGTCCTACTGAAATACACTGAGTACAATGAACCACATGAGAGCAGAACCAACTCTGACATTGTGGAGGTGAGTGGCAGTGTCAAATAGGTTTGATTTTGTCGAGTGGAGACAAATACTAGTCTCTATCATGCCATAATGTCAGCGCTACCATTGTCATTAGAGAGCTTTGACCTAACCAAATAAGGTCATCAGTACAGTCTTATGCAAGAGCCTGTTTGTGTAGAGAAAACATGAACTTCTTTCAGCTTCTTACTTTCGGTGGGTTGTCCATTGGAGCTTATTCTACAGTTGCACTTGGTGTAAATAGGGTTGTGAGTGCCAGCTAAATGCAAATATGCATTACATCCAACTGCCTGTTTTGCATCAATGGGAAAGATATATAGATAAAATAGAAAAGATATAATATTTGATAGTTTTTGTCATTTGATCAAAGTTCAAAAGATTGCATTCACGCCTGGTGAATTACTAAGTGAGCCTCATTTTAATCCATGGACAGACTTAGCAGAAAAGAAAGAAAAAAACATTTAAAAAAAACGTAATGGAGAAAGGGGAAAAGTAGACAATGCATGAGAGGAAATAATCAGCCAGAAGGAACGAGAGTGAGAGAGATCTTGACAATGTAATCCATATTATGGAGGATTCACACTCATATTCTTCACTTTCTCATCATGGTTGAAAATCCTGCAGTATTTGTTTTGAAGGCTCTTAGGCTGTGAGCATCCATTTAGAGGATTGAGGAAGGAAATGACTGCAGTTCGTGTTTTAGACAGATTAATTCCTAGAAAGAGTAACAGCAGAGGATTCAGAAGAACTTCAGTTGCGGTTGCTGCCTGCAATACTGTCTTATTTTCTTTTTTGTTTACAATAGAGTATATGAAATATTAAACACATATCAGATGTTCTGTTTCACCAGTGGAAACACAATAATATTAAACTTGATTTACAACACAAATGCAACTGAAAACCACCAGTACCTGTATCACTGTCAGTCAGGACCAGCTGTAATGTAGTCGAGGCTGGAGTGATTAACAGGGATGCGGCTGTTTTCCATTATGGCTTGAAATTAGCACATCCTGTAGGAAAGATGTGTTCACTGTTGACAGTGAAAATTAGAGGAGTGCACTTGCACAAGGATCAATATACAGTACGTGATACTGGTCATGTAGCAACTGAGGCAATTGGGTAATTGAATGCTGACTGACAGCAATAGCACAAGAACAATAGCATTTTTAAGAGACTGTCAGGACTTCAGTTTGATAAAACCTTACTGGCGCCTGAGGCAAGATTGAGGCCCATCATAAAATGAAATAAAAACAATAAAACAATTAACTAATTATAACTAAATATTAAAATTAGAACATCCAAAGCAGTGAAAAACAGAATATAAAGAAAAGAAAATTTCTTGGTGTTTTAAGAATTACTGAATTTGGCAAGGTGGTTAACTTACTGTACCCAAAATGTGACAAGGTTTGGTACAACAATCATGGTTCTCTGGTAAGTAGCTGTTTCCGGTATACATGCTTACACTTTGGTATAGTTAAAGTGTGTCGAGTTAATTTTAGCAATCGGCATTGTTGCAAAAAGAGAGAAAAAAATGAAAGTGTAAATGTGTAGCAGCTTTAATTATGATGGTTTGTTCATTTTAATATCTAAACATGCCAGATATGTTTGTTGAGTGGGTGGAAAGACATACACTTCAACATAACAGCGGAACATTTCTGCCTCGTCAGTGTCTTGTTTTGTTTACTCATGGTGAGATTTAGCACAGCTCATACAAAATGGACTTCACTAATATTCTCTTCATGAATTTGCAGGCAATAGCAAAAAACTTTGTAGCAGCTACTTGATCTTTCAACTTTAGATAATACAAATCATATATGAAACTGTTTATAAAGCAGTAACACACACTGTACCAGTCATATTTGAGACAGATGTTTTTGGTGATAATTTTCTATTCAGAGAGACAAAAGGTGACCTAATTGTGGCACCTTGTGGTTTGCTAAACATCATAAGACAATATTTTGTGTTTTTGTTTGAGTCAGTTTCAGCTGTCCACCCGTTCTGTTGAGTCCTACAGCATCATCAGTGTGGTGAAGCCAGGGGTGTTGCATCATGGTCCCTGAGCAGCTCTGTCCTGTCTCCCATAGCACGTACTCATTGCTGCTGCCATTAAAAATGAATGGTCATCGTGACTCACGTTCTGGCTGTTTATGTAAGCCTCTAATGCGTGTTTGTCTTGCTGAGAGCTGAATTTACTGCTTCGAACCCACCCCACTGCACACACAGACAGCCAACAGTGCTGTAGCAACTGCAAACTATCGAGTATAAAGGAAGCTAAACTTCCCAAACTTACCCTGTGTTTATTTTCAAAATACCTCTTCCCCCTCCCTGTTACAGAGAGCAGCGTCAGTGTTCAAGTTTGTTTCAGGAGAGTTCTGGCATGTTTTCCAGCTGCTTTCTTTCTTCACTCAGTGTCATCTATCTTAAGAGTAAGAATTATAGTCTGACCTCCACAAGTAAACTTAACATTGTTTCTCAAGGGGGGAATTACACTGTTACAGGACCGACAAGAAAAAAAAAGTAAAACCTGAAGCCAATACAAGCATAGAGATAAAGAGGAACATTCATGCTAAACAGTAAAGTCTCTCTAAATACCACAACATCTTCTCAGATGTAGTGATAGTAGTGGTTGTTACAGTATATGCATCATCAGTATTGCCCATTATGATTCTAAATAGCATAATCATGTGTATTCTCCTGCCATAAACCACAAACAGACACCTGTGTCAGCTCTGCAAGCCATTAGCCAGGCTTGATTTGCCTGCTTTTAGGCCTTATTTGTTTTTTTTCCCGCAAATGTCATGCCGACAGACAAGCTGGTTAAAACAAAGCCTGGAGTAAAGCCTTCTCTTTTACATATCGGTCAGCCCATTTGCAACATTTAGACATAATATTTGACTATGTGTAAAGTAATACCCTGCTGGCTGCAACAGACTTCCCATGTCGGGAGAGAACGGCAGAAAGCTTCTTAGGAGTCATTGTCTTTGTTTGATGGAACATGATGTTTGCTGATGATTATCTCTTTGGCACAAACAGCTCACAAGTTTCTTTGTCACACGCAGGCTGTCTGAACATGAAGATTACTTCACCCAGTATACTCTGTGTCTTTTTGCTGTGTTTGGCAGTGGGCTGTTTAAGTAAGTCTAACTAAAATTAGAATTCTTCTTACTGTGTAAGGAAATATAAACCACAATGATACTACAGCTATTGTGCAGTTTTTCACTTTCAGTCCCCTGGGTGGGTGTTTTCCCTGGCAGCAATTGACTGACATCTGAGAGCCGTCGATGCCAGTAGACATGCTGTCAACTGCCCTGTTGCACTACTGACTGGATAACGTCATGCTGTGTAGCTTTAGAACAATGATACTAGATTTATTTTCCCCTTTGTCAACAAGCCCACATAGTGTTAGCTGTTAATCATTAGGGTTTCAAAGGAATAGTCCAACATTTTGGGAAATACCCTTATGTGCTTTTTTGCGGAGAGTTAGATGAGAGGATTGCTGTTATCACTCTCATGTCTGTATGGTAGCAACCAAGAAATACATATATATACATAACCCCCCACAAAAGGTGCCATTTTTACACTGTTTTATAAAGTGTAGCTTAGCTTGCCACCGTTAACACTCATTTCCACTAGACTTTACTTTTCCTTCATGTTTAACACCCGCTAATTCATCAGCAGCTACCACACATATAGAGTTTTGCTCGTCTTGCATTATAGATAGACGGAGGTCTTGCAACAAATATTCCTGTAACCTCAGCACTCAGTACTTTACCCTGAGATTCATATCACAGCACAGAGTAACGTACAGAGTCATGGAGTAAGCATTCAAACTGTAGATATGGGGCTGAGCAAATGCTAATAATGTTGGCCTCCGAGCTGTTAAACTATCGATATCATTTTCAGTCAGCAGTAGAAGTCTACACCCCCTGGAGAACACTAATGTACGGGGTGCTGTCATAAAATCAATTCAATTTAAAAAAGTTTTAAATTTCTTCTTTTTGGTTATTAATTATTGACCAAATATGAACACAAGTCAAAACACCAAAAATGATTTTTAAGCAATAACAGCGTTTTGAAAAACACTACAGATCCATCTCCATATGGACAAGATAACATTTTAATGTCAACCTGATTGAGGTGGAAGCCAGATAGGCTTTTAAAAAAAAAAAACTATGATAGCTGCATGAGTCTGCCAGCTAAAACAACTACAAAGTCCTGACTGGTCAGCTAATCTAACTGACAGATTACTTTTGTCATAATAATGAGACAGGTTTGTGTGCAGCCGAGTTGAGTTTCAACAACAACAGAGCAGCCGTCCAAGATATGCAGTGCAGTCATTTCAGCCTGCAGAGCCCAGAGATGAGTGAAAACTACAATACAGTGAAACCTGACACTGTGGCATACGGCACAACGGTTGATTTGGTTTAGTCATGTATGATCGGATGCCTCTTAAAAAAAATGAAATGATTTGTGGAAACTGTGTCTGAACTGGCCTTTGAAAGTGTGTGTGTGCTGAGCTCATCTCTGCCAGAGATGTGTCAAAGCACATCTCAACCCCTCCCGTGCCCGCCCTATTCTTAGCCTATAGGGCCACCACCCAACTGGAAAAGACTCACTCCGGGGAAGGAGGTCGCCTTATTTTATCTTTGATTCAGCCCCAACAGCAACAAGACATCACCCTCACATGTTAAGATGCTTAACGTTGCAGCTCATGCCTCATGGTGGCAATGATCCAGATGCCTTTGGAGATCCACTAAAGCCGACTTTGACATTTGAGATGATAAGGAGGCACACATTCTCAGATCCTCTAACAGACATTTTAAGATAGTTGTCGGTGCCCAGACATGATGTAGTGGTTTAAACCAGCATCTGTGGAGCCACTTATAGCCCTGTGGGCCTTGGATCAAATCCCACTAGACCCTCCACTCTGTGTCCCGCTCTGCCCTCAAACTATCTCAGTATGACTATATCAGTAAGGGAGTGCGCTTTCTAACAAATCCCTTGGTCTGAAGAGCTGAAATAGAAGATAAATATTAAAGCTACCTGATGATGGTGTGAAACATTTAAAGAAACTGGAGCGATCGCACATGATTGGTAACAGCTGTCCTCCCTCCCTCCCCTGCGTTCATAAGGTCAAGCAGAGTTCACACCTGAATCAGAGAATGATTGTAGAGTAACAAACTCCTGACAGTGAGCAACGAAGCACTTTCCATCTGCCATAGTTTAGCTCATTTCTCCCCACATCATTAATAATGATTGCTGAGTCATTATATGCTGGAAATCTTGCTGGAACGCTGTATTTGGAGTTGTGTCAGCTTACTCTGATATTTACGATGCACTTGCAGGGCTTGCATATACGTGCGTTCACTATGATGTATTTTGCAGATTATGATTGCAATCAGACAGCAAGTTTGCGATCAGTCCCGCATCGTTTTTTCTGCCATAGATGTAGAAGTTGGAAGCAGAATGGACATTGGCATCGTCATTTAAACCTAATATGAGTCCAGGCTCTATGCCTGTGTTTATTTTCATATGACAGACATAAATTGTGCCACTTGAAAGCAGAGATGAATATTTAAACAGCTCAACAATGCTCCTTGTTTACACAGACACATAGTAGTGTTAGCAGACTTTTATGCGGTATCTCTGTAGCAGGTTATATATCACCATACTTCCCTGCAGTAAGCTCATTGTGATAAAACAGATACTTGATATTGCAATACTTGACTATAGCAAGAGCACACGAGTAATGAATATTAAACAGTAAAACCAACTTGGTAAATTATAACACCAAACTCTAGCGTTTCTACCCCCAAATGATATGAGTGATTTTTTTTCCAAATAATATTCTGCTAATAGAGCCGAAGTTTTTGCAGGAGTTCTGCAAGAATGTCGTAAACATGCGACTTACACAACTGTGTGATTCACTCTACTTCTCACTACATAGGAAATGTAGGAGTCTTTTTTTACTAGTTTGCTGGTGTGTGTCAGAATGTAATTTTCTCAGAGTTTGCCATATTTTCTATAATTTATAGAATTTTGAAAACACTGGTGGATAACTGCATGTCCCACCTGTTATTTAGACTAATAAAAATAATTGTTGGCGCTGCTACATGGTTACTCACATAACGTACCATGATGTACCCATTCATAATTGGACAAATTGGCATAATTGTCCAAAAAACAAGCAGGCTGACAGGTTTAAGGAAACAGCGCGTGCATCCTTTGGAATTTCAAACTAGGTGGCATGACGTTTACTGGAGTGTTGAAATGAGCAGCCATTGAATTGAGTGAGAATTGAGCGTGTGACTTCTTAAGTGGTCACCAGTTGTTACAGTAAAGAGGACTTTTAGGCCTGTGGTGAAAATAGACTTGCGAGTGTGTGTTTAAAGCTTCTAATAAGTACAAGTGTCTGGGAATGCAGAGGACATGTGGTGGACAGACAGTCAGCTGGCTGCTGCGTCGGTCTGTCAGTCCGTCCTTTTCACGCTATGATGTGTAATGTAATGAGGAGCAGAGATGAGATGATGGATACCAGAGAAGTGATGTCATAGTCCAGGCTTGCATGATGTTGGTATGATTTGATTTTTTTACTACCAAGGTCCAGGTGTTGTAAATTAACATCCATCAATTTTCTAAACCATTTATCTCAAACTAATCTTTCTGAACCGTACGTACATATATTAAAAAGATAATATGATATATTAGACATTTTGAATTTGAATGTTTGAAGTGAACCATTATGTTTTATGATAAATTGGTTCTTATCCATGCTAGCAGCATGACTCTATGGAGGGAAATGTTGATCGGCTGACGACTTTTATCCAGACTGAAATGTCTCAACAACAGGCATAACCACAAACGTTACCCTAATCTTAAAGTACTGTAAACCTAATCCTAAAACTAAGTGAGGCCAGGCCAAAAAATCTCGTATTAAACCTTTTATTACATATATACGTATATTTAATTATTAAAACTGCAGGTGATTAGTCGGATCTTTTTGTAATGCTAAACATACCTCATGAAATCTAGACTCAAGATATAGACTTGGCACACTGACATGGTTTCAGTTTGTCTATTTTTTGTCTCAATTCCTGGATGTCAAAATTCCAACACACTCTGTGAGTCAGTGGTAGTAAGATCTGTTGTGTTTAGCTTGAGGCTTACAGTCCCACGCTGAATGGTTACGTTCCGGCTTTCTTTCCTTCTTCAAAGCAGCATTTTCTTTACCGGGACTGCTTTTCTGCAGAGCTGCAGAGCTGTACTGCTGACAGTAACATGATCCTCTACAGACAGAGGAGTTTGTGCTAATGAATCTCATTTGACGGCTTATTCTCTGTGGTGCTTGGGGATACATTACCAACCAGCTCTCTGCCTTTTATTTCCCTGTCTATGCACCCTGCACCACAATAAACACCCAACCAAACCCAGCATTGTTTCAGGCTAGCTATAAAATATCTGCTTACTTCAATCCATTATGTTTAAAAGGCTGGTGTGAATATAGATGAGTTAGTGCAAGATGTGGGGCAGCATCTCTCTAGAAGAACACTGCTGTTAATGTGTGTACTTCTCAGACCAGCTTTTTGTCTGTCACGCTCTTCAAAAATTATTTAGGCAAACAAATTATCACTCAAGAATAGTAAGAATAGTAATTTGACTAAAACAGGTGTGAAATTATTCGGTCTCTTCACATGAAAAACGTGATTTAATTTCTCAAAGTTCACAACAAATGTATATAGAACGATAAGGTAAGTGGTTCAATGTCTTGCTCAAGAACGTTTCTCCTTATCCAGTATCATACTGATTGTGTGGTTCTTTAGCTGAATCGATTAAGCAGGAAGAGCAGGGAGGGAACTTGTTTGCAAACACATCAAGCAGATCCGGAGCAACAGTCCGGTTTGTGTTCAGATGAATGTAAGTCCGATATTCACTCTCTCTTTTAACGTTTTTAATGTTGTAAAGCGAGTAAGACATTTAAGGCAGAGTGACATCCATACTGGTTTGAGAATCACAACAAAGAACTCGGGTGTCATTTACAGGCCTCCAGAAAACCTCAGTGTGAAGGAAGTATATATATGTTTTTAACCTCTTGAGAATCAGATGTGGTTTCTAGTCTTGTCAATGGTTGATAATCCTTCCTGCTCTTTAGCCACATATTAGATCGGGAGCAACCAGAGCCATGCACATCCTGTGTTCTGCAGTACCTCAGCCTTTGACATGGACAAATGTTATTATCTGGTACTAATGAATTATTATTAGTGCGTTTCAAATTCAAACTGTGAAGTCTCAGCTTGACTCTTTGTGAAGTCCTCGTTCTATTCTGTTTTTAGCTGTATATCTGTCTGCTTTACTTTGTAACAAAGCCGTGAAAAGTGAAAATACACTTGACTGATGTGTCAAAGCTGTACTAAATGTGCTCTACTGTATTGTAACTCATATATTGTGATTTATAACATGCTTTACAGAAAACAAAACACAAGTTAAATTTCTGTTGGATCTCTGCTCTCTGTAGTCAGTTTAGCGCTCTCTCTGGGAAAATGTGGCTTTGTAATTAATGTCATCTACAGCCCACTACAAGACTATTTATGTTGTTTCAATTTCTACTTTTTACCAGTGCTTTTTAATCAATCTCTCTAAACTTAATGCCTCCTCCTTGTGGTTATTTCATCCACAGGCCCTGAACAAGAAGGAGCACAGAGGCTGCGACAGCCCAGACGCTGATTCCTCCTACGTCCTCACCCCCAATACCGAGGAGAAATACAAAAAGATTAATGAGGAGTTTGACCATATGATGAGGAGTCATAAAATTGTAAGTTGCATTGTAGTTAAATGTCTTACCTTTTTTCATTTGCTCTCTCTTTTCATCTTTTATTTATCCATGAACAATGACTGAGCTTGATTGTCTTCAAAATGTCAGCTTCATTATGTTTTACACTAATACACTTACACACATCACACCACCACTGAGCAACTCAACTGACACAGAACAAAGCCTTGATTAAATATATATATATATGTACTGGCTCTGAATCTTTATTGGTTTTGATGGGATTTTTTCATCCATCTCTTTTTGTTCCTTCGGCACAAGTAGGAGCAAAAGTTCACATTCAAATCAGTCAGTCAGTCGGTTATCATAAATTTGACCTCTTTGGTTAGTAACTGCTCAAACAAACAGAAATAAAGCTGGAGACAAAATAAAAGATCAAAAACCAGAGCGTTGCTGATTCTGGTATTGATCCAAGCGCTCATATTGATGTGCTTTTGTCTTCCACTCCCTCTAGTCCACAGGCCTTCCACATCAGAACTTTATGCACGTAGCTCCTGGCAGCATGGCATACAGCCCCGGTGCAGGAGGAGGAGGAGGAGGAGGAGGAGGAGGTGCGACCTCCCAGGCTCTGGCTGCAGCCACAGCAGCTCTGGCTGACAGTGGGATCCTCTCCTCTCCTCACACACACCTCCACAGAAACATAAACTCTCCACAAAGATCTCCCAGCACTGGAAACACAGGTCTGTATGTGTTTGTGTGTGTGTCAATCAGACATGATTAATATTCCAGTGTCGGGACATGTAATAAGATATTTCTCTTGCTTTTTGTTAACTAAACAAAATTGTCAAACTGAGTGCTGAACAAATTGAACTTGCTCATAGGAAACACAATACTTTGTGTATCTAAAATCAAAGTTCTGCTTTTAAGATACCGTGTAAGATGTTTGACTTGATCAGACTTCAAATTATAGGAGAACCAAAAGATCTGTAGGACATTTGGGCTGTAATATTTATAGTCCAAAGATGGGGAGAAAAGTCAGACATGCTAAATATGCACTCTGGATACGAATAAAGTCTCTGACAAGCAAATGCAATTTTAAAATCACCAACGTCCTATCCTAATCAGACACTTCAATGTTTAGTGTCTGTTTTTTTGCTTTCTCTGTGAATATTCTTCCATGTACTGAATGATAGCAGATTATTTTTAGTCCATGTGGAGCGATAAAGCAGCAACGATGCATGACGATAGAGATGAGGAAATGATTACAGGACACAAACTTGCAAAAAAAGAAATGTGTGTGTGTATTTATCCTCAGGTGGCCTGCAGGGAGGTTCTGATCTTGCTCTGCAAAATGGATCTGGAACAGTTGGTATGTATCTCTCAGGAGTCATTACAAACACACACTGACACATGTACACACACTAGAAATGATGTCACATGATTTATGTCATGCACACTAATGCATCTGTCTGCCGCTTTTATCATAGTGTAGAAATACAGGAGGTCAACCCCAACACTCCTGGTCTAAAGACCAAAACTTTACTCCTGAGCCAAACGTACTTCTGTACGCAGTTTAACTTATTGTGGATCAACAATCCTCCAAAATAACATGATTATTAAGAGAGAGATTAATTAATTTAATCTATAACTTTTGACAGCTATATTAAATTGTTCATCTCTGGTTCAGATTAGATCCAGACCTGAACAATGATGGTTGATCTAGTGGCTAAAAACAGGCTAAAAAACTCTTTTTAACCACCTCTCCTCATATGATCTTTCTATTGGCACAGTAAATGATCTGACCTTTGACCTTTTAGCTATTGATTCCTTCATATCTTGTCATCTAGAAATTTTGGTGTATTATTCATGAAAAAATATAGATAATGTAATAGACAGATGGTTGGGCAAGGTCAGCCTGGTGTGTTGTTGTGAACCCTGGTGCTGGATGCATTGCTAACAGGAGGATACACTACCAGCACATGGAGTTGGAGCTGCCTTCAATAATAGCAATCACATCAGTTCCTCTCCTCTCATTCCCTTTAAAAGTAGGGCTGGGTGGAGATTTAAGGCTCCTCTCGCCTGCCCAGGCTGATGTACACAGACAGGATGAAAGCTGACAGTCTCTTGAACATCCTGTCTGCCTACACACATCACGCTTCTTCACTACTAACTCCACATTGCTCCTAGGCTCTGGACTATACAAGCTCTGTACCCAGCATCGTCCCTGATGGGGATTTACCTGCCATAACCTCCCTCCTCTCTCTCTCTCTCTCTCTCTCTATATATATATATATCTCCTCTCTCTCTCTCTCTCTCTCTCCTCTCTCTCAGTCTGTAGCTGCAAGTCTACAGTCATGTTCAGTGTCCATATTGGAAACAACTAAGGCCTGTTACTGTTAGGAAACCTGCTTATAGACTGGCCTGGTCCTGGTTTCAAGCCTGACAGTTATGAGTGTATAAGTAAAAAAAATGTTTCAAGGCATATTATTATACTATTGTTTCATAGTGTATTGTTTTATTAAAAGCTATGAGCTTTAAAGAAATTTGATGGTGAGATCATAAAGCAGAAAGAAATCATTCCAAAATATTTATAAGCCTATAAGTCAACTCCAGATGGAGGAAAAAATATGTGAACATTTATTACTAATAAATTTTAATAGCAGTTTTTATGTATAGAAAGTTTGTAAAAGTGATGCAGTTGAAGTGGTTAAGCTGATGTTAAAGGAAATTAAAAAATAGGTGGAATGACATAAAAAGATGAATGAAAATATTACTAAAAAGCCACTGCAGTGTATATGTCTCAAGCTGCATATGCAGTAGTGATTTGGCTGCTCAGTGACCCTCTGCCTCAAGTTGACAGATATACGTTCCTGTCCACTCATTATTTGGTCTTGTAAAGTGATCAGATATTGTGGTCTTTTTTAGATTTTTATAAGACGTTGTTAGTGTTTGTTTTGGACTAATTAAGTGCAGCTGCTCTCTTCACTTTCTGAGGTGCGCTCACCTCTGTCTGTCTGTCTCAACATAAACTTTATTATACCTGCTCTACTTTGCATCTGCTTATAGAGGCAGAGTATGTTTTGCATACATTTTGTCCACTTAAAATCCCCCTCCACTCAAACATATGTTTTTTCTTTTTGTTCCTATAGTTGAATGTTTGAGCTTCACTGTGCAGAATGATGTATGTGCAGAGTTTGACACTAGAAGACACATTCATCTACTGAAAGTGGAAAGTGTCTCTGACATCACTGAAAAAACTGTTTTAAGGGCCGGACCTACTAGCATGATTTCTGACATCACAAATAGTTTGGAGGCCAATCCTTGTCCAATATTCAACTTACACAAATGTGATGTAATAACCTGAACTTTCTAGTGCACATACACTAAGATGGGCTAAACAGTGAAGTAGGAGACATCATGTGTCCAGCAGTTAAAATCCACTGATTCTGGACGCACCTCACAGTCATTTTTTTAATAGTTTCTATAAGTCAACGGCATTTTGTCTCATTCTCAGGTCATCAACCCTCGCACTAAACTGTACGTCTTGTAGCCTATCCTCCCAGAACAGCATGTCTCATATGAACACTCCCATTATGTAATGTCAAGAGCAAGAAAAGATGAATTATTCATTGTCATCTCTTGTATAATATATAGCTTCTATTCTCCAGTCAGAGCCTGGTAGTGGACAGGTTGGTTTAATGGATCTGATACATGGGACTGTTTTTAAAGCACTTTTGAAATCTTCAAATATTTCTAAACTTGTGCTAGGTCCACTGCACTTTTCACTCAAAAGAAAAGACTGTGAGAGGCTCTGGAAGTATCCCTTGCTGAAGTTTCTGTCAAGATGGTGTCATGTGAAAAGCAAATTGCACATACAGAACTTCCTTGACCATGTAGATATGCTCATATCCACCATCAATCACTCAATCAATCTGTCATTCAGATCTCAAGTTGTGATTTTCTTACCATCATCACCTTGTGTTTCTTAATTTCTGTGTTTAGTGAACGGCTTTGTGGGCTCACCTGGTGGAAGCAGCCTGGGAAAGATCATACCACCCAAATCTCCTCCTCCTCTCCCACCTCCTGGGAACAACCTGGCCCCTTCCAGCCGCAAAAATGACCTCCGAGTGGTCATCCCCCAGTCCAAAGGAATGATGCAAACACTGGTGAGTGTGTGGGGGTCTTATATTTAGGCACTTACAGAAGTTATCTCAAAGGTCATTATAATGTATTATAATGCAACAAAAACATCTTTATCTGTAACCATTTTCTAGCTTGCTTTAGCTGATTTAGGAAGTGTTGCTTTTCTCAGCTGCTCAAGGACAACTCTCTAAAAAAACTCCAGCCTTAAGTCTTTCAGCGCCTGAGTTGGAGGTTTATTAGGAGCCAGACGAGTACATGATATGTTCCAAGCCTGAGGGATGTTGGACAAGAACAGAGTAAATAGATGATGCAAATTACCACAGAGTTGGTCTGCAAGCTTTCAGAACAATTGGTTTGACACCATCTGGACCAGATGGTTGGTGGGTTTGCAAATGAAATCATTGTTCCTTTTAAACAAAGACAAGATCTGATCAATCTCGGCATGGAATTGTTTGCCTTAATTAGAGAATTTACAATTTGTCACCTCTAATTACTGTTAGAAGCGTGTCGAGTATTGCATAACCAGTAATCCTCTTCTTGATCATTTTCTCTTTCAGTGGAGTCTCTGAGTTTGTACAGACACAGAGTGGTGTCAATATCATTATCTAGCTGTTGGCAAGAAATAAGTGTGTTTCCCAAAATAAAAATGATTCCTTTAAACTTGCCTCTATCCTAAGGAAGTACAAGTGAAATTGTGTATTTCAGTGAAAGTTACAGAAATCTTGTCATTTAAAATTGGCTTTTGGAAACATCAGTCTGGACACACAAAAAGACATTTTCTCAAGCTAATATTTGAAACAGGCTGACAACTTATCCACTTTGTTAGAATGGAGCTTCCTGAGCCAGTTTCTCTTTCTTCAGATTCTACATTCAGCAGCTGTTCTGGGTTATTGAAGTTATTGATTTGCCCTTAACTCTCTTACTGTTGCCCTTCCCTCCCACACTATGCTCAAACATGATGTAACGATTAGCAAACAATGGAAGTGGAGACTTTCTTTTTTCATGGTGACCAGGAGGCTCCATTACTCTGCTGGCTGTGGGTTCCAGGGGATTTTTACAGTTCGCAGTGATCCATCACTGAGTTCTGATCTGTGTTATGAACATTAATGTGAAAGTTCAGCCTGTAGGGACACATTGTATAATTATTTTGAACTTTATTCATCCCTCCCCAAAAAACGTCACCCACATGTGAGCATAAGTTCTTTGTGAATATGAGAAGAAAATTTTGTGAGTTTCGTGAGAATTTACAGATAAGTTAGAAATGGATTAAAAATTGAAATGATGGGTTACTATTAAAGCTTTTTATCAAGACTTATTGAGGGATTGTCATTAGTATCAACTAAATGCTGCTTGACTACATTTCAGGTGGAGAAATTAAAATTAAACAATCAGTGTTCATCCCACACATGGCAGTCAACACTGCCTCAGCAGAAATGAGTCCAAATTTGATTATTTATTGGTTAATCATTATAATTTCTCATAATTTTGGACCAATGTTTCTTCTGATATGATCCCTGGTGATCGTTTGGTGACAAATAATGTATGATACTGTATCATATCTTATCTTGTCAGACTTCAGTCAGGATATCAACAGGTTTGGAAGTTTTTTTTGATAAAAATAAATAAATGATATCACACTGCAGACTGTACTAGTTTAGGGTTAAGCTGGTTGAGATCTGGGTGGTTGACGTCTGCAGGAGCAGTAAACAAAGTCCTTTTCAGTGGTCTGGAAGTGTTAAATTCCAGTTTTTATGAGGTGACATTTGGTATGAAGCTGTAACATTCAACAAAACAGAAACAATAGTGTGTGAATGTTTCCAGCATGTTTAAGCCAGCAGAAGAAGATCGGAGCTACTCGGATGACGACATGTATTTATTTCTGCTTTCTGTACACTGCAGTAACACATGTTGACTTGTGCTCAGACAGCAACTCCTTGGGTAGATCATTTTGAAACTGCCTCTCACTTCCTCTTTTATTGCATATGTGGGCATGCAAGTTTGTAGAGTATGCTCTGCATACTGTGTGTGTTTTGCACGAATGGGCAAGAATAATTCTTAAATTCACTAATTTTGAATTTTTTTTCATTGCATTTCTGCAAAGCAATGCCAAGAAAGAACTGAGCAGGTCTGCATTTTGTCAAATGCATATCAATGTTTACCATCATTAGCATGTTAGCTTGGTATTTGTTACTCATAGTGATGGAGGTACTACAGATAATGCAATGCCCTGCGGTTAGTTTAGAGAAAAGGTTAGTTTTAGATATGTATCTGTTGGTTTACCCACCTACTCACCAACATTTATGCGTTTATGTTAGTGTGTCTGCATGTGTGTATGTGTGAGTGCAATCAGCAGTGAATGACCTCATTCAGGGTGATGTCATTGCTGACATTATCAGACTGGAATGCCAACATCCCCAAACTTTTAATTACTGTTAGAAATGTGTTAAGTTATTTAGCCACCAGTTTTGATTACTAGTAGCTTTACCAAGCCCGGCAGTTTGTCAGTTTTGTGAGAATCTTTCTAGACCAACTTGGTTTGTGACTGGTTAAGAATTGTTCACCTGCTGGCATTTGGTGCTTTGTTAATTACTTTAATTGTTAAAACATTCAGTCAGGTGAATTTGCATTTAGGTTTTTGAAATGCACAACACCTAATCTCAAAAAATAGAACAAAATTAAAACAAGTTGTTAGAGGATAACAACTTTTGGACAGCTTTTGGATGATAAAAAGTATTTTCATTTCATTAAACAAAAAATGTTTCACAAACTTGACACTTAGAGCTCTTTGTCTTAGAAATGGATTTACAGGGTTTTGGAAATTAATTTAAGTCATTGGTATGTTAATGGATTTTGAAGGGGGGGGGGGGTGGTATTACAAAAGAGTCACGTTGTCCTGCCTGGTACACAGCCTAGCACTCTAGGAAATGTAGGACATTTATATATATTAATAATAATGCATAAGTACATGAAGCAGGCTGAGGAAAAGTAGACCCAACAAGTGAAATTTCAATTCACAGCATGCCAGAGTGCAGTAAATAAGCATATATGAAGTTGAGTTTTTTGGATCACAGAATCAGCTCTTACTTGCTGTAGAAAGACTCCATGATCAAGTGTAATATTTCTCAGTTTATACTGACATCATGTGGTTGAAAGAGGCATCGCAGCTCACATTCAGCTCCTTGAGATTTAAAGTACATTTCAACTGTACAGAGAGCATCCCACAGAGTGAAGACTGCTTTTACACTAAATGTAATGGATCATTTTAGTGACTATGATTATGTTTTTATTATCTACTTTCAGAGTAACCAGAGGCTGAGCAGCAGTCAGTCCAACCAGCCTCTGTCCACTCCAGTGGTCTCCATCACCACACCCAGTCTGCCTCATCAGAGTCTGGTCTACACCGGCATCGGCTCTGCTTACAACAATGGTACCTGAACATTATGACTGTTTGTATGGTTTTTCTGTCATCAGCTTAGTATATTCTGAAAAATGTCTTGCCCCTAAGGATCCAATAAGGCCACTATATGGCTTTTTTATTGCTTAATTTAATGTTCTTATTATTATCATTTATGTGCTGTTAAATTTAGAATTACATAACAGCAATCAGAATAACACATATATAATACTCATCGCATAACTGAAATACCCCTACAGTAGTGTGAGTTCAGACATACTTAGGATTAAACCACACAGGGAAAGACAGCTAGTTTTACTGTTACACTGACTATATTAGTATTTTGTACTGATAATCAGTATCTTTGAATATGATGATTTTTATCCTAAATCATCGACAAAATTTCAACTTTTCAGTATCTCTGCCCAAACTATGATGGGACACTAAAACTCTCCAGTGAAAGTCAGGCTCATGGTGGTTTAGCAGCTCCTTAAGGACCTAACAGTTTGAGCCAGGTTTTACAAACTGATGCTAATGTTGGATGAGTGATGAACCCCTATCAGATTTAAGGTGGACGATATCTTTTAAATCAGAGGCCAGTGTTAACCTGATGTATCAATCTAATGCTTTTTGCTTCATGTCGCTTGTCATCTCTCTCCTCATCAGATTACTCCCTGAACAGTGCTGAGTTGTCAGGCTTCAGCTCCCCTGCAGGCCCTTCTTTAGGCTCCATGGCAGCATGGCAGCAACACCAGCTGGGCTCACTGGGGTAAGTTCCTGACATGGCTGACGAGTAAACGATTTTAACCCTTCACAGTTTGTTAAAGTTGATGCCAATTGCATACAAGCTGGCATGATTTAGTTGTAAGTCATATGTATAAGAGACAACAAAACCCCAAGGAAGTTTTTTAAAAGAATCTATTTTTTGAGATGTGACTCTGTGATGAAGACAAAATGACTTAAGTAATAAACCGGACATATTATAAGTCTAGTATGTTATTGACTATTGATGTAGACTTCACACTGACAGTGGACAAGGAAGTATTTAGATCCTTTAATTAAGTTGCAAGTAGCAAGAATATCACAACGTCCCACAACCACAACGTAAAATACTCCATTGCAAGTCTTGCATTAGAAAATGTGTGTAAATCTCGTGTAGAACCAAACCAACAATGAATTGATCCTACTTGCATTTATTGTGTGTGCAAAGCCTGATATATCTTATTCCTCTGTGCCGTAGACCTCTGTTGTCCAAAAAGCACATCGGTTTGTACGACATTGTAAATTTCTCTAAGAACTTTAGTACAAGGTTGTGATATGTAGCACAACATGGTAGGGAAGCTCACACAATACATGTAAGTAGGATCTGCACATGAGATTTGTTGACAACAAGAAAAATGTAGACAATCACCAGCCAAAGCCTTTAAGAAGTATTAGCAAAATGTACTTAAAAAATTAAAAGTGAAAATACTTATTATTGCTGGTGCACCTAAGATGCATTATAATGTTGTCGTTGGTCAAGGTGGAGCTAATTTTAACTAATTTAAGTACCACTGCGTAGTTAAACCTATTAAAAGACATCATTTTTTAAAAGCTCATTGTCTGTTTTGTGTGTGAAATCTTCATTTAAGTTACTTGGAACTATAGTTGTAAGTGCTAAATGAGTAGTGGAGTAAAAAGTAGTAAAAGACAAGCTCAAAATTGTACTTAATGCAGGTAAATGTATTTACTTTCCACCATAGGAAAAGTTTCCGTATTAACCAACCAGAGAAAAGTTTCTGTCACCAGAGCAGTTACAGTAGTTTGATCACTAGATGGCGCCTTCACTCCACATTCACAGCCTTAAACAATCATCTCTTTCTCTTCATCTGTTTGACTCTGCAGGTCTGCGAGCTCTAATCTCTGCATCAACACCAACCACAACATCAACATCAAAGCCGAGCCAATCTCCCCACCCCGCGACCACCTCAGCCACTCAGGGTACATGACCCAGCCACATGCCTCGGCTCCTCATCATCACTCCTCCTCCTCTTCATCCGCCAGAGCAGAGATGGGGAGGTCTCCTGCAGACAGCGTCAGCTCCTCCTGCAGCTCCCATGAGGGCGGCAGCGACCGGGAGGAGCAGCAGCAGCGGCCGGACTTCCACTTGCTCCCTGTGAGTCGGTCAGAGGGCAGAGAGAGTCCGACGGTCAAACGAATGCGAATGGACAGCTGGGTGACATAGAGCCCTGCAGTCACATGACGACACACCACCAAGGCAAACACAGGATGGACACTGTTATGCAAATGAAATGTGGATTTTATTGATGTGTTCTGTTACTTTTCTTTAAATTATCTTTGTTTTTTGTTTTTTTTAGGCAGTCAGATATTTGAGAAGGGTTGAGCAACATTGGTCTGAATATTCTGTATCTGTCAGAATCATCTCAGAAAATCTTCAGTGGTACTTTATAAATATGAATCATTTTTAATAATGTGGGTCCAATTGCAGTGCAGTCTGTCATTTTCTTATTCAGTGGGATGCAGGACACAGAAGAATGAAAGAGCGTGAGATTAACGTCGTCTGTCAGTCTTGCGGCTTCATGATTTGGGTGTTAAAGCAGTGAAGTGCTTCTGGGTGTCACTTATTCATTGCTGATCTTCTCAGGGTTTGAAACACCTGAGTCCGACATGAAAGCAATACTCCCTCCACATCATCCCTGTTGCTCCTCTTTAAAAACACTTATTTATATCAGCCAAAGCAGTATGCTGTTTTTTATGTTGTGTGAGCGTGTTTTTATAATGTGCACAGAATAAGACAATATTTCATTAGGATACAGATTTAAAACTGAAAGCCATGGACACTTGTTCTGTACGTGCTACCGAAATATGTCTTTATGTTTTGTATATAGTATCTTTAATATATATCACTTTTGGTGTAACTACATATTGTTGATCTGTCTGTTGCATCTGCCTGAGTGAAATATGACACGTCCACCAGATTTTACAAAAGTATATTTTTGTGGATCGCCGCCATATTTGCAAGGCATTCTTTGTCATCAAGTGTCTGTTAGATAAATCTGTTTTGTGAAGTACATCATTCTGCACTCTCTTAAACAGAAAACCTTGAGACCAGAAAGAATTTTGATAGATGAGATCATATGCAGAGGGAAATTCACATATATCAACCACAGAGAAACACACACAGAGAAACATCTTCAAAATACACTCACAGGAACAAGTGACCACCACACAGCAAAAGTTGTAATTGTGTGTGTGTGTGTGTACATGTAGTAACTTCCACTAGTGTATATTTAAAGGTATAATGAAGGAATTAAACTTATAGAGGCAGACAGACTGGAATTAGAGCAGTAATTTATACTCTGATGAATATTTACAGGGTTATGGTTACATGATGTTGTTATAAAAGGTTAATGTTACACATATAAAGTTGTAGAAGTCTTTAATGAACCACAGTTGAAGATGGATGATTGAAATATATCTATGCACACATGGCTGGTAGTTTTTGATCATCAGTGGGACAGTTAAGATGTATGCTGATTGGAGAGATAACATTTGCTGTGATCCTGGAATATGAGAATTAACGGTTGTGTAGCTCAACAGCAAATGATTAAAGTAGAGAAAATGGAACATGTGGGTAAGTACAAGAAAGCATGTGGTGAGGAGTGCAAAGCAGCAAGAGTAACCACATGGGTTCGACTGACTGGTAACATAGATGGTAAGAACATCAGAAACAGAGAGAGCTGCAGAAAAGTTTTGTTAATACATACCTACGTAGTTTAGCTTTTAACAGAAGAAAGACAACCTATTGGGATCACAAACAATTACAGTATGAAAGGGGGTATCATACAAGTGTTCCAAACACAGCACTGCATTTTTATGAGGGTGTTTTTGAAAGATGTCTGGTATCTGGATGTGCCAGATATAGAGGTGACCATAAATAGAAACTTTCATTACTGAGTAACAATCAACTGCAGAGGAAGTCATGGTTCTTAGTTCATGGGAATGCAAGAATGAGACGAGAAGTTCTCAAGAACAGAAAAACAGAATTCAGCTTCCTGTTAAGAAGCAGTCTGGCTGTTGAAATGACAGGAAAGGCCAACATTGATGCTATCAACAAGCATATGTACTGTACTGGATGATGGTGTTATGGTCATTAGACTACAGTAACCTGCTGCAAGAAGGCAGGAACTATGCAGTTCACTGTGGATGTACTTTGTAAGACAGTTGTGTGTATAAAGCAGGCCTGGCTTCAACAGTGTGATGGAGAAGTGGAACAAGTATTGAGTTACTATAACCCATCAAGAGGTGGAAAAATATGAATGAAGTGGAGGAAGTTGAGGATTCACAATAGGCAGTTTGATGTCAGAGGTGTTAAGTGGTTGGTGGGGACTGACACTCGCTGCCACGTCAATGAAGATCTGTGTGTGAAAAGATGACAGTTTGTGGAGGTTAATTAGGCCAAAAACAGTCACACCATTTTTTTAAAAATTATTTTCTTATTTTTCAGCACCATCAATTAGCTACAGTAGATAATCCTACAGTATCATCTCATGTCAGTTATAAATTATGAAATTAGGTCAATAAAATAATCAATATTAGGATTATTTAGTTGATTTACTACATTTGTCTGATTTAGTCACGGTTTTTGATGGTAATATGGCCTTAATCAACCTGTAAGAAATGTCTGTATAATGTAAGGATAATAAACAAAATACATTAATCTCACATTACTTAACTCCACGGTAAGAGGGAGCACATGCACGTGGAGTGTAAGAGGAGTTCAGATGGAGAGAAAACCACACGGGCAAAGGCCTCACTTAGTGCTCTATGAGGTGGAGAATTGGAGTGATTAAATGGACCAAGGTTAATGGGAAGGATGAGAGCAAACAGCTGTTTGAGAAAAGGATTAAGTTTATGTGACTGCTCTGGAAATTAGTCTAGCAAAGGAGTTTAATTTCATTAATTCTTTTACACTCATGGTAGACACATTAGAAGGACAAATTAATTTTTATGATTCAGCTTAACTTGGTCATTATTCATCTGAATAACCTCAAAATAGATTTGCATGATTACACCATTTCTTTAAAAATGATGCACTATTTTGTGGAGCCCTGTCTAATAGATTTGTATTGCTTGATGTGACTTCAGATAAAAGTGCAACACAAGTTTGCCTTTTCTAGAGCAACAAGTCACTTCTGTACAAAACTTTTTTGTCCTAAATGTGAAATACCCATATGGCGACCAGACAACCAGTTTTCCAACTAAACTGAAGTGAAATCAGATGAGAAAATCGTATTTTGATGTAGGCCACTTGGTATTGGTGAAACAAATGGAATGACTCAAAAAACAACATGTGGGTTTGATTTGTTGTGCCATTTGGCAAAGATGCCGTAGCTGCAGGCTCACATCATTGTGAAGTTAGCTGCAGTGAGACCGGAAGTTGGATAGCTTGATTTTTAAAATAAATCAGAGTAAGTTGGGGTAGACTGGACAAACTTGTATGAAATATGTTGTGGGTATAAAAATGTTAGAACTACCTGTTGTGTGTAGACTTGGCAGAAATGGAATATAATTTTGAAAAGTATGTTTTAATTAGTGTATAATCACCTGAAAATAAGAATAATTGTGTTTTTGTTACCTTACAATGAGCCCTGTGTATCTACATAAGGAGCAGGTCCTCTTCCACAGAGGACGCCATGTTGCACCGCCATGTTTCTACTGTAGCCCAGAATAGACAAACCAAACACTGGCTCTAGAAAGGGCCTTTCACGTTTTTCACAAGTTTCACAGCCACCATAGGTTCCCTTACACGCTTGGACGAGGAGGGGAGGAGTATTCAGTTGGCTGCAATCTGCGACCTCGCCGCTAGATGCCACTAAATCCTGCACACCGGTCCTTTCATATGTTTTTTTTAAACGAGAATAATGATGCAAAAATTATCATTCCCTCTAATATTGCAAATCACATATTTCCTACTAATGAGTACGAGCAGTCCTACATGAAACAGGTGTTACAGCGTATTTGGTGACCCATCAGATTCTGTGACCTACGGTGTTGGAAGAATTACTCAGATTCTTTATTGAATTAAAAGTATCAATATCACAATGTAAAAATACTTCATTACAAGTAACAATCTTGCATTTAAAATACTACTTAAAGTACTAAAGTAAAAGTACTAATTTACTAACATAAAGTACTGAAGTGAAAGTACTTTTAGTTTAGTATTTTAAGTAAATTCAGCTGGGAATACATGTGTATTTTTTACTTGAGTAGGATTTTAAATGCAGGAATTTTGCTTGTAATGCAGTATTTTTACACTGTGGTATAGATAAGATCTGAGTACGTCTTCCAGCACTGAAGGTCACAGAATCTGAAAGGTCACCAAATACAGTGTAACACCGGTGGCAGGGCTTTCATTTTGAAAGTCATAACCCTGCAGTGGCTGTGTGGTGTTGTGTCGCTTGACGTCAGCCGCTCAGATGAAGAGGAGGAGGAGGAAGTCTGTCCGAGCTGTATCGTCTCCTGCTGCCCTCCTTTAACTGTAGCTGTCACTAGCCATGAGGTGAAGGAGAAACAGGGGTGGTTCGAGCTTCTTAGCAGCGGGAAAAAAGGTAAACGTTCAAACATTATTTTGTGTTGAGGTGAGAAGGAGAAAGTTAGAAAGTTACCTGTCGGGGTCTCTGAGGTGGGGCTGGTCAGGTGAGCCGCCTTCCTGCCCGGGTGGAAACATTTCCGCTGGCGGACAGGTGAGAATGTCGACTCCTACTTTAACTTGTTGATACCTCATTATATGTAAATAATATAATCCATTTATACTGCCCACATCTGTATGAGAGGAGGCTGAGACCAAACTCAAACATATGGCAGTTTAAAGGTTGTTTTACGCACCTTGTTGGCTATAACATGACTTAAAACCGTTTCTATGCGGTTAGGATATCGAGTAGATGAGTCAGTTCGGCGTTGAGATTCACCACACAACACTTTGAATAAATTTGCAGTCAGATCTTGGTCGCCAACAGATCCTTGCTGGACTTTAATTTGCAGCTGTCATCAATCAGACTGTTTGTGTTTGGATGTGTGCTGAATGCCGATTCAATCTCCCATCGACACACTTCCTGTTCTGATATATAATAGTACAGTAAAAGTTTGACTATAGGCAAGATAACATAATTTGCATTTTTTATAAAGGGAGATCGGTCTTTTCTTAGAAAGCAGCGGGTCACTTGTAGTAAGGAGCCTTTTCATGAACTGTAATCTATCTGCTGCAGTCATACGTGAGGAAATGTTAAAAGAAGTTATATTGTCCCCAACTCTGGACTGAATGTTGAAACTTGGGGGTCTTGTAAGAGTTTCCCCAAAAGAAATTTCAGCACATGCTACAGACACACTGGACTGGTTCAGGCTGTTTATTTTGACATAGCATACAACAGCTTGTTACGATCAACATGTAAACATTCTGTATACACTGAAAGTGCAGATTTTACTTTGGTGCAAGACTTATTTTGTTCTCGATGGCGTGCTCTTTGCAGTGAGCTTGCCCCATATCAAAGAATGGGAACCGCAAACTGTGAAATAGTTTCAGGAAATAACTTCTTGTCTTGTTCTGACAAGAAAGGGCTTTGATGCAGTCACTCAGCTCAGCCCACTGACTGAGGAGAACATAGCAGGCATAAAAAGACAGAATGACTGCAAATCAGAGCTTAAAGTAGCTTTCTTTTAACACTCATTAATATGACAACATAGCACGTCTACAGTGGGTGTTACTGACCAGCATGTTTTCATATGATGTTTACGGTTTCTGCTATCAGAATGAACATTCATGCTTTTATGATTCATCCATGTTGGGCAGAGGAAATCAGTGCTTGTTCATCATCCAAATCTCTAAAATTCAGGAGGATCCAGCCTGTGAAAGTGCTTTCATTTTTAACAACGGATTAACCCAGTATCATTTTAAAACACTGTCATCCGCTATTTGTATTTTTTTCAGGCATTTGTTGCGGGCATTTTGGAAAGTCAGTGTCTTTGTTTTTTTATTTCCAAATGGTGATGACCTCATTTGGCAATGAAGGTAGAAATACAGTATGTGAAGTTGCTGGAGCATGTTTGCTGCAGCACCTGTCTAAACACCGACTCAGGCTTACACAGGATCTCAAGATTGATTTTAAAAAGAAAATCATGATTTGTATAATTTATAGGAAAACAGATGAACGTTAACATCGTTCTGACTGTTGTGATGTAACTCAGTTACCTATGCAAAGACTCTCCTCTCTTGCAGAATTCATGAAAAGTAGAAGAACAAAATGAGAAGTGAAACTTTCCATGACTTAACATTTATAAGCCAGTGATAAAACAGGTATATATTACATAAACGCGCAGTGAGTATATTCTAGTTATTTGTAGTAACACAATCTTAAATGTAGACATTTCCAGTGAATGTTTCAGCATCGTTTTATCCACATCTTCAGTTTGTAGCACTTTTATAATGTCTTCTCTCGTTTGCAGTCGCTGCTCTTCGGGCTCAAATGTCAGAAACAGAAATAATCTTTATTGACTTTTTACCCATTTTTTTATCCATGTTGATGTGTGTCTTATAATCTGATCTATCTCAGTCAGATTCCTGTCAGATGGAGGAATAATATTTTTTTATACATCACAGGTGTCACTCTCTCTGTTTTCATTCAATCCTTGATGGTGAGCGCTCCCTTCACCTCTTCCAAATCACTCAACATGCTTCCCATAATTATCTTTAATAAAAATCTCTCTTTAAGATCAACAATCTTTTCTTTTCAGGCCACTTACAGTATTCACCGCTAACCTTTCAGTCTCAATCACCGTGTTGTTTCATCCATCATTATTTTAAGGTTAATGTTTGTTTAACCTTTCAGCTTTGACCTCTGCACAACTTGCACAGAACACGGATGATTGAAGAGTTGACGTTTGTTTAACCTCACTGGAGGTCTTTTTACGTAAGAGAGTCAGATAAATGACTAAAATGTGATGCAAGTGAGGTTAGTGAGATGGATTCCTGGACAAGGATGAGCGGCCTCAGGGTCTCCTTGAACTGTTACAGCCTTCACTTCACTGAGCTGGCAGTGTGGAGGTACTCTAAGAGGGCTGGCTGTAAGATGTAAGAGAATTTGCTATTAAACTTAGTTCATGTGTGTGAATCAAGATTTGATGAAAGTCTGGTTCTCCTTGTTGGTTGGACCATACTGTAACCAGCTGTGCAGTCTGTTTGTTCACGTAGTGTCTTTTTAGACTGGGTGAAGTCTGGCAGGTCAAGTGAATGTAATGACCCACTCAGCTGTGGTTGTTTAGCTCAGTTACATGATTACATCAAGGCCCGGTGTAGGAGCAATGGACTGTAAATGAAATGAACCAAAACTAATAAAACACAGTTTACACTTAACTTATTTTATAGACAAATCTAGTGTTCAGGGTGCTGCTCAGTGACATGGATCAGTGGCACATGTGATTATCGTGGGCATTTACTGCTCCCATGATGTTTCCTGTAGATCCTTTAGCCTGCTGTAATGCTTCGGAACTGGGACTAATTGGAGTTAATGATTGATGTGGAGGGTCTTTGTGTAAAGACTGCAGCCTACAATATGAAGAGGACAGCTAAGGTCTAGCTAGTCACAAAGCTTTGATCATCACATCAATCAGTAACCATAGTGTACTAAATGACTCTTATCTTATTTTAATATATAGTGCTGGTAAAACTGACCGCGCAGCACACTCACATCATTGTTCATTGTTAATATCGGTTGCTGTAAAAGGACTGTAAAGTTGTTTTACCCCCAACAATAAAATGCAGTGTTGAGGAAGGGATGCAGGCTGTTGCCTATAGGCAGTCATGTGGGTTAACTAGTTTGTCTGCTGTGACCAATACAGCAGTAATGGTCGACGTTCCAGTGTCCTGTTTTCAGACTGGATATACAGTACAGACAGCTGCTGTCCCTGGGATGCTCTCTATGGATGACATGGGCACTGTCTAATGAATGATCAGTCATGTGACCCCGTTGTTTAAAATTTCAACAAGACAATATGTTTAATATTCTCTTTCAATAGAATATAATTAAAAGTGAGATTTTTAAAATAAAAAAAAAGCTTTAACAACAACTCTGTGCTCCAGATCTGCTCCAGATCCAGGTGTGTTGGAGCTCTGACTTGGCAGATATGTGAAGATTCCCTCATCTCTGGCTATATTTCTTTTCTACCATTTATCATCTTAACAAATTAAATGTTATACAGCGGCTAGTTTACTCCTCTGGCAGACAGAGAGCAACATTAACATTAATTTGGAGTCATGTTCATGTCCACCTGATGAATGTAAGTCCAATATCTGCATTTTAACACTGTCTGTCTGCCGTTCGGTGGTAAACAGGGAGCATACAGCTGATTTTTTAGGGCTTTTTCTCTGAAAACTCCTGCCTGCTGCTACTGAAAATGATGCCGTGCAAATCCATGACAGAGAATCAAAAGAATGAAGTCGAGGGCTGTAAAACCAAAGCAGTGAGCTGAAAGAGGCAGAGGAGCCGCAGATTCAGGTGATAATTCTGTGTGGCGGAGCGATGCCTTTCATGTTACTCATACAGTTGGCACTTGATCCATTGTTAATGTTGAAATATTTATTAGAGCAGCTTTAAAGCCCATATATTTGTTGAATCTGACAACTTCTAACTCTGCTGCCCTCAGTGTTGGTGTCAGAAATGGCGCAGTAGCAAACAACAGTGCACTCTGTTACAACCTTCAGGGACTCAGAGATAAAGGAGCTCTAATCAAAACATAGACTAAACCAATTGTTGTATCATTTCCTACAAGCAAACAAACAAAATTACATGTAATCAGATAAACTTCAAAGACTATAATCATGATGAAAATTCCTCACAAAGTGGCTTTAAAGTTTTAGATGAATATGATCAGTCATTCATCCGGGCCTGCAACTAACAACTATTTTCTTTATGGATGTGATGGACAGATTCATTATTTTCTAAATTAATTGTTTTGTCTATAAAACATAAGAAAACAGCAAGAAATGTCACAGTATCCTAAAGCAAAAGCTGATGTCTGACAGATTGTCCAAACCCCCAAAATATTACATTTACTATAATGAAAGTATAAATAAAAGCAGAGAACGATTAATCAGTTATCAATGATGATTCATTGTCTTTCCATCAACTAATCAATGCAGCTCCACATTCATCACTTCACACAGATGTGCAGGCAGTCTGATGACAGTCTGATCAGTGGTCGTCTCTGTTTTAACTCTGCCTGCTGTCTCTCTTTCTCTCTCCAACTATTCCAGCGATCCATCTAATCCTTATATTTGGGTCAGGCTAGAGAATGCTGAATCCAGGCTACAGATAACACAGTCATTAGTTTAGTCATTTTCTCCAGACTAGATATAGAGACGAGTTGTTGTAAACCTGGAAACACACACGGTGCTGCGTGTGATGAGTATGTCATCTAAAAATCACCACGTGTCCGTTTTGGAAAGAAATGTCATGTTGTCAGTGAAAACATGGATTACCTGTCGTCATTGTTTATGTTGTACTTTGCTGTCCGTATCAGCGATTAGGTGTCACTTTTCAATTTCACTCTTTAACATCTGGTATCGTCATTGTGCTTTTGTAAACCCTGATTCTCGTCTTGTTTTTTGTGCTGTCACCCTCCCCCTCCCTGCCAGTCTTCCTCTACTTCCCCTTACCAGCTGATAACATGTCAGGTCATCGGTCGCAGTTAATGACATCACAAAGTATGAAGCCAGTAAGAGGCTTATGGGGCTGTTGCTTTTCAAAATCAGGTTTTGTCAGAAGCATCAGCAGCAGCCGGAGGGAGGTGCTGTTTGTGTTGCAGAGACGGTTCACAGAGATGACAGCTTAAAGCGTTACCATCTGACGGATGTCTCCTCCCGCCGTTTGCTCATTTAGTTTGAAATACAGATCTTGTTTTACAGAGAGAGGGTGACATTGCAGTGAACGAATGATAGGTGACTCAGCTAAAAACACATTTTGAGAAAAGCTTCCAGAACAAGACATTAACAATAGCAGAACACGTGCAGAGTGTAATGCAAAGTAGCTCAGTGGTACATCATAAAATACTTCCTCTGTCACGCTGAGTCACAGAAGTGTGGATTCAAATGTATGTTTGTTATCAGCATTAATCATTTCAGTTTGTGCTTTTATCTATTACCAGAATTACTTTTATCTACCACATTCATGAACAAAATATAAAATTCTTGGCTGAACGTAATGTCTGGTGGGAAATCTACTCATTTGGTCGACTGAGGCAGCAGACAGATTTAACATAAACAATTAAACCAAGATGCTGTTTGTAACTGTTGTAATTTAGCCCTGAAGCTTGTATTGTTCATGTCCTGTCTGAGTGATGCATAATGAAGAGGAACAGTCTTGTTTTTCCTCCAAATGTTTATCATTTTGCAATCAGTGTCGGCAATGCAACATTTGTGTTGAAACACAGGTTTCACTGAACAAATAAAGTCAGCATCAAGCACAGTAGAAAGCATGAATGTGAAAACCTTTTTAATAAAGTATATATGAGCAGCAGCATTCTAGTATGATACATGCATTGTATCATTCAGAGCCGCCTAATTACAGTTCATCTTATAATTGTTTCTGCACCTACAGTACAGTACAATATACATGCTAAGCTTGTTGTTTTAGGCATCCAGGGCGTTATGAATCATTTTGGTTGATGATGTCATTTCATTTTGATTGATTGTGGGCGAAGCAATTGTAGTAGTTTGTCTGGGTATTAGTCTGCACCTCTGTTGCTGTATGTGGGAACATGGCACAATACATGATATTCATTAGCTGCTCTCATATTGATGGAAAAGTGTTTGATGAGGTTACTTACCGAAGCTTTTAGAGTCACATGTGAAAGATGCAACTGTTCTTCATGCATTTGCTCTGCAGATATTATGGATATCTGGATTAGATGGTGTTTGTGTTGCCTGTTAAGTATTGTACCTGTTATATAATGATGCTCCATCAGGACTGGATAAAAACATGAAGTGCTTGTTGCTTGTTTCAAATGAGTGAATTTATTTTGTCCTACATCTGATTAAAAAAAGACATAATAATTATGTGACTTACTCTTTGTATTCTTGATACAAACAGACAGAAGCCTGTGAATATTACTCTAAATAATAAGTGTGGTCTGTTCTATGGCCCAAAGTGTCTTGTTCAAAGACTTCTCAGTAAGCTTTTTATATGAACCCAAATCCTCTGGTTAAAAGACCCCCTTCAAAACACAATCCTTCAGGCTACATGTTGCACATTACAATGTCCTGACAGAAAAAAAACATTGTTAATGTTATTAGTAACACTTGTCCTACTTGGAAAAGCCAAAATGTCTGCAGTGAAAAAGGCCTTATTTGCTTTATTTCTTATTAAAAAGGCAGTTACAACAGTGTTTTTTATAATGCATGAACAAAAGGTTGAAAGAAGTTCCTTGCAAAAATCTGTTTTGGTAAGGATGACACAGAAGAATGATTTATGATTGTCTCGGGCAACATGAGTTAATTATTACCCTCCAGAAGGTTTGCTACAGGTTTCCTCTCTTCTTCTCTCCCTTTTAATAATATCAGACCTACTGTATCGTAAATGTGTAGTGATCACTGACATCACTGTAGATGTCACATTTTTCAAGCTTAAGCATCTGTCCAATGATAGCAGACATCAGAGTAAAACTCACAACTGAATAATATTCAGTAAATGTGATCAGTCACACATTGAACAATCATCAAGTCACTTTTAAGTTTTACCGAGACAAAAAATGGATGAAACGTTTAGTCATAATTCAAGATACGTGGGTTTGACTGACCCCTCTTCATGTCTGTCTTTTACTGTAGCTATCAGTGATGTCCAGATCTTAAACACACACTGAACCTTCCTCCCATCATGGACTCCAAGAAGCCGAGCATGCTGCAGCATCTCCGCCAGAAGATGCTGCCAAAACTCCGGCGGGACAAGACAAGTGCAAGCAAGGCGGTCGTCCATCTGGAACACACCATGGACCAGCGATGCTCCTCCGTTCCCGACATCAGGGACATGAGGCAGGAGTACTTGCGAGTCCCCTCCAGCTCGCAGCTCCAGCACTACAACACTCTCAGCTACAGCAACCCCTCCACACCACTTCTCAAGTCTGCTAGAGGACCGAGAGGAGGAGGGAGTGGCCTGAACATGGGAGTAGCAGGTGGAGGAGCTGGGAGGAGTGAACAGAGACTAAACGTGCCTGCAGACTGCACAGACTGGGCTTCCTCCCAGGAGTCTTTCATCAGCCTCTGTCAGGAGGAGGACAGTTCCCCAGAGTCAAACTACAGTCCAGCCAGGGGCATGGAGCCTGAGGAGCTGGACCTGCCGGAGATGATGACCGTCTACAGCCCAGCCCTTCCCTCTTTGGAGGTTTCCCAGGACAGCTTACAGGTACAGAAGCTGCATAGTATCAGAAGCTGCATATTGTATCAGTGTTTTAAAAAAATACAGATCAGTTCTCAGATAAACAAAGCTCTTTAGACAATATAGTAAAGGTTGCATGATTCAGAGAGATATTAGATATCTTATTTCAGATTGATGTTTTCACTTTATATTTTATGCTTTAGAAGAAACTTAAACAGTGAGTGTGACAGTAGAATGAGCTTGTACAGTAGTGATGTTGTTCTCCTGTAACACACAGGAAACGAGATAATGGACTTACAATGAAGTGGGTGGTTTATTGTCCATTGGCGGGTGTCACATGTGTTTGCACAGGACGTACAAAGTTTAAGTGTTCTTTACACTTGGAGGAAGTGGATGAAGCTGAAATCGGAGTTCCTTCCAAAATCAATAGTCTCCAGTATCACTGGGTAAACTCTGGCTGTGTGTGTTTTTACGTTGCCGTCATGAGCTTGAGTGGCTCATATCTTTGCAACATTGTGACACTTTCAGCAGTGACAAGGATGTGGATTTGAGTGTGCCAAACTGGCGTGGTCACATTTAGCACATGCTACACTTTTCTCTTGATTGAATTGATCTTTTACGCTTAAGTTTAAGAGTGAAGATCAATCACAAATCATTAGAAACTTTTAAAGTCCCATCAGGCAACTTTAAGGGCCAACAGGTGGAAAATCAGGAACTATGAGCAGGTCAGGTGCAGCAACTTTGCTTTATCTCAGGGTTTGTGAGTTGACAGGGTTCATGCATGATCGAGAGACAAAATGGTTTTGTCATTTTCAAGGTGTTGTAAGTTTGCTCCAGAAGTTTTGACATGCATGGAGAGATTTCATTCTCTCAAACACATAAAAATGTTACTTCACACCAGAAATGAACATCAAAAACAACATTGAAAATGACATTAAAATATATTTTAAAGTGGGTTACATGTTCCTTTAAATGCAAAAACAAGTACAGACAAAACAAATGCACATACTGTGGATGTATCTTACCTTAAGAATATATTTTAATTGTGCATATACAGCACAAAAACTGTTTTGTTGTTTGTTTTTGTGCTTTACAGGAAATGTACACATTTCTCTTGTCTGTAGATGTTGCTTTGCCTGCTTATGGACACTACAGGGTGGAAAGGCTTATTATGAGTGTACTTAGTGAGCAAAAGAATGATTAATTTACTGTCTGTCTTAATGTGGTGCCTCAAATCACAGTGAAACTGCTCGTCCTTTAACATCTGACCTGGAGGATTTAAGTTCATTCATAAATTGTTTCAATCAAAAAAAAGAAAAAGCTACATCATCCTCTATGTCCTGAGCTGCTGCTGGTTGTTATTTCTCCCAAATAGTTTACAAACCACACCCGGTGTCAGTATACACAAAGCAGACCTGTCAGTCATGTTTTTATAGAAGTAATTATCAGTAGTATTTTATAAACATGGAGCAGTTTTTCTAGATTAGTGAATACTGCAGCTAACAGACATGATATCTCTCTAAATTGAACAAGCCTTTATTCCAAAAATGTTGACTCACTGGGCAGCTAGAAACCATTTTTATACCCTCGTTGATCTTTATACTCTGGGTTTAGTGGAGTGTTTGTTTTGCTTTTTAACAGTGGTACATGTGTGTGTTTTTGTAGGATTGTGAATTATGTCTTAATCCATGTTACAATGGAGACTTGTTCAGTATTGATTCCTGAAAATTAGCTTTAAGATTCTTTTGCAAGCAGTATTACTAATTGCTCTTCATATTCATTAGAAGGACAAAAAAAACCCCCACAGTTTGACAAACAGGAGCTCCTCGTCCACTCTTTTTCACTTTGGAGTTTTTTAGGGCTATAACTAACAATTATTTTACTTATTAATTAATCTGTGGATTATTTCCTAATTAATCAATTAGTTGTTTGGGCTATAAAATGTCTATGACCGTTCCTTAAGGCCAAGATGCAACCTGAAATGTCTCGACGAACAGTTCACAACCCAAAGATATGCAGTTTACCGTCATAGAAGACTAAAGAAACCAGAAAATATGCATGTTTGAGAAGCTGGAACAAGAGAATTTGGGCTTTTTTTCTCTATAAATGACTCAAAACAATTAATTGATAATCAAAACAGCGATTAGCTTTCTGTTGATCAACTACTCGATTAATCGACCAATCGTTGCAGCTCTAATTTTTTTTTTTGTTTATTGTAAACTGGACAGCATTATATGGTTCAACATCATTGATCTGGTTGCGTTTGCCTAAAGTTCAGATCAGTGCTTGTCTCAGAAGTTTGGACATACTAGTCCAGTAAAAGCAAATTCCACAGCTTCTATTTAAGGGAAGAGAGGGGTCTCATGAAAAAGCATTAAACAGCCAGAAGACATTAGGTGCACTGTAGATGTAGATTTGGTAACTTCCTTGCAATTTCATAAGAAAGCTGCTCTAACCCTGCTCTTTTCACCATGTTGTGAACTTCTGCTAAGAATACTGTTATTTTATAACTTAACACATTTGTGCAGTCTCTATGAGGAAAAAAACACATTTCCAATCATTTCTCCTGTAGCTTTATGAATGAATAATTTATGTATTATTATAATCATCATCATTATTATTATTATTATTAAGATACAATTAAATCTTATTGTACAGTCACACAGTTTTCCATGTTAAAATGAGCTGTATCAGACTAATCACCAGGCAAAACTGGACACAAGCACTGTCAAAGTCATCCGTAGTTTACAGGTAGTAGCTTCAGGTGTTTTTGAGGAGTGAATATGTCATTATAAAAAGATAATGTGATATCAGATTTCTTCATGATGTAATTGTTTACATACAGAACAAAACCTAGAGACGCTGGTGAATTCATAGCCTGACAGTCGTGTTTGCTACCCGTGCACAGTGGATAATACTGTGAACAAAGGAAAACAATTGTCTATACAAGTATTCACCCAGTCGCTGTCAGAGTTTTGTCTTCAGATGAAAGCTGCTGGTGTTGAGCTGGCATCCACTTTCACTGTTCCCTTACTATGATAAAAATAGGTGATAAACCCTCAGAGTGAAAGTAGGGCTGCCAACTCTCACGTGTTAACTGTGAGACTTACGCAATTGACATTTTTCACACACTTGTATGCCACATGTCCATTTTTTCACACGGTGAAAGAGGACACTGATAGACAGACAATACAGAGCAGCACTGTGCAGCAGCGAGTATTCAGACCATTAACGGAAACCAAGAAATATACATAAATCTATAATATTGTAATTTATTCCCATGCATGCTGCTCAGAGTCATTACACTTGGTTGTAAAATGCGTTTTGGTGATCTGAACACAAGTGGACAGCCGAGACACATCACTGTTCACACCTGTGTTTATCATGCGTCTCCAAGGTGTCCACTTGTATTCAGATTTCGTTATTGCCTACGTCACCTCTGCTAGAAGGTCCAAGAACCCTGCGCACAGTTATTATATCAGTCTGTCGCCGGACAAGCACCAGATTTATTTTGCACATGCTAGATAAGAAAAAAATGTTTCAAGAACTAATATACATATCCGGGATATTCCAACTGTTGAGATAAACAGAACAAAGTAATTTGGTATTGGTGCGCTGTCATCAAAACAACCACCACGTCCTGCATTGATGACGTATTTTCCTGTTACGTCCTTGTCAGGGACGCATCAGGGCACATTGGCGTTTACACTACAAAAGATATGTGGTCGAATGCAGACCACCACGGCAAATGGTTTGAGTGATCGGATCACAATGCGTCTTGATGGTCATTTACACTCATATTTAGCGCTGTCCACTTGTGATCCGCTCACTCAAGAGGCATTTTAAAACCAAGCGTGAACAGGTCTTCAGTCAGTGGCTCTTCTGTCAGCAGCACAGCGTGACAGGTGCTGACATGACAATCACATTGGTTTTCCACCGATGAAAATTGCTGAACCAAATATGTCGCTGTACCGCAACAAGCAAATAGTAAATGTTTGATGACTTTGACACCACACCCTTGATGGTGTTACTGTGATGACACAGCATCTGGTAAACTCTATCATGTTATGTCAGGACTTAAAGTCTTTTGAAACCTTTTTTCAAAATCAAGACGTGTAGCCTTAAAGATCACTGGCTCACTCCTGTTGTAGGGTCTAACTATTCCAGTACAGCTACACTGTATACAAAGCACCATGTATTGTACACTGTGTGAGAATCGGGGACTTAATAACAGCTCCGCGGTATATTTTTGCCCCGGAGCAGGTTAACCCAGTCGTCATCTCTTGAACTCTGTGTCCTTGACATTTTGTTGCAAACAGGAATTTCTCCATTCTTATCTTCATTCCTGAAACACTACCTTTATGCGTTTTTTTTTTTGTTTTGTTTTTTTTGCTAAACAACATATGCACTTTCTCCTGTTATGTGACTAGTCTATGTTATACATTAAGGTCCCAAAAGATGTTTTTCTATAATTAATGTATAATATGTTGGATATGTTGGATATTAACAAAAAGGAATAATGCTGAACCTTTTCTTTAGTTTATAGCAAAATAATCCTAATGGTCCTTCATGCTTTAAATTCCACAGAGAGGTAAAGCCTCAGAGTTGTTTTTACCCTGAACTGAACAACGGAAAGTGAGCTGGAAAGGCAATTTCCCCCTTTTTCATTACTATGTTCTCTGGTTTAGTTTGTTCAGTCCCCAGGATACAGGAATTTTTAATAAATGCGCAGAGGATTTGTCGTGGTGATAGAAATGCCAGAGAGATCAGTTCCTGAACTGAGCTGGTCAGCAGACTGAAACTTTCCCTTTTCATCATCTGGGACTTAACACTTCTTCACAATCCTCGTCATATATGAAATCACAAAATAGATTTTTGAAGTGTATTTATCTTTGTCTCTGCAGTATGATAGTCATGATTTCAACGGTCATGTGTTAAAAGACATGGAC
This sequence comes from Thunnus thynnus, assembly GCF_963924715.1. Classification (NCBI taxonomy): domain Eukaryota; kingdom Metazoa; phylum Chordata; class Actinopteri; order Scombriformes; family Scombridae; genus Thunnus; species Thunnus thynnus. The sequence goes on along the minus strand of NC_089517.1, from coordinate 32,690,153 downwards.
TATCAAAATGTAAGTGCTGCTGTTCAATCTGGTGAGGGTGATACCATTTTAATACTATTAAGTTAGGTGTCTGCCAAGGATTTATCTTAAAATAATAACATCAAAGGTGAGTTTAGTTGGGTTTATCCTGAACTACATCTCTGTGGTTAATGGGACTCTGCAATCGATTGTTTCTGTCAAGTGTTTTTGTTACATGTTGCATTGTGCTTTGACTGACACGCGCTCATGTCAAAGTTTAATTCCAGATTATTGTGCCGTGTTCAGGACATAATGGGGCAGTAGGCGGTGTGTGTTTTTCAGTGTTCAACGTGTGTCATCCTGGCTTTTGTGGCCGGTCAGGGTCGGGATGCTGAGCTGAGTGATTCCAGGCGAGCAGGGTTTATTCACTGAAAGATGGTTGGTTTACTGGAGAGGCTTAATAGTGATTAAATAATCCACTGCATGGACAGGAAGCATAGATAGTGAACAGCAGCGGACTTTGCTTTTTTATATTTATTAAAATTTAAAACATGGGTAAAATAATACAACTAAAATGTAAATAAATGAGGTAAGTAAGTGAAAAACATGTGACTTTGACATGAAAGTAGAACAAAACAAAAAGCTTCAGATCATAACAGCCAACATGTGTGGGATAGGCTTGTGATAATGCAGAAACAACAATTAATCATTTATTATTATTCTTATTCTTATTCTTATTCTTATTCTTATTCTTATTCTTATTCTTATTCTTATTCTTATTCTTATTCTTATTCTTATTTTTAAAGAATATTGAACAAGCACAAAAACAAAACTGTGCCTTACTGTATGTGCTTAAACCCCTAATTACAGCATTTTATGAATTTGCTAACTAATAGCAGAACAACACAATGAGACGAAGGGAAAACTAACATGACAATATAGAAAAAAATGATTCTATATGACTATATTCAGTATTAATTTAAGTGTGTGAAAAATTCTAATGACATCGAAATTGAACATATGAGTCGAGAATATATATATATATATATATACGTGTGTGTGTGTGTGTGTGTGTGTGTGTGTGTGTGTGTGTGTATATATATATATATATACATATATATATATATATATGTGTGTGTATGAAGGAAATATGGGACTTGATATGGGACTTGATCTGAAACCCTAATACTTTATTTGTACCAAAGGAAATGTGCCCATAGCGTTGAGTATCCAAGACTGCCAAGTACTGAAAGTTGATATCAAATGTCTGGTCAGATTCATAATCTTGTACATATTCTTTGATCAAGACTAATTGGGCAAAGTTCTTGTGCAGCTGTTTGTGTTCAGACAACATTTAACATCTGAGAAGTTTGACTTCCTTTGTTAAAATTCTAAAAATGGGTTTTGTAGAACAACAGACATATTCAGGTTGTACGTGATATTTATATCTATTTATACATGATATGTGTTCATATTCAGACATAGCTGTTGACCTGCCCAAAAAGTCTAGGTTACATCAGATATACTACTGCTGCTACTAGTGATACAATAAACAATAATAATGTTTTTGTGTGTGTGTGTGTGTGTGTGTGTGTGTGTGTGTGTGTGTCCAGTCTGACATGGGCAACGAGACTCTGAGTGTGTCGGAGAACTTCAGGGATCCTCTCAGGTCCTACCTGCTCACCATCAACCTGAAGGAAGGACGCAACCTGGTCATCAGAGACCGCTGTGGTAAGAACATCATCTTAACACTGCCTACTTCTACAACTGCTGCACCAGTGTTAACAGTATCACTATAGTGATGATATCACTATTAATAACACTTCCACTATACTATATTAGCTTTATCACCTATGTGTATGGTGATGATGTGACACATGTTATTTCACATGTGCTCAATGGAATGTACACAGCAGATCTGATGGTGTATGCGTGTACTGTAGTATTGCATGCAGAAGGTTGCAGCAGTACAATGAGCCAGCTTAATGTAGGTGGATGTTAAGATGGTAAATACCTGGTAATGTCCGATATTATATAAACAACACTAAATCAACAGGATGCACAGCAACCTTGAGCAACCTCAATGGTCAGAACAGGGAAACTGAGCAAATGTTTGCACATTAGAAAAGTATTTACATCTGACAGTAAGACACAATGTCGTTTGTAGGCATTTTTCCTCAACAGGTACAGTATGTACTGTGTGCAGTCTTTTTTTTTTGACATTGTCATTTCTGTCACTTCTGACACATGCTTTCACAATTTGTCACAAATGACGTCGAGCACGTACTTGTTTTACATTTCTGTCTCAGTGAGTAAGTGCTACTACTGTTATTCATTTATTCTACCTGTTGGGTTCTCATGTTGCAACTTGTCCTTGAATGTGTTGTATTCTTTTTCCATTTCATTTTCTTTTGACTTACATGTCTTTATATTACTGCTGAAAAAAACACATATCATTGAGGTTTTGTTGTGTCTTATCGTGGCACATCTCGGTTTGGTTTCTGAAACTAGCATCTAAACATTTACAGTCATATGTGCTCAGAGAAGAGTGTTCTGATGTGAACCTACAAGAAGACATCACCCCTGCCAGTGTATGTTTTTCTGCTTGTGTGTTTAGCCATGACTCCTTAATGACGGCCAGGAATGTTCAGTATGTTTGATTACACAGTATTATTGACTCCAGAGACACCAAAGACTGGCTGAATGAAGCTCCTGTAACAGCCGGGACAGGATTCCTCACAGCATATTGGAACCTGTCTGAGCCACACCCAGTAATTATTACACCAGGCCATTCACTCAGAGCATGTCCTTGTTCTTGGGGTTATTCTCTCATATCGCTGTGAATTTACACAACCATGCTCTGTGTAAAGATAGTATAGAAAAGGAAGGGGGAGGATCAAGTGGCAGGAGGATTTGGTTTCACCGCATTATTGTTAAGACCATATGGTTTTTTAAAAGCAGCGCAGGTTTTTATTTTCTATTTTTTTGTTTGATCAGATAATGTACACTGCATGCGGACAGGCACGTGCACAGATAGACCACAGGTGGTACTCAAGCACAGGCCCTTTTGGCCTCTGACTAGATAAGTGCCCTTTCTGCAGGACTTTGTCTTTCTTTCTTTTTCTAATTTTATGGCATCAATTCTCAGTTAAAAGCGTGTTGTAATACCCAAGACCTGCATTTGAGTTCTAATTCTGCGAGACTGCACAAGCCCTTGCCCCTCCCTCTTTGACTTCCCCTGTCACAACCACCACAGTTAACGCACGAAAAGTGAGCGCCATGCAGAGCAGCGTGATCCACGTCTCCCTGACCTGCCTTCATTGGTGACAGCCATGTGACGATAATGTTTGTCCTCGGCCCCAGCACTGTTTGTCACTGTTGTGAAATTAAACCACTATTAAAACATTTCAATACAGCAGACAGCCTAACATAGGCAATAACCCAACATTAACAAGTAAGCTAGTCTAGCGTAAAATAGCATCGTCAATGAAAACGAGTGAACTCCGGTAGGCTAGTTAATTCCTTTTGTCAAGCAACTGAAACAAATGAATATGCATTAGGTGGTCTATATGTCAATATTTCTGCAGTCATACTTGGATATCTCTCCTCTCCTGTCCTCCTCTCTCATTATCTCCCCTCCTCTCCTCTCATCTCCTCTCCTCTCCCCTCCTCTCCCCTCCTCTCCCCTCCTCCTCTCCTCCTGTGTCAGCAGCTCTTCTGTTAGCAGCAGTATTCATGGCCCCGGAGAAATTAGCTGCAGGCTCTATTAATGCCAGTAGAGCTCCTCACTCACACAACTCCCCCCTCCTTCCCCTTCACACTCTGCCAGCCATCTTTAAGGTGCTATGACTTCTTCCTCCTCTTCCTCCTCTTTCCATCCTGTCTCTGTTTTAATTTTTATTCTCTGAGGGGTTTCCACTCTGAGAAAGAGTCAGAATTTATTGTTGAACATGACTCAGAGGTCAACCTGATGAACTTTTACTTCCTGAGTGTAAAAGTGTAGATTGAGATCTAGTTCAGGTTGATTTTATTCTTAAAAAAACTTAAGGATTTGGTCTGATGAGACGCAGCTTGACAGTTTGATTCCCTATTGATTGTAAAATTGATCAAAGTTGCTCCGGTTGGTTCCTTGGTTCACTGTGTGTGTGTGTGTGTGTGCGTTCATACAGCAGCAGCATCATTGCTGCGCTGCCTGCTGATCAATGAGATAACCCAACAGAAGTGTAATTTGAATTCATGTAATCAATTGCCCTTTTTTTTCGTTTGAGCACCTGCCCCCAAAAAGTCAGTGCACGGTCCTGCATGTGGAACATATGCTGACAGTTGCTGATGGACAACGCTGGTTTGTTTCATAGCAGGTTTATAATGTAAACCTCATATTGTAACAGCAAAACACACAGAACTAGACAATATGCAGGAGAGTATGAGCTGATGGTCCACACTGTGTTTGATAGCGTGCTGCCCTCAGCTGGTTAATTGACAGAACTGCTAAAAGTCACAGATGATACTTCATTCACCATGGAGTGAAAACAATTTGTCAGAACAGCAACAAATATGAGATATGTAGATCTAAAAATAATGATAAAAAGAATCCTCACGCAATCACCAGTCATAAAACACAAGTAAATACACATAAACACACACATTGAAAATATCATTTCACAGTGGAAGCCGAAATCTGATTGGCTATTGATTCAGGAAGTTGTGGCCCATCGGTTGGGGAGGGGAAAAACCCACATCCTCCATACAGACACGAAAGATGACACTATGCATGCTGGTCCCTCCTCTTCTTGGAAACCACAGCAATGTTGTAAATGTCCTTAGAAGTTAAGAAACAAGTGTAAATGGCTACATGAAAACCTAGTTTTGATGGTAGAAGCATGTTATTTTATCAGTTCTCTGAAATCAAGTATAAACAGTCAGTGGTGACGACAAGTTGACCCTGCTTTTGAATGTGTCACATGGAGTGAGCAGAGGAGCAGTAGAGTCCTTAACGTCTTTCAGACTGTTAACCTTAATCATGCTGACTGGCAGACCCTAGAAGTATACTTGTACTCCAATTTTTCATGACTTTGTCTATCAGTTTGTTCCTTGTGACTTTGTGACAATTCTGTCTTTGCAGTGTTAATAGATGGAACTATTTATTGAGTTCATGTTTTCCAGGGGTCCTAATTTAAAGTATCACACACTATCAGGGGTGTAGGGCACTCTGTCATTTTGAAGGCTTTGTAGAAATAAAAGCTGTAATTTGTATTAAAGAGAAGTATATATTATCATTTTATACACTATGCAAATTACATGTAACCTTCCTAAAATAATAATAATAATCTTTTTTTCAGATGACATTAATTACATAACTAATAATGTTTTGAGAATAAATGTTAACATTTTGCTATGATTCTCCAGGGATCCCAGTCAGTAGTCCTTGTATATTAAATATGTTGGTAGGATGAGGGTTGATTCATAATAATAATAATTAGTGGCCTGTGAAGTCGGGAGCAAAACCTTTCCAAAAAATGTTTAGCAGCAGAAAATATCTCCATCAACAAGCATGTGTCCTTATGAAGTGTCATTTAACAAGACGCTGAACCAACCAGTCTGATCAGTGTAAGGAACATAAATGAGAAGTAAGATTAAATAATCCTGCTTTTTTTTTGTTATGTTCATTCTCAGGTACCAGCGACCCTTACGTGAAATTCAAATTGGACGGTAAAACGTTCTACAAAAGCAAAGTGATTTATAAAAACCTCAACCCCACATGGAATGAGTCCTTCTCTTTACCTGTGAAGGATCTGAACCAGAGACTGTACATCAAGGTAATCACTCTGTCACTCCTCATGAGATAAAGACTTTATTCTGTTCTATAGAAGTTCAATATTTTACACCGTTTATGGTGTGTCAGTGGGTCGACATTGCTGATGCCCTGCAGGAAAGGTGTGAAATGTGTTATATTAAGATGTTGTCAGTCAGAGCTTCTCTGTAATGCTCTGTATGTTTCCCTGGCTTGTAACACTTTTTTGCAATGCAGAGTGCTCAGGGGGGATTACCATGATTGCACCTCTGGTGCAGCTCCAGAGCCCTGCAGAAGGGCAGTGTAATTTGCACTCACAAATAAGAACAAACCAACAGGAAGCTCTGTATCCACATACCGGGATTAGATTTGTGATATTTCAGCTGTATGGGATAAGTCAACAACACTTCACCTCAAGTCGCTGTAGTTTTGAAACCTTGGAGCATGTTAGTGCGTGTTTTCTGACTTTCAGTATTTCATTAGTTGATTATATTTACAGTTAAATTTGTGTTGTAGTGGTATTATCAATATATAAGCTTGATCACCTTTTGCACACCACAACACAGATGTGATCACACCATGTGTGAGGTTCCACAGACGATAGTACATTATCACAATAATTGTCTTGTATCCTGACATGACCCAGGTGTACGACCGTGATTTGACAACCGATGACTTCATGGGCTCTGCCAGTGTTATCCTGAGTGATCTGGAGACTGACAGGTGAGTACCTCAGTGAGAGGATGTCAGTATACTCTGAGTGAGTGCTGCACGTGTTGATACTGATACTGAGAGTTTGAAAAATTGTATACATCAGCCATTATATACACATGTAAACACATGATATAAAGAAATTTGATGATGATAATGATGATAAGGATCCCTTTTTTGTTCGTGTGTGTGTGTGTGTGTGTGTGTGTGTGTGTGTGTGTGTGTGTGTGTGTGTGTGTGTGTGTGTGTGTGTGTGTGTGTGTGTGTGTGTGTGTGTGTGTGTGTGCTTTAAAGAACAGTGGGCAAAATGTGTTGCAGTTGAAAACTAAACTTGTCAGTGCTCTCTGGTGGACAAACTATGTAGTGGAGACATTGTTTCTAAATTACCTCAAACATATCTTTGGCATCTCTTGCTACTTTGCAGCAGACTTGCTGATACCATTATATCTACAATAAACTTCATATCAGCTAATATATCAGCTCAGCCCATTTATGGGTCTATCTCTAGTGTAGCCGTGCACTTGCAGTATGAATGGTGAAAATTAGCTCTGGAGGAAAGTGTCGTCATTAATTATGAAGAGTGTGGTGGCAGTTTCACTTGGGTCCTACTTTTACTGTAGAATTTAATTTTAGTGTGCACTAAACTATCAATGCTGTTTAATATTGATGATGATTTTCTATGCAGTCAGCATATACAGTATAGTGTGTTGCATTAGTGAGTGGTGGATCATCTATTAGTAGCTGTAGTATTCACTGTTTAAAACATTTCTTTATATTTAGAAACTTAACTTTTCTTTACAGCCTAATTATAATAAGCTAATGAAAAAATAAACATGCTATAGTGCAAAATACAAAGACACTTGTTCTCTCCACCCCAAAATCTGGCACAACCTTCTACCAACTCATTTCATGATAATCTGCCTACACATACACTGAATGCCATAAACTGAGTTACATTACTTAATGTGGAAGAAATTTCGAACACTTTCTATTGCGAGCTAAAACAACATAATCACTGACTATGGACTTAAAAATTATTGTTAGGTTGAAACTACGCCTTAAAGGTTTATAGGATTGCATTAGACTATGGAAGTGTACCCAAAAAACTTGTCACTCAGTGTGTATTTTTAAAAATAATGTGCTTGCTTCCATGACCCACATTAACCACATAATCCACATCTGCACCAGTGTAACTGCTCAGTGTCCATCAATAGAAGACTGCTGGTTAGTTTCCTCTCTTGCGGTGACGTTATGCTGCTGAGTAAACCCACATAATGTTGTGTTTGGTCTGTATAAAACCCTGCAGCATACACCAGGCACTCCATGGCTCATGACTGCCCATATCTTACCCAGATCTGTTTAACTTTAATTGAAGCTGGAACTCTTCTCTTTTTTATTTTCAGGGTCAACGAGCTGTCCTTGCCTTTAGACGACCCGAACAGCCTGGAGGATGACATGGGCGTCGTTCTGGTGGACATGAGTCTGTCACTCAGAGATAGAGACAGCAAAAAAAGCCCAGTATGGCAAGCTCCTATCTGTATTTGCTGCATGACTTTTAGCAGGAGGGATTATTTGTTGTGCATTGTGTTAGTCATACTTGTATATCTGTTCCTATCTACAGTCTACTAACCACAGTGTCATTTTTGTTTTGCACCTAACATGCATGCTCCGGCTGGCAGCGGTGGCCCCAAAAAAGAAAACGAAGTATTAGGGTAAGGCATGGAGGGAACACACTGGACAGACGTTAATAAGTGACCTACAGATACCTGCCAATTATAAACTTCAGTACATGAAGTCTAAAAACTAAAGTGAGAGGTAGAAAGTGAAACATAGAGCTTCCATTTAGGTCTGGTCTCTAAAATAATGCGTCAGTGCAACATCCATCATGCTGTTCGGCCTCTCTGATACAGTCAAGAGTTGTCAAATTGGAACCACAAGGTACAGTGAAGCTTATCTGGTGTCTCCTCATTGACCAACATATCACTTTCTGTTGGTGTCTCCTTTATTTTGGTAGCTACATGTACTTGAAGCTGGATCTGAATGTTTTTGTCTTTTTGCACAAGTGCAGCAAATCACCACATTACACTGTCAGACATTTTTTAGAGTAAAGACAACAGTGTGTCTTTTATAGAGTGTTAAATCTGACAAATGAATGTGTTGTTTTTATTAAATCAAATAGTAAACAACACAGGTGCTCACTTTATTAGGTATACCTGCCTAGTACTGACTGAGCAGGACCACTTGTTGCCTCCGAAGCTAAAATCTCCGAGGTGTGGATTCCACAAAGTGCTGACAACATTCCTCTGAGTTTTTGTTTGCTGCAACTCAGCGGATTAGTACATTTAGAAACGGCCCTCAGCACACCACTGCTAAACTCAGCTTTCTGTGTACTCGTCTAACAATTCTCCTCCAACTTCTCACTGATGGCCATCGTATCCTATAGAGCTATATGCATCTGTGCTCATTCAAAGGATTAGTCTGCATGCTTTGCGGCATATGTCAAGTGTTTGGAGGGACTGGTTGTTTGCATTACTGAAAAGGTGTTCCTAATAAAGTGGCCACTAACTGCATGTTCCCCCTCTACTTAAGATACTGACTGTCCTCTGCCTGATTCATTCAGTCCAGTCTATTAATTGATGCCTATGCATGAGGCGGAACGGAGTTACACAGTACAGCAGTGTCAGCTCGATGTACGTTAATTGAATCTGGGTTAAATTTATCTTCCTACAGCGCCGTGTCTTAATGTAAGATCAGCTAATTATCTTAGAATATGGCTGCCTATTATGTATGGAATAGCGATATGTCGCACTGCACTGTAGCTACTGCAAGCTTTACCTAATCTCTCAGTTAAATGAAACATTAATTTCATTCTCTTTTCACCGGAAAAAAGGACATAATCTCATTTAGCTGTCTGTCTGATGTCCAAAACACTGATTTGCAGAATGTATCCATCTGATTTTAAATTTTATATAGTGTAGGTGAAAGTTTTAAAGTAGAATCCCACTTCTGGTTGCTGCGCTGGTTTATGTTTTGGTTACTTTCTCAGCTGTCTCTCTCTTTACTGATAATATTGGTCAAAATATAAAAGAATCAGATTAAAGTAATAGATTTCCTGATATCAGTTGTCTCTCCGCTCCTCTCCTCATCCTCTCCTGCAGTCGGTTGGTTCTTCTCAGAGCTTTCGTCTGTCGCAGACATTGAAGAAGAGTCAGTTGTGGAGCTCTGTTGTGTCAGTGACTCTGGTGGAAGGTCAGGAGGTGCCGCTGGACACTCAAGGGGGTCAGCTCTTTGTTCGCTTCAGACTGGGAGAGCAGAGATACAAAAGCAAGGTACTGGATGGAGGACTGATGCTTTTCATCTCCTCCACTCCCCTCCTCCTCTTGAATTGTCCCTGTTTTTTACAAAAACACTCTCTTGTAACCACCTCTTTCTTCTCCTGACACTCCTCTTCCACCTTTTCTTCTCCAATTCTTAACACTCTTCCTCACTACTTAACCTCTTTGTCCCTAAACCCCTATTTTCCTTCCCTGTTCTTTTCTTGTCATTCCTCCTCTCCTTTCTCCCTGCCCCCCCCCCCCCCCCCCCCCCCCCTCTAAACTCTACTTTTATTTGTTTAACTTTTTTAGAAGATTCTTGCTTGTAATTTTTAGTAACTGGGGAATCAATGCAATTTTTTTTTCATATGATCCAAGTCATTCTGGATATGTCAGAATCTCACTTAGATGCCTAAAACATGTACAAAAAATGAAATTAGTCAGTCAGTAGCTGGTTTGACTAAAAGTGGATGTTAACCTTCACCAGTCCTCTCCTTACAGATGCTGTACCGTAATTATTAATTATTATATGTTAATTATTTAAAAAACAAATGACCACAAACGGTACATTTTAGCTTCTGTGCATGTTAAAATGATCTTCTGTCTTTGGGATTATTTGGTCCAAATAAATTTATAGTAGTTTTATAAAATTATATTTGCAGCACATGACCAAACGTCCATATTCAAGAGTTTTGCAATACAAAAGTATGATGATCTGTTCAAAAGTGCTAATATTAGAGCCTCAGTGCCATTATAATCTTGTATAATTCTGTGACCACAGATCATGTAAAGTCCTAGAAAAAGAAAGTAAAAGAGAGCCGAGCAAGGAGGTAAACTGGATGTTTATGTGAGGTGATGCTGAACTGGCTCTGTGGTTACTGTCACCGATCATTATCTTGGTATTCTGCAGCATCATCCATTACACATCAAAGCTGCATGCTAATGAGCAGCTTTTCTTTTCTTACTTTCAGGTTCAAAGTGACAGCACTTAATATGGCCTCATGTGCTGATGAGAATCTCTGATAGAAGTTGCTCAGCAACACAGTGTTCACACAAATCTGTTGGAAAATCACACCCGGAAACAAATGTTTTAAAAAAAACTGGATACCCTGAAACTAGAAAATAATTTGGATAGCTACAAATTTTTAAGAAGAGTGCATATATTTTGACAGTTTACTGACATAAAGTTGACTTTTAAAGCACATAGAAAAGGTTAATAATCACCATAAATACATAACAGGTGCATTTGGGTAGCAACATTTTCTGACATCATCTGGATTTAAATAGCTGCTGTCAGTGTTCAACATGACGGCATATGAAATTATTTACTGGTGTTTCATGTTCTGACCTCCCGTCCGATTCAGAATCACTGCAAAGTGGCCAACCCTCAGTGGAGAGAGAGGTTCACCCTTAGTCGGTTCTTGGACAGTCCGGACATCCTAGAGGTGGAGCTCTTGTCCAAGGAAGGAAGAAGGAACGAGGAGTGTCTGGGAATGTGAGTCTCCATTCTCATAAGTTCAGTTTAAACAAGATGACAATCCATTTAATGAAAACATTCACTGCTGGACCTACAGTATCTGAAAACTATGTGGAGTGTTTAGATCAAAATGTGACCTATTCAAAATATATCCTCATGAGCAACTAGTCATGGGTTATAGATATAAAATAAAGCATGACTCTGCAAATGTATTGCCTTTTGCTCATCTAAATTATTCAGAAACTGATTTTGTTGGATAGTTAAGAGGAGATTAGATGTTTGCAGAGCAGCTGCCATTTTTCTCCACATGATAAAACAAAGGCCAATGTCAGCCCAGTAAGAGGTGTGTTTGGCCAGTCAGGTGACAGAAGGTTTCTGGTTAGTGGCTAACAGTCGCTTGTTTTCTGTGCAGCCTACTTTGCATGGTATTGGTCCCAAACAAATGCCTTCTGGGCTTTACCATACAGCAATGACCAATGTAAAAATTTTGGGCTGGCATTGTGACGATCAGTGTTTACATGTATGACATTTATCTTGTGAATGTGGTTGTGTGCACATGTGTACACTTGCTGTTATGCCTGCATGTGTGCATCGTGGTGTATGACTACAACTGTACCTGCATGCATGTGCCAGCATGAACATACAGTATGTAAATTCCTGTGTATGTGTGTGTTTGTGTGTACAGGTGTGAAGTGGACCTGTCCAGGGTCCCTGTCAATCAGAGGGAGCTGTACACACTCACCCTGGACCAGGGGAGAGGACGCCTGGTCTTCCTGGTTACAATCACCGCATGCAGTGGTGTCTCCATCTCTGACCTCTGCGCCGCACCGCTTGACGAATCGCATGAACGACAGAACCAGCTGGACAACTACGTCAGTATCTACATTTTTGTGTATCTAGTTTCTGTACTTCATCACGTATATGTTCCAATAGATGCTGTCAGTATACCTGAAAATGATATAACTGTATTTATATCATCCCCAAGATACCAAAAACAAATCCTGATCCTTTGATTTATTTTTCTCCTCCGTCCACTGCATTCACAAAAAGCAACAACAAATAGCCTTTAGCCTCGACTGTAGACCAGTCAAGCCCTACCTGATGCTTTTACAAGCAGCATATCTCCATGAAGTGCTCAGTAAGTCATCAGTAATCTATCAATAAAATCTTATCAGTCTTATCAGTAAAATATTTAACTCAATTTTGGAGTCAGTCCAAATTTTGTTGATGCCACCAAAATCTCATTACAAGAATGAAGACACAGCTAAAGAGTGAACACCCAATCTGACCTTAGTGATAGCCGTAAGATGATAAAACATGCCTTCATTACATTTGCAATCAGGGGTTCAGATTTTGAGTCAGTTTTAACTTTATTTAAGTCAAAACTCCTCCCAGGACTCTTGCAGCTCTTTGTGTGTTCTGTGTTGAAGGACCAAGAGATGGCAGTGTCTCTCTGATAATGTGCTGAGAGCCAGTAACAAGGATTTATGCTGTTTCAGTGGAGCTTCAGACAGATTATATTTTTTGATATCTGATTTTAACATCAGCAAGGCAAACATGTAGTAAGCTCAGAATACTATGGTCTATAAGTGATACATAAAGAAACGACTGGGTATCGTGGCCATAACAATGAAAACAGATACAGCGATCATGAACGAGATTTCCCTGGAAAAAAATATGCACAATGAAAATAAACAAGCACAAAAATTGATGTCATATTCCATGATATTAAACCTGTTATGCAGCCACTGGTTTTGGTTCATGACAGAGCAGTTTAAACAGAAACCTGCAGTGACTTGAATGTGCTGTCACGGTGAACATTTAGTCAGATTTACTGTCAAAGTTACATTATAATTATGTGGCAATACACTTGTGAGCAGGTTTAAAAGCGTGTCGTCGTGATGCATTTAAGTGCTTGTGGAAAATGCTGACATGTAAGACTGCTGAACAGCAACCTTTTTAATGCAACGGATGACCAAATTCATCAGATCTCTTTCATGCTCTTAGACCTACAGCAGGTATCTGGTCTAAGAACAACAAGACTAGGTCAAAACCTAGTATATGGCTGAACTGTGTATGAAATTTTTGAATTAATATGTTTGGATCTGTTTGTTTAAATGTAACATAAGATGGTAACTTCTTCAAGAATTGAATTTTATAAATGTAAAATTTGGCTAAAGTAATGAGCAAATTAATAACATTGTTTATAGCTGGAGAAATTTGGAATGTTGAATATTAATAACAAATCAGATTTCCTTATCAAAATATATTTTAAAATCCAAATGAAAATCAACCCAAAACATTGTCACATGTACACACTGAATAAACACGTTCTAATGTTTCCACCATATAATTACAAAAAGAACATTTGTCTTCTATATTAAGAACATGTGTAATAAGCATAATGCCATAACCTCTATAAAAGCTTCATATGAATATAGAAGCCCTTCACAGTTAAATAGCTATTTTACAAGCAAAATGTTGGTGTCAAACCAATTTTCAAAAAATAAGGATTTGTTTCTGTCTGTTAATGTTATTCCATAAAAAAAACATTTGTGAGGAGAATATTTGTGCTTGTATAGAAAGGACCAACACATAAGAGCTTGCCTATAAAAGTTGGAGAGTTTGATGAGACGTTTACCAACAGCGTAAGGACACATTAATAAAAGACCACCTACTCTTTTAAACAGAAAGTTTGGGATAATATTCCACATGCTATTTGGATCTTTTAGAATTCTTTTGATCCAGTTAATTGTAATAATATGGTTGAATGATGTAAAGTCCAAAACATTAAGACCTCCCTCTGTTAAAGGCATAGACATAACCTCCTTTTTTACCTTGTGTGGCTTATTTTTCCAAAAGTTAAAAAGACAAACAAAAGGTTAAATGTGACATCAAGGGAGGAAAAGACATGAAAGGCTCTTGTTTTTGCGTAACGGGCTGCTCAAGCAGCCCATATAGTGAACCACCCATTGACAACAACTCCTCATGTCTCCGTAAATGTTGGCGTTATTTGGATAAACTGACCACATATTGGGGCTCTAATGGTTACCTAAACTTAATAAAGTGACATATTAACAGTCCTACAGTGAAATTTACAACAGCTTTTGGCCTGGCTCCACCATTACCACCATTTGGTGCGAAATGCATTCTGGGATACTCGGCTGTCCCAAGCTTCAGCCGACTTTGCACGAGTGATGGTGAAACTTCCTCACTCAAATAGACCTACTTGGACAATTGCGGTCAGAGGGCTGCCTCCGCTGTGGCGGTCCAGCCAAAAATGTGATTTTGTAAGAAAGAAAATATTACAAGAGAGGAGACAGTTTGCAGTAGTTCTTTCTTCACCAGTCAAAGGTTTTGATTTTTGTAAAAGCACTGCGTTTCGACAGCTGTCCCTCATATTTCAGAAGTCTCAATTTACCATCAACACTTAACCACCTTTACAACATTTACCTGAACTTCATAGAACTTATTTTGTTGTCAGTGTCAAATGTCAAAGTGTTCAGTCTTTCTGGCACTAAAATGGGAAAAACATCTGCACACAGATTAGCCAAGGTCTGTTATATCTCCTGTTGATTTATTATTAATTTTCTAATGTGCAAATGCATTTGCGTTATCTGACTTTGTAGACATTTACAATACTGTATAGACAGTATGAACACATTGTCTTTATGCTGTGAATTTGAAACTTAATTTCTATGAAATTTAATGAAAGGCTTGGCCTAGGAAAAGTAATTAGTTTTTGGTGCAGATATTTGGATCTGAATGTAGATTTTCTCAAAGATTTCTTACCCAGTGATAAAGAATGTTTTAACATTTTTTCCTTTTTCTCATTACTGCACTTAAATGAAAAGAAAGTCTGGCACACGTGTCCCATGATTGTCTTTGAATTTGTGTATTTTGATGCATGTCCAGATCCAGATTAAATATTTGTTCGCTATAATTAAATTAACAACAGATGTTGAGGATTACGCAGTGTTTTCTAATTTAAAATGCCTCCAAACCCTCATGTTTCCTGTCTACTTACTGTTATTACAGAGTTTGAAAAGGTCCCTGAAAAACCTCCATGATGTTGGTTTCCTTCAAGTCAAAGTGATCAAGGCCACGGATCTGATGGCTGCTGATTTAAATGGTACCTCACGCATTTTAATTGAATCTTTCTTTATTCTGTTGTTAAGTGTTAGTAAAAAAGGATCATGGGAACCCAGTGTGAAAGTGTTTTGTGTTGTGTTCTGTAGGCAAGAGCGATCCTTTCTGTGTGCTGGAACTGGGGAACAACAGACTACAGACCCACACAGTCTATAAGAGCCTCAACCCAGAGTGGAATCAAGTCTTCACATTGTCAGTTTGAGTCAGACTTCTTTCTTTAGATGATAACAAAATCTCGTTCCAATCCTATTTTGTTGTTAACACTACATGATGTATATAGTTTCAGAAAAAATGAAACAACTGGGGCGTAATACTGTTCATGTACAGTGTGTGCTGGTTGGTGAAGGAGTATCTAACTTCCTCGTGTGTCTCCGCAGCCCTGTCAAAGACATTCATGATGTTCTGGCGGTGACTATCTTTGATGATGATGGAGACAAGGCGCCAGACTTCCTGGGCAAAGTTGCCATTTCCCTGCTCTCAGTACGTACTACCTCACTAAGAGTTCATCATGCAGACAATAGACTAATCTATTTACACTCAGTGTCTAAATTAAAGTGAAGAGGGAAATAACACTCCAGCAGGTTGAAGACTTGCTAAGATGTAATCCAGCGTGACTGATGGTCAGGTTCATGGTTGGGTTCAGCACCTGACACCCTTTCTGTCCCTGTCCCGCAGATCCGCAGGGGACAACAGATTGTCTTCCCGCTGAAAAAAGAGGACTTAGGTGGCTTGTCGAAGGGGAGCATCACTCTGGAGCTGGAGGTTATTTTTAACCCTGTAAGTACAAGTCCGCCTGCAGTGAGGACGTGAGAGCAAGATTGACGAAAAATGGGCCTGATTCTGTCTCATTTACTTTTTTTTCAGGTCAGAGCAAGTATAAGAACATTTCAACCCAGAGAGAGAAGATTCCAGGAGGATAATCCCAAATTCTCCAAAAAGGTTTGACACAGCTCTGATAAATTTACTGTCTAATCCCAAATTGGGGAATCATCATTTTGCATTCAAAGAAATGAAAAATAAACATTGATCTTGCAAAACACATTAGATTTTAATTTTAGTTGTTTAGTTGACCTGCTTATCTGGATCAGCTGTAATGATTAGTCAATAAATCAATCAGTTGATTGATAAAACTGAATCATTTTAGTCCTTTTCAAGCAAAAATCACTTAAACGGTCAGTTGTGAGGATTTGCTATTGTTCTCTATTTTATGTGATAGTAAGCAGAATATCTTTGGGTTTCAGACTTTTGATTTGACAAAACAAGAGATCATGTTGGGTTTCAGAAAATTGTGATTGTGAAGAATTTGGACTTTTCACTATTTTTTGACATTTTTTTATAGAGGAATAATTGAGAAAACTATTGTCAGATGAATGATAATGAAAATATGCCACAAACTCCATAACATTAAACGTTACAAAGAACCAAGAGTAAGGAGGTCATGGGTCAGAGGTCACTGCACTCTGACAATACTCCTGTGACGCTTAAATAATTGAAATTTGAAAGAAAAATATGAGGGAGGCAGGAGGAGAGTTAGACGACAAGTAATACAAATGTTACCTCATTTATGACCAATTAGCTCTTTATGAACTAAAAATAAGATTTTACTTTGACTCTGCAGCCTTCTGCTTTGCAGAGTAAAATCAAAGACTTTCATGTGCCTGAATGAATTGAATTGAGCTTTAATTGCCCCCAACTGTGACTGAGTTCTTGTCCACTGTTCTGCTACATTAGTTTGATATACAGTGTGCAAGACAGGGTGCGAGACAGGGTGCCTGACTGTCTGCGCTTCCCACAAAGACTCATTGTTGTCAGACAATATGTTGCTCACTAACGCCAAAATTGGCTTACACACTGAGGACTCGGATCGTGGCGTGCAGCTTTTCCCTCAGTTTTAATGTTGAAAGTCTTGGTTGACAAAATCAGGTCAGATTACTGACATTTTTTGCCACCTGACCACAGTGGCTCATGCATGCCAAAACATACCAGCTACTCTCACTATGTCACTAGTCGACTGGATTTTCAGAAAAGGATGGAAGTCCAACTCATGCATGATTACCTGCTGGCTGCTAATTTTTTAAATTTAGATTTATTTCCCCATTTTATATTAGAGCTTCCAACAAAATTAAACTTACTTACATACATACATACATAATGAAAACTCAATTAAGCACTTTTATACATACTCTACAAACATATATATCTGTTTTGCATGTTTACAATCTGTCTCTCTCAGGTTCTGGCCAGGAACGTGCTGCGTGTTCAGACGCTGTACAGGGCCATCATGTCGACTCTGCAGTACATCAAAAGCTGCTTCCAGTGGGAGAGCGTTCAGAGGAGCCTGCTAGCCTTCCTGGTGAAGTGGTTTAACTGCTTATCAACACACTATCTGCATTTCCCTCTGTTTTCCCTCCAAGCTGCGGAAGACAACCGCAGTCTGGCCAACCCCTGCTTGAACTCTCCCTGCGAGAATCTTAATCAATGCAGTGTTTCGCTCAGCAGAAACGCAGGCTTGGCCCCGGCTCCGTGTTGGAGTGGACGGTTTCAGTGTTGCGTGTCTCGTGGATGCAGAGTTAAGCCTCAGCTGGAGAGAGTAGAGTCCCAGTGGAGTCGAAATAGAGTCTATTTTTGTTCTACTTCCCTGACAACTCATTAACCCTCCGTCCAATCTGTGCCCAGTTTGATTTAGACCCCATTATGCAGACAGAAGTCCAATTAAAAAGCTCTTCAGAGATAAGGCTGATTCTCCATCCTGCCATTGTTGAATACAAGTGTTAAGCAAGTGTGTAGACAGAAACGAAGGAGTAGCCTTTCAGCCCTTGTCTTTAAACTGCAAAGTGAAGTGGGTGCTGATCTCTTTGACATTATTCTCTCACAGATCTAGCTCGATCGAAATAGCATACAGCAACTTGTGCATTAACTATGCAGACAATCAAGGTCAGAGAAAGTTCCTTTTGTTTTTGCGGCTGATGTCCTGTAGATGGCACTAAAGTTTTGCCGAGCATCTGAGAGATTTCCTCGGAGACTGGTAAAGAGATACTGTACACCGGCCAATAGTACAGTTTGTTCAATCTGCTGTGAAAAATGCGAGCTGCAGCACAGAGCTGTTATCTGAACAGATGCCACTTTGTGTTTTAGCTTTGAGTCGTGCATCGACTCTTTTAAGTTAGGATTACTTGGATCTCTAGAAACTGTGTCACCCAGAAAGGACTCAGGGGTCAGTGCACTTTGAATAGAAACTCCTTGCTATTGAAATATTGAAAACACTTTTTAAATGTACAGGTACTCACAATGGACTGATACTTTTTTTTGGCAAAAGGGTCGTAGTAATGTATATTTAAAGAATAGCTCCTCTTAGTTAATCAGCCAACTGGAGAACAAACTGGCTCAGCTTTGCTCTTTGATTCATATTAATGCAAAATATTTGACTGGATCTTTATATGTGGTGTTAATTATACAGGATAATATTGTTGTTTTGCCTGACAGCTCAGACACACACCCGAGTGCAAATCATACAAGCATGAACAAACGCGCAACGTTATCCACACACACACGTCCTCCCACGCGTCCTGATGCAGTGTTTGAAGGACAGTACCATCTGTACTCATGTTTTCACACTAATGCTCCCTGCCTTTTTAAGCCTCAATGAGAGGAAATAAATGTCTGCTGAATACCACCACATATAAGGAATGAATCATATCTTCACTCCACGTGACGGGATACAGTGATGAGCTACCTCCAACATCTGCCGATTGGCAGACACCTTTGTGCAGAGTGCCTTAGTCAATACAGTGCATTTTAGATCTATTTCATAGACAATGAGTCACAGCAGTGTATCTTATTCTTACATGCTGCTGCCCTGCTTCACTTTTACTATCTTGTGAAAGGTGGAGGGATTTGTTTGCCAACAAATAATCTCAAATAATTAGAAAAAGAATTCTCAACTCATCAGAAGCTGAAAGTCCTGCATTTTCTTATGAGAATATTATGTTTTCATTAAGCACACTACTCACACTGGCCAGTATTTTTTAGTCGACGTGTACCTCAGCCGGCATTAAAACAATGAATGGTTTAAATGATGTCAGTGATTTTTGTGCCTCTGGATTACCGGCGTGCCGTGTAAACCCTTCCTTGAGCATTAGTGTGGAAATCCTGCTGCATTCTGAAAATGCAGTAGCTCTCCCAACATTAGGTAGCCTTTCAATTTCAAAAAAAAAAAAAAAAAAAAAAAAAAATCTCTGATCTGGATTGTATTTCCAGAGCCCCTTTTTGCTGTTGAAGACTGTGTAATGCCTTTCAAGCTGAAATGGGCCGCAATTATTACAATCTTTATGGGCTGTGTATACATTTCCACCTAAGCGTGACTTGGCTTTCCCCCTATTCCGGCTCTCCCAGTCACAAAGTCCTCACTAATAAAACATAACCCTTTCAGTGAGGAACTGGTTTCATCTCCTCTCCCAGGCCCCGTTTTGGCTTGTGATAACACAGACAAGAGCGTGCTTGGCTTTTTGCACATTAAAGCTGATGTGATGGCGGTAGTGGTGGTGGGTGGGGGGTATCTGCCATCTTTTATGTCAGTTGGTGCCTCAGAGGAGAGTGATGTCTTTACCAGATGTTCACTTCTATTTTTATTAGAATATAAAAACCTGTAAACCCTTCCCCACGCCTTTTGGCCCGCTGCCATTTTGGCCGGCCCTGCCTTTCTGACAGGATTATTTTATAGCTCTATTTAGCCGTGCAATTGAGACATCACAAGCCATATTTCTTTATCCTCTTATCCTTTTTACCTGAGCCATGCACAGGTGGGATGTGCATCACAAGTGCCATTATGGATGTTAATGGCATATTCACACTCGACACACAGCTCCCCGTGGCTGAAGTGAATCGCGTGGCCGGCTTTAATGTACACAAGATGAGAGAGGGAAAGCAATTAGACTTACAGTACGTGGTTGTCAATGTATATGCAGCAGATGGAGGGAGAGTCAGTCCGCTTGAGCAGAGTAGTCACCCTGCACAGCGTATGCAGAATACCTGTACATAAGACACAAGGCTTTGATAGTGGCAGGGTAGCCTTCATCAGCTTGACCAGTGCTTATATAATCAATAGCCAATCGGATCAACCTTTAGCTAGTGGGGATTCAGGAACTATTGAAAATGTCTTTGGATGTGACTTAATGAAGAGCAGTTTGTTTTATCTGCACACCCCCCTTGTGTCTGACCCAACTGATCATGTGATCTCTGTGGCCCTCTGCCTGCAGGTGTTTGTTGTGACAGTGTGGTACTGGGAGATTTACATGCTGCCCCTCTTCCTGGTCCTGCTCATCTCGTGGAATTACCTCCAGATCCGCTCTGGTCGGGTCAGTCAGGACACGGTGAGTCCAGAGCAGCTTCACCTTCATCTCCTTCTGCCAAATGACCTGCTGGCTCCTGTTCACACTCCTTCTTTTCTTTATTTTGTAGCAAAACCACCACATTTTGTTCAATTTGACAATTAATAGCTGGTTTGTTTCCATAGCAACTAGCTGCACCGAGCTACATGATAATAAAATAACACATAATACGTAAGCATAGACAAGTCACTGAATAGACTAATGCAACATATCATTATAGCCTAAGCTAATTTGCAGTGCTTGTCTCTTACTAACACTGCTTTCTTTTTTTTTTCCAATCCGCCCACAGTTATTGTCCTGAATCCTGCCTCTTCTTCACTGTAATTGGGCTGTTGCCCTCTTGTGTGCTTTTTTCTTTTTTCTTCTACTCTCAGTTAAACTAAAAAAACAAAACAAAAACGCCATTAAGGGTGTTGTATCTTGTTCGTACCCAGTGTGGAGTAGCAGCTGTATTTACAGAATACAGTAAAGGTAGTCCACATGGCTGAAACACACAGTCTGAAATGTAGGTTATAGCAAATTATATACACAGAGGAGTGTTAATACAATAACGTATTATGTTGTGATTTGATGTGAAATGAATGAAATATACGCTGATCTACAAACATGTTAATAAATATATATAGGCATATAATACATAGGCATTACTACAGTATATTACAGCAATCCATTTAAAATGACAGACAAATAAAGATGTATTTTATCACATCATGTGACATTGATATAATTAACGTGCGTGACAGATAATAGGAGAGTAAACTTTAAGCTAAAGTGTGAATATTTATAGAATTAAAGTGTCTATAATCAGTATTTTTATATCAACAATGGATCACATGACTACTTGTATATGAAGATGGTCTTTCATTGTGACTAAACCTCAGAGAATTATCACCCAACTCTGCGGCTCCTGTCAGCTCTATGGAGGTTTTTAGCATCTTTTAGCTCATTGTTTTGATTTTACAGCTAGCAACTTTACTGTTTTGGCACTCGCACCACTTTCATCAGTGTTTTCGGCTGCAGCAGGCAGCTGCTTACAGCAAAAAAGCTCTAATAAACATGCTGTAAACAACATGACCAGCACCAAACAGCAGAAAGACAAAGTTAGCAGCTAGTTGGTGGAACATAGCGTAGCATTTAGCATCATTAAAGAAGAGTGAACTTGCATTCGGCATTTGATCAGAAACACGACTCCAAATGAATTTTGATGTTGCTTCATGTCTTCTGGATAAATAGGCAAAGTTGTTCACTAACAAGTTCAACTTTATAAAGTATTAATATTACTAGTGTTGTTTTTACAGTTTGTTTCAACTCCCCCCAAATGGCCAAAAAATCAGTTTTAATTTTAAGGATTAATTTCAGAATTACAATTCATTTTGTGTTATTACATACATGCAGCCACAATAGGACACAGCAGAACAGATTTATAACAGATTTATAACATAAATTTCATATTTGCCTTGTAATTCTTTTTTCCAGGACAATATGGATTTGGGGGATGAGGAAGAGGATGATGAGAAGGTATTTATCTGTGCTGGCTGTTTATCTATCTATTCAGTATCTGTATTTCTATATGCACATGAATAATAAATGTTTATTTTTACATGTTGACAAAGGTATCTGTGTGGTTCTACGTTGTTAATTCAGTACTAAATCTTCTGATGTATTTTGATTCCTGCCAACCACTTGTTGTAGTTTTTGTAAACTTGTGGTTACCAAAAGACATTTCGGCTTAATGAAGACCTCACCAACCCGTTTCCACATGTCACAACACATTCAAATGCTAATAAAGGGGCGGGGGAAAAAGGTTCTGCTGCATTTGGGAAAGTCCCTGAGCTTAACACACCATATAATACCTTCAATATGGAACTAATGACAGCACTTAGACATGCTTTTTGAAAGTTCTTGTTCAAAGTGTTACAATGCTTTTAGGCAATGTAATATTTCTTCAGACTGACAGCAGTATTATTGTAGACGTTTTGAATGGCCTGCATCGGTCTGATGTATAGCGGCTCTCATACTGGTTCCTAGTGGGAACACGACCCCAGAAAAGCTGAAGCAGTTTAGTGCAGTAAGTGGGTTTGATGGGTACTTGACTGATGTGAAACTAAATTGTCTTGCATGTGTTTTTTGAGACTGATAGTTACTGTGCATCTGGAATATCACAGGTCCAAGCCCCTCTGCAGCCCTTTTCCCAGGCCCTTCCCCAAAGTCTGGATGGCATTGAGCCAGCAATCACTCAGTGTTTCCGAGCAGAAGCAAACATATATCACTGAGATCACACAGTGACAAAGACCATGGATTTGGCCAGTAAACAGTCTCCCAATAACCACCGTTGCCATCCCACTATCCCCACAGACCCCATCCCCTCTCTTTAGTCCTATAACCCTCCTTCATTCTCTCTGTGTTTGATGTGGACATGAGGCCGTGTCTCTGTCTGAAGTCTGGCTCTCACTGCAGAGATCTTCAGAGTATCTGCTTTCTTCTGTTTACTTTAAAGAGCCGTCCTTCCCTCCTGGGATCTGGACTAGCCTGAGAACGCTACCTTTTCTCTTTCATAATGTGAAGTCCAGTCCCATTCTGAAGAGCCTTCACTTCAAAAAAGATATTTTCAAACTTGCTCTCAAAGTATCTGCCTTTACATTCACATTTTGCAGACACTTATCCAGAGCAACAGTGAATGAGGCTGTTTCAGTCTTGTGGTTTCTTGCTCAGAGAAACTTGGAAAAGCATTGTTGTGAACGGTCACAGAAATCAAACCTGTGGCCTTGAGCATGTCTCAGTCTGACCAGAAAAAAAAGAAAAAATCTCAGTTATTTTATATTTGTCCTAATAAATTACCTCCATGTTTTTGAAATATTTGAATGTCTTTATTCTTCTTTAGGGTATAAACCAAACTAAATTCAATTCATTTATTAAATTCAAATTGCACCAAACTACTTTTTTACTTAACAACTCACTTGTTGTTATACTGTGTAATGAATAATATTAAAACAATATTTGTTCACAAGACTTTTCAAACAGTTTTTTCTTAAACCATAAATTCTTTTGAGATTTACACTCTATTTTATAAGAAAGATCTGATCAAATCAGTCAATTCACATAGGACAATACATATAGCACAGTAAAATATGACCTGAAAGGCACAAGCAAAGCAATATCATATAATCTAAAACAATTGCATCACCTAGATGTAATAGACAGTGTAACAAATCAAAGTGTTTGTTTGTTTTAGACCTATTTTTAATAATGTACTTTACTCAATATTATTTGGTACTAATAGTACTTAAATCTGTTAATTTAATGAGCTGCATGTCTGTCAAACTGTCACAACAATAATATTCACGCAGGACAAAGCTTTCATTAGAACATTGAAGACAGTCCAATAATACAGTTAATACAGAATTAATTCTGAACTTTCTGTTGTGGACTGTATGAATACCTTTTGTCTGCCAACAGTTGATTTTGTATGTGTTGTTTTCTGTAGGAGTCAGAAAGGAGAGGGCTGATAGAGAAATTCCACATGGTCCAAGAAACCATCATCACCCTTCAAAACCTGCTGGACGAGATCGCCAGCTTTGGGGAGAGGGTTAAAAAGTAAGAAGTAAAGATGATTTCTCAATTACAGCTCACACTGTTGAATGTTAACCTCAAGTGTTTATGATTACAGTATGAAATTGGCAGGAATCATGTACTTGTCTTGAAATGCAATATGTACGGAATCTTTTAACATATCTTTTTATTGTCCTGTTCTGAAATTATTAAGCATAAGAGAAAAAAAGTCTACAATAAAGGGCCTTGTTTAGATTTTATTATGATTGATAAAAGATGTATATTTTGTTAATAATTAATTGAAGCTGGAAATCATTAAGTATGGAACAAAAATTCTTGTGCACTTACTGATATGCGTTATTTCAATTTATCAGCACTTTCAACTGGTCTGTGCCATTCCTGTCTGGCTTGGCTTTCCTGGTCTTTGTCATTGCAACAATCCTCACATACTACATACCAGCACGCTACATAATTTTAATATGGGGTAAGTTTATCAGTACAGTATTTATGTGTCTGCCTCCATTTTAGCCAAGTCCCCCCCCCCCTTATTGCATCTTTCTATTTTCCATTTACAAGGAGATTTACAAGGTCACAGGAATATTTTCTCCTAATATTTTGTGGTTGCTGTAACTTTTCTCCTTTAATCTCTTTACTATTAGCAGTTTATAATGTTATTCATGTATTAATTGAAGTGTATTTTATTGTTAAATGTCTTACTGGAGAAGAATATTGACTGAAAGACGAGAGTTTAAAATGTTGTGACTCTCCCCAGACTAAAAAGTGAAAGTAAAACATGGAGAAGTCATGCAGCGCTCGAAGCAATAATTCTTGGACAGCATGAGTCTCTTCTGCAGGTATTTGTTTGTGTGGAAACAAAGAGCGCAGCCACAGGAGACTAGTGTTAATGATATGTTGGTGTGAATTTCTGTTTTAGGCATCAATAAATTCACCAAGAAATTACGGAACCCGTACAGCATTGACAACAATGAAGTGCTTGATTTCCTGACGAGGGTGCCTTCAGATGTGCAGAAGGTAAGCCCCGCTGGATCAGCCGGCCAGGAAGCCCAAAATCCCAGAGCCGGCTAGCTTTGCATTTTACTAAAACAACTCCCAGGCATTCTTCACTCTTGTCTGTATAATTAGCTTCATCTGTATAATTATGTAGCCCCGTATAATTTCTGTTGTGTTTTGGTCATGATACATCCCCGGTGGAGGTCTGTTGCTTCGCTCGGCTGTTCCCAGGCTGAGACAGGAGACACTGCTGTTGTTGTCTCCGTTATGAACTCACCAACCTCAACAACAGCAAAATATTAGTCACCACACAGCATCTACTCCAACTTACATCAACCAAAAAGAAGCAGAACAATTGATTAAATCTTGCTGGTTTTGTAGAAAAATTGATAAATGTTAAAAAGAATCACTCTAATGTGAAAAATCATCACAATTTACCCACAAAAGTTTCCATTAGGGTTGCAGGATTTTGTGTTGATGGTTGAAAATATTATTCAGTGACATCCAAAATGGCTACCTCATGCCCATAAACCAGGCACCATTTTATGTCTTTTAAGTATTAACTATTCAAAAGAAATCTATAGACCTCTTTCTTTTTTTCCTTTTTCTCCTCCTCCATCTGCTCTCTGAGCTGACCTCTCTTCTTCCTTTATTTCCACTCTCCTCGCTGTCTTCTCTCTTTTTACCCCTTTCCCCTCTCCTCCTCACCCTCTCTGTCTCTGTCCTTCTCTCTCTAAGCTGTTTAACCCCATTTGTCTCCCTCCCTCTCCTTCTTCGATGCCCTTGGGCCTCTGTCTTTAGTGACAGTGTCTCTCCTTCCAGTTTCTCTGCTGACTATTCTTTTTTTTCTGTCTATACAACAACTATAGCCATCCTGCCCAGCAGTCATAGTACTTCATCCTACACTGCCTCAGTAATAATATGGAAATAAACATATATTTGGTGCTTGGTGAATAAAGTGACTCTGGTTCCTGTTGTCTGCAGGTTCAGTACAGTGAGATGAGAGGCAGCAAGAAGAAGAAGATCTCGTAGACCAGAGAAGGAGGACGGTACATAAATGGGACCGAATGCTACTGTTTGTGCGCTTTCTACCCGAGAACCCCAGATGATGTGGACACTGCTGGAGGACTGCACAGTCTCACTTTTTGTCAGTTGTGGGGTGTGCGGTAGGTGTGAATCTTAATTCACTGTGGTGATACACAGCTCAGCCCCGCTCATATCCACAAGCACCTAAAGACTTTCCAACCAAAGAGGTCCATAATGAGGACTATGCAGATGAAACTTTACCACATTTTGTAACATGTTTTAATAATGTGTTTGTCTGTGCATTTCTGGACCAATTTGTAATAATATTTCTAAAGATTGTAAGTGTTTTGTTGTATGTACAGTTTATTCTTTTAGATTTTAAATCAAAAGCTGCTTATTTTATACCCCTGACCCTAAGATGTTTCCCCCTGAAAGTGTTTTACAATTGAAACCAGCAGTTTATATTTTGCTAAATGTACATGTTTGGAACATAACATTTGTGTGCATACTTTAATATAATCAACGGTGGTTATCCTAAAATTAATTATCCTCCATTGGAATAAAACAAGAAAACAATTTGCTGGGATAAAAGTAAATCTTACACTTACAAAAATTAGGAGTCATCATGAGATGTTTTCTTAAAACAATAATTTTAATGTCTTTTGTGGTTTTAATTACTTTCAGGTAACAATTGCTTTTCCAAAATGCACATAAAGTATGTCTTGAAATTGAGTGTTTCACATAAACAGCAACATATCCAAAGTTGGTAGCAAATATTATGCAACATATTCAAATTTTTCTTAAAATTCCATTTAAAAATGGATCAAGAGCTATGTGCATATAATATTGACTGACTCTTTTTACTTTAGCATGAAAATATGGACTTACTTTTATATGTAAAGATCAGTGCCTGCATTTAGTTCTAGACTTTCATTCATCCCACATAGAAGATGCATTGTCCTTTATGTTGTGTTTTACCTTTTGCTTGTGAGTGGATCTGTTCACACTCAACTTTATTTATTAATGAGAATCACTGATGAAGACTCTCTGTCTGTCACTTCTAACGGCATTAAATGCACACAATCTCACAGTGTAGCATCTTTTATCTGCCTGTGTGTCTCAGCTCTGTGCTGCGTCTCTTTGAATTCCCCTGCACGGCGCACTCATCCTCTCCGTGCTCCCGTGCTGCAGGATTGTGGGCGTCTAACAGCCCCTCTCTTCATTAGGCTTTCATGAAGTGAGGCGAGGCTGTATGAGACCTCACCAGCACCCGGGCTCTCCGCTGTGTTGATGGCCCTTGGGCGTCGCCACGAGCAGGAGAACCTCAGCGACCTCCTCTCAGCTGCTGTGACGAGACGCCTGCAGCCAGCATCCTATCAAGCACAGCAGCCACACAAACCTCCGGTACTGGGCTGCACACCGCTCAGGAGCAGGAGGATTTTAAAACCAGCCACAAGCAACACCAGCCGCACCAATTTAGGGATTGGAGAATTGGAATAGTTAAGATGTTGGCGTTCAGAGTAATACCCTGGGATTTATGGCTTTTGAGTCAGAGCGCGTGGGCTCACAGTCAGCAGACTCTTAAATGAGAAATGAGTGAAATTAGAGGAAAGCTGCTCTCATGAAATACAATAAGAATCCCCTAATTTTGTGTTAAATGCTATATATGAAAAATTAAATGATTGACCTAATTAGATATGTAAGATGTCTGCATTCTGAACATACTGTAACCCTACAGTTGATTTCTATTAACTCTATTAACATTGGATGTTTGAGAATTACATGAAATAACACCTCCTTTAGAGAATAAACTGAAAATCCTTGAACTGCTTTATGCGATGCACACATAATATCCTACACCATCTAAAACCATTTGATGATTTGTCCAATTGTCTGGAGGACAGAGGGTGTGGAGAATGTGGCAGACGATGACCTGTGTACCTCTTCATCTAGTTATAATGTTGACTTAGGTATTCAATATTAATAACCCGCTGTCAAGGACACTGGAAGGACATCTCAATTTGACACTTATAGGCTCAGCATGAATATGTATAGGGAGCGAGACGCTTCAGAATTACCAAGTAAAATCACGGTTCACACGCGGGGACTAATGTGATGTGGCACATGCATTCTGATGAGCCACAAATACAGCGGCTGATCGGTCTCAAAAGACTTGTTAGAACTCGAAATCGGACCTGAGAACAGCAAGCTGTGCCTCTGTGTGTGTGTGTGTGTGTGTGTGTGTGTGTGTGTGTGTGTGTGTGTGTGTGTGTATGTAGAGAGAGAGAGGCACTGCATATGGAGCTCTGTAGAGGGTGTGGATGTCCATTATTATCTATGAACAGTCTTTATTAACTCATTAATAACTACATTGTGTGTGTGGAAATGGGATGGTGGGGTCTAATAGGCAACATAATGTTTAACTGGTTCCCAACATAAAACATTAGATGCTGCAGATTCCACACTGACTGCGAGCTTGACAGGCTGGTTTCTGAGACGGCTCAATTTGTCTCCATTTCTGTGAGACTCTTCTTCCTGTGTATTATTTATGTTTGATGTTCATTTTCCTGGAAAATTAAGTGTACAAAATATAGCACAAGAGCACAAATAAAGTTAATGATGACACCGGTGGCTGATTGGTTCCCATTAAAACACTGTTTATTGTGATTATGTCATGATTTTCCAAAGCAGTGTGGTCAGATATTAATTTGCTTTCAGAACATTAGGATCGCATCCATTCACTCTTCCAATCATGTATTTCATGTTTTCCAAACATCAATCATCATTAGAGATGCATAATTATCATGAAATTGCTCTCATAAGAAGAATCATTGTCAGTTCCCGTTAAACTGCTTATGTGTTTTAATACTCCAAAATGATCAGTTATTTCAAAGAAAATAAAACAATAAGTTCAAGATACCGTCAGGTTTTCGGGAGAATCGCCCATTTGCTTTCTTGTTGAGAGTTATATTGATACCACTATGATGTCTGTATGCTAAATACAAGGCTACAGCCAGCAGCTGGTTAGCTTAGTGCAAACTCTGGAAACAGGGAGAAACAGCAAGCCTGGCTCTGTCTTAAGGTTAAAAATCTGCCTTTAAGCAGCCCTAAGATCACTAATTAACGTGTTATATCACATTTAAAGTGTAAAAATAAAAAGTCTTGTCACTGTGAAGTGTCCAGGCCAGCCAATGAGTGGAGACTCCAGGAAGTCACTGCTCGCTGCCAAGAAATAGTAACTCCCATAAAAACACTTGAGATATATTGTGTTAATTAGTGATCATTAGAGGTGTTTGTAGGTGTTTGGACAGAGCCAGGCTGGCTGTTTCACTATTTCTAGCCTTTATAGAGAGTGCTATCAATCTTCTAGTTTAACTCTTGGCAAGTAAGCAAACAAGCGTATTTCCCAAAATGTCTGACTATTCCTTTAAAAAGACCAGTCTATAGAGGTCTCATTACAGTCTTACAGCACCAACTTATCTACAATCAACCATTTTGCCGTAATAAGTGTCAAAATGTTTGATTTCTCACAATTCTTTTATCCTCATTCAACAACATTCATTAGTCTTATGTAGTCTCAGTAATGAGCTTGATTTTGACCATGTGGACACCCCACCACTCCCCACAGTGCTAACAATCCTTCAGGGAGTCTGGGCCCAGGTAAATCACAGAACCCGTGTGTACAGGCTTTGCTGCTGCCCAGAGGCTGTGGGGTGACCATGTTGTCCCTGAGCAGGCCAACATCAAAGCCCTTGATCCAGAAGAGCCCGAGGCAACGAACAGCCAACAGCTCTAATTGACAGAGGAGATGCAAAATGATTTCGTGAGAAAGACAGGCACACTGATATTAAGTTAGCCTTTTGTTTGTTTTACTATATTTTTTGTTTCAGACTCCTCGATCAGTAAATCCTGACTACTGAGGTTTTTTGTCAACTATCTTTCACTTAGAATCACACAAGGTGAGGTGTAAATGTGTAAAACACTCAGGGAGATACATAGTACATATTGACTGAATATCTGTATAGGACAGTAGAGCTCATACTTCCATACATGAAAATGGAACAGTCACTGTAATATTTTCATGTTTGTTGCCATATTTAAATCTTTTGTAGTGTTTATATTTGTCTATAGCTTTTGCTCTTTGCAACTGACAAGCTCCATTGATCCTCAAGATGTGTGTGATGATATTATTTAATTATACCAAACCACTTGAAAATGTACGCATGTCCTGAGTTGTGAAAATAAACATACACAAAAGCTAAATTCCTGATCATGGCATCAAGATTTAAAGGATAAGAATGGCATAAAATTACATCTTTGTTACTCTCATCAAATCCCATGAAAAGACCAAAACCAACGATGCATTAATCTCAATACTTGCAGACTGTGGCACTCAGCCCAAAGCCCTTTTGCTCCTTCTGAAGGTGTAAATCTTTAAGAATGGGTCACACATATAAAGTTTTATTTTCTTAAAAGGCTCAGTTGCTTCCTAAAACAGCTAAGAACTGTAGTTTGTTGCAAAGGTCACTCAAGCCGGAGTAAATAGTGTGTTTGTTGGAAACTATTTTCAGCTTTGGATTAGTCCACATTTAGTGCACTAGTGGTTATTCCCAGCAGAAGAACGGTGTGTGTGGGATCAAGTCAAAATAAACTACTATGTGTGTGTTCATGATAATGAAGGTACATGTCAACCAGTGCAGCAATGTGACTCACTGGTGTGTTAGTTAGATAGTTTTGGACAACAGTGGAGGTCTATGGCACAGAGGAATAAGATATATTAGGCTATGGATGCACAGACAATACTTGTTTGATCAATTCTGTGTTGGTTTTGGTCTTTTTGTGGAATTTGTTTACATCAAGAAAATACAGAATATCACCAAACTTAAACCTGCAGTGCACAACTTTTACATATAAATGAACATCTGTTACATTCAAGCTATTGCCAAACAAGTTCACACAATGCTGATTAAGCCTCTCACTGCCAGGTAAATCTCTCTGTATTTCACAGTATACAGAGTTTTTAAATCTGGTGTTGGTGGTGACATTCCCACTCTGGCTGGATGAATGCATACTGTACATGCTGTATGGGCAGAGTATGCACACCAAGACTACTGGTGGCCAAATGGCTAACTTTGGGTTAGCCCTCTGCTAACTTGGATGGGGATAAAATAATGTTATCATACGGCTCTTCTAGACTTTCCAAATCTTATCAGACTGAATGGATCTAATTCTGATAGTGTGACAAGTCATTTCGTACGGGTTGTGTGACGCTCAAAACAATATCTCCACCGTTTTACAGCTGCAACAGTAACAACAGAGTAGGCTACGGCAGAGCCTATGATGTAAGCACATGTCAACAGTGTTTTTGTAATTACTCTCACTGCCAGAAGGGGGAGACAAAAGTTCCACACTGCAAATTTAAGGTTTAAGTGAAATAAGTAACGTAATTTCTATAAGCAAAAATAGATAAAATAGCAACGGAGACAAAATATATTTTACTTTACTTTTATTATAGTTCCCAGTCAAATTACACATAACAGGTTTCACAGAGTCATTGATTTAATCCTAGATTCTACAATATAACTGAAACTTGCATTTGGCACTGAGCTCATTTGGTTTACTAAATAATATCTTTGGCTGTCAAGGGTTCAGCAGTGTTGTTAGCAGCTGTAGAGCCTGTTGATCCTCTTGATGTCCCATTGGGACATGCCCTTCCTCTGGCCGATCTGGACATTGGCGTTGGGGATGGGAGTGATGGAGTCCCTGCCGTACTGGATGGAGAAGGCTGTTCTTCCATAGTGCATGATGGAGGAGTAGTCGTAAGGAGTGTTCAGGTTGTTGGTGTTCTGCTTGTAGAAGTTGTAGGCCATCCGCGGGTCGATGTTCTCCCAATTGATCCTGACATAGCTGTCACGGTCGCTCCTGGTCTGCTCGTGCTGGAAGCCCAGAGCGTGGTTGATCTCGTGCTGGATGATGCCGTGGTAGAGGCAGCCCTGCCTGTTGAGAGAGAGCTCCTGCCTGCCTCCTGTTCTTCCCAGAGCTGAGAAACATCCGGCTTTGTTCTCAATGCTGATGTAGTCGTACTGGTTCTGACGAGGGACGAAGCGGAGGCAGGTTCTGCTGTGGAAGGCCTTCATGGCGTTCTGGATCTTCTGCCTTTCCCAGCTGGTGAACTGACTGCTTACGGTGAAGGGGATCATCACCTTGCCGTTGGAGCTTTTCCTCCACAAGCAGCTCTGGGACCAGCACGTCATGGCGTTTCTGGTTCTGGGAGCCAGCAGGTCTCCTTCCAGCAGGATCTCATCGGTGGCATTGTTGGACATCAGAATTCTGGTGCTGATGTCAACAGTGTCGTCATCCTCTTCTTCACTTCCTTCCTCTTGGAGAGGCTGTGCCTGAGAGAGGCCGAGCAGCAGCAGCAGCAGCAGGCTGACAGAGGGAGTCATCTTCAGCGTGGGTCTGGTGTCAGTGGAACTTCTGTGGTGAGCTGCTCTGGAGAGACTCCTTGAAGCTTGATGTCTGACTCGGTTCAGTCCAGGGTCTTTATACTCTCCTCTACAGGTGTGTCTGCAGGAGGATTATGGGTTGGGGTCCACACTGTTAGGCCTAAATAAACCTCTGAAGTCTGACTCCACAGACAAACCTACTTTTTAAACATGGGATCTAATCCCTTCAAGTTTTCTTCCCCCATATTGTCCTTTTTGTGAGTGAGCTACACTGAGCCCTGCTGGTTTTATTTTGTCCTTGTATTACAAGTGTCTTTTACACAACCTTTACCAAAGTATATATGTTAAAAATTAAATTTATGTGACCCACATACTGTTTCTTCACTTTCTGATGACCTGTGTAATTGAAATCCCCTGTGCACTTTTTATGACAAGCTGTTAAAGTTGTAGCAAAAGCTGCATGTCCCTCTGTGGGGATGATAGACGGCCTATTGAAACTCTTGCATATGTAGAGGATGGTAATAGGTTCCTATGGGACATGTTGCTGTGGCCGTGCCCAAGACAGCTCCCTAGTCAAAAAAAAAAAAAAAAAAAAGAATATTAAATTTCATGAAACAGACCAACCCATTGTACAAAACCATCATGGATGCCCCTCCATCAGGGACACTCACCAGTATATTTGGTTACTGATTCATGCTTGCTAATTTATTATGTGTTTTGACTGAATTCATTTTCTGTTAGTTTGATGCATCTGAGTTAAAACTTTAGCACCTTTATTTTCTCTAAATTTCTACTTTCCTTTAGGTTTTTTTTTTATTAAGAAATGAATGACAAAAGTGGTTTTCATTTCAATTCAGATTTCTGACCTTATTCGACAACATATAGCTGTTTATCGATATTTAACTATGTACTGAGGATGGAATACATGTTCTTATCTTGTGAAAATATGGACTCTAATTTGTTCAATTTAATTATCACACATAAA
This sequence comes from Thunnus thynnus, assembly GCF_963924715.1. Lineage (NCBI taxonomy): Eukaryota > Metazoa > Chordata > Actinopteri > Scombriformes > Scombridae > Thunnus > Thunnus thynnus. The sequence continues at coordinate 32,656,349 of NC_089517.1, read as the reverse complement.
CCTACTACACCTCCCTTGAATCCTGGCCTCATATAAAGTGTAAAGATGAATTGTGAAAAGAATGTGTGTTTTCTCTCAAACGCCGCCCCCCCTCCTCTCAATCTCATCAGCCACCGTGATTAAGGTTTGGCATTGGGGATTGTGCTGTCTCTTTGGAGAGATATTTCAGCTGCATTTCTGACACTCTGAAAGGAGAGGAAGATAAAGGAGGCGTCGGGGAAAAAACTCCTTCCCGTTGTGTGAGTCCTAGAGAGGGCCTTGAACCCTGCCATTCACGCCTTTCTCTCCATCAGCTGAGTCTAATTGCCAGAGAGGACAGGAGACCCCAGGCCCGATCGTTCCTTATCCTCTTTAGCGCTTTCAGGCGAGTGAAAGGCGAGCTTCTGCTTTTGATCTTTTCTCTGATTCGCTTTTTCTTCTCTGTCATCCCTACCATCCTCTCCTCAGGAGTGACACCAGCTCCTTTCACTGCCTGCCCCCGTCTCCATCTGCCCAAAATAATGACCAAGGCCCAGGCATTATTAAACAGAGGTGGAGAAGGGAGGTCAGCACTGGGAGAGGGAGAGGGAGGTCTGGATGGGGACTCCAAACTTGTCTAAGGAGGGGTGCCCCTATTCCAAATCTACTCCGTAGCCTCTCTGTGTTCCCCTAGATTCACCCCTTACAGTTTTCATGGCCTTAGCCTGGAGAAAGCCCATTCTTTAACAGACCACGGACGTGAAGGCTCGTCCATTCCCAGAGGCGCTTCTACAATAAGACTCCAGGCTGGTTGAGACAATGGGGCCTGTGTGATCTCTCAGCCAGACTCAGGATGAGACGATGCCTTGCTTGCCAGTCCCATGGGAGGGTAGACCCAGTGGTCATTGTTGACAGCTAATGGACAGCATCTTTCCACTGGCAGGCCCCCCTGCAGACTGTGTCATTTTAGGTTGCTTAATAACAACACTCAGGCTGGACCGACGGAGGAATTCTATCAAGAACAGCAGTTTGTTTGCAGATGAAAATCATTCCCCTCACAAATCTCAAAAGCTAACACTGGGGGGTGATTGGATGAATGCAGCCAGCGAGCAAAGACAGCATTCAGCAAGGGGAAATTCAATATAACTTATAAAAAGAGAAACCGGTCATATATGTGAAAAGACCAGAATTAGAATCACTTCATTCAGCAGGAATAACGAAATTACAGGCATTTGTTGTTTTTTTTAACTCGAGCAGAGACATTCGGATAACCAATAATAGTGCAGAACACATTGACACACAAGGTGCGGGACGATGCAAGATATCTAGAAGAAAAGACTACATATATCACTCTGCAATGACACTTTCAGTACATGCAGCATTTGTAAATGCAGAGCTTGTCTTTGCCCTGAGTCAGATTAGCGTTAGAGATGTAGGAACAGTGGGTCTCTAGTTTCCCCGAAAGGATGAAGTACATGCTGTCTGTTCACTTTTTACAATTATATACATATTTTATGTTCATATCATGTTGCTTTTTCAGTTTATTTGCACAAGTACTTTCACAGGACAAATACACTTTTAAATATATTGAAGGCACTGTGAGAGATACGGACACATGCATACTGGTTGGAAAGTGTTGGTGTCCTTGGTTGGCTGGTTTCAGACAGTTCATCATTAATACTGAGAGGCTGCAAGCCGAAAAGGACACATAACAAGGCTGAAGGGCAAATGTGTGGCATCATTTCCATTATATGTCGCCAAAATCCAAATAAAACAGAAAAGAAAGCCATACTCCACTCAAAGCAACTTCAACAGACAAACATGTTTCTTTAGATTTACTGTATTAAGTATTAATTATAATGTTGTAACAGTTGTTAACAGACATTAATGTCTGTGGTTACTCAGCAGTGATCAGACCACATGAATTTTACAACAATTTTACATACTTCTATTATTTTCAGAAATACATATAAAACTTCAAAAGGTTACTGTCAAAATGCTTCTTCTCTTCCTGAAGCATTGAACACACAATTCACAATTTAATGCCTACAGACCTTAAAAAACAGCTGAATATTTATATTAGAATCAATTTTTCTGACAGATGAAAGTGGATTGAAAACTCTCTGAAAGACTGAAATGGAAATTTCTTTTCTAAATATTTTTCTGGAATCATTGATCATACCTTAATACATCAATCACATCATATATCAAAGTTGTTTAATTTTAAGTGTATTTTTGAAATCAGAGACAAGTCAGAAATATGTGTATATTTTCCAGTACCAGACTCAGCAGAAATGGATTTTTACAGGCACGTTCTTGTTGAACTGTCATTCTTTTCTATTTTACTGCACTACTGACAGTAAAAAATGGATGAATGAATTAGTGATAATGAGCATGAGTTGACATGATTTAAACCCATCAGAGCTACATAGCAGATAATACCTTAGTCAGCTAACGCACTGTGATGCCCTGGAAATACCTCCTGGAAATGTCTCTGAGTTGAGAAAAAGAGACTATAAGAGCAGTCTTATCTAAATTACTGTCAGGTGCTGCAGCAGTAAAGTGTTTATTTCATGTCCTGTCGGCTGGACAGAAAAAACTGAGTTGTATTTTTCTTCCTCTATTTTCTGTGTTTTTATTTTCTCAGTTCATTTTTGTCATGTGTGAGGGGCTCAGGCCAGAGTGTCATGGATCTTAGAGTGCGGGAGGAGCAGGGGAGATGGAGGGAGGGAGGAAAAGGGCAGAGTGTTAGGTCAGGCTGATAGAGATGTCAGCAGTGCTTCAGTAATCTTGTGACGCCCAAGAGAGCGGCAGCAAAAAAAAAAAAAAAAAAAAAAAAAGCAAAGAGCAGGACGACTGAAAGACCAGCGGCTTGGTGACAGCAGAAGCAGAGACCACCCCAACAACAGCAGCAGGGGATGCTGGGAGGGGAGGGAGGCTGGGATGGGATGGGGGAGGAGGGTGCTGTATGGGGTGTGTGAGGAGTGAAGCCGGGGGGGAACGCTGATCTTCAGTTACACATTATAGCTGATAGTTAACCCTCCTCCTCTCAGCAGTGTGTTAGAAAGAGAGTGAGAGAGTGGTGAGCCAGTTATCAACGCAGTGGAGGATTTAAGCCTTGTCTACCTCATTTAACATCTCCAACATGCTGGAGGTATTTATTGTGGTGCCAAATGTACCTAAAAGTACCTAATGAAAAACAATAACACACACTCATTCCACTGGAGGCCTTAAAAATAAGGGAAAGGATGCATTTCAGAAAAAAATAATCCAAAAGACTTTAGACAATAATGCACCTTTCTTTTCTGTGTGACTTCTGATTTGCTTTATGTACATTATTATATATGGAATTTGATTATATTTCGCAATGTGAATAGTAATTATAAAGCATTCCTCTACACACCTCTACACATACTGATACACACTGTATACACAGCCTTTGTGTCTGTCATAAAGATTTAACCTGGTAACAGAAACGGTGCCATGTTATGTATTTGGCCGTAAAAGTTGAGTTTTCGGAGTCGGGTGTACTGTTTAATGGGTGACCCACTAATGAAATGTGATTCAGTTGGTAGATGGATATCTGCAGTGAAATATCTCTTCCCGCCCGCAGCCCAGACGTCGCCTTCTGCTCGCCCCTGCTGTAAAGTGTGATTTGCGGTGTTTGGCCTTTTGTCTGGGACAATTATGTTCACCATTAACAAGCTTTCCTCTGTTATTGTTCATATCAATTAGAAGTGGACGGTAATTTGAGCTGATGGTGGAGACGGTGCTGAGAGATGTAGTGGTGATGTTGTGGGGGTATGGGTGGAAATTAATGCCACAAAGAAGGAGAACTGGTTCTTTCTTCTTTTTTTTTTTTTTTTTTTTTTTTTGTCCAGCGTTTTTGTGGCAGCATGTGGATTGCAGCAACATTCCTCTGTATTTTCTCTCTCTCCAAGGCCAAGTTCAGACATAGAGTGTCAAAAAAAACAGCCTCCTTATTAATTTCAGTGACACCACTGCATTGGCACAATCATTAACAGTTTACAGTTTTGTCCAGAAAAGAAGTTCAGCCTGGCTCACCTTTAGCCACAAAGCAGTGCAGCATCATCTGCAGGGCCAGATTAAACTCCTAGTATAGCCCGGGACAAAAAAATGAGCAGTGGGCCACGATCAACCCCCTGTTATGTTCTGTATGTGGTTTCTATGCTGGAATACTACTGTTCCCCAGCTTCATTGTGTGTTTATTTTGAAATATGCACAATGTACAATTAAATATCAACTGGAAAAATACCCCTCTATAGGACAGGACCTCAAGATAAAAATTCACGCACCACTTAAAAGCCCTTCCCATTTCTGTTCATATTGTGCTTTTGTTGTGTATATTACCAAACAAATTTGCAATCGAATCACCACAAACCAACTGCCACACAGTGAAGCTGGGGCTTTTGGAGTCCCTTCATGTCAGGGAAGTGGCCCTCTTTGCCTGGTTGATAATCCAGACTTGGTTTTATGGCAACCAGTTGCACTGACCAATCAAATGTGCTCAAGACATATTTCTGCTAGATAACTTTGTACCATGAGGTCATTTTACTGCCTAGTGATCGTAGAGGAGGAGGATGAAATCATTGTCAACAAGATGACTTTCCAGAGTTGCAGAATCCTGCTAGTGCTATAGACCACAGTTCAATGTTTTGATCACTAATAACCCTTCAAACTCAGAGATATATTACTCAAACTGGACTTATTCATGGATGATGGCATTAATAACACCTCATACATGGGCAACATTCCAGTGCTGAAACCTGCTTCTGCCTCCTCCTCTGCCTACTCTGTCCTCTTTGTCTGAGCTGCAGAGAGGGCTGCAGGATGCCCATCAGTGGCATGGCTCAGATAATGACTTATTGATAGCAGAGGATGCTGGGTGCCCCGTGTATATTAGCGTGACGCCAGCTGGTCGCAGTACCGCTGCCTCACCACCCACAGCATTGCTAATGCTATTACCTGTAGATGGCCTGTACAGAGAGGTCGCTCTGCTGTCATTTGTATCCCTATTTATACATCTTAATCGTGTCACGAAATGGTTTGGTTGGTTTAGTCAAGCAACAATGCAGCCTGTAATTGTTTTTTATTTTTTCAGAGACATGAATTATTTAAATTCTGAAAAAAAGCAAAGTGCATCTCATCTTTTTTGCCACCAAAATGTAAAATATCCTAAATAAAAGAAAGATCTCTTGCACGATTTTCAGCTTGAAGCTCACATTATACTGTTGATATCTTTGTGTGACTTTTCATTTTACATGGTGCACTGACTGTAGGCTTTGGTCAGTGTGATAGATTTATTTTTTAGAAATAGAATTGAATTATCAGACATGAAGCGTACAAAGCAAATATCAGCGTAATGGGAACATTGGTGAATCTACAAAAGATATATTTATATTTTATAATTATTTATATGTATATTTATATGTATATAGATATGGCTTACAAATAAATTCTTCCCAATCTTTTCTCTCACAGTGATAAAAACAACAAAGCAAACATGGACACATTGGAACTAAGCAGGAGACTTCCCAGATGTTACCCTGTTGACGTCCTTGTACACTGGGATGAAAAACATTTCTAACTCAGCCAAAGACATAATTCTGGCGTATCAAAGGAGCTTGGGAGGGGGAGGGAGGTTGCTAGATTCCCAGCATGTCCACATATGACAGTCCTTCACTCAGGGTTGGCCGACGCAGCGACATTGTGCGCCTGTCATAGCTGCCCTTCAACAGCAGATGAAGCTGTCAGCAGGACGATGACTTTATTCTGACAGCTGCTCCACCCTCTCTCTTCAGAGCGTTGCAAATAAATATGTTGGGTTTCAAAGCTGCCAAGGCAGACGTTGGACAGTGGGTCACAGGGCCAAACACAGAGCAAAAGCATTCCCTTCCCCTCGTAACCTGTTCTCAATGAGCCTGGTCACCTCACCAGGGCACCCATTCACTGTGAGCCATCCAAAGGGCCCCAGGGCCCCAGATCTCACACACTGCCCGCCGGGGGAGTTCTGTGAGCCTCTCTCACCCTCTGACAGCCATCACTCTCTCCCTCTATCTCTCTCCCTCTTTTCTCAGTGTGTCTGTGTGCTTGCCACATTGGAGAGCCAAAAATATCCTCAGCACAGAGAAACAGCGAGTACACCAAACAGTTCAAACCATTTTTGACAGAATGCGGTAAAATGACTTCTCCCTACTGACTCAGTGTGAAAAGGAATATTTATTTATAAAGTTTTTGTTGATGATGAATTCAAAATTTCATCATTAGATGAAAACATGCAGGTAACAGTAAAGCACTGGGTTGTGTTTTGCTGTTTGAATCGAGATGACAGACCATCTGCAGTGTGATCTCTTCTGGATCTTCCTTTTCCTCTCACCTCCTCTCTTTTTCATTTGTGCAGAGCACAAAATCCGTCATCTTCTCTTACTGAACTTTATTCCAAAAGTATTTTATTTTTTAATAAGGGGTTTCACATACATACAGGTATTAAAATAAATAAAATTTAGTAAGGATTGCAACATTTTCATTCATCTTAAATCAAGAAAAATGTTTGCTAATCTGTAGCTGTTATTTACAGTAATGGAGATTAATTATGTCGATTTTATTTTGCTCTTCTACAGAGTTCATGTGTTGCATCAGAGTAAGATTTATGTTTATTTATCCCCCCAAAATACTGTGCTGGTGTTTAAATGATTGAAAACATTGTAGTTTGTCTAATTCGTTCTTTCTTTCTTTCTTTCTTTCTTTCTTTCTTTCTTTCTTTCTTTCTTTCTTTCTTTCTTTCTTTCTTCTATTTTTAATCACATCAGTGTACACTTAACAAGATTTTTATACCAAATATAAGCTACAATTTGTGACAACATAATACACATTCCATGATTGAAGGAGCAGGGGGAAGAAAAAATCTTATAATCTTATAACTACATTTTAAATACTCCAATACTCAAAGAGCTTTTATCCTCTACAGTCCTGTATGTGTGGCCTGCTGGTCTGGTGGTCCTGTGTATCCTGTGCAGTGTATCAGTGAGTTAGTATGTTAGTAAAAGGAGAAACACGGCAGTGCTGAAGGGTCGAAGACTGATGGTGGAAAATAAAAGTGGGAAAATACTAAGAATGTTGGAGTATTTGTCAGAGGTTAACAATATACATCAGGCTTTTACTTTTTTTTTTGTTGTTGCTTAAATCAGTGTGCTCAACCCAACCCACGTTCCACTGTTTAATTTCAAAGTACGCGATTTTCAACCCAAACATCTCATAATCTGTTATTTAAGCATGCTGTTTCCTCTGGGGGAGAACAAGGTCTGTCAGGCTGTGATGCACAGGACAAAAACTTCTATATCTAGCTCAGAGCAGTACATCTAAAGACATCTAAAGACATCTGAAGACATCTGAAGACATCTGAAGATCTGAGATTCTGTTTGCCTGAAACTTTTTTTTGCAACCCCAAAATATATTAAAGTATTTCACAGATGATGTCGGGTATCATAATATAAAGAGAAGTGGACAGAATATGATTGCTAATGCCTATAATCAGTAAGCGAATATTTAGCATTACAACACTGTCAAAATGTACTGTAAAAATAAGCTGTAAACAGTGTGACTCATATCTCACATCATGTCCTGTATCATAGGTCTTGAAGCCAAAACCAGACTGAAAAGGGTTAACTGTGTAAGTAATATTACTGTATGTTTTACTTTCATTTTTGGTGTCTTACAAATGTTAAATAGAACAAATAATTGTGTCTGTGAGATAAAAACAAATCCTAGAACCTACTAATTTAAACACAGCACATTTCACTTACTCTGTTATTATATAAGAGATTACAGCCTCTCATTACATAACACATCTAAATAAGGAGAGTCTGTCTGCATGCAGCCAAATGCAAAACTGATTGGATTAAGATTCATTTCCTCTTTTTGTGACACCATGAACTTAAAAGTTGGATTTTTTTCAATCAGACTTTATTTGTTTAGCACTTTTCATACAAATACAATGTAACACAAAGTGCTTTACACATTTTTTTTTAGACAATATTATGAATATATTGTATTTACACTGTTGAAGGGACTTCTGACACAGTGTTTTTATGTATTATTTCTTACAGATAGAAATCCAGATTAACCAATCAGAAATGATTGAAAAACATATTTACATATTTGTAGACAGACAGATAATAATCCTGACCTTTGAGGCTTCAGATAAAGATTCATATATGATTTATGTTTATTTATGTATTGTTTATTTTCTATACACTTGTTGGTGCTGTTGTTAAAGTTACCTTGACTGCAGTCTATATAAATCCTACAAAGCTGTTGTAATGTATTTAAACTAATTTAATGTAATTGCAATTTAGCTCAGAGGACTAGTTCCTCAGTTTGAACTCAGAGACATTTTGAAAATGCAAAGTTTGGAGGCGATTTATCTCCCCCCGCTGAAGCGACCGTTGCACTTCCCCTCAAGGTTGCTCCAAACAAGAGTTTTATGAAAAAACCCAAATGTCTCATCAGCGTAAATACACTTAAATAATGTGGCTGGAGCACAGAGGAGAGTCCCAACTCCACTAAAGTTGTAGATTTCTCCATTTACCCAAATAGATTTGTTTATAGGTGCATAATATTATATTACAGAGAAACAGTTGTAACAGAAAACTGCTATGTTTTTGAGGAATGCTTCATTTGGGATTTGACAGTAAGCAGAAGGTAACTTAACTGCAAACTGTTTTGTCGGTTTTGTGTGACTTTATCTTCTCCAGTCTAAGGAGAGATTTCAGATACAATGAAATAATGATAAAACAGGAATTTTGACTGAACCAAATGAAGGTTTCATGCCCACTATGATGCATTATAACCTTTGTGAAAGATTCAAGCTCCATGAGAATAAACAGTTAGTTTTACCCATCAGCTGATGTAATTGTGTTGTGTTACTTTAAAAAAAATTAAGCAGTTCCTCTTTGTAACGTTTACATTTTACATTGTACTATATTGCCTATTGCTTTAAGATGAACAAGTTCCAGCTTGCTGCTGGCGCCCCCATGCACTCAGAGCCCCTTCCCCCTCCCCACATGTCTCAACATCATAACCATACAGTCCTCAAAAATGAGAAGGGGGAAACCCCTTTTGAATTCAAATGAGTTAAATATAAGGAATTTCAACAATTCACTTATCCAATTTCCTAGATCAGCAAGATTACAAACAACCAGTAGTCAAGAGATCAAGAGGTCAAAGGTCACAGCACACAGACAATATTCCTGTGACCCATGAGTGATCGTGGATGATTAAGAAGTGCTCAAAAGGAATTCAAAGTCTTTCTGTTATTGTTTGGAACAATGCTACACCATAGGCAACAGCAAACACAGGAGACAAATGTACACTAGAATTACGTTAATTATGTTATCTGTGTATTGACACCTCTGTGGGCGATGTTTCTTTCTATTATTGCCCACAAAATATCCTCACACATCACTGCCCACAGTCACTGAGATGTTAGGTTTAGTGTCATGCTTGATGTTCTTCTCAGATGTCTAAATCAAACTTTTTTTAATGTAACATCAAAGGAAAAAACAACCTCTGTTTGTCTTCACTGGCCCCCAAAATTTTGTTTTATTGAGTTTTTAAAATAATATGATACTGATATGATACATTCAAGCTGCAAGAAAATACAATGGATAGATAAACTAATATAGAATTATACTCATTAGAGTATTTATGTTTAGTTTAATTTTTAAGTATTTGAGAACTTTATAGAGACGACTCAGCTTACTGACACAACACTTTATTATTGCAGTCTGATATTACAGTCAGTACATTCAGGAAGCTTAAATATGAAACTGTTTTAGAGAAGTTCATTTTATGGTCATTTTGGATGCTGCATGTAGTTTGTGCTATAGGTGCAGTGGCACCTTAATGCACAGACTTACTGGGGCTTAAGCATCGGGCTCCGGGCCTCCAGGGGCCTCCAGGGGCCTCAAGAGACATGAGCTTAAAAAAACCCCACAGTAAACATGATGTAGGAAAGGAAACTACCTGAGATGTGGGGCGGACGTGATGAGGAGTAAATCCTCTCGCTGTGCTTCAACACTCCTTATAAAAACATGATTGACGTCATTACGTTGTGTTTGAATGTGGCGGCGTGGTGCAGCAGCAAAAGTTTTTATGAAGCTCAATGGCTAGCTGTGTTTGCTTGTCAAAGTAAAAACATCAGAAAAGACAATAAAATATCACATGGACTTGGAGGAGGACTTTGTGGCAGAAGTGATTTGATTTCAGGAGTTTGTGTGGTTCAGATGAACACTGTGGCAGTTGAACTGACCGTGTTAACTGGTGACTCTCAGCTGAATGCATTTTGGTTGCTCGTGGTGACATCAGCTGCCGAATTCCTTATTAATTTAACTTTAATTACAAGTTTAATAAATATTCATCACATTATTTTTGTCTTACTAAGTTCATAAATGTAATTGTGTTACCAGCAAGAAGCATTCACCTTTCTTAAAGTTAGTTTGAGTGTGTTTCATGAAGGATTTGACATTACTGCCAGTAGAAAATGTGGTCCAACCATTGACCTGCTTTGATACTTTAGAATCAAATGTTGTGGAGCTGTTCAAAGACTACATGGCCAGTGTAAAAACGTTTAGGCGGCTATCCACTATGAGTATCAGTCAGTCAGATGGCCTATATTTAATACACAATATGTCAAACTGTGTTATTGTGTTATCACTGTCTTCTATATGTTGCATTAAGGTAACATCACTTGATTTTTTTTCTGAAATTAATCTCTTTAAATGTTTGCTTGTTTGAGAAGAAACGCTGCATCTCATTGCAGTATCCCACACTGATGGTCACAGGTTAAACAGACGAGACTCCAAAACATCCATAGCCCTGGTGGCCTAAAGTAATGTTAAGGCGCCCCTGTACAGGTGTTTCTAAAATTTACTCCACCCTCTTTGTGTTTTTTTCAATGTACAGTATAACTTAAGGGGCATTTAGCTTAATGTTAATGTTAATGTTAATGCTGTTCTTTAAGGGGAATTCCACCAATTTTACACATCAAAGTCTAATTACAGGTCAACTGCTGTATATGTGGAAAAAGTTGTATAAAGCTTTTTGTGGCTCCAGAAGGAACTTCGCAAAGTTTGATAAATCACTTGAGACAACATCAGTTGAGGCTGAAGACTCCAAGTTTGAAGATGACAATGTTTTTGGGTTAGAACAAAGTGAACTTATCAGGCCTCTGTAGCCTGCTCCTCATCTCTGCTTGAGGCTAGCAGCTCGAGGCTACATTAGCCACTACTAGCATAATACACCTGAATCTCTGATCAAATTCTCAGCTGTCAAGTTGTGATGTGGGTAATGTAGGCGCCAGGTTTTGATGAGGAAGAAAAATGTGCAAAATAAAAAAGACGACACCTCTGGTTCCACTGCATCAATTTTGATTCTTTTTGTCCATCAACTGTCCATCATGAGTCCAACAATGTTATAGGACCATTGCAGTGAAGTTGGTAGTATTTTGTCAAAATGGCAGCTCACAACACACTTCTCTGATTGTATATGTGGATATAGTAAATCCAATCAATTCATAAGATATTGGTGTGACACTGGTGTGATATTGGTGTCTGTCAAACACTGTCACAATGTAATTAAATGTTTGAGATTTAACCAGCATCTTAGTGTTGCAGATGAGACAGGAAAATTATTTGCCCAAACGTGTTTTAATTTGGTTTTAGTAAGACCTTTGTATGACCATTAAAGATAAGGGTGTAAGGTTCATTATAAAGAATTTATCACTTAGTATTCATAATCACTGGGTCTATATATGGACATGTGTATCTTCCCTTCTACACACAGACTTATCAAATATAAATGCATGCAGATGTGCACGCTCCAACGTACCCATAGTAATCTATACATATACATTCATATACTACATATACACTGTACGGCAGCTTTAGTCAGAGGAAAAAAATACTGATATACCAGATTCTTCTTTTCAATGTAAAAGTTGTTCCATAAAAGTTACTTACATGCAACAACACTGATTGTTTTATATGTAACACTCTGACAGTCACACTGTAGCTTGAATGTCCTGGTCGACTTTTGATAAGAGCCTCAGTGCAGCGGCCTACATTTGTCTCATCTGACTTTGTCATAATGTCTGATTTAAGTGTTGGCATATGTTCTTCTTCCCAGTATGATTTTTCCTTTTGCCTCAGTTGCCTTTTCAGTGGAAAAAAAAAACTTTCCAAAAAGGAAGATTTGCATCTTAATGGATCTTAGCAACAGCAGAGGCCCTCTCAGCACTGTGCTTTTCAGAGTCATCACACTGATGCAACAGTTCATATTAAAAACGAACAAGAAAATATTATTTTCTCATGGACCCAAAAATCTATTGTGCCCTCTTTCAGATTAATACCCATTCCAGAAAGCTTGTTTGGATCGTGTTGTAAAAGCAGATCACTGATAGCAATGTATTAGTGGGGGATTAACATGACTTTCGCCCTGCTTTCTGTGCACAAAAAAGCTTTAATCTGGGCTCTGGGAGGCCATGCTGTCGGTCCAGGCCAATGAGGTGCCTCGGAGTCTCGAGCATATCCCCGCCCATGGGTGTCTCCTGTGGTGGTGCTGTGGCCGGGGCCTGGCAGCAGACGTAGTGACAGACGCTCCCCTGGGATTCCACCTGTCAGCCACAAACGCACTAATCGACAGGCCTCGTATAAACTGAACTCTCTGTCATCTCTCTGACAAATCTTCATCTTCTCACTCGTCTGACAGATTCCCTCTGCCCACCCCCCACCCTTTTCTTATCCCATCCCCACAGCACGTCAAACTCCGCCCATCCATACTCAGCCTGCATAAAACACACCAACACCAACCCTTAATGCCTGCTGCACCCAAACCACATCTTATCTCTCGTGTAGAAAAAAAAAAAAAGGAAAACTGGTTAGTTTTTGCTTTAAGGAATAATCCGAAATCTTCTGTGGAGCTTCTTGCTGCTTTTAAACAACCCCCCCACCCCCTCCACCTCCCCGTCTTTCAGCTTTAATGTGACAGAGGTGGGCTTTAATGTTCAGTAGTAATTGTGTAGGAGAGGGAGAGACTGTTTGGGAGGAGGAAGAGGAGGAGGAAGGGTCATGGTCAGGTTTCTCATGGAGGTTATTCTGCATCTGTCTCTTAGCAACGACAGACAGCTCTTTGTACAGTCCTTGAGTTGATTGGTGCGTTTTTTTCTCTTTTACTCTCCTTGGTAGCTGAAATGTTTTGCGAGGGGGCTCCTCAGCAGACAGGCTTCCTCCCATATTCACTGCTTTTAAGATTTTGTTTCTATGAGCGTCAGATGGGCTCCCTGAGGCGTGGCACTCCGTCGTAGCTTTGCCTCCCTGAGTGTATATTTGCATCATTCAAGTGAGGGAAAAAAAATGACAGAAAAAAAAATGTGTTTGAAAGCCAAATTAAAAACCAAATGAAACTAAAATCCTGTCAGTGAGCATTTGAGATCACTGCTCCTTTTACAGTAAGATGATTGATCTGTGATTAATATTTTATCACACTGACCTTTTCTGTCATGAAATTTTGTTGAATGGCTTTAAGTGAAGTGACTGTGTGAGTTTGGGGCTCGATGCTACAGCTCATCATCCCTGAACAACTCAACACTCTCATATCCCCCTTCTCTTTAGCCAGTGTCAGGGAAAGGGGCAGACCGAGGTCAAAGGTCACTGGAAGGAGCCAGGGGAACCTCTTGATTCACACCGTCAGCTTGAAGACATCAGAGCAGGGAGTCAGAGTGGCTTTATGTCAGTCTGAAACATTGATTAGAAGGGCAATTTGGGGACAATAAAGAGAAATAAAGGAGTAAGGAAAGACCTTGTTCTCCTCTGATAGATAGAGTCGATATAAGATGGATAGACGGATCTCAGAATTATGGTATGAGTGTCACCTAATTCAAACATATCATAGATGAAGTCTGAACAACTCAGTGTATTTCTAATATGTAATTAAATGACAAAAAATGTATGTAGTGGTTGTCAAATACAGTTATTGATGATCTATAAAAGATTAAAGAGGATTTTTTCCCATTTGATCTGATGAGGTTTCCATGTTAATTGTGTCCCAGAGAAATAATGTGATGAAAATGTGGAATTGGTTCTCAGATGTTTTGGCCTGCAGGTCCGTTTAATGCCAGCTTCCAAACAGATGGAGCTTCATCTCATCATTTCAGCAATGAAAGCGCTTTTAATTTTCCCGACAGTATCTCACAATATCAACGCGTTCAAATTCATGAAGTCGCTCAGGGACACCAGAGCAACTGTATAGTGTACTTTTATCAAGTTATGCAATATTTAATGTAGTTGTTAGCCGGTGTTTAGACTCTTACTATCATTTTTTGTAGTAAAAAAAACAAAACAAAAAAAAAAACCCGAATATGACTGATGAGTTTTTTGAGAAAAGAGGATTCTGGTTGTTTGCGCTTCAGTCTAAGGTAAGTCTGATTAAAGGAGGCTGGGATTAAAGGCACTGAGTTAAGCCACTGTACAGTATGTATCATTATATGCAACTATTTCCTGGCACAAAGTTCAGTCCTTCACATTTCTCACAAGAAAAACGCAAAATAATGAATCAATAATAAATGAATGTTAAGAGATTCAATAGGAAAAACCAAGAAATACTGCAGTATATGACACATACGTCTGTATAATGAACGTCAAAGCATTTATTCAAGATAAAATAAGCTACCGCACTTTATTATGAACTTTTTCAGGGCCAGTCACTCAAACACACTCTGCGTCACTGCAGGTTTATTTAATGTAATTATTTATTGACTTTTTCTTTTCCCGCTATGAAACTAAAGCTCAGAATTGCCTTTTTTTTTTGTTTAGTTAGCAGAAATATATTAACTGAATATCTTTTTTTTTTTTTTTAATGCAACTTTAATGTTTTTCGTTGTGGTTAAAAATCTATTTTTTATTCAGATTTGTTTTTCCACAATAGATATTTGACACAAACACGTTATAAAATATAGATCTATTTAACCTATAAAAAATAAAGACATCAACAACAAGTACATGAAAAAAGGAATGTAAGGAAATAAAAAAAATCCGGTTTTCTGGATGATAAACTGATGATTGCAGTGTCGGCAAAGTCTTGTTGAAGCTGTTTATTTCATAGATCAGAGCTGGATTTCCAGCAATATTTTCCACTCAGTGTAAAATGACTTTGAATACATTCGTTTATAGAAGTTTCGTTTCAAGAAGGATAAATTTGAAGTGTAACACATTTTATCCACAACTCTTAACAGTTTGTCTGTGATAATATCACCACCTATTTATCACTTCTATTTCTTTTATCTTTCTCTTTCATTTTTTTTTTAACAGACGTGAATCCCGCAATAAGTCTTTCACCTCAATCAAACCTGTGACACATAATTAAAAACTTACTGAAACACAAATGTTAAAAAATAACCGACCAGGCGGATTTTCATCAACTATCGACTGATTTTTAAAGAAAACTAAAACTACAGCAGCAAACGATATTTAAGACGTTTCCAGACTGTAAAACTCTATTATCGTTATATAAGAGGCAATGTATGATAGCTTTGTGTAAAAAAAAAAAAAAAAAAAAAAAAAAAAGAAAAGAAAAAACTTAAATACGGCTTTATAGTTTTACTGAGGACGAGATTCAAACAGTTTTCAGGAGGAAATCTGAGCCGCTTTTTGTGGAGCTGTTTCACTTTTCTCGGACAATCTTTTCGGCTGATGTAAGCCTGGATGTTTGATTCAGGTCAAATGTTTTCCAAAGATTCAAAAAAATGATACAGACTACTCAGTGGTGTTGAAGTCAGATTGTGTGAAGGGTCGGCACCATTATTCTACAGTCATAATTATTGCTTTAAAGCTTTGAAGTGACTTCAGAAGCTGCAGTCAGTATTTATTTCACATCACGAATAAACTGAAGCAGGACGTCCAGTAACCAAACAGCATTTCATCTATTAACGTTCACTTGTAATTATTATATTGATTGGATGGTTTTATTTCCTTCTGCAGAAGATAAAACTTCAAAAAGATGAAATAAAAAAAAAAGAAATAAAAAAAAAGAAATAAAAAAAACAACAAAAAACACACGAGGCTTCCACTTAGTTATCTGGCTACAGATAGTCTGCAGTTAACACGGACAGCTGGAAAAATAATAAAAGAAAGAAAGAAAAGAAAGAAAAGAAAAGAAAATGGCAAAGCGAATGCATGCGGCCATTACATTACAGTATTTTTCCCTTCACAATATCTACACTTGACGTCACATCATTTGTTGTTCAGTACTGAAAGTTTATTTTTCTAAAAACCACTTTAGTAAAATAACGTCACGTTTTTTTTTTCTTTTTTCAAAAATGATTTTAAAAATATATTTAAAAGATACACCTATTATATTCAATAAATCAGCGTGAAATGTTGCATGCATTGTAAACAAGGTGAATTATATCATCAACAATACACACACACACAAACACACGCGCGCGCGCACATGCACACACACACACACACACACACACACACACACACACACACACAGCTTCTCGTGGGCTTGGACTCTGGTTAACCTCCACTGCACATGATGAATATTAATATTTTAAAGAAGGAAAACATCATAAGAGTGATCTGATTGGCTACACATTTTCAGTCCCGGAAGCTGATTGGCTAAATCCAAACCGTGCTGCGTAATGACTGATCCAGCCGCAGTTCCTCACAAACAGCGGAGACGCCTCGCTGTCTCATTTCTGTCCTGGATCAGTCTTAGAAAGAGACAGATGAAAATTCATTTGAGCAACAGAGCTGCTGGTATTCCTCCTGCTAAGATCTCAGCCTGAACTCAACTAACTCTGCTCCACCAGAGGAGCCGCGCTCCTTGGCATTTTCTTCTCTTGGACCTGTACGTGTGTGGGAAAATGCTCCATTGTTTTATGTTGGCCCTTTGGCCCAGAACACCCAGGGGCCGTCGAGCGCCCAGCTTCACCCTCCTCAGGGTAAACTGTAGTGACAGAGCACTCAGGGGCCCCTCATTAGCTCTCTCTCCACTAAGAAGCAAAGAAGCTGCTTTAATCCTCTCTGTCCTGCTCAGTCTGGCAACACAGACATGATTATAATTCCATTTTCATTCTGCTCTCTTAACTTGTGCACAGTTTAACTACCTTTATGAATTGATAGAACCCTTAATAACAAAAAAAACATGTTTGTTAAGCTGTGTTAAGTGATAAGATGTAAAAAATGATGTAGTTTATGTGAAAATATCTAATTATTGGGGAAGAAATAAGCAGAAATTAATAGTGTTATTTTGTCTAACTAGAGGTGATACTGAGGTTTCCCATACTGCCATTTATTGGTCTCTTTTTGTGTTTTGATTGAGTGATATTCACTCCTTTTATAGAAATAGTGGTTAACTAGCAAAGAATAATTAAAGGACTTGGTCTAATAATTGTTAACAGAGTTAGATCCACACACATCCACACACTCCAACACAGCATTCAAAACCTGCACCTACCGGACGATTACATTCAATATGTCACGCATGCAGGGTCAACATTTTGTGTACTGTTTGTTGTGTTTACTTCTTGTTTTCATTTTGTTTTCCTTGTTTTATGTTTCAGTTGGTTGACTGTGTGATCAAGATCAGTGCTGGAGGAATGTTAAGTTGTTTTACTCTCCAAACAGGACAAACTCAAGTAAATCCTGATATGTAGTATAGCCAAGCAATTAGTTTGATTAAAATATCTGATTAGTGGCAATATTACAGTCGGACACAGTCTCTAGGACACCACAAACTCATGTGCTCACTCACACACACACTCACACACACACACACACACACACGTATTTTCTGTTGGGAGGGGTCATAAACCACATAGAATGGAAATGGCAAAATAAACGAAATACACTTTATTTATAAATCTTGAGTTATAATTTAATACGGTACCAATATGTTAACCAATATGCTTTCACAGTACATCAGAGTGGTTGTCAAAAAGAAGTAAACACAAATACACACTCATACACACACACACACACACACACACACACACATGCACGCACAGATGCATGCACACATGCACGCACATACACACACTTTCAGTTCAGCAATACCCTGCAGTGGTCTATTGTGCCATAAAGCGGCCTGGGCTCATAAATGCATGAATTATCATGGAATATATTTGTTACTTGACCTGGGAAGTTGTGTACAGTTGGTTTATCTCATTAAGAAACTGTAACAATATATTTTTTAAATCTCTCTGAGACAGTCAGTGTAAAAGACCTGGAAACATAAATGAATTAGAAGTGCTTGGTAATGCATTAATCATTAATCCAGTAAAGTAATGTCATTACTTTTATCTGTTACCGGTCAAAAGAATACAAATCTGTTTTCAGTCCCTTCATATATAAAAATATTAGACTAAGGTCATCATCATATCTACTAGTTTAGATGAGAAACGGTAGAAACATGAACAAAAATCACTGTTTTGATGAGAAATTAACATGATTTTCTCCATGTTAAAATTTTATAACATGTAATCATCAAGTATCAGGAGAAAAACAGACGTTGATGCTGTGTTTGGTTTCTGATCATTCAGGAAGAAAAAAAAATGTTTTTACTTTTTTCGAAAGCAAAATTAGTAGAAATTGAAAAAGAAATAATTACTGCTGCCAGTAATTCACCAAAATATTCAAAGAAATATTTATGTAAAAAAAAGTAAAGATATTACTCATGAAATGGTTAATAAATAATGCATTATTTAGCATAACACTGACCATGAGAAGTGCAGTTTCCAAATATCTTTTGCTTTTTTTGTTCTTCGTGCGTCCACAATTCAAATAGAAACCAACGTAACTCAAACAGAGCGTTAATCTCTCCTCTCCGTCTGTACACTGTTGAGCGAGTAGCTTAAAGTCAAATGAACCTGCTGGAAATCAGTAGATGTTTGGGTTTCAAACACTTGTGTTAAATCTTTCTGAAATGTTCCTTTAGTCCAAAGTGCCATGTCTGGAAGGTATAAAACAAACAAAAAAAATAAAAGATCGACACAAGACAATCCCTGCAGTTTTCTCACTAGCCCGGGCAAAAATACGTAAAACATTAAAAAAGGAGCCGAAACATAATTTACAAGCACGATAAATATACACACAGGGTCCAATAAATATTGTTTGTAATCCCCCCAAAAAAACATAGACTGTGAGTGGTCACCACACTGCAAAAAATGTCCACCGAAACCAGTCATTTCATCTCAAATTCTCTCATAAAATAAACTTAAAACAAGTGAAAAAATTCTGCCAGTGGGCTCAGATCATATTACATCTTCAGTACGCTTCATTTGTTTCAGGGATGTTTTTCAGAAACGTAGCGACACAATGCAGAATAAGGCAGATCACTCCTCAGGTGTCAAGAAAATGGCGGTTAATACAAGAAAAATTATGATTTTTTTTTTTTTTTTTTACCTTGAAAATGGCTGTAATTATCTTATTCCACTGGCAGTTTTTTTCCTTGTTCAACATTTTAAGCTGCAGTAGATGAAATGACTTCATTTGAGGTGTGGGACCTTTTCCTGACCTTAGTAGCACCATTGTAGAGTTTCTCCTCTATTGAATAGGCATGTAAGGCCAGTTGAAGCTGCTCCCAGACAGCAGCATGTCCCTTATCAGAGTTTCTATGGGGGTTTTCCCCACCAGACGGATGAAGAAAAGCTGCTCTATGACAGAAGAAGAGACGGTGCGTAGGGAAGGCAAGCGGAGCAACAGCTTCCCAAACCTGTTCGGCTGGTTGGGATACTGGCTCCTCACGTACTCTTCTAAAGCACACTGGGATTTCTCCTGCAGACCTTCCACATGGGCCACGTCTGACAGACCACAAGCATCTAGAGACAAGATAAACAACAGGCAAGACAAGAAGCAGTCAAGGTCAATGATTCAACCTGCAGGCATACAGGAGAACAACAGCAAAATTAAACATAGTTTGATTTTTCAGTTCACTAACTAGGTTATCTAGAGGGTTTACAACACAGCAAATTTAGTGGTTGATGATGCATTACAGAAAAAATGTGTGAAGTGTGATCATCACAAGGCAAAAAACCCCCAAAAAACACTAGAAGCAAAAATCTATTATGATTTCAGACAAAAAATTAAGGTTTTTCTCTTAAAGGTTATTGTTTTTCCCTTCCTACGTCATTGATCGGTGTATTAGAGGAGGGCTGGACTGCAGACTACTGTGGACCTGTGGCTGGATTCAAATAGTTGATTATCTTATAACAGATGTGAATGAGTCTGGGTGAGATAGTAACAGAACAGTAAACCAGGTACAGATAAAACCCCCTGTGTACAATACTTAACTATAAATAAATCAGTTGTGATCAGGTAATATACATTACAAGAGTAAAGTTGTGGAAATGTAATGAATGAGTACATTTGGATCAGTGCTGTGCTAAAAGGAAGTGGACTGAGCGTAGTTGCCTTGTCACTTAGACAAATGGATAAATTGCAGTGCTGTACGTAAACTGGCCTTTTGAAATCTCAGCCCATCAAAGATGGCGTCGCATCTCCCATCAAATCCACAAAATGATGTTCACAGCATAGAAATAAGGAAGCAGTATAGATGTGTATCACAGCACGGTTAGGGTATCGACTGTTCTATTGTATAAGACCCTTATACACCGTATTACTACACACAGCAGTCCCCTCTGTGTACCGTGGTGCTGCAGGCCGGATGGCAGCAGGGATTAAAGAACGGTTACTGTGTCCCACTTTAAAGACACGTGTTCAGATGTACTCATGGGGACTAAAATAGACCTACATAGGAGACCATTTATGTTTTTTACTGCTTTTCAACTCATTTTGATCCTGCTCTCTGTCCAGCCATCAAACATCACTCTGATAATATAAGGCTCTGAAGTAAGCAGTGTACATTTTATAAATCAGTGCCGACCCACATTTTCACTCATTTCAATAACGACAGTCATAAAGGTCTTTTATAAAAGAATAATATGTAAGTCAAATCCAAAGGTGTAGTAATTTAAAACATAACTAAAAATTAAATACTTCCAGTGTTTTTCAGTCATATTTTTGCAAATTGTGAATTAATGCAAAACCTCCTTTTTTATTCTTTAAATTTATAAATAAATTTTACAAATCACTGACAATTTAGAGCTTTAATTACAATATAATAAATTATCAATTATGGGATTTGATGGGGCACTTTTCTGTCTCTGATGTGAAGCAGCAATAGAATAAAACATTATGTTGCATCTTTTACACACCGTATGAATGCAAACTGTTTTATATTTTAGGGGCTGCAGTGATTTGAAGCAGTTTACAAACCCATTCAAACTCATTCACAGCCTCTTAAATGTATAATAATAATAAACTTTATAATACTGATTAACTTTATTTTGTTCCTTTAATGGCTGACAAACTGTATGAGGTCATATAAGTTCACTGAAGGACTCAGTCAATTGTAAAGGAGTTACATAAGTTATAAAGACAAGGCTTTTTAAAAGCAAACAAAGCATTTTTTTTGTTTTATTTTCTTTATGCTTTTTCGCTTTATAGTGATCATTGACTGGAGGCTAAAGTTCAATTTAATCACATTACAAATTCTAAAAGGTTTTTTTTTTTTTTTTTTTTACTTTTTCCCACCATAAGTGAACCTTTAAATTTAACAGAAAATAACCTTCACCTGAGAGGTTAATTTAAAAAAAAAAATAAATAAGTGGTGGCATTTTCGCATATCACAAAAATACACATTTTCAGAAATGCTCTGAGACTCTGGACCATAGAAAACACATTTCTGTGACAGTATTTATGGATTTAACCAGCTTTTTATTCCCACGACACCAATATTCAGACCGCCATCATTATCATCAAATTATTTTCTGAAAACACTTTTTTTTACTTAATTGGTGGCTGTTTCCATACCAACTAGAAGTAATGCTTTTTTAGCTAGGTCATAGTTCACCCACAGTTCATCTCCAATAACATGCAAGGTGCAGTCTACTAAAGAGTGATGTGTTTTTGTTGTTTTTTTTTTTTTTTATTTTAATATTAATTTATTTTATTCATATTGCTAGTTAATTGACTTCATAATATTAATTAATACTATTTCACACCGCTGCGCACGCTGCCGCCTGTAATAAGGTGAATACTTTAACAAAAAATACATTTCGGACATCCATCGCGGTCCAGGCCTCCATGTTCGGATGTGGAAAACCCAGATGTACCTGTGGTGAACAGCACGATGGCCTTGATGCAGCTGTACTCCGCTGAATCCACATGCAGCACCTTCAGCTTCTCCACCTGCTCCTGGAAGACCCGGATGTGGTCCATGAAGGCCACCACTCGGTCCGCGGACATCGGGGAGGCGTGGAGACCGGCGGCGGCCAGCAGTGGGGCGACGTGGACGGGCATGGAGCACTGAGCGGCGTTCAGGACGAACAGTTCGCTCCAGGTGAGGCGGAGCAGGGCCACCTGGTCCGGTACCTGCAGGTCCGGGAAGAAAGGGATGTTGCGGGCCCACTCCACGGCGCTGAACAGCATCCGGGCTGCCAGCTCACAGATGTTCTCTATGCCCATAATGTTGTTGTTCTGGAGGCACTGAGAGCCGAACCTGGAGGTCGGGTAGGGCTCGGCCCGTAGCAGCAGAGAGATGTATCCCGACAGATAGGAATGGCATTGGAGAGGGTCCCCGTTCGTCAGAGCAAACTGACCGTGATAGGACTGTGTGGGAATCCTGCCTCTCTGTACAGCTGCAACGAAAAAAAAACAGCAGACATGTCAAAACCAGCTAGAAGGCAAATTAAAACAACTCAAATGACATTTGAAGAGGAAATAGTTACAATAACAGAGACGGCATTTAAAGCACACTCAAACACTCAGAGGAACACCACAACTACCCGAGTTCATTTCGAGGCTATGCTGATAGCTTTATGGTCGTCTGGCTCTCTGAAATGGACGAGAATAACTGTTTCAGACAGCTCCTGGTTAGAAATGTCACATTCAGCTCGGTGCTCGGAAATCAATTTCTAGGCCACAACCTGCAGATAATGGCGTGTGAGGGTTTACAGCATGTCTTCGGGTCTTGCTGTTTCATTTCAAATTGTCTTAAACTGTCCGGTTTGCGTCTTGAACTGTTTTCCTCTAACAGACCAGCGACTTTCTGGCAAGTAACTTCTGTAACCATTTTGATAAAAGCCTCCTGGGCCTGGTGGGTTCTTTCCCTAAATTTTTGGTGTTGAAATCTGTCTTAAACTTTATTAAAATTTGCAATAGCTGTTCTTGAAACTCTAAAATGTCACTCAGTTATTTCTTGTGTAGCTAATAGGTTGCAGTCGGCTACGCTGGGCCTGTATGACTAAAATGTATAATGAATACGGATACACACACACACACACATACACGCGCACGCGCGCACACATAATCTATCAAAAACGTCACACACTAAAAGGCTAAAATTTAAACGAATAAACATCGAAATTAATCTAAAATGTTGCAGAGTTTCCATCTAATTTGAACATGTGACATTTAAAGCAGCTTCGGGCTCTTTCGGCCACACAGCGGCCGAGTATGACGGACATAAAGCGGCCGAATAGCAACAACAATACCAACTACACATGCTACAAGATGCTAGCCGCAACACAGTAATCTCTGAAATATCACAGACTGGACACTACAGATAATATAGAGGTTAGTAGGCGAATAACAGATTACAGACATATAAATAGTCGGAGAAAATAGGAGCAGACAAATGCAACACAGACGGCTGTTAAATTATATACAGACACTAGCTAGCCTTCAAATGTAGCATGCGAAATGAGTTTATAGGACAGACATCAAAGAAAACAATGTCGGTGAATAGGGAGCATTGGGCCCGTCTCAAAATGAAGTCCAGTGTCCTGGACCGTGTAGTGCTGGATAATATGATGTGATAATACCGAAAGCGACAACAGGAGGATGCCAGCCCGTACCTTCCCTCCTCATGCCGACTTTGAGGCATTTCTTGAGGCGACAGTACTGGCACTGGTTGCGGTGGTGCTGGTCTACGGGACAGTTCCTGTTGGCCCTGCAGGAGTAGCTCAGGTTCCTCCTGACGCTGCGTTTAAAGAAGCTCTTACATCCTTCACATGTGAACTGTCCATAGTGCTTTCCGCTGGATTTATCCCCGCAAACGATGCACTCGATCTGCTGGCTCTGCTGTTTGTCCATGGACGAGGAGGAGGAGGAGGAGGAAGAGGAGGTGTTGTTGCTGTTGTTGTTGGTAGTGGTGGTGGTGGACGCGGTGGTTGAGCTGGACGGGTTGGGCGGCGGTGCGCCCTGGGGTGCTGCTGCCGCCGGGGGTATTTCCAGAGAGGTCGCCTGGTTCATGTGTCCAGTCAGCTCCCCGGACAGAGACAGAGGTGCGACCTGGGACACCGGGGAGGAGAGGGTCCCCTGGGTGTCCCCGACGCCCTCGGTGTTTCTCCACGCCACCATAGCCATTTCTACCGTCTCCAAAACTTTGCGCGCCCAACTTTCCTCTTTTTACGCGATAATTAACGCACACGATTTGTCTGCATGAATTACTAATTGCACGTTCAAGGAAAATGCGACATTGCCTGACAAAACAGAATACAAGTTACGGCTTCAAATGTGGATAGAGCTCATAAGATAACGGCAATATAATTATAACGCGCGACTTCACAAGTCAAAAATGGCCAGTCACCCAGAAACTGCTTCGGCGCGGTGGAAATCCAAAAAGAAAGCTTCATTCAGACCGAGATAATGCACTATAACATCCACAGAGGGAAACGTAAAGACAGACAACACTGAGCCAAAATCCACATAGAGGGAAGCAACGTTATCCAAAAAGTATAAATATAATCTGATCCTCTCTGTCCTGTGTGCCCAGCTTTAACGGGCTACCGTGCGAGCAGATCCTTCCTCAGATATGAACCAGGCTTTCCAGACGCTCCCTGCTCTCCCGATCAGTCAGAAGTTACATTAAAAAGAAAACGGAGAGGAGCGAGAGAGAGAGAGAGGGGATGATGGATGATGATTTTGATGATGCTTTGCTCCGGGACGGAGGAGGAGAGTGGTGCGTCCACACGTCACGGGATGTGACACAGTGACGTCTGTGTTTGGGGCGGGGTTAACGCCAAGAGAAGCTCGTCTGGGAGCAGCAGCGTGTATGGCGAGTGGAAAGTGCCAATTTAAGGATTACCAGGAGGTGGAGGAGAGGGAGCAGTCTGTATTGAAACTGACAGAAGTATATGGTATCCATCATTCTTTTTTCACATTGAATATAACTGAAACCTTGCTTTTGATTTACATTGAATACAATAATTTAATACAATTATAATACAATAATTGTTTATTATTCAATATAATAATACAAATGAAATTGGCATGGCCAAAAATATTGGTACCCTTAACATAACTTAATATTTTGTAGCACAGCCTTTGATGGCAATAACTGCAGTCAGTCACTTTCTGTAACTCTGAATAGGGTTTCTACACTTCTCCACTAGCAGCTTGGCCCACTCTTCTTGAGTAAACTGCTCCAGTTCTCTCAGGTTTGATGGCTGCCGTCTGCCAACTCCAAGTTTCAGCTCTTTCCACAGATGTTCAATGGGATTCAGATCAGGACTCATAACAGACCACTTCAAAACGGTCCAATTTTTCTTCTCATCCACTCTTGGGTGCTTTTTGATGTATGTATGGAGTCATAAACCTGCTGGAAACTAAGATACAGCTCTCTGACACTGGGCTGTATGTTTCGCTCCAAAATGTCTTGATAGTCTTCTGATTTCATTTTGCCCTGCACAGATTCAAGGCACCCAGTACCTGAGGCAGAAAAGCAACCCCAAAACATTTCTGAGCCTCCTCCATGTTTCACAGTAGGCATGTTGTTCTTTTCTTTGAAGGCTTCATTTTTTCTTCTGTAAACATCTGGGTTGGTGTGATTTACCAAAAAGCTCTAATTTTGTTTCATCTGTCCAAAGCACATTTTCCCAGAAGGACTGTGGCTTGTTAACATGCATCTTGACAAAGTCCAGTCTGGCTTTTATGTGTCTCCCTCTTAGAAGTGGGGTCTTCCTTGGTCTTCTACCATGGAGCCCATTTTCATTCAGACAGTGACAGATGGTGCGACTTGAAACTATTGTACCTTGAACTTGAAGATCAGCTTGGATCTGTATTGAAGTTTTCCTTGGTTCTTTCTCAACCAATCGAGTAATCCTTCTGTTCAAATCTCAAGCCAATTTTCCTCTTGCGACCACATCCAGAGATGTTGGCTACAGTTCTATGGGCCTTAAACTTCTTAATAATATTGGCAACAGTGGTCAAAGGAACATCAAGCTCGTTGGAGATGGTCTTGTAACCTTTATGTTGACAATGCTTAGCTATTACCTTTAATCTAATGTCTTCAGACCACTCTCTAGTTTTCCTTCTGTTTTCCATGTTCAATATGATGCACGCAGTGGCACAGTAAGTAATTTTCTCCTTTTAAACTGGCTGCATGAGTGATTATAAGATTGAAAACACCTGTGATACTAATTAAAACAAAATAGTCTGCTTACAGTATCACTTCAAATCAATTATTTCTTACAACTTATAAAGGGTAGAAATAATTTTGTAAAGTTTGTAAATGTATTTCTTGTATTACTTTTATATTATTTACCATGAACACAGAAGTGGTCTATTTTGAAAACACACTAGACAAATGTAACATGCGACAGTGCACAGATCCTCTTTTCTCATGTAAATGTCACAGGACAGTCTCCTTCGGTACGTAATCGTGGCGCTGCCGTGGCGCTATCATGGCACTATCCGCTCGCCATACAGCGTGGGAGTCCAGTTGGATTTCTGTTGATACACACTGCTGAGGATGGTATGATTTCTTACCTCCCTTGTGTTAATGTGATGTATAATGTAATGTCTCTCTCTTCCTCTCTGCGTGTGTGTGTCTGTGTGTGTGTTACACTGGCTGCTTGATTCAACGCTTTCTGTCATTCTGTCAGACAATGGTCTCTGATTGATTGTCATATACTTGAAATGATTATGCAAGGAAATCTTTAAGCTCACACTGTATTTGTCTCACATGAGGAGACCAGATTCAGCACATGCAGATCCTAACTGCAGTAATTTGATGCCACCTAGTGTCATCAGTAAATTACACAAAAGCCTAATAGTATGGGCTGCACTTCACTTACATAAATCTACTACATTTAGGATGCAACTGTCCTCAACATTTTGACACCCTGAGCAACCTTATATAAGGTGTTCATCACAAATGAATGGACAGTCTGTTTCATTCACTTCTCCCCTCACCTCTCTGTTGCATGATATCAACTGTGA
The DNA here is from genome assembly GCF_963924715.1 of Thunnus thynnus. NCBI lineage: Eukaryota > Metazoa > Chordata > Actinopteri > Scombriformes > Scombridae > Thunnus > Thunnus thynnus. Next base: position 32,629,026 of record NC_089517.1, on the reverse strand, counting down.
CTGCACTTGAGTATGTTGTTCAAACATTACAAATAATTTTTTTTTTTTTATCAGGTTTCCATAATACTTTTATCAGAAACTGGTAGATTTTAATTTTCGTCAGTAGCCTACATTAAAAAAAAAAAAGATTTTTTTTTTCATCTTTAGTCCACCCTTTTCAATTTAAAAAAGGCATGTAAAGAATTCCCATTTACAATGTGTACCTGCAAAAATAACTTTTTATATAACATTTAATGAATTAGCCAATAATTACTTTGACCTAAATTGTTAATACAATACTAATATTACCTCTACTTACTGTAATTATGCAATGTTACCAACGAGAGAAAACGCTGAGGATATATATGAAGTCAATTAGTTAACTCGAGTTCAGGAGCAGGGCAATGTCTCAGTCACACCTCTAATCTCCTGTCAAACCTGGTTAACCAATCCTGCCCCGTCTCAGATTGCTGTCACTTCCCCTCATCCATTCATCTTCCTACCTCATCCCTACCCCATCCCTCCCTCTACCCATCCTTACCCACATCCCTTCATCCTCTCTTTCCTCCTCTCATCCCTACTGATTCAATCCTGTGCATACCTCTCCCATGCCTTATTACTGCCTGGGGCCCGTAATCGGCTCAGGTGAAACCACGTCTGAGACAGATCCCCCACACTGAGTCTCCCTCTGCCCAGCCTTCATTATATCTGTTCCAGACCAGTCTAACTGACAATGCCCCCCCCCCCCCCCCTCCTCCTCCTCCTCCACAACACACCCCCCTTAATCACATATTGTTGTGGTGTGCTCCTGGCTGGCAAATGTTAGTATTTTTCATCTTTGCCCCAATGTAGTTCAAAACGTCGTTTCTGTAACCGAGGGTGTTAATAATGACCAAAGCATTTTATTCACATGTCAAACATGAATGTTTTTGTGTGTTTATTAAGTGTTTAAGGCCACATGATACTGGTTTTAAAATCTGTGTGAAATCTATATATTAGACTGATTATCCAGCACCACTACCAAGAATATACAAATATTAAAAAAACACATATACATCATAAGCCGATGGCAGACATAATATTCATCCATGGACTGGTTCAACACGTGCATATGCTGTGCTCTCTCTCTGAACTGATCGGTGCAACTGTTTCATCCAAAATGTTGTTTTCTAATTCACACACAGCATTACACTACTCGACACAAACATACAGCTGCAACCTTCTGCATGCGTCAGACCATGTTTACACAGAGAAACTGAGCACTGTTTTGCACTTATATACAGGAAGGTGATATGTTCAGTGCTGTCCCGTTGCCATCTTTGTCTCTATATACTGCAGTACTGCACAGTCACACAACAGTACACGTCTATGTGATGTCTATGTTGCCCCTTCATAGAAAGTCATCTCCATGTGAAAATGTCCACATGTCCATCTCACTGTTGAGTCATGCACCATGAGTCCCGAGGCTGAGTGTGACGTCATGTACTTCCAGACGGCCAACTCTGCAGTCATCCAGCGGCTGCTCACACACAAAGCAAGCTTTGCTCTGCTCACTAACAAAACACACGGCTGACGTCCAAGACCAATCAAGAGTGGAAGGTCAAGGCTAAAGTGTTTACCACACTGGATGGGGATGATGCATTTCTCCACCACAGTTTAATTCACTGAACTCTGCTCTATCTTGTGACAAGCCCAGTTAACATTAATCACAGATTTGGGAGTTTAAAGATGATAAATCCCCTGTTTTTCAATGATCTGGTGCCCTTTAAGACTCGACACCAGTGGGGAGCTGAAAGCGAGCTAATTGGAGACAAAGTGAGAGAGAGTTTGGCCAGAGGAGACCTGCTGTGTGTGCAAAACCACCAGGATGTGACTGTTTACAGCACAGTGGGAGGCAGCAGTGGCTTGCTGCTCATAGATCTGTAGCATTTTTTGGGTTTCAAGGTGGCTCCACAAACATATATTGTTTCATTACATCTATGCAGTGACACCATATGGTTATCTGTTAATCCACCAAGTGTTTAATATCATTAGATACACTACAAGTATGAGAGGACTGGTCAGGGTTCATGATGAGATGATGAGGGCCTGGAGAAGACACACACACAAACACACACACATACATTATTACAATATTAATATTGAGTGTTTGTAGAATTGTGTACATTGTAGTCTTCTAGGAATATACAGTAGTATTCTTGGCATTTAGAGTAAATGGATGCTGTGTAAGCTCATTATGTTAATGAGATTAATGGTTGTGATCTAAAAGTACACGGCAGTCTGCCTCACATCCCCCAATGGACGTCTCCTGCCTGTGTTTTGGCAGGGTTTCAGTGTGCGTGTAGATCCAGAAATGCCACGATCTGGCTCGTAGGAAAAGAAGCCGGACCGTGAGAAAGATTTTTTTGTAATGTTGATCCCAAAATAAGTAAAAGATTCCCAATACATTTGGCAGTAAATTAGGAGGAAAGGGGAAATGATCTAACAAAAATGAGATATATCTTTAAATCTTCTAAATCTTCCACATTCTAGGCTTGCTGTTGGAAGGTATGCCGTCCTCTTTATGGTCTAAGAGGATACAAATGTGACTACTTAAAAGCCCTGCACAGCCACACAGGTGTTTTCAATCACACAGGCTAATTAGACCTCCAGTCAGGTTGAAGTTGGGTGGAGTTATGTTGGAAATGACATGATGTCACCAAACCCTATGTATTAATAAGAATGATAACAGTGTAAAGTGTCACACTCTAACAGGTGCGACAAAACTAACAGGAGAGTGAGGAAGATGTCAGTCATCTGCTGTTTCACACGTCCACACAGTCCTGAGTGGCCTAATCAGGCAACATAAGTGAAGATGCCTGTGAAGATGGAGGAGGGGTGCGTAGACCGGCTGTAAACCTGCAGTAACTGATTTTCTTGGCCACTTGGGAGAACAATGCTGACATATTATCACCTTTTAAGTTGATCAAACTTGCTAGCAAACAGTTGGTAATTAACACATTCAGAGGATATGGAGCAACATAAGCATTCATTTGGAGTCATCTTTGTGTCCATCTGGCAAATGAAAGTCCAATATTCGCTCTTCTACTTTTAGCTCAGTTTTTGGTCTCCACCAACTCCTGGGGGAAATATCTGGTTTCTTAGCTGCTAAATGCTCCACTATGTTCATCAGCTAGTCGCTAACTTATTTTGTCTGCCATCTGGTGCTGCTGGGTAAGTAGCGTACAGTGGGTTTTTAGAGCAATTTTGCTGAAAAAAGCTGCCTTCTGCTACTGAAAATGACCCTGAGCGCCAAGAGTGAATCACAACAGTAATGCTGCAGGTCCGGAAAAGAACAAAACAGCAAGTGAAAAGACGTTAAAATGCTTCGTAGAGCTGAAAGGAACTGCAGAGTTGGGTGACGATTCTTTTCGGGTTTTTCACTACAAGTGACCCCACAAACAAGTAGTCATGTGATCCATTCTTGATATAAAAATATGAATTATTTCAGCTTAAAGATTACAACTAGTTTTGAAAATTAAAATTTAATGACAGATTTATATTTCACATATTTATAGATTGTATATTTCACAGAGTATTACACATATTTAGAGTTATAATTAAGTCGGAATCAAATAACAGCTATGAAGACCTTGTATACAGTAATACTTGAGAATGTTAACAAGCATAAAGACTTTTGAAATATTAAAAAGTTGGACCCCAAATGTAATTTAAAGGAACAATCACAGTAATTGCTGTGACAGTCATTAGTGACTATCATCTTCTCATGTTCCACAATCTGACAAGAGATTCTGGACAGTAAACAGAGCAGGTAGATTGTCTCCTTGCTGTTAACCTTGGCAGCTATTGAAACAAAGCTGGGATCTCTTAGGCTGCTAAGCAGGGTCAAATCCTGGGCAGAGAGTAACAATAGCTTGTCAGTTAGATTAGCGCACCTCAGCCACTGCTTCAGCTGTGACCACTGGACCGTCTCTCACCTTTTATTAACCCCAGACCGCTGATCTCTGACTCCTTCAGGGGCACTGCAACATTCTTCATGTGGTGAATTTCATGCTTGAGAGATACATTGTGCTACAGGTCAGTGTACAATGATAACGCACCGCCAACTGTCTTCCCAGTTGTGAACGGAGCCAACCTGGCAAAATGTTGAAATCCTCATTAGGACTTGTACAAAGTCCTACTTAACCTTTGACCTCACACAGACTAGAACTCATTATCTGGTAAGAGATTAACCCACATAGCTTAGTAAATGATCAAACTACATACAACTCAACTTTAAATTGAGACACAAGCTTTGCAGTGAAATAAACTAGAATTTATTGCCGCTTTTAAATGTTTTGCTCATGCTGTGACAGTTCTTACACTTTCAAATACAGAAATATCTGCACACTATCAATGAGTGTTATGCATAAATACAATAATTGCTATTATAAAGTGGTAAAAGTGTGGTGATTGCTCTGTTACTGACTCATATACACATATCAGCATTAAATGAGTGAAATTCACTTTTTTTAACCCATAGCTGCACCGGTGGAAATGGTATTGCTTTTGTGACATGAATATTTCAGTATTTCTTATTCCAGGTATTCCTCAAAGTCATGTTTTTGATTTCTCCCCATTCAATTTTTCATTTTTCCTCTTTTACATTTTTATTAAAATAAGTTTTTATATTATTACCCAAATATTCCATGAGTAGGCCTAAAATGAGCATGCATTTCCTGTGGAAATGTAAAACATCCTTTCATCCTTTTTGAGTATATTCAGTATTTACTGTGGACCACATTCACATCACCATTCACCTACATTATTTCACACAGCATGACAATTTACATTTGATATGTAAAGTATTATTTATCTGTGCACTTCAAAAATTGATATAACTAAATAACTATTTCACATAACATTTACACTTTGAGTACATTTATGTATCTACTATTATAATCAAATTGCTCTGCTTTATTGCTTGCTAACATTAGCTAACCAGCTAATATTACTGTAGATATGAACTGTTGCCATAACTAAGTAACTTTATAGCTTAGTTAGCTTATCAGTTAAGTAGGGTAGCTTTGAGATAGACTCTTAATATTTAAGAGTTTGGTGATTTGATGGTGAAAATAACAAATAACCATTGCAAACTTTAAATAATGCTCATGTGGAATTCAAATAATAATTTTAACACTTATATAAAGATACACACCATAGGACTATACTTAAGTAATGCCTAACTAATGCATGAGTCATGATGATTGATGCATGAATATATGCAGTCAAATGTCATCCAAATTTTTCAAAATGACACATAGTTTATTGCAAAGAAATAGCTGAAGGCGTGTTCCATTTATCATCACAGTTATTAGAGTTGGCAACATGATCAGGCTGTATCATTCTTTAATTTTATACCTACAGACAGTGTTTACACTCTTTCTAATTGGGTGGTCAGTCAATAAATGTATGAAGTAACTGAATTCACAATGATTAATTGATAAAGTTGTAGTGACTTGATCATATATTAAAGGTGAACAACAGGAATTCAAGATACATCCTACATTTATTCATGCATTAATTAAACATATTGAAGTATATGTTTGTGCTTTTATTTTACAGTGTTACTCACTTTAATTATGGATCATAGGTTCCAGTGACCTATCTTCAAGTGTTACATTTAGGCTACTCGAGTGTTTTTTGCTGCCCTGCTTGGTAGTGAAACTCTCTAAATGTGAGTGTGAAGCGGGTGTAGCAGCCAGGATTTGGTGTCTCAAGAAAGTTTTCCTTGTCCTTGGTCTGTTGATCTATGGCCACTGCAGGGAGGTGATGCTGGGATGTTGTGATGTACTGGGTGTTACATCGGTTCAGACGGCTGTGCGAAGGCCAGGAGGGACACAGACAGTCTGAGGCTTGTGTGAATGACACAGGAATTCAAAAAACATACTCTCTTGGTGCTTTTCAAGGTCAGGTGGACTAAATGACTGTGATTCAGAGGGACTGTCTCTTTGCATCTGTCTACAGTTAGGAAGCAGTTAAAGTTTTCCAACAGGAGGAGGGGCAGGTTTTGGGTGTAGTCCCTTAAACAAGCAAATATTGAAGACGGCAATAATGGTTTTAATTTGACATTGTGAGATTTCGCAACTGCTTTTCTCTGCTCCACCCTCTTAGCTCTGACTTGCCTCCACATTTTTGCAGCGAAAGCACAACAAAGACACAAACCCTCCCTCTCACTTTTCAACCAGAGGACCAAATGTCATTCAAAGCAAAGACACTTCTTTTGTCCTTCACAGCAGCACATTTCCTCAGACTGAGAACACTGTCCGGTATTTTTGATTGATCATGTATTTGTATCTATTCATAGAGGCCAGATTCATCATTCCAATTTGTCAAGTTGCTGGAGTGCTGAGTTAATTATGTGCGGGAAAGCCAGAAAAAGAGGACAGCCTCCTGTTTAGACTCATCTGAGGTTTCCCCACCTCACCTCTGCTCCAAACGAGCTGCCAAAGCTTCACCGGGCTACAGGAACTGCTTGGCACCATGGGTAATTAGTGTGATGAATGCTTTAGCGGAACAAATAGTGGCAGTCGGCTGTCTCGCTCATCGTGTGGCTGTGCTGTCATAGCTCAGGGGCTGCGGGCTCATCAGGGTAATGGATGATTCTGCAACAGGACCATCCCTCAACCAACAGCGCCGCTGCTGAGCAGGAAACAGAGTTTTACAGGTTTTTTATTCTGTGTGAAAACAGTGCTGCTGTAGTTTTCTTGAAGGTTTCAGCTGGTTATGGATGTCAAGTGCATGTTTGGAAGGTTAGTGCTGATCAATAATAGTTTATGTGCAAACACCTCACAGCACATGTATGAAAAAAAACACTGCAAAGATATAAACAAGTAAGTCTTTTTAAAGGCTTGACCACAGGAAATGCAAAGGAATGAAGCAACACGTTTTTATAGATATGTTTTTGTGATTTTTTTTATTTTTAAAAAGCCTCTCAGGACTGCATACATGGATATGCAAACATCTTGATACTAATCCTCTGTGGGATTCTTTTCTGTGCCTGGGGTGTAGAGCCGTCGCTGCTGAAATGATGGATCACATTATTAGATTAGAGGAGAGCAAGGACAGACTGCAACTGGATTTGCAATTCACAGCCTCTTTTGTATATGGACCTTTTCTGCATGAAAGGGATAATTGGGCCGTTGTCACTGAGTCAGAGATTGTTTTTTAACAATGTGGGGAACCTTGCAATAAATCAGGTCAGCTGTCTGAGCCACATCACTAGACAAGGCATTAGTCAAATATGCAGAATGATCCTTTTGCATACAATGTAAAGCAGAATACGTCATCATTTATTCGCACTGTGGCCAAGTCCAGATATCCTAATTTTCCCAACAAATAAAGGGCATATGGTGATTTTGTCTTTTGGATGAACCTGAGTGCAGAGGCAGCCATGAAGGTCTGGCTCTTTGTGCTGTCATTTCAGTACCAGCTAATGGCCTGTGCTTACTCTGTGCCTTGACTTTTCAACCCGCTCTGACAGGGAATAATATTCTGCACATAAGGATGGATTCTCAGCCATGTCATCCATGTAGCGGAAGCTGAACGGGTTGACTGCCACAGACAGGTAATCCATAGCTATCAGTAAAAAAAAAACACAAGTTCAGTGAATTGTTTCGATAGCAGCCAGACCCACAGCCAACAGAGCGGGAGAGACAGGCGAGGTCGCGGAAAGGTTATTTCAGGGTTCAGGAGGTGAGACTTTGAGGATGTGGACACGTCAGTCCAGCAGAGTCCTCGGGTCAATGTGAAGACAAGTGGAAGACACATTTCTCTGTCAGCACGTAGAGAACCCGCACGGGTTCAGGCTTTTGTCGTGAGGTCCCAAGTCATTGAGTCAATAGCCAAGGAACATGACACAACCTCTCACAGTCACTCGGCATCAAGCGGAACAGGGAATGGCATGCTTTCCATTTCACTGCACCGTGGCCCCGGCAAGACCCCGTCTGCACTCGAGAAACAGGAGAGCTCTCAGCCCGGGCTCTCGCATAAAGCAATGCCACAACCTGGCCCCGAACACGTACATTGCTCCCTCAAAGCAGAGGTACAAGGTGATTTACCGGTCAATCCATAACCCCGGCTATTATCTGCACTGGCTGTTGTAGCGCTGCGGGAACAAGAGGCCCATGGACAACCAGAGGGCTTGGATGACAGGAAATTAGATCATGGCAAAGCACAAGCGCATTTCGATTAAAGTAATGTCAGGATTTATCTTCTTCTATCAGTGTGTTTAGACAGGAAAAGAAAATGTGACCCTTCACCCTGTCTGACCGAGCACTGACCAAGTGAATAGAGCCTTTTATCACAAGCATGGTTCTACATGTTTATATAGCAAACTACATCATACTCCCTGTGCATTAAAAAATGTCTAAACAGATAAAAAATGGATATCTTGTATTCTTCATATCATTTAGTTCATTTTTTTCCAACCTTTTTGGCTTGTGACCCTTTATAGTCAACCAGTTACTACTAGTGACCCCCAGCGACGCATTGCATATGTATTTTAAGATGTAAGCACTTCAAGTTTCATTCTAATGCTTTTTACAGTCCTGAGGAAATAAATTGTCTGATATTTTACAAGATAAAAAGATTTGAGAGAAGTCTGAAAAAATGTACATAATGTGGTGTAGTAGAAATGGGAACACTTTATTTTATGGGTCCCATCGTTTCCTACTAATTTTCAGATAATCTTCTCAATAATGGGTTGGGTACTTACCAACTAAACCAGCTTAACACTTTTTACATTTTTCTTATAATTTGTACCAAATTGCACCATCCCCCTTTCTGGAAAATGTCCTAAAAAATAACTGTCACATACCTGCAAATTACTCAGAATATTTCCAGGAAATTAGTATAATATTAAGGGACCTGCAAAAAAAAAAAAAAAAAAGCGTTAGCCAGACATGTATTTTTTTCTTCTTTCCTATCTTGTTAATCACAAGCCATCGTATTTATCATGTGATCCCTTGTGGGGTCTCAACTCCCAGGTAGATCTAACTGTGTCTAGCATGTTTTTAGCTGTGCTAGTTGCATGAATCTATGTATGGCAACGTCAGTCTATTGGTCCACCGCTTTTCTTCAGATTGATATATCTCAACAACTATTGAATGAATTGCCAACAAATATTGTACAACACTCATGGTCCCCAGAGGTTTATTCTTAATGACTTTGGTGATCCCAACATTTCCTCTAGTGCCACCAGCAGGTAGCGATTCTAAATCATCTTGTGAAATAGGTCTTGTACAACACTCATGGTCCCCAGAGGATGTGTCCTAATGACTTTGATGATCCCCTGAATTTTTCTCTAGCACCACTATGTGGTTCACATTTGTACGAGTGAAATGTCTCGACAACTTGGCCATTGGATGGATTACAATAACAGTTCATCCCCTCAGGGAGAACTGCAATGACTTAGGTGATGTCAGTCTTTCATCTAATGCTATCATCAGGTCACATTTTTAATTTGTCCAGTACTTTGGTTTATGACCAAATACCTGCAAAACTAATCACATTCCCATCAGCCTTGACTTTACTTTGTGGTCAGTGCTAATTACCAAATATTAACTTGCATGGTGAACATGTTCAACATTGTATCTGCTAAACATCAGCATGTTAGCTGTGTAATTGTGGGCACGATGTTAGCATTTAGCTCAAGTATTGCCTTAGTGAAGCCTCAGACAGCTGCTAGCATGTCTGTATACCTTTGTCCTTGTTCCGCTCACACCATTTAGATATGTAAACATAATCTGGTGAAAAATATTTCTGGTTGGTTTAAGCGTGCAGATGTTTGGTGGATGAACAGTTGATGTGATTCAGTTGATGTCTCAATGGTGTGCAAACCACCTCATATTGACCATCAGGGGAAATCATCTTAGGTTTGTGGGCTCTTTGGTTGATAATAATCAGGCAAAAGGGGTCATATTAAAAACAAAAATAGTATATTTAATGTATTTACAATAAACATACAATCATGTAATCTTTTCCAAGAAATATACAGAACATAAAGCTTTTAAATATAAATTCATGTACTTTAAAGAAAAAAGAAAGAAAACAAATCCAAAGAAGCAATAGAGCATATCTAAAAATCTTTAGTGATGCTTTGAAAATATAGGTGATATTTTCTTATTTCAATGCCCTTTTCCTTCTGAAAGGTCCCCTGCAAAGAGCCATGAAACCAACACACTGAATACCATCAACAACATAAGCTAACACATCACTCTAAAACCTTCACTAACATGGTTAGCACATGGTTTCACTTTAGTCCAAGGCAACATGCTGCCTAAAGGTTCAAACCAAAGAATTATCTATCTGCATATGAAGAGTTTCCTTCCAAAATAACGTCTTTCATTTACAAAAAGTGACTTTCCAAAAGAAACGATTAATAGCAACAAAAAGGTAAAACAAATTATGGACTTATTTACAGGATAACTGTACTTATTTGTAAAATGTCTCTTGAATGATAAACATCAGGACTGTTTTTTTTTGCCCAGAATTGTAATATTTTGGCAGTAAACTCTTCATATGTCAATACTTCTGTCATTATTATAGATCCTCTATAAAAGTCAACCTGCTGTTACAACAAGGCAAGGTCATCAAAAGAGAATAATGAGAAAAATAGGATGTAAAAAAAAAACATTTATGCTCAAAAGTTATTTTCTCATCACAAGGCAAAACATCTCAAGCACATTTAGGTGCCAAAAGAAACAGTCCTGTCGCCGCAGGTGAATACAAGGTCAAGTACGCGCTGTCACACTTGGCAGCGCATTAGACAGACCTAGAATATGTTGGCTTCTTCTTCGCGAGTGTTGAATGTTACAGTGCACAGGTTGATATGGCACAACGTAGGCTCCCAACAGAAAGTCTCAGAGTAGAGCTTATCCAGGCACAGGTGCAGGACTGCTATCGGTGAAGTTTGGCTGATTTTTTTTTTTTTTTTTACAGTCAACCTTATCTACTGTACAATGTCAGGCTATAGCTTAACATTGGTGCCACTTATTTCAAGCAAAGTATTGTTTTTATTTGGACCAAAGCAACAAACAGTTATCAGCTTTGCCACCGATGGAAAGAGAGATTAATCTAAATTAGACAATACCTTCACTAGTAGAAAAGTCCTACATATTAACAGTTATTACATCCTAAATAATACTGTTTTCTAGACCAATATACAATATTTTATAGGCAATATGTTTTTGGGACACTTTGTATGATATGGTGACAGTAAGTGGAGGGATATCACAGAGAGGCTACATACAGCTGGAGGATCTGCTCTGAGCTCCAGCGTGTTGAGACAAAGTTCTCCGCAGGACGTTACACAACACTTCTATGGTGTCACTTTGGCACTTGTATGGCACTATTATGTACAGAGGAGACCGAGCCAGCACTATGACACACTGGACGTTACAAATATCAAAGACAACGCCACCTGTTGTGGGTTGTTCAGGAGGAGATGGTGGACAGCTGGTAAAGGTAGTTATCACCCTCCTCCTTTTAGAAACCGGGAAGTTTCCTTTTCACTCGTTTGTACATCTCAGATTTAGGTGTGGCTGTTCTGAATGTATCTTCTCATCAGGGGCAGTCACATTTTGAGCTTGAATCTCTCATCAGTGCCCAAAAAAAGGTTAAATCGCTAAAAATCAGTATTTATACTCTTAGTTCACTGCAAACCAAGCAAACACCAGTCTAGACTGGTCTTGTTTGGCATGGCTCTGTAGTGAATATAGGTCCAAACTTTCTCTAACTTTCTCTCCCCATTTGATATAATATTCTCTTTATTATTTATAATACTGAAGAAGCATCAGTGTAGAATTTAAATTATACTATTGGTTCATTGAGTTGCTTAACTAAATACATCATATAAGTAGTGTGGACCCAAAATAGCATCTACTATTTAAAATGACTCATAAAACATGAATTTGAAACATGAACAAAATCATGGAACTGGAAGGATAGTAGGTGGCTTTAGCTAACTAAAAGAAAATAGTTTGATATTTTGGAAAACATGTTTATTCACTTTCTTGCTGAGTTAGATGAGAAAATCAATACCACTCTCGCATCAGTCCTGTAAATATGTGCCTGGAGCCAGGAGATGGTTCGCTCAGCTTAGCATTAAGACTGGAAAAAGGGGGAGACAGTTAACCTGGCTCTGCCTGAAGGTAATGAAACCTGACTACCAACACTTGTAAAGCTCACAAATCAACACGTTATATTTAACTTGTTTAATCTGTACAAAAACCAAAGTGTAAAGCGACAAATTGTGTTTTTTCGATGGCATTATAAATCAGGCTATTTCTTGGCTGATCGCAGTAACTTTCTGGAGTCTCAGTTGGTTGACTGTTAACCTCACCATGACGACAAGACTCACTCCATCGCTGAGTGCCTCCTAGCTCCAGCTAAATATTTACGGACAGACATGTGAGTGGTATCAATCTTTTCGATTAAGTCTCAGCAAGGCAGTGAATACATGTATTTCCCAAAATGTCAAACTACTCCTTTAATCCCCACTCCCAAACCTCAAAGGGATAAAAAATTTGGAGATGAAATCTATTGAGATGGTGAGTAGCTGGACAAATGTCCATATTTTTGATGCAAAACATATTAAATACTTACAAAGTAAGCCAGGAAAAACAATATACTCTATATAAACTGGATATGTCAGAAATCAGAATCCTATCGAATTCCTTTGACAAAAAAAATAAAATAAATTAAATCCGTATTTAGACAATCACTGCAGTGTGAGTGATTATGAGTCGGCTGAGTATTTTAAAAAATTGTCAACATCACAATGCAGTATGCATTATAAAGCTTTTCCATGGTCAAAAATAGAATTTGGAGGCCATTTGAGTTAAATGTGTATTTAACCACTATCATGGCCACCAAACCACAGAGTCTGTGCAACCTAGTGACATACTGAATATTTCTTTTATAATTGCATGCATTACCAGCATGCTTTTAAATGAACTAATTCTGGCTGGACACTGTGCGTCATGCTATGCTGTGTCTGCTGACAGCTAGCCCACCACAATCATCACGTCTCACTGCATTGACTTGGCGTTCTACTTAAATACCTTCGCCGACTAAATGCCTTCACACCCTCAGGCTGTATGTGTGATGTGAGCTTTGCTGCCGTTACTGATGCTATTGGTGAAGGCCTCCTCCCCCACAGCCTCCAACCTGCTTTGGCATTACTACTGTTCATACAAGTACACTGTAGAGTCTTATTTGCAGTGCTCCCTGCTTGTTATTTATCATGTTGCTGTGTATTCCATGCATTACTGCTGCAGGGGGCATCCCCAAGAGTAGAATTACACCACCAAGTCAAAGTCTATTTCCATCTCCATTTGCCATTGACATGAGTGTTCCTGGCAGAATTATAATGGTGGTACAGTCAAATCAGGAGTTAGAGAGACACTCATGTAAGACACTGAACTTCCTCAGTTATAGTTGCTTTGGGTCAGATCATCAGCTAAAGAGAGGACTTTTTAAAATATTTTGCTGTTGATAGTTGCTAATAATTTATCTAATTTCTATAAATCTTAGAGAAAAATATTGAATATCAACAAAAAGGTCTGAAAAAAACTGTTCTGTGGCTCTGAAACAGAAAACTGGTCTCAGACTCTCATCCGGCATTCATAACAAAACTCCACACAATGACACATTAAAGGGAAAATTATTACATGTTGGCTCATCACTCCTCTACCTTGAACAGACATCTCTAGGACAAGAAGGGGCCAATTACACTGAAAGACTCTGTTTCTTATTAGTCTGAAATCTGAATGTGCAACATCTTTCACATCAACTCAAACTGAAGAGTTTAGTTCCAAAATGGGATATCCACCCTTCCAGAAAAAATTTAATCTTCTCTTACTAAATAACTAGTGGCACAAAATCAAAAATCAAAAAGTCACTGTTGAATTTTATACTGATGTAACATTTAGTCAGTTAACCAGTTAGTGTAATTGGCATCTAATTTGACAACTGATAAATGCTGGTTCCAGATTCTAAAATGTGAAGATTTTATGCGTTTCATTGTCTCATATAATAATAAACTGAGTATTTTTTGGGTTTTGGACATACAAAACAAGTTATATGAATATGTCACGTTTAGCTCTGGGAAATTGTGAAGGACAATTTTCACTATTCTCTGACATTTTACTGATAAAACAATTAACTGATGAATCAAGAAAATAATCTGCAGTTAATCAATAATAAAAATAATCATTAGTTTCAGACCTAAACTATTGTTTTTAATCTAATTTCTGGGTAAGCCTTACAAGATATTAAATGAACAAACCTATTTAGGATTTATTTAGGAAACTAGCCACTTATCAATTTTTCCACCACTAGTCTGAGTCACTACAATTAGAGTTAAAGAAAACTGTAGTTTTTGTGCACAGAGTTAAAAATCAAGTCTTGAACAAAAACTGAAATACAAACAAGGTGGAATGAGGGAACACATAAGTCTGTTGATAAGTCTACAATAGGCTCAACTATTAGTGATAATAATGACTCTCCTCTAATGAGGAAAGGCCCCAGTTGCACTACAGCTGTACGTTCTATACGTCTGTAAAAGTGCTCCAACCATAATCTATAATAATGCATAATCTAATAATTTACAACCATGTAAACTGTCATCATCTCTATCTGTCAACTGGACCTGAGAAAAGCTTCCTTCAAAAGGAAAATAAACTGATAAAGCTAATGCATAAACTAAATTTCAGATTTCTGCTTTTCACATTAGCTTTGGTCTTACAGTAAATATAAACCTAATACGACCCAAATTTTACCAAAGCTTTTGATGACCTAGAGCTGTTTCAGAGGCATACTGATGGATTACTGGACTGCAACATAACACATAACTGTGACGTGTCTTGTTAAAAGTTTAGCGGGGGACCTTTGTCCTTCCTCATGTTTGCTGTCAATCCGTAATCTGCTGTCAAATAAAGGAAGAAACACCCAAAACTACAGAAAAAAGTTGGGTTATAATTTTGTCTGACAAAATGGACCAGATCATCTATATTTTAGTAAAAAATAAAAATAAAACATTTAGTGCAATGTGGATATAGAGCATTTTGGAAAAGATCTCTTCAATTTTTTTTAATATCTATCATGTTTTGGGTGAGAGGAAGATAAGACCCTTACTGAGGACAATCTTCTGAATCGATAGGACACCAAAGAAACATCGCACATCAGGTCAGTTGCACATTAAGAGCCTCAGCTCCAGTCTGCAGTCCCAGTGCAGACCGCCACTATAAAACTGACTCCATGTTGTCACACATCTCGTGGTCCTCCAGGTTGTATATGAACTTTGTCCTGTTGACTGGGTTCTGGGTGATCTCCTTGCCCAAATTGTCCAGAGTCACATTAGAGGCAAAGAGTTCAGTGGGTGTGAGGTAACCCTCGCTGTTCTTAATGTATTTCCTGTAGTTCTTTCTCAAACACTGCCATGTGGTGGTGTAAAGGACGAAAGCTGATGACTTGAGGACGATGGCGATGCTGACATACAGATGCCTGTAGGCCACGTTGTCATACAGCATGCAGGCTCCCTTCTCGCCGCAGACGGAGCTCCAGAACAGGCAGGTGGAGTCGATGCCCATACCGAAGATCAGAGGGGGAGGGATGAAGCCTGGGGCAGGATGGCATTGTGGACAGACAGCAGGTCGAAAGGTCAAAAAGAGTAACAGTTTGAGTTCAGGTTGCCTTTATATCCACACAGACAGACTGATGAAATTCACTTCAACCAAGGGGAAAAATTGCTCTGACATTTACATCAAAGAGCAAAAGAACAGGGCAACAGCCGGCGGATAGCACAAACACAGCAGTGTGAGACATTTTACAGAGGGTATACCACCACAAATGAAGAACAAAGGATTGTTCTTCTCTAAATGTAAGATAGTAAGATAGACAGATAGTAAAGTATGCAGGAGGAAAATTTCTTACCGATCAGTCTCAGGAGCAGGAAAAGAACTCCAAGGGCGTAAGATTTAAGCTCTGGACTTACAGTTCTGAAAACAAAGAAACAACAATGTGTAATCTGATTACTGCATCTGAGCCACTGACCATCTGGTTGAATATGCAGAGCAAAACATTACATTAATATCCAAATCTAACACTTTTTAATTGTATTTAAATGTCTTTTTACCTGTGTTGCTTTTACATTCTGTCTTATTGCCTTTTCTGTTCTATGTAAAGCACTTTGAATTGCCTCGTTGTTGAAATGTGCTATACAAATAAACTTGTCTAAGCATGAGTTAGGGATTCAAGCAAGCTGGAGACCACAGAGCTGTATACCCTAAGACGACCCCAAGATGACCCCAAGATTAAAGGATAACTACAGTTTGTAACGACTTGGCTCATATTTTTGTAGTTTTGGCCATTATTTTGCCATACGGCAGCTCACACTTGAACCAGGAAGTCTTTGATCAGCTGGGACCCGTTTGTCTGTTTGTTCTTTTCTTGCATTTCTTTTAAGCAATGTTGCTGCTTTTCAGAATTGAATTTTGAGTCTCTAAAACGCTCGGTTATGCGATTCAGGCATCATGCAATTGGTTTATGACGGACATTCAGATCTCTTTCACACATCACATTACATATCATCTAATCTAATCTATATTTATCTTTATTACTTGGAATCTGGGGTGGAGTGAAAAAGTCAGCAGTGAGCTGTGAGCCACTCACAAATTCAGTGGCTGTAACGACCGTCTATTGAGCAGCTATTTATTCAAAAGTAGAGGGTGAATGAAATTTTGTTACATTTATTATTATTATTATTATTGTTATTATTATTATTATTATTCTTTTGAGATATTAGGGAGAGGGTATTGTGTTTTTTTTTCCTAAGTCAAGGGGAGGGTCAAAAGAAAATATTAATAATGCTGGGGAGGGTCTTGCTCTTATAAAACAAAATATAAAGATTCAGCCCCCCTCCTCACCCCAGTTACTTTCATACAGTCCCTTAGTGGTATGTTATTTTACCATCAGGAATGAACTACCAAAATATAACCCAAAGTGTAATAAACCATTATTACCTTTAATACACAGACAAATATGAGCAGCTTACTGTCTTAATGTTGGGTGATATCCATATGTTCTGTGCCTTAGTTGATACTTGTCATGATATATGACATAATGCTGTCCTGTGTGTCAGTTTTTCTCTGTAGCAGTGTCCCCAGGACACATCACTGCCCTACCAAACCACTGAAGCAACTGTGTCATTTTGCCCTTCATCAGCTATAAATGTCAACAGCTCCCTCTTGTGGGCAGTTCATGTATAACAGACAGGGTTCTTACCTGATCAGGATGATGACGGAGGGCGTCTGGGCCATCGCTCCGATCATGCTGCACACACAGATAACACATAGGAAGGTGAGGAAGGCCTGCTGACAACCTGGACTAGGACACTTCCCTGGTAAAGCCACCGCATCTTCACTGGTGCTGGATATACAGGTACAGCTGGTCAGGTTCTGACACAAAGACAGATGAGATATTGGTTATATTAGTGGTGGATAGAGTCACTGAAACACAAAGTAATTGTGTGAGGACTAAAATATGGGATATGAGAACAGAATGCAACAAACTTCTTCACTGCTTTACTTTAAAAATCTTGTAGACTTTTATATTACTGCTTCTGGTAAACACAGAGATAAGTGTGTAATCTCTATATCATCTTAGCGGCATCTTTTGTGAGTTTCAATGCACATCTGGAATATATGAATGTACAGTGCAGTCTTTTAGTATCAAGACAGTCACACATTTTCACTAAAATTGTGGGACTATTTGTAAAAATGGTTAAAATTTCTACAGGGTTCATCTGACATGGATGTAAAGAGTCTCAAAATAAAGCTGAGAGTCACCATTCACCTTATAATTATTGCTTCCTTTCAAAGCTAAAAGAGTTGTAGTACATGACCAAAACAACAAAAAAGTGTCACTGTCCTACCACAGAGAGAGTGCACTGCATGTACAGTACCAGTCAAAAGTTTGGACACACCTTACCATTCTCTTGAATGAGAATGTGTGTCATAAACTTTTGACTGGTACTGTCTGTATATGTATGTTTCTTATTCAACTCAGTTGGTCTCCACTCACTGGTTTGGTGCAGCCCGCAAAGCAGGCTGAGAGGTAGGTGACTCCATTGGAACCACAGACAGGGCTCACTGATGCTGTGTAGCAGTTACAGTTATTGATGCACGGAGACTCAGGTCGCTGCCAGGAATGCAATGTCCTGCAGAAGAGGTCAAAGGTCATTTTAGGAAGGGTACAGTTTATGTGCATTATGTTGCATTCACATCATATTGAAATAACCAGGTCAAAAAATTGGTTTATTGTTTTCTGTAGACAATTTGACTATGTAGACTATGTGCTAAAATTTCCAACTGTGATGCACTAATGACACTGTCATCAGTTGTAATGTCAAAGCAAGTGTTTTCTGACAGGGGTCAATTGCATAACAACAGAGGTGAAATACTTGTGGTTAGATCTGTTATGTGTCATATGAGACACTATATTACAGATATAAAGCATTGCTGATGACACATGAACCAGATTTTACTGTGGACCAGATATTACAGTACAGAGAAATGGTGGAAGACACAAGTGATTAAAAGCTATATCTAAACAAGAAACAAGTTGCAATATTGTTCAAGAAATCTCTCACAGATTCTGTTTTGACAACATGGGAGCAGCTCCTATTTTAAGAGCATTAGCATATTTTTTAGCATTTGGCATATTTGAAGTGCAAGTCATTCACAACTAGAATATGTTTCTTGTGAAACTGCATACAAGCCATTCAATGACTTATGAAAAATAACAGAAACACTAAAGTCGATGTAGCTCTTTGGTAGAAATTCTTGAAAAGTCTCATTCACATTAGTGGGTGTTCAATCTTACTCATTGCTGTAGGCGACTGTAACCCCAGCGACAGGCCCGGTGTCACAGCCCAAGAAGAGAAAAGAGACGTAGCACGCAGTGGACACCAAGTTGACCAGCATGGCCATGCGGACAGCGCCTAGAGCTGACAGATTTAACTTCTTAACCAGCAGCCCCCCAAGGAAGATTCCCAGACAGGCACAGGGGATGGCTGTCATACCTGGAGAGGGAAAGACAAGGACGTCCAGTTTCCTCAGGAATTTTTACTGGCAGAGGAGGCTTCTGTACTGCTTAAATATAGTCATTATAGTTCTTCACTGGTTAGTTTGGATAACCTGACTACTTTAAATTAGGAAGATAAAGAGGGCAAAATAAAAATAAGACATGAAAATTTACCAAAAATTTTAAATATATACAATAGACAGGTGACAAATTAAAGGAAAAACCTGAATAAATAAGTGGAGAAACAGGACGAATGCAGATGCTTTCACAAAAGTGCACTGCATGGTACAATTAAGCAATTAACATCCAATCATGCTCTGTCGCATGTAGAAATGCTGAGCAGGCCCAGTTGATTCTGATTTTGTATCAAGATGGCAAAAGGAAAGGATGTAAGTGACTTTGAAAGAGGGTTGATTGTTGGGGCACGAATGGCAGGAGCTTCAGTGACAAAGACTGCTCAACTGGTTCGTGTTTAATAGGAACAGTGACTAAAGTGACATCTGCATTTAGATCTATGAGAAAGACATCAGTAAACAGGCTCGGAAACTGTGGTTGACAGCGCACATTTGATGACCGTGATGCTTGTTCATTAGTGCGATATGTAAGGAAAAATAGAAAAGCAACACTTCCTCAGGTGAATAAGAATGTCAATGCAGGACGTGATCAGACTGTGTCAGCAAAGACAAATATATATACATATATATATATATATATATATATATATATATATATATATATATAGCAAGGTGGCAGTGCATAAACCCCTCATTACAAAGATGAATGCACATTTGAGAGTCCAGTGGTAAAAAAAAACACAGGCACTGGTTTACAGAGATGTGGAAAAAAGTGATATGGTCAGATGAGTCATCTTTCACCATATTCATGACAAGTGTGTGAGTGTGTGTGTGGCACTAAGAAAACGGTACAGGCCTGAATGCTGGACCCCTACAGTGATGGGATCCGTTGGCTCTGTTATGCTGTGGGGGGCATTTTGCTGGCATGGTTTGGGTCCACTTGTCCCCTTAGAGGGAAGGGTCACTGCAAATCAGTATAAAGTTGTTCTGAGTCATCACCTTTAACCTATGATGAAATATTTCTATCCTGATGAGAGTGGTCTCTTCCAGGATGACAATGACCCAATTCACTGGGCACAAGGGGTCACTGAATGGTTTGATGAGTATGAAAATGATGTGATGTGCTATGACCTTCACAGTCACCAGATCTCAACCCAACTGAGCACTTATGGGAGATTTTGGACCAACGTGTTAGACAGCGCTCTCCACCACCATCATCAAAACACCAAATGAGGGAATATCTTTTGGAAGAATGGTGTTCATCCCTCCAGAAGAGTTTCAGAGACTTGTAGAGTCAATGCCAAAGTGCATTGAAGCTGTTCAGGCGGCACATGATGGCCCAACACCTCATTAAGACACTTACTGTTGGTTTCACTTTTTATTTGTCACTCGTCTGTATGTAAAACAAAAACCTGATTCTCCACCTGGACAAGTTAATGACCTGCCTACCTAGCAGCTGATTGGCTGAGGAAGTGGTAAGGTTGAACTGCTGCTCCAAGTATTTGCCCAGGAAGGCGGCAAAGCCAGCAACCACAGCAATCTCCATACAGGCTGCCAGCGTGATGCAGCTGAACACCGGATTAGAGAGTAGGTGCCTGGTTACCCGGGGGATTACTGCATCAATGGAGAAAATATGGAGATAAATAGAGGTGTAGAAAATAAGGATACGTGGTAGGAAGGAAGAGAGGACAGCAAAAGTGATAATTTGTAAAATTTTTAGATATTTCATTAACCAAATCTTATTTATTCATCACTCAGTCGCTCATCACTTACCTCTCAGATGTTCACACACTGAGAGTCCACTGTTCATATCAAAGCCATGAATGGCCCCGTTGGGTTTGGAGCCCTGGTACTCCAAGGTCAGGGAAGAAGGCAGCATGGCCTGCTCACTCTCCCCTCCACCGTCCATATCCTGCTCGTCCAGCGCCTGGGGGAAGCCGAACATGAAGAGGGCCGACAGGAAGAGTAAGGCACCGCAGAGAAGGAAGCCGCCCCACCAGGCCCCGATCCAGCGAGGGTCATCTGGGGTGATGTCCAGCTTACCTGGAAAGGAGGTGGGGAAAATTTCACAGTTGTTAATGGAGATGAAGACTATCATAATTTTAAAATAAAAACATACGCAGCATCACAAGCTGTCATGTGCACACGGACAATAAAGGCAACATTTAATATATTTCTGGATGTTATCTCTTTTTTATAGTTTTTATTGTGGTATAATATTGTATCATTCTTATTTATCCCAATAGGGTCAATACACATATAACTATTGAAATAACAATATTCAAACATGGCTTTCAAGAAATACAAAGAAAAAGCAAATTCATACTCACTGGTGTCGATGAAGACAGCATCAACATAAACTTTGGTACAGACAGAACCTAAGATGAAGCCACAGGCTGGCCCGAACACTAATGTTGAAAATAAAATACCTGCAAGACAGAGAGACAAAAGAACAAAAATTCAACAATCAAACAAAAAGTTATGTTACATAAAGTTATGTATTTATTTACTTTATTTTATTTTCATTTTATTTTGAACAAAAAAAGAAGCAACAAAATAAAAATATATAAGCAAGAAAACAAAACAAACAAAATCATAAGTAAACATATATATCAAAATCCCAGTAAACAATTTAAATGAGGTGCTCCATGCATGAAAACTCAACTATCCACCATCAATGTCCACGATACTCATCTCTATCAAATCAAACAAAAACTAAACATTCAAACAACAAAAGAACAAATCAATCAGGTTTGAAACAAACAAAACGTCATAAATCCATCTCATATCTGTTCAATATATTATTATTATTATAGTCATATTATAGTCTGTAATTTAATTAGTGTTCCACATGTTTTCATTTCTTCACTGCAGTTGTTCGACACATTAACTCCTTTGATTGTGACACAAGTTCCTCTCAGGTCATGTTTACTTTCTCTCATTTGAAACAGCCCTTGGATACTGTTTGGTAATTGTTGATTTTTTACTCTGTACATGATTTTGGGCAGTTTTGAAGTAAACCAGATCTTTAAATTTTAGTGCTTTTAATTAAATAAAAGTGGGTTTGTTTGTTCTCTGTAAGTAGTTTTGTTTACGATTCTGGCTCTTTTTTGAAGGATGAAGATTGGATTAGTGTTTGTTTTATATGTATTTCCCCACACTTCAACACAGTAAGTTATATATGGGAGTATAAAGGAACAGTGTAAGGTGTATAGAGAAGCATGATTTAGATGATCTTTGGCTTTATATAGCATTGCAATTGACTGTGATATTTTAACTTTAATATAATTTATATGTGGCTTCCAACATATTTTATTATCTATTATCACTCCAAGAAATCTAATTTCAGTCACTCTTTCGATTTCTGCAGTTTCCTGAGTTTCTTATTTGAGTTATTTGAACGATTACCAAAGATGATAAATTTCGTGAGAAAAAAAACTGGAAACCTAGAAATTAGCAAACGAAGTGCATTTCACCTCAACTCTCAGCAGAGGGCAGCATTGTATCAACAATGTAAAGAGTTTATTCTCAGGTCCTTTTATCAAATATGTGGTAAGATGGAGCTTCTCACCAAAGAGTGCACTTCTCTGTTGTTAAATCCACTGTATGATTGGGGACCAAATGTATTCTATTCAAGGAAAGATTAAGTATTCAACCCATGCCAAGGGACTTTAAATCTCATCAGATGTCTCCCACTGACAGATTTATTCACTGTCACTGTAATATGCAGCTCATAGGTTGCACAGCATAATTGATCTAAGACTAGATTATCCAGCAGGATCATAAATAATCAAGCAGGAAATGGGCTCTTAGTGTAAGAGCAGTGGGGAACCACTGATACAGCGGCTCTGGTTGACTTTCTCTTGTATGGAAAGCTGCTGTGCTTTGGCCCAGAGGCTGAGAGGTTTCCAATAAGCAGCAGTAGACTGTACAGGACTGTGTGTGTGTGTGTGTGTGTGTGTGTGTGTGGATGTGAAACTCAGTTATCCATGCTGGTGGTAGGTGGAACAATAGGAGCAAGCTCCAGTGGCCTCACTGTTAATAACAGAGCCCAGAGCAGAGAGGGCTGCTCCCTCCTCACTCTCTGAGAGATGCAGTGATCGGTGCTGTGATGATCACCAGAGTTACATTCAACAGCAGAGTGGAGATATCATGTTTCACAGTGCTATCGATGCATTTCTATTGTTAAAGACTCCATAATACATTCATAAGTCAGAGAGAAACACTGTTTCAGTTCAGTCACCATTGGAAAACCAGTTCTGTTTCAGATTTTTTTTTTATATCAAACATATTTTTTGACACATTTTGGATCTGACAGGAGTATCGGCCTTTTGTCCAATCACCTAAACAAGTATAATTAATAACTCTAATCACTCAGAAGCTCTAACCCAACTAAATCACATTTTATTTTCTTGTTCTTGTGAAAAGGTATACACTTATCATCAGCAGTTAATGTAAGTCTGGGCTGTCCACATGCTTTTGTAGAACCTCAACAGAAAAACACCAAGTTTGGTTTCATTTGCATAACAGTAGACTATACTGCTGTTAAAATCATCAAGATCATAATATCATCGATACAGAAAGTAATTATTGCTAGTGTAAATCCAGATACAACTTGCTGTGAATGCAAAAATACAGATTTTATAATTTTCACTTTTTTACACTAAATTTTGAGTTTCCTTGAAAACAAACAAAAGTTCTGTTTACATTCTGTTTTAATCACCTAAATGCATTGTGTGTCTCCTTGAGGTCTAACAAACATGTGGAATGCATTTCCTTCTCATAAAACATTTGCAAAGCTGATTTATCAAACATTTTAAATCATGCATTGTATATTCATGATTTCTAACTTGCTGTTTCTTTCTTCACTGCCATTGTTGGCACACTACTACGTGTCTTTGCACATTTTTCAGGAATGTGTATTGCATCACACTCATGCATGCGCATAACGAAAAAAAAACGGTAAAAACTAGATACTAGAGGTCAACAACTCCACAGGGTACCTTTAACGTTTGTGTCCTTACATTAGAGTAGCCCAGTATGATTTGCTAAATCAGGATCCATATATAACGTGTGTGTGTGTGTGTGTGTGTGTGTGTGTGTGTGTGTGTGTGTGTGTGTGTGTGTGTGTGTGTGTATAAATATATCTGAATCCTTGGGAAGTGGAAGGTCGACAAATACAGTCAGACAATGTCAATGAGCAGACAATATAAAAAAAAAACTAAAGACATACTGTAGCACAGACAGACAGAGTAGGACAATAGTCCTCTAACAGTAGTACAGTACATACTCACACACATTATTCTTGCACTTAGACACATTAGACTGTGACAGCTCAGTCAGACTCATGTGCTCTCTGACCAATAGTCAACCTCGCTCTCTCTGACTTTATCTGTCAGTTAGATGCATTATGTTCATTTCAGCAGAGTCACTGATGCCGGCGGGGCTGAAGTCAGGTGACAGAGGAAGTCTGAGGTTACAGCCGGGACAACTCAAATGCCGGGACAACTCAAACACCAACCAATCTGAAACCTCCTACGTCCAACTCTGCCTTCTGCTGGGGTCAAATCACAGACAAACGTGGGACAACACAACTAATCCATAATGTATGTGATGCAGAGAGGCTGGCACACACACAAACACACACACACACACACACACAAAACATGGCTGTGAACCAGCAGAAAATGTTGGGTCCAAGCCAATCTAATCTACACTATACACCAAAACTCGATACTCTCTAAACTTGACTGTGTCCCCCCACATGGGACGACAGTGAGAGCCTGGAGTGGCTTTCAAAGTGAAACAGCTGATGACAATAGCAGCAGTACGCATGATGATGGAGAGTTAGCAGTGAGATTTGTGGTGCCGTGAGAAAAGACAGAAAGCTCATAATCCTATAGCAACAGCTGCTAGACACCCATCAGGAGAAGCATTCAGGACTGATGCCAGTCTGTTGTTTGGACTCAACAGTTGGTACATTTTGAAGCCATTTCCTTGGAGACACGACTGCATAAGACTGCAGGTTCTTGGCAGTGCTGGATGAATGCATGCAGTGAGGTAACCATATAGTAAAACTAGTTTATAGGTAAAATGATGTACACTGTTTGATTATTGTGTTTTCTTCACTCTTGTATTTGAAAGTAAATGTGCATAGTGTATTTCTGCTGAATAATGTTTCTAAATATTATTGCGTAATTATAATAATAACAGTTTTAAAGAGTTATTTGGCAGATGACTTGGAGTTGAAATTTTAGTGAGAGTGAGTGTGATTAAATTTATGGATTGTGCTCTCTACAAGATTTTTGCTTTCAAATTTACTAATTATATTAGATTAAATATAGTGGGCAGTTTATGTGTTAGGGGTGCTAAAACACAGTTAAATTGCTTAAAATTGTCTAAACAGGAATTCATTTTCTATAGTGATAAAAAAATTGTACTGTCATTTAAAAAAACATATTTTAAAACAGCTCATGTGATTTGTATAATTCCTCTTCAGAAACCTTATGTAATATATTTTGTGCAAATATAAAAGCTGTAATATTCATTTAACTAAGCTTGACTTGGCTGCTGTGGAGTTTTAAAATTACCATAGAAAAGTTTTGAGTCATCGTAATCCGACAAATCCATCCTGAGAAATGTCATGCGATTTTAATTTTAGTAAAAATGAAAAAAAACAAACATGAGGACACAAAAATTGCTGTTTCATAATTTGACAACTTTAGCTGACAACAGTGACATCATTTTTTATTGTTTCATTAGAATCCTGATGTGCATTTGATGTATGTTTTGAAGCACATGAATTACAGAAAGATTGTTTTAATTGATTTGTTCAGCACTGGACTTTTTATTACTCATTAGAGGCAGAATATAAATCTCTGCGGACCTATTGACTTTGCAATGATTGCAGTTCTGCCTCAGTGTGGATGAAAGCTATGGATGTTTTCAGTGTCTTCAGCTGAGCACAACACTCCTGCAAGCACACTTGATTAGCAAGGCAGGGAAATAATGTCTGAATATTTGAAGACATCCCTTTTTAAAACAATATAACTTACAGTATATGCAAAAATAAAACAACAATATTACATAAAATTCATCATTAAATAACAGCAGTCTATACAAAATAGACTTTCCTATATATCAAATTATCTTTTACATCTATTTGTTAAATATTGTGCTGTCAGTCATTTTTAAAAAGTTTATTTTGAAAACAAATTCTTAATTTGTGATTGCTGACAGGATGAACTGAATGTCACAGATGTTTGTGCTGCTGTACTCAGAGAAACGATCAGCAAGTACAAATTAAAGTTTCTTTTTTTAGGTTAAAAACATAAAATCCAGTGTAACACTAGAAGAAGAACCTCACCAGAAAAATGCAAAAGGCTTAAAAAGGCAGAGAAACTTTCAGCGGAATGCAATCTGACATCCAAGATAAAGATCTCAATCCCACAATATTTTAGAAATACATGTTGAAGTACAGTACATGCTGTGCACTATAAAATGTTTCCAAAATATTTCCAAAGAACCTTCCAAGAAACAGGCTTTTGTTGTTCTCTTTTGACGGTATTTAATCTCCGAGTGTCGGGCTGTGTCTAAGTGCTGGCAATGAACTTAGACATAAGACCAGCATGAGATAAAGCTCAAGGTTATACAGTCCCGCTGGACAACAAACTAATGGAAGATCCATTTATTTCTTCCAGTGCTCTTATTCCATTAATTAATTAATCCATTAATCTGACACAAGGCTGTCTGTGCCAAAGTGACTTTGTGTGACATGAAGCTGGGTGACTGAAACTAATTATAAGAGAAATGTATAATTCACAGGATCATCTTCAAAGTACAAAAGCTCTGGGAAGACTTAAGAGCTTGAGAGATAACTTAGATATCCATGTAAAACTCTGGCAGCTCGGTCTTTGTCTGTCTGACCCAGCCATTTGGAAATGGCAGGTAGAGACACTCCACTTAAGCCGAGAGCTAGGAGAGGATTTGACAGCTCCTCCTTAAAGTACTGTCAGACTGTAGACAGAGGTAGCTTTAATGCTGTATATACACAGGTCTGCAACTTGGCTGGATCCCAACAGTGTCTGAGGGTTTTGACATAATGAGACCCAATTCAGGACAATTTCTGAGTCTACACTGAGGACGGGTTTGTTCCTAAATTAAAAGCATTTGTATTAAAGATTACTACAAATGTTTGTCATATTGCAGAAATTCTGCTCTTTGGAGATTTGGCTGTTGTGAGTTGTATTGTCCCACTGTGACAGATCACATGACACTATAGACAAAATTATATAATATAAATATATTGTGTGTTCCACCTCATGTACAAAACAAACAAAAAAAAAGATAAAAATCTTAGAGTATACTGCACTCATATACAACACTACCACAAACTACAGCCTCAGATATATCATGGTTAAATAACACATCTTGGACACACTGCCAACAAAAATCTCAAGTTTCACAAATGTACTATTTATTGCAGGACAGTTGTATTGTTTTGCAGTACAATCAAGGCTTTAGCTGGGATATTTTCCCCCAATGCACACCCCTCATCGAGAAGATGGTCTCCACATTTTTTTTCATATTTTAGTTGATATTTATTTAATTTAGTCAACTGATCCATTATATTTCCTGTAAATTTTATTTCCCAGCGTGAAGGTCTAAATGCTGTAATGCTGTTTCAAAGCCTTCTTCTCACCGGCTGAAATATATTCTAGTCAATTCTTTATTTATGTATCTATCTATGATCCATCTATCTATTTCATTTCCCATCTTATCTTACCTAATTCATTTATTGGCCTTAAAGTAGTTCCATTAAAATATACTAGTCTACTAGTCAAGTCTAAAAATGCTGTAATCAGCCTATAAATGACCAACCATGTGTATGTTTTTAACTGAAGAATGAACTGTAATGTACTAATGTAAACTCATGACCTCAATGGTTGCTACAGACCTGATCACAATGCACAGGGAGTTCTATTTTTATGATTACTTAGTGTATATTTAAAACCAGGAATGTAGTGGAGGGTAGCCTAAACCCCCAAATAACAACATAAATCAATATAAAATGTAGTCAGTGTTTATGATAGTCATCATTTTTATGTTTAATACTGTTATATTTTGTCTAATGAAAAACCAAAATAAATGATTACATACTGAGAGGTGATGCTGGCCTAACATGATGCTAATACTGTCTGTTCTGTATCCAGCAGGAATGAATGCAGCAGAGACAAGGTCACACTGTATGAGACAGGCCTCTCCTACCTGCTCACACAGACAGCGCCTGAATAATTTCTCAGTCAGACTCACATTATGGCACAGTTCGATCACTGGCACTTTGTTTCCTGACAAAGGTGCTCATAAAAGGTGCACATATAAAACAACCTGGGCCGGTCTGAACGGACAGTGTGTGCTGAGTCAGCGTCCATTCCTTCCTCTGCTGTCCTACGGAGGAAGAGTAATAACTCCACTGGAGTAAAAACATTTTGCTGCAGTGGACTCAACTTTCAGCCTCACAGCGCTTCATTACACGCATTACAGCGATGAATAGAGGCTAAGATATGAGGAAAGAAGAGAGATGCTGACCCAACGGCTGCAGAGCTGGTCTCCTCAGGGTCCTTGGACTGCTCTTTTCCTTTACTCTCCTTTACTGCAGGTTACTGTGCTGTTATTTCTGCTGTATTGTTGATGTCATTTAGCACGGTGCTGCAGGTCTTAAACATTCCTATTGTTGTCCAGCTCTGTTTGAGGTACTTTAAATCTAATGTAAACCTTCACACTAACAACAAGACTAACAGCCTACAGCCATGTTAGCCACTCTGTGAGGCTGTATAGGCATAGCAGTGCTGTTGAGCTAAATGAGCATTTAACATACAACTAACACGCTCACGACAACATACTGATGTTTAGCAGGTATATGGCTGGAACATGATTAGTTTTGTAGGTATTTGGTCATAAAACAAAGTATTGGACAAATGAGGGGATCATCAGTTCATTATATTCATCATAATTCTTTGTGACATGAATGTCTGTATCAAATTTCATGGCAATTCATTCAAAAGTTGTTGACGCATTTCACTAAAAACCCCAAATTTCAAACTCACAGTGGCACTAGAAACCAAACTTAACCAAAGTCATTAGGAAACATTGTTTAGGATCCATGGACCAGTCTGTACCACATGTTGTGCCAGTCCATTGTAGATGTTGAGATATTGCACTGGATATGTGAAAACTTTGAATTGCTGGTGGCGCTAGAAGAAAAGTCAAGAGATCACCAAAGACTTAAGGCGTCATCCTCCAGGGACCTGGGAAATCTGCCTTTGTAATGTAGTAAACAAATGTGAATGTATGGAAGCTGAGTAAAGCTGGAGGTGTTTCCTGAGTCAATACACTGTAGTGTTGCTGTGGTGCTTACAAAGGACCAGCCTGTAGACTGTGTAGCAAAACAAGATTTACTTCTTCCATTAGCAAGATACAAACATTTACACAGCACCACATACTGAACCCCATTAAGGGGCAAAGAAGAAACTATTTGGGGCAACATTACTGTAAAAAAAAGACACAGTACATGAATGCTCTAACTGAAAAGCTGCTTTACTGTTATAGGCTCTGTGAGCAATACAATAGAAGGTTAGTTGCCTTCGCCTGGAGTATCAATCAAGCAGTAGACAGCAATCAATAATCCAATTACAATCCGGCTCAGACATTATAGTCAACAGGGCTCAAGAGCAGGTTTGTCTTTTTGTATGATGCAATTTTTCCCTTCAGTCAGGAAAGTATTACAGTATATAAAATAATCTAAGCCATGGGTCAAGACTTTCAATATCAAATAGACAGTGACACATTTTGTGATGGATACAGTATGCACACATACACACACACACACACACACACACACACACACACACACACACTGTACATGTACTGGTGCTGCAGTTTTTAGCACCATGGCTCTATGGATGTAAATGTGGGTCGGTCAGCCAGTCAGTCAACCACTGCTGGATGGATTCACATGAAATATTGTACACACATTAATGGTCAAGTCTACAGATGTTGGTGATCCCCTGACTATTTTGTCTGGCACTTAACATAATGTTGACATTTTTGATTTTTGGTGAGATATCTTAACAAGTAGGATGAATAAATTGCCATTAAATTTGATACAGACTTTCATATTCCCGAAGGAATTAATTTGACTTTTCCCCTGACTTTTCATCAAGTCAAAAAAACCCTGCAAAACTAATGACATTCCCATCAGCCTCAGCTGTGCATTGTATTTAGTGCTAATTAAAAAATGTATAAGATCGTGGACCAGGTAAACAGTATACCTGCTTAACATCAGCATGCTAGCATTGTCACTGTAAATATATGAGCATGCTGACATTAGCATTTAGCCCAAAGCACTGCTGGCTGTACACTCTCAGTCTCAAGACTCTCAGTCTTGTTTCAAAGACTATTTCCCAGTTTGTCAGTCTCAAGCTCTTGACTCTTATTGCTTGACTCATTATTGCTTGTGCTGCAGTGTATCACTGCTGCATTACTACAAATTTTAAATCTATTTTTGTTTTCCTCTCAGCTGCCAGAAGGCACAAGCACAAATGATCTGATGGCCAGCTGACTGGAAGAAAAAAGTCTCTGTTTCTTTTTACCAGCTTGCTGCCTGCTCTGCTGCAAACATTGATTAGGACACACACACACACACACACACACACACACACACACACACACACACACACTAAGTGAAAGCCTGCACAACATTTGAGAACAGGTTGCAGTACTGAAGCAAAACAGATACATGACAGATGCATGCTGGGGGAACTCTGCCATGACAACTGTTAAGTGTTTCCTGGTTCGCTCTTGAGTATTCCCAGTGTCCTCAATCTCTCATTCAGGCAGTATTGATCTGTTCGGGGTGAAGATGTGGCCACAACAGAGCAGCCTCTCCGTCTGTCATCTGGTTTGTTAGCGAGCCCGTAGAGAGCTGCTTCTTTAATATTTAATAATTTTGGTTAGATGTTTGCTAAACAACTCCTAACTGCTTCTCTGTCACGTTGCATAATTCAGGGGGTTTTTCTTACAATGCAACTGTCTTCACACGCCAAGCTCGTCAAACAACGCCACCGCCTAGAGACTGTGAGAAGGAAGCAGCAGAAACACTAAGAAGCACTACAAACACATAACACATACAGTACGCACGATACATACTGTATAAAGAGCAGGCTCCATGCAATTACCAAGCCACAACAGACGGCCCAGCAATTACATTGTAGGAGGTAACCATGACAATCAACAAGCCTGGAATTGTCAAAAAAACAGAGAACAGAGAGGGGGTGGTGGAGCGAAGAATAATAGACTATCTGTAAGTGTCAAAGGAAGAAGCTTAGGGGATGTTATGAAAGAAACAGCTCCTTATGGACTGGCAAAGGCTGTGCTGCACAGGACACACAACAATGGCCATGATACCAACTCACACAGGAGGTATCTGTCCAAAATGCTATGTATGCAAATTTCCAAACTAAATAGCCCTCAAGATTGAGAAAAATGGAACAAATTGTGCTACTTTTTAAAGGACTATAGTTAGAAAATGTCCTTGGTTGACTGTCAGATCCAGTCCATTACAGCGCTAACAGGGACAGACAAACACAATCACATTTATACGTAGAGGCGATTTTGGTTCCTAAAGTAATGTTTTGACTTTCTGGATCATGCATCTTAACGCTGTGAATACCTTTGGATTATTCTACAATAGATACAACATCAGACATCCAGTACAAGTTGGTTTCTAGCCAAGCAGAGGGTAAGGTGGGTTGTTGGGTGTTGTGCTAGCCTCATTTGCCCTCCTTCCTCTCCTCCATCCCTTCCTCCCTCCCTCCTTTCCTCTCATCCACACTGAGTGCTGCTGGCAGAGACTGTACAGATCCAAACATGTACAGAACAGCCACAGGCCTTCTCACACTGCAAGAGGTCTGCACTGAGACACTAACAGGGACAATGCAACTCGCCAAGGACTAAGAGAGAAGCCTGTGAGGGGGTACAACTGGCCACATGGTAGCCAGCAACTAGCACAGTATTATAATTTGTAAGTGTCTTTTTTCTTTCCATAGAGGCAAATCAATGACTCCACCAGCAGAAGAGATAGAACAACAGAATAATATTTGATAAAGACTGACAAAAACTGAAGTTGTGCTTTAAATTACTGATGTATCAGCACATGTACATGTACGTTATTATACAATAAGTACTTGTCATATCCAGTTGGAAAATTTGCAGCTGAGTGTGAACAACAATAAACAGAGATGCACCAATATAACATAACAACAACCAATAATTACTGATAACATTACAATAGCATTAGTCTTGTATTTGCAAAAATGTGAGGAGGACAGTAAAGGCTAACCCTTTAGACTGAACATTTATTTTTCCACTGTCAGCTGAAATCATCAAATTTTATCTTTTTAACAGGCTGCAATGCATTTACATTAATCCCAGAGGACACCGTGAGGCTGGAGAGTTCCAGATTAAACGTAGAATATACAGTATCCAGCATGTATTGCAATCTTGCGTACATACTTGTTGTCTCCATTTACAGTCACAGAAGAACCGCAGTCATTGTGGGAAAAGGCTCCACATTATTGGATCTAATTATCAGAACAACAATAACTAAAATTTCTCATTAGTCAGAGAATAATATATTGCCACCAATATATTCTGCACCTTTAAAAATAGGAAGGTTAATCAATTACTGTTTATAGATGAAAATATGAATTAGTATGAAAAAGTGAGATTTTCTGTGCTTCACACTAACATCATGAGCACAAAAGACTATACTTTCTTTCTTTAGTAATAACGAGTGTCTCTCTCTCTCTCTGCCTCTCCATCTCCCCAGATGGAGCTCTGCTGCTCGCAGGTTGCTGAGCGGTGAGAGGAACAGGAATGGCACACAGCCTCAGTGTCGGTCTCTGCACTGTTGCCTTGGCAACTTTGGCAGACGGGATGTAATGTGTGTTGTGTTGACCTCTTGGTTTCTGTTGTGAGCATAACCACACACTTCTGCTGCTGGTCACTGAGCATTTGGGAATAAGTTGGGAATAAAATGCTTTGCTCAAGGGCACCTAGCGCAACCAAAGCTTTTGAATCAACCAGGGAAATACTGAATCATGAATATGATTTGGAGACACAAGACTGCTTCTATATCCTCACTTCCTTATTTTGTCATAGCACCCAATATCTTTAAACTCAGCACTGAGCCGAGAGGAAATTTGCGGAAATGGGGCTACAACCAAATTTGGGTCAATCTATCTATATCCATATGGCATGGATTAGTCACTGAAATACTTAGAAACAGAGTAGTGCATGACACTATTCAGCAAAGAAGAACAAACAATAGCCCAAGTATTGAAGGATTCATGCCTTCCCGCTCACACACAACGTTTATTAAACATGTTAGTTGTGTATTTGCATCCACAAGCTAAATATCTGGGCAGGACAAAACCAAATTTAATACAGAGCTGTTACTAATGATGAAAAAAATCAAGACATAAAATTTGGTGTGCTTGTAGTCGGACAGTTGAATGTATTTGTAATACAAAAATTAAAACAGCAAAAGTGTTACTGCATCATTTGTAATGTGAGGTGTTCATAAGCACCACAATGACACCAAGATCTGGACAGAAAACAAAGAAAACCAGATATAGTATGAACAGACATAATGTATACACACCAAAACACCGTCAGTAGATTCCAGTATAGTAATACTAACTCTATTGACCAAAATGGTCGCTGCAGTTCACAGAAGCTTCCACTTGTTCTGACACTAGTATCTGGTTTCTCTCTTTGAGACACCAGTAGTAGTGTTTTACATCTCTGGTTTGTTTGAAATAA
Source organism: Thunnus thynnus (assembly GCF_963924715.1). Taxonomy (NCBI): domain Eukaryota; kingdom Metazoa; phylum Chordata; class Actinopteri; order Scombriformes; family Scombridae; genus Thunnus; species Thunnus thynnus. The sequence goes on along the minus strand of NC_089517.1, from coordinate 32,594,965 downwards.
AAAGAATAGCTAGTTAGGTAGTTGGTGGGTGAGCAGCAGGACACAACGTGATTGAAAATGTTAAAGAAAATAGTGCCATCAACAGAAACTCTTGCTCCATTAACCTGTTAAGTGACATTGTCCCACCTCTTTAGCCTTGGTGGCATTAGTTTCAGCATCACTTAACTCATTCTGACTTTTTGGTTGTAAAATTTAAAGATTACCCTTTTAAATGAGACCAGGGTTATGACTGTAATCAAAGGGGTTGAAGAACAGTAACCTTCTTATTGTTCTTGTGCACAAAAATTGGCTGCCTGGTAAGAGGTTAACTGAAAACCCATGGACAAAGACATCATATTACTGGAGACACTGACTGACAATTGATCTCTGGGACATTCAATGTATTACCACCACAAAACATCAGCACTTAGCTTAGAGAATATAGATATATTAATTATGGACTAACAGATTACTGTAACATCAATGAGCTTTAGTTTAATATAAGTTTGTGATCTTATAATTCTAAAATGAGCCTCTGTGATCATTAAGGGGAGTTGATCATTTAGTGCACATGTGAATGATTAACATCACAATCATTCAATTATGGCAACATAATCATCCCATTTATTTTGATTGATACTGTGTGGAGATGTGATACTTATTCCATTAGATTTAGTATTACTTCCTGCTAACTGGAACCTTAAATGCAGAGCCTGAAGAAATCAAACAGTGCTGTTGTTGTTTAGTTCAGGGAGCAAACAGGGATCAGGGATCTTCTTTAGTGTTTGCTGTTTTGTCTCTGGGACTAGTTCTAAATCACACTCTTCCTCGAATATTAGCTGTAAATTTCAGTTTAACCAGAGCCAGTGTTTTTTTTGGGATGTTGTAGTCAATATTATCTACTGCATAAATTCTTTCACCCCCACCCGTACACTCCATCTGCTGGTGTGGAACGACGGACATCTGGTGTCATTGAGTCTGTTGGCTTTGCACCCAGCACCATATTCAACAGCCTTTCAGAAGATGCAAAATTTGATTTAAATGACAGTATATTAGAGGGCTAAAGAGATCATTCCTGACAAGATATGTACATCGGCAGTCATGTGTCCTGTCAAAGACCCCAAAAAGACCACAATATGATAGACCAACATAGAGGAAACCACTACCACTGTCGAGGTTAGCGGTCTCGTCACTTTAACTGTTACTACTGATACTACTTAACAATAATAGAGGCGGAAATTACAAATCCCTTCACTGATCAGAATAATTTAATTCCGTTCAAATCAAAGATTTATAGTCACTGATGCAGTTCATTTTTAAGATAAGCATTTGCATCACTGTTCAACACACATGAAGAAAGAAATAGTTTGACATTTCAGGAAATATGCTTTTTCACATTCTTGGTGATAGTTAGATGAGAAGATAGATACCACTCTCATGTCTGTACGCCAGATATGAAGTTAGAACTGACAGGCAATTAGCTTAGCTTAGCACAAAGACTGGAAGCAGTGGGTAATAGCTAGCTAATTGCTAATTTCCTGCTGGATCTGGCTTCATATTTAATTTACAGACATGAGAGTGGTATTGATCTTCTCATCTAACTGTCAGCAAGAAAGCAAATAGGAGTTTTTCTTATAATGTTAAACTATTAAACTATGTGCTTAACCATTAAGCACATCAGTAAGCGATTGTGCCACTCTTTATGATGTTGTAAGGTGCTGTTTCTGATGTTCAGTCTCTGTTTCCAAATAAGTTTAGTGTGTTGCTTGCTCAAAAATTTCCTTCAGCTAAGTATAAAACTAGATCTATATATTGCTGAAAAGGTGAATAACTCAGCAACCACCCATCTACAACACATGTATTGCCATACTGTAGACTATATCACGACTGAGCTGACATCAGCAGTGATGGGAGCTAAAATGCAAAAAGCTGTTGATTAAATCAGTTATGGTGGTGTTTCAGCTTAAGGATTCAGTGTTAAAATTTAGTTTCCTGTCAAACATACAGACAATCTGCTTTGCTGTATCAGCTGTGCAGTAGCTCAGTGCTACTCACCTATATACAGTGAGGAGTCCTTCCTATGGACATGGTCGTCAATGTAGGACACTCCCAGAGGCTGGACAGGTGTGGCTCCGATGCCCAGCAGAACCTGGGCTCCGATCAGCAGAAGGTACATCATGTTGGTGTTGGCTCGGTTGCCACATTTAAACCCAGAGTCTCGGTTTTCTGACCTGGTGATGTTGGAGCAGACATCCCTGCCATCCTCAGCATGCCACGAGTCCCCGGCCTCATACTCGTACTGATGAGTCAGGAACTCAGGCAGGGCTGACAGCAAAGCCCCCAACGCCATGACGATCCCACCGCAGCCAATCAGGCGGGGCCGGTGGGCCTTGGCGCCAAAGTAGCTGACGAACAGGATGAGGGCCAGGTTGCCGATTTCAAAGCTGCTGGCAATGACGCCCACATCGGCACTTTGGAGGTTGAAGCGTCTCTCCAGAGTGGTCAGAACACTTACCTGGTGGAGAGAGAGAGAGAGAGAGAGAAAGAGAGCAAGTGTTATAAAGTGCTTTTACAACTAGCAGCCATTTACAACTGCCAGTGACAGCATGCCAACCTACTAACCTTTTAAAACAGGTTTACACACTTGATTCTATGTAGCTTCAATACTATTAATTGCTGTAATTATTCTCACCTGTTTCAACCTGACAGAAATATACATTTTATTATTTTCCATTTCATTTAAATGTATAAAATAATAAGGTCAGGCATTGGGCTTCAGTTGTTATCCAGTAATGAAACACCGTGAACTGCCACTACCTCAGAGCTCAAACCAGCAACAACAACCTGTTGGTGACACACAGTAGCTGAGCTGATCTGCAGGGTGGGCTGCTTCCAACATCTTCATCCCCAAACTCCTCCTCCTCTCAAAACATCCCTGAGGCTAGCCTGATGCCAACCTGAGAGACTGAGATATGTGCACGTGTGTAGCTTGAGGCAAGAAACCTCATGCAGCTGTTCTAATTACGCAGTGGACACAAACACATCGTACCAGCTGTGTTTTTCAGCTCTCTGTAAGTGATGAACGGGCTTCTTGTACCAAATGTGTGGTGGATCTTCTACATGACTGATTAAGTGTTGGTCAGGACTTATTTTTAAGTTTCATTAACCACTCACCCTAAGCAAATGGTACACAGTACTGCTCCTCCAAAAGGTGTTGTGGTAGAAGAGGACTGCTTCTGGATAAACCAGTACTGCAAGTTCCATGTTTATCAAAAAGACATGGATTATGTTTATCCTCAAGGAGACAGCTGTGAACATAGCTGGACTGAAATGATGGACTGTGGTCTAGTATAGTGTTCTCTGCCATATAGAGTATACACTGTGCAGTATGTGAAAAGTGTCAGAAAGATATGTATCAAGTATCATCAATGTATCATCATATTCACCATTGCTGCAGCCTAATCATGCTGTGCTCTGCCTGTCCTTGCTGAAACACCACCAGAGGTGTCTGGACAGCAGTCCCAACAGATAGACAACTGGCAGCCAAATACTTTCTATAAAAGGATCAACAATCTGTAATCCACTTCTAAAATTGGAAGATGGCTTTCACAGGTTTATTGTTTCAAGTGTGGAACACTAACCTAGATCTGTCACTACACACATGGTGGAACTGACTGATAATACAGCCTGACAATTTGTGACATTTAGTTTATATTTACTGAACATTAAATTATATATGGGTTGACACTGGGCGGTTATGAGGAACAGATGCTTTTCCTTTTATATATCAGATTTAGACATTTTGGTCCACTCCAATGTTTACAGACAACAGAAATGTCAGGTCCTGCTGTTCTTATAGTGATGACCTTCAGCTATTATAGCTTTGTCCTGTTCCAATTGTTTAGTTTATAGTTAAATTTAACTTGTGCCATTGAAAATAAATGCATACCATGTTGATGAGAAACAAAGAAAGAGAAAATCAGAGAAACCGAGAAAGCAGCTGACCTCGAAAGAGACAGAGAAAAAAAGGATGATGACAGAAAATATTCAACACAAGAGAGGGTAGACAGTGCTTCCACAATGCTTTTGTCTGTGGAGGGTTTTGCTAAAGGTGCACTTTTGGTTTTGGGTGCTGTTTTCAAGGAGGAAGTTCCACTGCAGTCTTAAAGCAAAATATTATGGCACTTCTGTGGTTCATGCAAAAAATTTAAACCGACTCTGTGGTGTTTCTGCCAAGCAGTGATCTTTATCAAACAATAGCACAGCAAACAAAATGGAAGAACATGTTCAGTTTTTGCATGACAAGTGTCTTTTTCCTAAACAAAGAGCTGTGATGGTGTACAGTATGACTGTATCCTGAAGATCAGCATAGTTGTATTTCTATACAATTCAGGCTTTTGGCTGTTGTTCTCATCCTAATGAACAAGCAACAGCTGAACCTATACAAGGCAGGGATCAAAAGAGAGTCAAGCCTCTGACCTTTGACCTTGCCTCTCACAACATGCCTTCCTTATCTGTGTTGTTCTGATTAAACTAGAAAGAAAACATTTCTAATTAGCTTCACTTTACAAATAGTAGTATATCCAGTGGTGTTCTGTCTTTCATCATTAATAACACACAGCCCCATCCTGCTATGAATCTACATTTATTTATAGTATCAAGACTGTGCTGACACCTATCAGGAGAATTGGCTTTGATGGGGCATTTAATACTCCTGATTACAACAGCATCCTTCATATTAATACAGACTTGGTTATGCTAACTCTGACTAATGTAGGTATCACCACAGAAATACATTAGCAGCTGCTGTGGTTGAGGCACTGGCCGCACCATAAACAGCAGTCATTACTCCCATTACTCTTCAGAGAGGTTTACTGTTAAAGAGAGATGCATCAATCTTGCCTCTGCATGCATGAAATGAAAGTTGAATTTTCCATACATAAAATCAGTTTCATCTTTTGATCAACAGGATAGAGCTCATTCTCTTTTAGGGTGAAATAAATCTGACACAAGATATAAACTGCACTGGCAATGCAGGCTGTATACAAGTCTGTATAGGGAAAAAGGCATAAAGGGATCTTTTGTGAAAATCCAATTTATTTCTGTTGTGCTGGAGATCGCGTCATCTTTCTATTTCATGTTGTAGGCCTATATCCTCCAGTGTCAGAGGCCTCCTTCATTATTGAGGCATATAGGTGCAGAATGTAGCGAAGCCGGCAGGTTATATCGACCTCCTGGCCAGTGTTTCGTAACCTGCTCCTGCTCTCCAACAGACCATCCATATACGCATATAACATTCTCCAAACAACGTGGAGCCTACGGCTGCTGTGACGCGTTTTGTGTCATGCAGATGGTGCATAGGCCTGATGGATAATACGCAGCTACTCATCAATCAGTGAAAGCACCGCGTCCCATGGTCACTGGAGGATGTGATCTTTCTAATGTGATCAGAATGATACGATTATTAACCGCATCAGCTGCAGCGGCGCATCGTTACTCACTGCCTGCCTGTGCCGGTGTTGGTGTTGGTTTGAAGGACGCTGCGTTAACCCCATGTTACCTGAGATACACTGAGATACGATCATTCAGAGCAACATTGTGTTTTGTTGAAACTCACCAGATAAGCGCCCACGGTGCCCTGTGCCAACATGAGCGCACATTCCGACACCAGAAAAATCTTGATGTTGGAAAAACACGAAGTCTTCTTCTGGTTGTCATCCTGCTCCGGGTCGTCGGTGCTGCTCCGCTCGGTGCAGATCTGGCTTTTAACCTGCATCCTTCGGCTCAGGCTCCGGTCGGGTTGGACGGCATGAAACTGAACGGGTCCGGTCCGGCGGAGAACATCTGGTTATGATGACGAGCTGCACTGCAGGAGAAGTGCCAATCTGTGTCGATAGCCCGTCTAGGCAGGAATATACAGCTAGAAATACTGCTGTCCACTCAGCATTACGCACAGTCCGTCAGCGACCTCTCTCCACCGCCTGTCCAGCCAGCGCGTATCCGCTACATCACATTTAAATACGTAGGCTACGCATGTATATGTATGACGGCTTCTGATACCCGACGTAGAACTACAAGACGCCGCTTCCCCACATCCGGGATGTTACATCTCCACCCTGGACCGGTACCGACTGGTTTACGTTTCTCAGCCCGGTTCCGAGCCGCAGCTCTGCGTCCTACAGGCGGTGTAATGTTATGATGCTCCTCCCATCAATAGACCGAAGCACGACGAGAGAGGTGATATCTCTCTGCGTCCCTCCCCCCCACAACATCACCATTAGTTTACCTTTAGAGACTTTCAGCTCAATCATTGCCACAAAAAATGCAACATTTCATCAGTGGAGTCACTGAAGGATCCCCATAACCATTCACTGACACATACAATGACAAAGCACATAATTCCTGGCCATTAACAATGTGGTGTTCTAATATTTACATGTGTGTATTTTTAATTAGGCTACACAGCAGATTTCACATTTATAATCCATCACACATGGACCAAAGCAAGGATCTTAATGAATTTAGATCTAGCTTTCATATTGAGATCCTTGTGTCTCAGGCCACTAAATTCATACTATTTTGTGTTATGACACTTCTTGTTTCCTCAAAAATATCCAACCTCTTATTGTTCTGCGGTGTACTGTTGTTTTCATATAATTCACCAGGAGATCTCCCAATTAGAGAAGGCCACCACTGTCATCTCTGAGTCTTCATCACCTTCTGGTGAGGTGCAGTTAGACATCGGACCCCACAGCTTCTATAAGTGGACCTGTCAGTGCTGAGGTGCAGTACTAGAAAATTGTGGTTATATTAAGCCAGTGTGAATATATGGAACAAAATTCATGTGGAGCTGGGAGGTGTGGATGAAGATGCTCAGTCTCCCGGTCAGATAGTTAAATGTATTAAGTCAGAGGTGACTGGAATTGCTGTTTGGTCATATTGGGGTGCTTTGCCAACATTTCGGTTGCATAGAAGGTTTAAGAACTGTGAGGAAAAATGTTTTCAACATGACCGAGATCTTAAGATCAGACCAAGGGGAAAGAAAGAGGGAGATGAAGATGGGAGTGTGTGTGTGTGTGTGTGTGTGTGTGTGTGTAAGCACGCATGTATATATTTAAGTTGGATTTTGGTATTCATTTCTGTGTGGTTTATATGTTGCTATGAATAATGTGTTAATAAAAATAATACACAGAAAATGGGAGAAAACCTTCATTATTTAGTCTGCAGTTATCCCTCTATTACCTCCTGTACTACTGCTCTATCAATACATGTGTTAATATTATATTTCCCCTTTATTAACACTATTAATGCTTATAATGGCTTTATTTCTGCTTCAGTGTCAGTCCATGTTTTCACCAAATGCAGCCATATTTTTAACTAGTTGTCAGGATGTACAGACATTTTTTTCACAAATCCTTCTCCTAAACATCTGCAAAAATCTGAAACTGGACAGTTTTATTGTTAATTGTTAAATCTGTCCTTTTATCTTTTTTACATTATGCTAGTTTGTTTCATGTCTGTCTAGAATTCCAATCACTGACTTCTCATTACATATCAAATCTGATGAAAAAGATCGCAATGAAAAAAGTGCCAAATTAAAATAAGTACACTACCATGCATTTTTACCAGAACTGATGGTCCTGCTGCTTTAGCTTTATGCAGCACAATTTAACCTATAAGAAGGACATGAAGATTATTCTTCAGTAACATGCACAGACCCTCTAAGGGCAGGAAAAAAAGGAAAAAGTTACAGTTTTTGGTTCATTTTTTTCTCCAGGGTCACCACAGTGTGACACAACACTAACCACAGGATCACTTGGGCCAACCAGAGGAACATCTGGGCCTCTCAAGTCACATCTCTAGGGAAAACATACAGTAACACATGGAAGTGTCTTATAGGGTATAAACTTGGTTAAGTAAAAGGTTGCTAATAGGGCACTTTCCAAAAGGGAATGGGCAGCTGATGTTATGTTATATTATTGTAATAGCAGCTTTGGCTTGGGTAATCTAGCTTCATGCTTGACTGAAGTGTACTCAGCTGGCTTCAGGATGGTTAAAAATTCAACACTTGCCACAGAAGAACTCTATTACACACATCAGCAACCCACTGTATTGTACCGCTGTAGATGTTCTACATGAAAACATTCACTATGAAGTGCAATCGTATCAGTGTGGACAAATATCCAGGGACCACTACAACCATATTTATTTTATGATTTTTAATGTGTACTTCAAATGTTAAGCTGTTATATTTTGACACTTTAGGTGTTACAATTTTATTCCTTAGAGTGATTTAATGATGAGAAGATGGTGTGTGTCTCGTTAAAAGGAATGTTTATATAATATAGCTGTAATGAGAATTGGAACTCCGAACTGAACTGAAGACCGTTAACAGGTAACATCTGTTATGATGCTTTTGTCCCGTCAATGTATGTAAAACATCTTAACTCTTGCAGTGTTTAAAGTCCATCACAGGGCTGGTATTACTTGTACAGTGCAAGCTATGCAACTGCCAGCCAGGCGGATGTAATATAACTCTCCATTGTGCTATTTAAAGTTAATGCCTTCAGGAAATGTAGTATGGATGTCATTGTTGAATTAGACCAGCAGCACCTCCAGAGGGCTCCATCAGCTATTAATACTACATTGTTTTCAAATGAATTTACAAATGTTTTACCTTCAAAAATGTAGTAAAAGATGCAAATTATCACTTTGAGTTCTAACGCCTACTTTCAATTTTAAAAAGTGTTTTTTGGGTGAGGATCCGGGATCAGAATAATGAAGTTCATCTGTGCTGAAGTTTGTCATGCAGAAGAAATGAAAATGACAGCAGAGTGGTGGGACAGAGCGCCACAGAGACAGCAGTAAAACACGGTGAAAATCTTCCATCATAACCGTGAAATAAGAGAGCACTGAGTGCCAAGGTCACTTACCACACAGCTTTTGGCTCACAATATTCTTCGGACCATTCAGATGCTCCATCAGGACCAATTCAATAGCATCTGAAGAAGCACAATCTATCAGCCAAACTGTGGACTCAGCAGGAAGATCGTCCATTTCTCATGGAGTCACTCAGAGTACCCGGGGTGATTTAAGATCAACCACAGTGCCTGCTGATGCAGTGCAAGCCAACTGAAGACATTATTTTAGGATGCCTCTTAATCACAAGGTCCACAGAGAGAAGAATGCATGCATTTATGTATTTATCCAACACCAAACAAATACATGATTATGTCAGAGCTTATTTTGAATGACAAAACCTTTGATACACTTTGTAGATCTTGGTTTCATTTTTGTTTATGCAATAAAATATACAGTATATAATACTGTATTTACTGTATGTCTTGTCTGATTTCTCAATATGTGATATATACTGAATATTTCACACAAAAAACTTTTTGTAGATATGATGAAAATATCTGAACTTTTTTTTTGTCAGTGGCAAATTGTTCAAAGAAATAAGAAAAACACCAAATAAAAAGATACACTGAGAGAGGTACTTCAAACATATTTTACAGTTTGTATAAAAAATTATCCCAACCATAATAGTAGGTAAATCAGTGTTACAAAATGATTTACATAGGGAAAAAACAACAACTAAAAAACGAATCAGCACCACAATTTAAAAATCCAGTCAATAAAGATATACAGAATAAAATGTAAATAAGATAATTTTTAAAAGAAACCCCACAGTTAAATAAAAAAATAAAACACATAAAAGACACATAAGTCATGTGGGTAATATAGTGACTTGGGGTCATTCTTCTCTTGACCTCACTGGACATTTCCATAATTAAGAGCACCATTACAATGACTTTTACGACCTCATTTTCCATCAGGTAGACCTAAAAGAATTTTACTGTCTATTTATGATAGAATGTAAATAACCAGCTCTCTGAGAATTACAAACAGCTGATGAATGTCAAAGCAGTGACTGCAAAACAACTCCCAGGAGTTTTAAACTGAACCTAGTAATTTGTCCAAACCTCAGATCAATGCAGGAACAGGGAAATAAAACATATCACAAAACTGATTTAAGGCTGCAACTAATTAGTATTTTTATAATCGCTTCATCTGTTAATCATTCTCTCAATTAATCATTTGGTCTATAGATTGTCAGAAAGTAGTTAAAAATGCCCATCACAGTGCCATCAAATTGCTTGTTTTGTCTGACCAACATTACAAAACCAAAAGATACTGAGTTTACTATCAAATAAGGACAAGAAAAGCAGAAATTATCCTTCATAACCAAGAAGCAGAAATGAGACAATGTTTGCCATTTTTGCTTGAAAAATGAAATGATTAATCACTTATTTTAAAAGTTTCCAATTACTTTTATGTCAATTGAGTAATAGATTAATCATTTCAGCTCTAAACTGATTAGTGGTAGATATGAATTAAAGGCACAATCAAGGACCCGACCTGCAAACCGCCAACTTTTTTTTTACCAACTATGTTTACTAAACACCGGTAGGCTCAGTGAGCTGTGGATGGGGAAAAACACGCTGTATCCAGACAGCAAGCTATGTTCTGCTATCTCGCTGGAGCTTGTTTTCTGCTCCTTTGTTGAAGAAATAATGTTGTTTTAGCTGTGTGCTTGGGAGGGGCGACTTGTCATGCAGGGGTGTTTTGTTGTGAAATGTGTATTAGTTGATGGGGGCAGCTAGCTGTTTCATTAGCTGAAGAGCTAATATCTTCAGGGTGTGTCTAGTCAGATAGCACCGTTTTTGTTGTTTTGTTGTGTGTTTATTCCGGTCATTTGTTGACATTAGTGGGAGAGAAGTAAGGCACTTGGGAGCATGCAAAAACGTCACTTCCGTTGGATTTTTGTGGAAAATCCAGCCCTGATCCTTCACATAGAAATCAGTCCACAGGGTATTACAAACAACCAAGAAAGTCAGGGAAGGTGTCATTTTTTATTTTACATTACTACTCGTTCACTCATTGGCAATAAAAAACAATTAATACATGTAAATTGCTTCACAATTCTACATATAGAACCTTTAACAGGCCTTTTATTTATTATGTTTGATGGTATAACTGAATAAAGGTAATAAATAGGGTATTTAATTATACATACAAATGAATAGCTCAGATTAGTAAAAAAATATACATTATTTAGCTTAAATTGATGAAGATATAAAATGTTTAGCAAAACATGTCTCAGCCATGTTCATCCACAATGGCCAAAGATAACAAACCATGTTTAAAAAGTAGGTTTGTCTGTGGAGTCAGACTTCAGAGGTTTATTTAGGCCTAACAGTGTGGACCCCAACCCATAATCCTCCTGCAGACACACCTGTAGAGGAGAGTATAAAGACCCTGGACTGAACTGAGTCAGACATCAAGCTTCAAGGAGTCTCTCCAGAGCAGCTCGCCACAGAAGTTCCACTGACACCAGACCCACGCTGAAGATGACTCCCTCTGTCAGCCTGCTGCTGCTGCTGCTGCTCGGCCTCTCTCAGGCACATCCTCTCCAAGAGGAAGGAAGTGAAGAAGAGGATGACGACACTGTCGACATCAGCACCAGAATTCTGATGTCCAACAACGCCACCGATGAGATCCTGCTGGAAGGAGACCTGCTGGCTCCCAGAACCAGAAACGCCATGACGTGCTGGTCCCAGAGCTGCTTGTGGAGGAAAAGCTCCAACGGCAAGGTGATAATCCCCTTCACCGTAAGCAGTCAGTTCACCAGCTGGGAAAGGCAGAAGATCCAGAACGCCATGAAGGCCTTCCACAGCAGAACCTGCCTCCGCTTCGTCCCTCGTCAGAACCAGTATGACTACATCAGCATTGAGAACAAAGCAGGATGTTTCTCAGCTCTGGGACGAACAGGAGGCAGGCAGGAGCTCTCTCTCAACAGGCAGGGCTGCCTCTACCACGGCATCATCCAGCACGAGATCAACCACGCTCTGGGCTTCCAGCACGAACAGACCAGGAGCGACCGCGACAGCTATGTCAGGATCAACTGGGAGAACATCGACCCGCGGATGGCCTACAACTTCTACAAGCAGAACACCAACAACCTGAACACTCCTTACGACTACTCCTCCATCATGCACTATGGAAGAACAGCCTTCTCCATCCAGTACGGCAGGGACTCCATCACTCCCATCCCCAACGCAAACGTCCAGATCGGCCAGAGGAAGGGCATGTCCCAATGGGACATCAAGAGGATCAACAGGCTCTACAGCTGCTAACAACACTGCTGAACCTTTGACAGCCAAAGATATTATTTAGTAAACCAAATGAGCTCATCATAACCTTTCAGTTCTTGTTACCATATTCTTTCAATATGTTCAGACAATAGAACATAAGATATAGTCCAAAAGTTGTTTAAGATGTCTGTAATAAAGTCAGTACAAAATCACTGATTATTCTTCTGTTATTTGCTCAGGAGGTAAAATGGGTCGTCCACTAATCGGAAGATTGGTGGTTCGATTCCCGGCTCCTCCAGTCTACATGTCGATGTGTCCTCGGGCAAGATACTTAACCCCAAATTGCTCCTGATGGCTGTGCCATCAGTGTGTGAATGTCTGTGAATGATTAGATTTCCTCTGATGGGCAGGTTGGGACCTTGCATGGTAGCCCCTGTACCCATTCAGCGTAAGAATGTGTGTGAATGGGTGAATGTGATTCGTAGTGTAAAAGCACTTTGAGTGGTCGGAAGACTAGAAAGGCGCTATACAAGTACAGTCCATTAATCATTTTCATATATTTGTGTGTCCACATGCAAAAACATTAGCACAAACACTAAGAGCCAGGCAAGGACCTGAAGACCACAACAACCACACAAACCTTCCTGCTGGCACCTTATCTAATGATGGAAACTATTCTAAAGTAACAGAGACACTAACAGTCTCTCAAAGTGACATCTGAAGAGCCGGTCCTTTTTAGCTCCACAATGAAACAGGTGTTCACACCATATAGCCTGGTGGGGGTGTGATGTGAGTGGGTGGGTGAAGGTGGGGGGCTTCATCTGCTGTTGTAACAAAAGTGACGATAGAGCTATAAAGACCTTTTTATTAACATAATGTGGCTCATAGTTGTGCAGAAGTGGGGGAATTATTGCTTACTTTACGTTATATTTAGTTCATGCACCTTTGATGAACTGTGGTGTTGTATCAGATTTTTTTCGCCCTTTACCCCAGTGAGAGGCAGCCTTTGCATGTTCGTCCCATCTGTTTTCATCTTCCTGTGGTATCTCTCACCTCGGCTGCATGCCTGCCAACATTCTCTGCCATGAAGCAAAGACATTTTCTACAGGCTCTGCCATGCATATGGACGACCCTCCTCCAACACATAGCAGACAGGCAGAATGCTGCTTCTAACTCTGTACTCTACTGCAAATCAAAGCCCCTCATATTAAAGATCTGTAAACCAGCAGTAATTTAGCAACCAGACCGATGTGCAACAGCAAAATGCACAATGAGATTAAATAAATATCTGACCAATTGTCATAAAATGGGCCACACTATAGTGAGAATTATATGCTATTTCCTCTTTTCTGATATACTAAAAGCACCAAAATAGCAAAACTGCTGTCATCATATTACTTTACCAATGATCACATAATGTAGGAAAAGGATTTGCATGGCATTTTCATTTTTACAGTTCCATCTCTGGATATGCTAAATGCCTTAAATGTAAATATATCAATGTCAATATAGCCACGTTTGATTTTTATAATGTTCTGTAGTGCCCTCTAGAGGTCACTGAAAGTAATGGTAGTCAGGATTAGTGCCAATTCAACTCAGTTCAATTCAGTCCAGTAAAAATTGGGGTAATTTAAAGGAAAGAACTAAACATGCAAAAAGCACCTTACAACAAGCCACACAATACATATATCACACAAGTTGTACCATGTTACAGATGTCCATTTGTCAAATGTTTGTATTATCATAACCTGTGAAGTTGGAAACTTCAATTATGTTTTGTGTTGTTGTTATACTTTAACTTGTCATACAGTGCAGGATAACCTGACAAGAACACACATGGTGGGATGAGTCTGAGACTCCAGATAAGTTCATCAGAGTCAGTAATGATGCATCATGAATGTAAAACCTTTATATTGAGCACTATACTAACCTACTCAGCCATAAACATTAACTGAACCAAACTGACTTGACTTTAATTGAAAATATTAAACATTAAGTCTATTTTTACATAAATGTATTCAAGCCTCTTTTAAGAAGTGTTTTATTTTAGATTTTCACGTCTTTTTAAAGTCCTCTTCCACTCAAAAATGTGTTTTGCTTATTGTTACTTCACATGGATGTTTGAACTTCACTGTGCAGAATGATGCATGTGCAGACTTTGACACCAGAAGGCTGTTTTCACATTCATCTGTGGAAGAGGGAGAGTCTGCTTAAATCTGAGTTAAAGGTGTGTACCTACGAGCATGATCTATGACATCACAACTTTGGGAGACAATCTTGGTTCAGTATGCAGCTCACACAAGTGTGATGTGAAGCCTCCAGTGCACAGACACTGAGGGTGGACTCAACAGTGAAGTAGGAAACATCTTGTATACAGCAGTTAAACTGTTCAAATGAAAAATATTTGCATATTCTTAGATTCTGGATTTGTCAGTGAGGGAGAAGGAGTAGATAAGATTTATTTACTCACTAACTGAACTTTTTTGTGGAAAAACAACATCAGACACAAATTATTAACTGAAGCAGAGTATTTTTATGTCTTAAAACATGTCTGGGGGGATCTTTAAGAAGTGTTGTACGTCATGTGGACATCATACCACTAGATGGCATCAAAACATCTATAATTATGTTGCTCTAATATGTCCTAATACACTGCACTGTGTCACCTACCTTCAACTGATGTTTGTACTGTAGTTGTATTTTACTCTCACTGTCTGCGTTGTTCTGTTATTCTTTGTATCTGCTTTGGCACAATTACTGAGATCATGAATGTTTCATTTTGTCTTGTCATATCCTGGTCTGGAGATGACAGGAGATCACAGGTCACAATCCCCCTGCGAGACCAGGGAAGGAAATTAGAAACTCATCCCTCTTATCCCTCAACATATACTGTGCAAGATTAGATCACAACATTATACTATACAGTGTACTGTATGTAATGTAGACTATGGATGTGCTGAGCAGCTACTAGATGTCACTTTGCAAACACTGAATGTTAAACACATGAAGTTATTTAACAGAAAAGATGTTGCCTGTGAGCAACACCAACCAATCTTCACCAGAATGTCCACATCTCAACATCTGACAAGGGACAAAAACCAGAACCTGGAAAAGCAATTTCCCCCTTCACAGGTTTCCTTCTCTCTGGAGTTTTTTTCAAGGCTTCCTTTGATCCTATACAGTCCCTTCATCTATAAACAGAAATGAAACACTGACAAGAAAAATTCAAGGTGCTCACAGCAGCTTCCAGCTCATCCATTTACATATACATACAGTATGTCAGGAACAACACACACACACACACACACACACACACACACACACACATATAGAGGCCCTGAACAGTATAGTCCCGTCTTGCCACTTATCATCCCCAACAAACCATCCACTCTAACAGCACTCTATTGTTCACAAACAATATGGACTTAACATATGGAATAAGGAAGTAATCCAACCAGCGAATTGCCATATGTTGACTCACTTTACTGACATGGACATTTAAATTTCTCTAATGTTGAGACATTCTCAAGTCACTGTGTATTTATTCAGCATTCTTTCAGTGAATATTACACACTACTATAAAGCATGTTACTTGGTGTAAGCTTTGAAGCATCCCTCATTTTACTTTAAAAAAAACAACAACTTTTTCACATGTGTAGAAAAGAATCATCCAGCATGTACATATAACTTTGCAAGAAGATCGGGAGCTCTCCTCTTATTATATTGTGATTATAATTAGTTGCCAACTTAAAGGTCTTCTCTGGACATGTTTTAAGACGTTGTAAAAATACTAACTTTGAATAATAATTTGTGTCTACTATGGTTTTTCCACAAAGAAAGTCATCAAAATCCTTAAAACAACAGCTACACCTCCTCCCTCATTAAATATTCCAGGATTTACCAATAATGTTTATTTAAAAAGTTTAACTGCTGGACACAAGATGTCTCCTACTCCATTCTCAGTGTAGCGACTACTGGCAACAATGTAAAAGTCGCTGAGAGGCTGAGGTTGGGCCTTGTTTGCCGTTTGTCCGACACGCTAGCAAAAAGACTTGCCGAGATCAAAAAAATAAGTTTATTACTTTTATTAATGAAAAGGATCAACTTATTATAACGTGCACAAAATATAGGCTACTAAAAATAATCACAGCGATCAGGTGTAAAACAGCGGTCAACAAAAAATACAACGACCCACTCACCCTCTGTCTCTTTCTTACCAGCTGGCATGCAGGTGAACAGGTGTTTATTTTAACTATAGGATACCACCGCCCATATCCATGTGACCTGATTATCAATCACTGTGATCGTGCAATGATAAACAAACAAAAATAACCCAAAATATAAAACAAAAAATTACTACTTTGCAATTCATTCAAACTTGAAAATTAATCCATTCATGGCTCCTACACTCAGTGTTTGTGCACTGGAGACTTTAAGTTTGTGTCAGTTGCATACTGGACCATGATTGGCTCCAAACTAGTTGTGATGTCATAAATCATGCTCGTAGGCCCGCCCCTTAAACTTAGATTTTCTGTGAGCAAAAAGAAACCTTTTTTTCAAACTCTGCATAATGACGCGCAAACATCCAAGTGAATGAACAAGAAGAAAAACACATTTTTGAGTGGAAGGGGACTTTAAGCTTGATGCAAAGTAACACTGATGTTACTACAACACTGAAGTTGAGCGTTCCTTTCATAATGATTCTTTTTTAATTATTTTGTAAGTATATAATGATGAATAGAATTAAATTCAAAAGTTTATGCTTCTATGATGATTTTTTAATTAAAAAAATAGAGACTTGAGTTTTTTTTTTTAAAGTTGTATACTTGACAAGCTTCACAATCCTATTGTTATGATATTAATATCTTCACATAGTACTTACATAATATATTTATAGATGTAACAGTTACGCATTCTGATGAAGTACAAACAAAACCAAAAGCACTGGGGAAATGAATATTAATATTATTAATAATATTAATATACACACACACACACATATGTATATATATATATATATATATATATATATATATATATATATATATATATATATATATAGTCTCATGTGTTTTGTCAGGATAAAAGTACTCTCTATTGTTTGAGTCTCTGAGGACACTTGTTGGCTCCTTTGTTGGGATGATAAACATTTTCCATCCATTACTTCTGCAACTGGTGCAGTTTAAGGGCACAAAACCAACTTCACATGTTGATCTTTTCATAAACTCTGTCGTTCTGTTTTCTGTCCTCCGCGTGCGCGCGAATCTCACTGATGACGCTACTCGGAAATTTAATTTATTATTCATTTTAATTATTAATATAAGTACGCAAACATGCATGGAATGGGAAAACATATCATGCCAAGGATATGACACGGGAGAAAAAATAAATACATTAAAAAAATAAAATAAAATAATTCATTAGGCCTATGTGCATAGCAACCATAGACTGTATAGCAACCAGCAGATCCTCTCAAAACGCAACTCTCTTTAACTTACATGACACTACATACAAAACACATGACATATCTCCGCTTATAACTGGAGAGAAAATAGAAATGAAATGAAATGAAATAAAAAGAAATATAATAAAACACTATGTGCATAGCAACCAGAGGCTCCTCCTCCATGATTCCAGAACGGTGTTAACCTTTCCTGCTTCATCGTCCAGACAGTGGGACCACTACTCCAAGGCCGAAGTCAGCTAACTTCGGGGTTAACTCCCTCCACTTTATCAACAGATGCCAAGCAAGAAATGGGAACTCAGCTTCAATCTTGAGGAGTTGCAGCATTTATTCACCGACAGAACAGCTCAAACTGTACATGCACTGTACTACTAACAGTTACTGTCACAGCTAAACTACTAACTTCGTACTCTCTGCTCCAGTCGCCAGTGTCACTGTCAAACACGCTCTCACTCTCTCGATCGACCACACACTTGTACGCATGCAACCTACGACCATGTTGAAACTGAAGTTTAACAGAGTTACATCGAGCTGAACGGGTTGAGGCTACCTAGCTAGATGGGTGGTGACGGTGTAGAGGTGACGGTATCCTGCAAAAATAGCCGACTTTCTGTTGATGACATCACGTTCCCGTTCCCTATCACAGTCACACACGCTCTCTCTCTCGCTCTCCCTTGACCACACACACGCGTCAGGCACACTTCCTACGCACTGGGCTATTCCTTAAAGAAACTACGCCAATTGTATAACAACGGTGACATTATCAGCAGTAAGTTACAGTACATAAGTACAACCCGTGTTAATCGTCACTTTCACAGACGTCGGAGAGGTACATTTATTTTTTTATGCTCTGTAGCTAAGCTAAGCTAAGCTAGGCTAATTAGCATTAGCATAGTTTATTAGCCAACTATGCTAATTAGCCTAGCATTAGCATCTTTGCTAAAAAATTTTGTTGAGGAAATATATTGTGTCAAGAAAAGAAGAAACGCATTTTATTGTGTTATTCTGTCAAAAAATATTTTTTTAATAGCTGGTATTGAGTAGTAAGGCATTAACGTTACTGAGTAACTTATAGTATCACAAATGACTGATTATTTCTTCAGTAACGAGTAATGTAACTGATTACAATTTGAAATTCTTTCAGTATTAACCTACAATAACGCCTCCTCCTACCAGAAGTAATTGTGAAGGTTGATTTGAATGTTTTCCTTGTGTTCAGTGGAGGGCTAGCTAACGGTAGCTGTTAGCTTGGCGCAGGTGCTCCAGTTGAAGTTAAGTTAGATGTTTAGCGTCCAGCAAACAAGGAGGAATACCTCTTCCTATACTATTCAGTTGTTTTATTTGCAATTTCTGTTTTCGTATCTGGCCCGTGAAGCTTATAAAGTATTTATTCAGGGGTCACCTGGGTTTTTTTTCCAGAGGTGGGAGGGTGTGAATCCCGCAGCTTCACTGTGAGGATGCTGCTGCGTGCAGCTAACGTTAGCTGGTGATGGTAAGTAAATAACTACAAACCTCAGGCTGACTGTAGCTCAACAAAATCTCATTTTTTATTTAATTTCTACACGTTTTAATACAGAAAATGGCTTTGGCGTTGTTAGATATGTTTGACAGAGCTGCAATGAATAAATAACAATAATGAGTTTAAACAAATTATTTTTACTGTTTACAAATGAGTGAATTTATGTAATTACTTTGTCAATAAGTGATAAGTTATGGATACTTGATTTCTTTTCTGAGTAATTTGCCAAAAATGTGCATCTTTTGTTGTACATAGGGAATGCAAGTTCACTTTGTCGAGTATTATGTGTAAAATAGACTGTGCACCTAGTTCTTCCTTTGTGATGAGTAAACTCCTCACACTTATCACTTTCTTTGCATAGTTGTGATGTGAATAAAAGAGCAACTATATCCAAAAACGTTTTTTTAATACTAAACTTCTATTCATTGCTGAACAGTTGAACTCATATGTGTTGGTGTTACCATAATAGATGTGGCTCACTGTTTGACCCAGTGTAAGACGGCCAGCAGGAATTAGTTTTCATATACAGATATTGAGCAGGACTGTCACTATATACTCACTCTTCGTTTGCATGTTTTAATATGCTGAAAAGGAGCGTCCTGGCAGGAATAGAGGGTTAAATGATGATGATAGGCCAGCTGTTATGTGTAAGGTGGTGGGTGTTGTGTGTGAGGGGTCAGAGCCCCACAGCTGGCCAATCTGTTGGTGTCTTTAAAGAGTCTCTGAATGAAAGTGATCACAAAATAAAACAACCTGCTACTTTCTGTCTTTCAGGTGACAATCCTGAAATGGAGATGAGACAATGGAGGCAACAAGCTAAGAGGAGGAAGCTGCTGCAGAAAGAACAAAAGATTGATGAGAGAATCAGAAAGAAGATGGAGAAGAGGAGAAAAAAGAAAAATGAAGAGGAAGGAGACAAAAGGGAACCTGGTCTGTTTTTCAAAGCCGTTAGTGCGTTCGCTAGCGGGTATGATGACTTTAAAATTACTTAACTTTGAAATTATACTTGCAGTTTACATCTCTATGTGGTTTGTATAGAGATGTAAATGCAAGTATAATTTGTGCTTTCATGTAAAATTAAAAAGAAAAAAAAATGAGAAGAATGACAGGCATGCAAAATAACAGTTAAAACTAAACTAAACATTTTAAGTAAATAAAAAACTTATTTGTAAAATGTTTTGGAAATTATGCATTTTAAATTCAGATTAGAGTAGTTAGAGGAGAAAAGTAGAATAAGTAGTAATACTTCAAATGGTTACTGTAATACAGAATAAAGTAATTTGTCCTCCAATGAGGGGGGTGGAGGTGAGTTTAAATTTATTAACATAATTAAATCTAATCTGATGTAGAAACTAATTTAATATATCATCAAATCTAATATTCACCTGTAAAGAACTGCAGGCTGTTAGCGTTGGCAACAAAAAATCATTCACCGTAGTTTTTAAACACTTTGATTCGATTGGTCTGATAACAAATGGACTGTAGGAGTGAGGTGGACGATCTTTCCCTCAGAGCAACTTGTCACTGAATGTCAGAAGACAAAAGAGGAAATCTTTGACATAATCAATCAGTCATCAATGGGACTTGAGACATCCTCAGCAGCTGTTTATTACTGGATGTGAACATCACAAACTGACTCTCTTGGGCTCTAAATGCCAGCTGGATTCTCAGGAGAGAACAACAAAGACCAACTTGATGACATGAAAGGTTTTCTAGTCACTAAAGTCCTGATCAGCTTCTGCTGCTGCACTGTTGAGACGTCCTGACAGGATGCGTCACAGTGTGGCATCAAAAAAAGAGAGAGAGAAATGACACACATTCAATTCAATTCAATGCAATTCAATTTTATTTATATAGTGCCAAATCACAACAAAAGTCATCTCAGGGCATCTCTTTTCACATAGAATCCCCATACAATCCCCCATGAGCAAGCACTTTGCGACAGCGAAAAGGAAAAACTCCCCCTTAATAGGAAGAAACCTCAAGCAGAACTGGACTCTAGGTGGGCGGTCATCTGCCATGACCGGTTGGGTTGGGTTGAGAGAGAGAGAAGAGGGTGGGGGAGTGGGGACACAGAAAAGCAGAACAACAGCAGCAACAACAACATTAGATGCATGACTAGCAGCAAGAAACAGCAGGAGAAGGACAGAAGAAGGACATCAACACGCCAACACGGTTTATGGGGTTTCCTGCGGATGAGAAAGCACAAAGAACTCCGGGGAAGAAGTCAAGTTAGTAACATGCATTAATAGTAAATGAATACATACAGATGGAGAGGAGGAGGAGGAGAGAGGAGCTCAGTGCATCAAGGGAAGTCCCCTGGCAGTCTAGGCCTATAGCAGCATAACTAAGGGCTGGTCCAAGGTGAGTCTGGCCGGCCCTAACTATAAGTTTTATCACAAAGGAAAGTTTTAAGCCTACTCTTAAAGGTAGAGAGGGTGTCTGTTCCCTGGACCGAATCTGGAAGATGGTTCCACAAGAGAGGAGCCTGATAGCTGAAGGCTCTGCCTCCCATTCTACTTTTAAAGACTGTAGGAACCACCAGTAAGTCTGATTTCTAGGAGCGCAGTGTTCTAGTGGGGTAATAGGGTACTATGAGCTCTTTAAGATATGAATTAAGCATACAAAATAACTAGTTAAAACACACTTCAACTAAAAACCTTTAAATCTAATAAATGATTTAGAAAATAATTTGACATTCAGATTTGAGTAGTTACAGGAGAAAAGTAGAATATGATAAAAAAAAAAATACAGAATAAAGTAATTTGTCCTCCCATGAGGGGATGGTGGTGAGTAAAATATTATTTTTAAAGGAATGAAAAGAATCAAAAGAATAGTAGTGTGTGTTTTCCAACGCAATCAAATCAAATGTAACATGACGATTCAAATCTGATTTAAGCTGATTTGATTTATTCCAAAATATTCTAATAGTCTTATTTCACACTCATGTTTTACACAGATAGAAAATATGTACCTAACACTTTCTTTGTGCTGTGAACTGGACAATTCAATCTTTAAAGTTGAACTAAGATTTTAAAAAATTGCTAAAAATGAACAAATGTCATTGTTGTTTGTTTTGACTTGTGTACTTGTTTGGCTCACTGAGACTCTCCAATGGAACAAAGTGTTTTTCTTGTTATGAAATGTCAGCTGGGTTTGTTGTCTATGTGCTGTTTTTAACAGGATCTTTGAATACAAAGTCACATCATACAGTTACACAGCATCATTTAAAGCAGCACAAGTTTTACCAGAGTTAAGATGATCCATGATCCAAAGCTCTGAAATTGGGAACATTTTTGTTGTTCTAGATGATTGATATGATATTTTCTGTTTTCATTCTGTTGTTAGTAAACAAAAACATGTTTTCAGGACAATAAATTGGTTTGCTAAAGCAACTAAAAATTAACCAATAAAAACAAGCAAATTATGTCCAAAATGTTTTGAGTCGCTGGTGAAGAGCATGAAGGAGAAACATCAACACTTGTGAACCATATTCTAGTCACTTGTAGCTACATTACATACACTAATCTGGATGTGTTTCAGTGTGGAATATGTTGATGTAAATAACTTTCCTCATGGTTGACCTGCTGTAGACGGCCGTCATCATTCACTATACTTACATTCTTACATTCAAACAAAACATGGCAGCCGACTCCCAGCCGCTTCACTACTAAGCTTACAAAGAACTCTGATGCATGTTGAGCTTTTATATCTTCCACTAACTTTTAGGGATTCTGGTGTTAAACTCCTGTTTACATTCAACATAAAGAAAACACCCTGATATATTTTGGATTGATTATTGATTATTCTGTTTCCAAGAAAAGGTCCCTGATCATATCTGCAACAACAGCAATAATCTGTAAATACTCTGTTGTGGGAAACTAGTAAGAAGTGGTTTCTGTAACTAAAAGAGTGACTTTCAGTAGTCACTCTGCTGCTGTTTCGTTTGTTTCATCAGTTCAGTGTTTAAGATCAGAGAAGACAGCATCAGAGGGTCCAGCTGCAGCAAAGTTTTAGTACTTTTACTACTCACACAAGTCCTAAAGCGTTTTACATAGCATATGAAATGTAAACCATTACACAGATGACAACCTGTGTACATCACTTACAGTTTGTCATTCACTCAGTACTGCTGTACATGTCAAATCTACATGGTACAGTGTTGTTGGCTGGTCTGGATCCATCAGAATATGTCCCCCTGACCTCACACTGATCTGCATCTTCTGTCTCATAAGTCTGTGAGCTGCCCTGCAAAGCATCATGGGACCTCAGCTCACACTCCCTCTGATCCAGCAGCATCAGGGGAAGGACAAGTGGAGCTGAAGGAGGCAACAGGCTCCACCGTCTCCAGAGCAAAGGAAGAGACGTGTTGGTGCTCATGAGACAGAATGCAGGTTACAAGTCTAACATGTGAACCACGTCCACCTGCAGCTCTGTTATGACCTGACAGATGATGTCTCAACTCTGTATGAATTTAAGTAGGAAATCTGCATTATGTTTATGTCTGAGCAGAGATTAAATGCAAAGTGCTCTAGTGAAAGAAAGTCTGATGAAATCTAACTGTAATTAAAAAATATTTAATCACCGCTAATCTGACTTGACTAAATCAACATTAATTCACCTAAGTGTAGAGTGCTCTGAACATCTCCGGGTTTACTTTGTAGCAGAGCAGTTGAGTTTCTGATGTGTGTGTTGACATATTTGAAAAGGTCACTATAAATGTGTTAAATGCCACTTTGACATGACAAAACCATTTACGATTGACTGTAACTTCCTGTATCTTGAAAACGAGGGCTGAGCTTAGTGTGCCATTAATGACTCTCAGCTATCTCTGCACTTTATCTACACCAGTGTTTGACAGAGAAAATTAGATTAGCCTTTATGAAAAGTGGATGCTGCAGTGAGAACATCCAAATCTCCAACCTAACAAATCTGCCATTACCTGAAACTGACCTTTAAAAAGGAGAGATTTGGCTCCAAAGTGAGATTTTCCCGTTTTGGGAGTCCTTCCTCAGAATTTAAAGCAACTGAAAGGTAATATAAGGTGATGCTTTCCCCCTAAATTGAACCACAGAGCCATTTAAAAACTGTACAGAAAATCCCAGTGATACCTTAGTAATGAGGCAGTGTAAAGCACATCGAGGAATTAGACATTTACCTGCTGCAAAACATATACTCAACTAAAACTCCCCTTGGCTCATTCCAGAGTTACATATTGTAGAAATATCATGCAATGTGACACACTGAACAGTGTAAAAAGCTTTCACAACACCTGAATCAAACCTGGTAGGACAGTGAAGAGAAGTTACATGTGCATGTGATGCCATTGTTTTAGAGCAAGTAACAATGACGGACAAGATTTGAATCCATTTGGAGAAACAAACCCCCTAAACCCAATCAATCGTTAAATCTGATCTCTACTGGCCAAGAGATTCATTGAGCCTTACAACATTTAAGCTACTGTAGGCCAGAGAATGTATTCAGGCTAAGAATATCTCAGACCTAGAGTCGGACACATTATCTGACCCTTCTGACATAATATGGGAAAAGTGAATGAGTAGGCTTAAAGGCTGAAAGATCTGACCGGAGCAGTACTTTGAATCTGCACAGTTTTAAACAAACTCTGTAAGGAAAGCTCTCTTCTTACAGAACAACTGGTTTCTAACACTGACTGGACTGATCTGTGTGGGTTTCATGCTGATCAGCACATTGAAATGACGGTTGTAGTGGGGAAAACACAAAGTATGCAGTTTTGCTTGTCTTCAGCAGCTGTCCTTCGCGAGCTACAGGTACATACATCTGTTTTGTGAGCAGTACAACTGGAATAAATGTTGAAGGGAGGCCTGTATGATGATGCGCTCATCATACAATGTGCTCTCCTCTCACTGTAGGAGACGTAATATGAGTGGACAGTCCTGGGAAGGATCAGTGAGCAGTGAATAAGTTGGCATTCTCCAGCCGAGAAGAGAAAGTAATGTGGCCAAGTTCAAGACAATGTAAGCAAAAACCTGCTCTACCGTAACAATAAGCAGACAACAAGCACGCAATAGCTTTCAATCTTGGCTGAAAATAAGATTAGACTGACAACAGCTCCACTATCAGCAATATGGATTCTGGCAGGCGTCCAAAAAGATTAAAACAACACTGTTGTCACGGGCTGCTATGGTTGTGTGTTATGTTTTATTCGTGCATCAAGCCAATGGCAATTCGGTCATTTAGTTTGTCAGGACAGAGTAACATCATCGCCCTTGACCACATGTGCTGACTGCTCTGGTAACAGGGACCCAGCTTCAGGGTCTCCAGAGGATTCAGTGGGACTGGTTGTGAGATGACAACATCAGTGTTAAAATGTCCTGGGTTTTACAATTCCCTTCAGAGACTCTGACAGTGACTTGGATCGTCCACTTCATCCTGTTCGACACAGCTGCCAATCTAGACAGAAAATCCCAGAAAATCACTACAGCAGGTACAGCAACTAAAGCAAAATTCAAAATGCCATGATAGGTTTGGGTTATATACATTATGACTTATGATATATTGTTAGAAATACTCAATTATTTTAAAGGAATAGTATGACATTTTGGGAAATACTTGTGCGTGTGAGTACGAGCTAGAGCCAGTAGGGCAATTAGCTTAGCTTACCTTTGCTTAGTGTAAAGCCTGAAAGCGGGGAAAATAGTTAGCCTGGCTCTGTTAACCACCTCTAAATAACATGTTGCATATCATTTGTTTAATGTGTACACAAACAGAAATGTAAAAACAAAGGTTTTGCAGATTTTACATGGAGCAGAAGCATGAGCTGCTGTCTGTCAAGAAATAGTTGCACCATGTAACTCCCCTTTTATCACAAACATTTTTACATTTCTGCAGATTGATGGAATTAGATACAATGTGTAAATTACTGAGATTTAGATGTGTTGGTAGGCAGAGTTTTTAACTTAGGACAGAGCCAGACTAGCTGTTTCCCTCTACTTCCACTCTTTAGCTAAGCTATGTTAAGCTAAGCTAATCACCCTCAGCTTCATATTTAGCACACAGACATGAGGAGGTGTTATTGGCCCTCTAATCTAACTCACGTCAAGAAAGCAAATAAGCGTATTTCTCAAATTTATCAAACTATTACTTTAAGTTAAAAAACAAGCCTATTATATAAAAAGTTTGGACGATGCCATTGTTTAGGCATTAAAAGCTGAATAAGTTGCTCCTTTCGTAATTGTATCTGGTCAAGGCAGTAACAACCAAACCCTTTCGTTGATGCTAAAAAATCATTTGAATCATTTCATTTCAAATATAATCAGGGGTGAAACAACAGTAGTAGTTTGTTTACAAAGCAAACTGACAAACCAGGTTATACTGGGTTTTGTAATCTCTATTATTTTATACAGTAGTGGTACTACATTGTTGCACAACAATATATTGTTTCAGGCTTTTTGTTACATATTGAGTGAATACTAATATCACATACCGTAGTAGGATAGTTACATACTAGGTTATATTGTTGCATATCCATTAGTCTTCCTCTGCAGCTCTGCTCTGGGGAGATCCAAACCCTCCCTGGACAGCTGGGAGATGTAAAGTTATCTTGGGTCTACCTCAGATTATTCTCACAGGTAGTCGTGTCTAGTGCACCTCCATAAGGAGGCATCCAAGTGGCATCCTACCGAGATGCTGGATCCATCTCAACTGGCTCTGGTTTTCTTGGATTTCCAAACTCCCTGGAAGTTTCCTGAGACATCTAATTTTGGCTGTAGGAATCTGCAATCTCATTTTTTTCAGTCAGTACCCCACTCTCATGGCTACAGGCAAAGAGTGGACACTGGAAAAATAGACTGACCAATTAAATGAGAGTTTTGCCTTGTTGCTCAGTTTTCATTCCAGTGCTATGGTCCGTTACAATGTGCTCATAACTGCAGCTCACACACCCTACCACTGATAAAATATAATGGTTTATAGTGACCAGATGTAGATACACTGTAGATGTAGATTAATGCTGTATATTGTCACACAGTACGCTGTGGTTGTAGGCTATACTGTGATCTTTTCCATCCATTGCATTATACAAGACTATATCTGTCATAGAAGTTCGGTCAATTCATGTTCTTTGTTACTGACAGTCACTTTGATCAGAGCCGCCTCAATGACTCCCAGAGCAGATGTGAGGCAAAACATCAAAGCATCCTGGGTACTGTTGTGTTTGCCGCCATTAGACAGCAGCAAATAGGAGAAACAAACTGCCCTTTCTTGTGTAATCACAGGGGATTTTTGGTTGGGCCATGGCAGAAGCCAAACGCTGATCAGAAGCCAAAATCTGACTGATGACTTTCAGGTCGTTCAAATCAGCAGCATTTTGTGGTGTAGCGGGAGTGTAACATGCTTTGATTCGTGGCTCTGTCTCTTGCATGGCTGCAGCAATTTGTCTCTAGTATGTTTTTGGATTCTGGGGTCAATTCACAGAATTTTATGAGATTGGAGTTGGAGCTGTTGGAGCCACCTGATGCTAGCTGGAGACATCATTTCTATGTTCTATGTATATATTCTATGTAAACTGGAGAGAATGCATCACATTTAGTATCACAGTTTTGCTAAACTCATTCGTCCCAAACACAGAATCATTAAGCTTATAATGATAACCATTGGAACCTCGATGTATCTCAGCTAATCACTGCCTGTATGTTATGATCAAAACATTTGTATTTAATCAAACAACATGCTACTGTTAACTAAATAACTAATCTTCCAGTGATATAATTCTCCACATAAGATGATGAAGATGATGATTGCTTTTTGCATTTTATTCGGTACAGTTTATGAGTATTTTTGTAACAACACGCATTTTTTTGCACCCAATCTACATATTTCATTACATTTGTTTAAACTGCACCCAAAACACTTGACGAGACAAATAGAGCAGCAGTTAATTTGCATAATCCAGCCAATCAAGTCCAACATACAGTACGTGCAAAAGTAGTCTATGCCTTTAAGAGTGTTTTATATAACTGCTCTGAAAATACCATCAACCTCATCTTTCAGAATTAGTTTTACATGAGTGCAGTTAAATGTGGAGGTGCGACTTTAGTTACATCCGTCATCTGTTACAAGTATTTATCTGTTTAGGAATCCACACATAATAAAAAGTTGCAGTGACAGTTTGATTGAGGGAATGGATTAGATTTAATCTGGGGATTTTGTTTCTGTTTGTGTCTGTGACCTTGATAGTTTTCTGCACCAGGCTGCTGATAGAGTTCCTTTCATTATCTTGTTTTTACCTCTCAATCACAGTTTTCCTCATTACACAAACAATGCTGTGGCTTATGGCAGACTAAGATCAACGCACCATGTGAATGCTGTCTGACTGACATGATGGTCCTTCATTTTCCAGAGGGAATGGACTGGATGAATACATCTCTAAAAAGCTCTCATGTTGTTATGGCTGCAAATCCTTAAAAGTCATTTAAGGCTCCCTTAGCACTGTTGTGTAACCCAACAATCAACTTCTATTTCCCATTTAGTGCTGAAACTATCTCCACAGACTGCTGAATGAATATTTCATATAGCAGATTTATCTCAAAATGGGAGCCAGTTCCCCAGCACACAAACCATCAGACAGCAGTTGTCGTATGATGACAGATGTTATATAACCCTGAAGTAAGATCGACAGACCCACGCAGCAGACACACACAAAAACACACCCAGAGACAAACATGTATAAGTCCACAAGGAGATGGATGTGTGATGCTTCCAGACTTATTTTATACATATATGTTAGGTTTGGTTGTGAAATTATTCAACCAGTTCAAGAAACGGTGTTAGATTTCTGTTTCTACTCTGTTTTTCTCATCATGTTGAGCTCTATGTACTGACATGGCATGACTGCCCTCCTCCTCCTCTTCCACTGACACAGTCAGACACCTGCTGTCAGTGGATTTCGGCCCAAGCTGTGCACAGTTGCTGTCATTTTCCCCAGAAGTCATCCCTCTTTTAGAAGGTGAAGCTTTGGCAGTGCATTTCAAAGACTCCGTTATCACCGTGGTATTGGTTTCCTTATCTGACATCACTGCGGTTTTGCGGTAGCAGGTCCTCAGCCTCTTGCGGAAGCGTATGGTGAACAGGCCGTAGATGATGGGGTCCAAGCAGGTGTTGAAAAGCCCAAAGATGAACAGGATGTGAGTGAGGGAGTGAGAGACTTTCCCTTCTAGGTCGTCTGGGAAGAACCAGTACCACAAACCCAGCAGGTAGTACGGAGTCCAGCAGACTATGAAGCAGATCACTATGACTATGCTCATTTTAAGAGTTCTCATTCGTGCTTTGGGAATGTTGTTCTTTGAGCAGCGTAGATGTGGCTCATTGGGGGACACTGGAGGGAAAAAAAAGAGTCAGGAGTTATTGAACAGCTACCTTTGTGATTTAAATAAATGCACCAAATTGATTCTGTATGCTGTTTCTATTGAGTCACGTCTCATTACATTCTGAACAAGCAAACACCAGACTCATCTTCAAACTTACAGCTCTTTTTTGTCATCCGCTTGGAGATCTGGATGAAGATCCTGGTGTAGCAGATAATCATTATGACTAGCGGCAGCAAGAAGAGGCAGGAGAAGGTAAACATGTTGTAGGCCGTTTCTTGCCAGTGAGTGACGAAGCTCCCCCTAGTGGTGCACTGAGTAAAGTTTGCAGGATAGGTGATGGTCACATTACGGAAAATGAACATCTGCAGAATTAAAAATAAAAGAAAAATGTTGTGATCACATTTTTCCTGCAGCAGTTATCATCCAATATTCTCTTTCTTCCTGTCTGATGGTTTGGTTTTGACCAAACCTCCCACTATCCCTAAGAATTACACTCATGTAGCACACAATTTATGTCCAGTAGTAATGTTCAATGCCAGTTAATACTGTGTCCTCTTTCTATCATGGTAAAAACTAAAGGTGTGGAGGTCGGGGTGGTTGTTGGTTATTTAACACATTGAGACCTGAGTTTGCATCCCATCTTAGACTACCAATTGATGTTGGCTTTCTTCAATATTTAATCATGAAGATGTTTTCTCTCCAACCTTAACCGAGTAGTTTCAGTTTCTACAGCCAGGAGACAGTTAGCTTACCTTAGCATAAAGATTAAAATCAGGGGGAAACAGCTAGCCTGGTTCTGTCCAAAGGTAACAAAATCAACATACAAGCACCTCTAAAACTCAAAAATGAACATGCTATATCTCATTTATTTAATTCATACAAAAACTTAAGTGTAAAAGTGAGGTTCTAGTGGTTTTATGAGGGGTTATGTGTCAGACTATTGACTTCCTAGAGTCTTTTTGTCATGATGTTGCCCGGCAAGCAAAGGAGACCTCAAGAAAGACCTCTGGGCCCAGCTTAGATGTAGTCCAGCACATAACTCCCTGCAAAACCACAACTTGTTTTTACCTTTGGACAGAGCCAGGCTAGCTGTCTTTATGCTAAGCTAAGCTAACTCTCTCCTAGCTGTAACTTCATATTTAGCATACAGACTTGAGAGTGGTATCGATATTCTCATCTACCTGCAAAAAAGTTGATTTTTATCAACGTATTTCCCAAAATGTCTGATTAGTCTTTTAATCATAATTAGGGCTGTAACTAAAAATTATGTTCACTTTCAATCAATCTGTCTTTTATTTTCATGAATAACTGATCATTTTGTCCTAGCTTGTTTTACCTGCAGTCCAAAACCCAAAGATTTACAGTTTACTATCATATGTGACAAAGAAAAGCATCAAATCCTCACATTTGACATGCTGGAACCAGAAATTGTTTGGCATTTCTGCTTGAAAAATAACTGAAATTATTAATTGATGATCAAAATAGTTGCTTATTAATTTTCTATTGATTGACTAATCTATTCATCAACTAATTCTTTCCACTCTAATCATAATGCATTTGCCATGTGTGCATATTGTATGAATTATTGATTGAAAACACTGATATTTAACATTTCAAATCATTGCTGTTTAGGGTAATGCAGGGTTTTGCAGATTCGTCACACCAACGTGTTGTTTGGAGAGTGCAGGCTGGACTGTATCGCCACACTTCTGCTTTTATCTCACGTGATCAACAGTGTTACATGCTATGCGGCTATGTTTCAGTGGGTACAGTGAAGCATCTTTACTGCCAGGATTAGAGATGAAGGGCTTTGTCATTGAATCCATGTGTGACTCAATGATAGAGCCACTAATCCCTGACACTAAGACATTCTGGGCCACTAAATCATGCATCTAAGCTTCTACCAAATGCCATATTTATACAAATGCACAGAGATATGTAAATGGAGTGGATGATGAACAATGTAAAGGAATTCATTTTTTTAATGTAAATATTAAGCCAGATTTTCCTAGCATGTGCGGTTTGCCTACAGTTTAATACTTCTGTAACTGAGATAATACATGCAGATCCAGTGATCTGTTGCCAGATATAAAGGCCTATAGCCTGCTTACTATAACACTGTACATGGAGTAGAGGTTACAGTCATACAAGGAAAAGCTTCACACATAAGAGATCAGTTCACAGTGTATCCTGTGACCCATCACTTCTCTCTTAATCACTTTCTTCATCCTAAGTCTCTGTGTTTAACAAAACCAAACAGGCTGTAAACACCTGTCATGTCAAACCAGTCTCACTTGGCCTTACCTGAGGGATCGAGAACAAGGCGCTCATAGTCCACGCCACCGTCAGCATGACCCTGTTCCTTTGCGGGGCCATGCCGATGGCCAGAGGGTTGAGGATTGCCGACTGTCTGTCCAGACTAATCACTACTGTGATAAAGGCACAGGAGTACATGGCCTGAAGCTTGAGGAACATCAGGAATCTGCAGGCCAGGTCGCCAGCAAGCCACTGAACTGTGATGTTCCACACTGCATCCACTGGCATCACGATAAAGGTAACCAAGAGATCGGCTGCAGTCAAGTTGACGATCAGCACTCGGACGTGGGATTTGCGTTTGTGGCCACTGGCTGCCCACAGCACAGCCAAGTTGCAGAAAGAGGATATACCACACAGGATGAAAGTAATGATCACTCTGACTTTAGCTGCTGTGGAAAAGGTGGGAAGCTGCAGTGCTTTGTCCACTGATGTCCAGTTACAGTGAGGAGCCAGCCAATCGCAGCTAGAATTGAGGTCGTATCCCGAGCTCTGTTGATACATAGTGACTGGAGGTTCACAGCAGGAGGAGGCATTCATTTTCTGACCCTCAACAAGGAGTCAGCATTTTGTTCAGCTACATGGAGGCTGGTGGCACCAAAGGGAGATAAAACAAAATATACGCAACATGAGCCTTATGCATGAAGATTCATCCGCATGGATTTGCAGTAATATGGAGTAATACAGCGGATGACAGAGGGAGCAGACTTCTGTGTAGGGCACATCTCTCTGATGCTCACTGAGGTGGAAACATACTATGATCGCCTCTAACAAACCACAGTATATGCATAGGGGGTCTCCAGACTATTGAATAAGCAGCACCACCAACAGCACCACCTGACAACCAATCAAGTTAATTACATCCTAATGACTAATGACATTCCAATGACTCTCTATTGGTCAATAAAGATGGAAATGGCTCAAACATTTCGACAAATTCTGTTTATTTCTCTTTATTTTCCTGAGGAGAGCCTCAACCTGGTATTTAAAACGTTTCCATTTAGCAATATTACACTACAAATCCAACTGAAAATGCAATAAATAAAAGATTAATTGTAGCTTTTAATTTGCATGTTTTATTATCATATTCCCCGATGGTGTAAAAAATGATTCTGTGATTATCTTGTACTATATATTTGGTGTGAATGCTTAAAAGTCAAGGAAGTACTTAAAAACAACAGTAACCAAATACTACACTTCACATAAGGCTGTGTGGTTTAATCTATGTGTGCGCAGAATGCTTTTGCTCATTATATGTAGTGGGAGGAAATATAAGCGCATTAACATATAAATACCGCAAATAGCTACAATAAACTCACATTTATGTCCGATGTTTGTCCGAGTCTGTTTTTTAGTGAAAAAAGAAAGTGCAATTCTCCTTTATGGAAGTCTCAGACCCCGCTGCGGCTCCATCCCCCGGGTTGAGCCCTCAAGACGAGTACAGCACTGAGTTTCTGAGTAGTCTGGTAGTCGGTCTGAAGAGTCTCCAGTCTTCCCTCGCAC
Organism: Thunnus thynnus; assembly: GCF_963924715.1. Lineage (NCBI taxonomy): Eukaryota > Metazoa > Chordata > Actinopteri > Scombriformes > Scombridae > Thunnus > Thunnus thynnus. The sequence goes on along the minus strand of NC_089517.1, from coordinate 32,561,683 downwards.
TTTTATCTCAGTGTCCCTTCGAGTGGTTTTCAGGCGGGTTTTGTTCATCCTCCGCGGTGCGCGTCAGTCGCTCCGTGGGCGCGGCCACGAGCATCACCGCATCCCAGGAGCGTCAATTCAATGAACCCTGAGCTCCGGCAAAGTTTCTAATTTTAACCCCGCCAGAGTAAATGTAAGGAGACACTGCAGCCCCTATTAGCGTCATTTTAACACAAAACCTGCTCTTATTAACTGTACTTCTTAATTATGTCTGGCAAGGTTATGTAATGATATACTAGTGGAGAATATCTGTACAAAATACACTTATGCAGGCCTGATGGTTTTGTTTGTTTGTTTGTTTGTTTGTTTTTCTTTCCTATTTTGCCACCTCTGCATTATTTAGTAATTTATTTGTTTACCTTGTCGAGGCAGGAGCAACTCTTCTACTTCTTCCAGTCTTACATCTGTACTCCATAAAGCTTAAACACACAAATATAATGCAAGGAACCTTTGGAGAAAATGATCCTCAAGAAACAAGAAAGTATAGCTTTAAAAGTAATAACAACTGTTACCTGTAAGCCTATTCTGGCATATTTACAACTCAATGCATTGGCGGGGCACGTCACCCAATTCACAATAAATAAATAATAACCTACACATTTTCCTACCTTTCCACTGTTATTACTGAGCTTTAATATTAATATTAACACTGGGTTTTTGCATGGGTGTGAATGGAATCTCATTGTGGTGCTCAAAGCATGAAGAATCACTTTGACTTTTGACTATTTCTGTGAACTATAGGCCTTTAAGTACACCACAATATCCTGAGTGCACATCCTGACTTTGACCTCACTCTCATACAATCCTTCATATGTTTATAGACAGTCTTGTTTCCAAACATTCAGTACAAGATCCACAAACATTCTGCAGGCACATAATCACACACCTACACTGTATACTCCTGTTCTCTTATACCTATGTCAGCTGTGGAGGAGGGTGTAATCTCAGCTCTTTATATGAGGTAACAAAACAATTCTTATGTGTGCTTCCATAAAGGCTCTTGAGCAAAAAAAAAGAGGAAAGATGCTTAGTTAAGTCAAGACAGTTTTTATTTGTATAGCCTGATATTATAAACCACAAATTTGCCTCAGGGGGCCTTACAATTGTACAGCAATACAACATTCTCTATCCTTAAACTCTTGATTCGAATAAGGAAAAACTCCCTAAAAAACCCTTTAACGGGAAAACAATGGAAGAAACCTCAGGAAGAACAGAGGAGGGATCCCTCTCATAGGGCAGACAGATGTGCAGTAGGTGTTGTATATACAGAATAGACAGAGAAAACAAAATTACAGAAATACAGCATAGAAAAGCTGAGAGGAAGTCATTACCAATAACACCAAAGTCCCAGAGTCAGGAGTTAAAGACTTTGCATCAGGAGAACTCCTATTGAAAAATTGCTGATATAAGCCAAATTCTTTTCTTTTGATCACAAGCTGAAAAGCCGATCCAAATATAAACCACAGTCCCTCTTTTTCCCTTGTTTAAAGTAAGTTAAAACCTGCAATAACGAAAAACATGACATCAGTCAAAATAATTCATTCATGAATGAATATTTTATTGCTAAGCTATCATCGTGCTCCTCTTTTGTCACAGGATGATTATTTAAACAACACAATCAGGTAGGTTTTAGCAGAAGAGAGAAATTCACCTGTTCGTCCCCCTCCGGCCAATAAAAGTAGCAGTTGAGCACCAAAACATGAGATAAGGTCATGATATATGTAAGACCTGCTTTGGTTTAATACAAGGACCTCAACCACTGCATTCATTCACATCATTTTGCATTTTCCACATCATTCTTGCTACCCACAAAAGAGGAAAAACTGACATACAGCACATAAAACCTTCATTAAAAATGACCCATGACTGAATTACATAATAAATATATAATGCATTTCTTCTCAAACATAAAAAGGAAGCAGATTGCTAATCAGTACAGGTCAATGCTGCGTCTTTGGTCCCCCTGTGATAAAATCATGCTGTCTTTCATGTAGGTGGATCAATTATTTGATATGATTTCTACAAAGACAAAATTCATAATTAACGAGATAAATCGGGTACATTTTAATTATTGTGCTAATTTGGACACTGACCTGTGTCTGTTTCTCAGTAAAATAGCTACTGAAGGTGTTTCCAATTAGCCCACAGAAGAGTACAGAGACAGATTCTGTGACTATTCGTTATTGCCGCACACTCTCATCTATTCAGTCTACGATGGTGGATTATCAGCTGGTCAAAGTGATGGAGCAGCTGATTGGTGCTGGCTGTTGGTTTACGCAGATGTCAGAGTCCGGGCTACTATCCAAACAGGTCACAACCTTCTCAGCTCCACAAACATCAGACTCATTTTCACGTTAATCCACAGTAATTCTGGCATTTGTATTGAGGCTGAGTATTATTATCATTCATTGCTTCACTGTGATCCAGCCACAATCCCTCCACTTCCACAACCAACAAATATTACTGCACCTGCTGGTTCACAAGCCAGAGACAACTTGGTTTGTCTCCTGGATTCATTAAACCCACATGTTGACCCTATATAGGCACAACATGTTGTTTTGACTGAAAACCTATAGAGAGGAAATCACAGGAATTCAAAGAAGCAACATTAGTATCATATTTTATGACTGCATCATTACACCAAATTCAAGAGCTTATAAATGGTTTAATATACAGTAACTCACTTCTGTATATACTCACCTCTACATCACTTTGTGATGTAGAATCGAAGATAAAGGTCTGAGGAATACTTGGCACACAACAAGTCTTTGTAATAATGGCCTCCATGTGGATCAGATGTAATTTAACAGGCTAAAAGGTGCTGGCAGGACAGTCAGCTGATTTACAAAGTACTGATACTATATCTCTGCCACAGGGGCAGGATGTGTGCAGACATGTTGTAAAAGTATAAGTGGTGAGTCCAGTGCTAACCTGACCAGCATTTGAGAATCAGATCTCCCTACAGATTGCAAAAAAGCTTTTATAAATGATCTAGTGTGAAGATGCAGAGCTGCCATATATATTCTCCACCTGCAGACATAATTTCAATTAAAAAAAAATCTTCATCTATTCACGGTAATCCATCTACAATATTTTGTCATTTACTGGATACATGTGTTAGGGGAAATAACCACTATACTATCATGTCATCAGAATTCAATCAAATAAAATAATTACATGCTAATGAGCCATGGCATTGCAGTTGTTAGACAAAAATGAAAAGTAAATGGCACAGGAAATTAAACCTTGCAATTGTTACACTTTTTTTTAAAAATTCAGTACACCGATCAAATAGTTTAGCTACAGAGTTGATGTGCTGTAAACTGCAGATCCTCTAATAGATATTAGCTGGTGGTGCCACAAAATCTGACAGCATTGAATCAAGCCATGTTCACTTTTTGCTACCATCTAAAATGCTGCAACAGCAGTGATGTCTTTTTTTTAACCTGAGAACAGCAGAGTGACCACTCACCTTTATAAATGCTAAAACCTGCCCTGATCCAATAAATAAACACGTCAGTGACTGAACAGTTCATTATCTTTGGGCAGGCAGTTCCTGAATTGACGGTCACCTGAATCAATGTTACATTCAACACTACTGCAGCAGAGTCAACCTTGACTATAAGCGGTGCTGACATGTACTGAGATACTGAAAGCAAACTCAGCGTAAACAGATTTGCTTTAGGCTGCAGTGTAATCACACTGAAGAGATGTCCGGCCAGGACGAGCCCGACAGGTACTCTGTTTATGTCTTCATTCAATCAATCAATATCATCAGTTATAATGCAGTGACCTCTGACTTTTGACAACTACTAGTTGCTAGTAATGGTGTTTATTTACAGTAACTGAATGTTGAATAAGATAATCCACTGATTATGAATAATCAAAAAAAAGCTGAACAAATAAAAACTGAAAGTAATTATTAAAGAATCTCCTAATCATCTCAGTACTCAGTGCAGTAATGACCTTTGATGAGGTGACTGTATCAGAAGAATAATTGGACAGTAATAATAAAAAAAACACCATATAAGTATCAGAACTAGGGAACACACACTGAGTTGTTACTTTTTCCAGGTAAACCTTCAGTAGCTACATCTGCAATCTTAAACAGCCCTGTGATTACTGTATGAGGTTTATCATGTTCAGTTTTTGTTGAGGCTGAGGTATTCATTAAAACTCTACATTTTGAAGGCTATAGTTAGTGTTGCTGTTGAAATGTTTGCTTTATATTGAAAAGTGTGTCTCATATTTTGTCCTGTTCCACTGATATAAATGAAGTGAGTTTGACTGCCCAACCAATGTTCACCACATACTCAAAGCTGACAGGATTTGAAAGTCTATCTTTTCTAAATCCTCTCAGTGAATACAGATCCCATATAGTGATATATATATATATATATATATATGTAAACAGTGTATTATTGTATATTCTGTTCCACGGTCCTGTAAATAGACAACAGACTGGACAGGTAAACAATAGGTCTACCTGCCGGCAGTCTAAGCTGTTAGTAGTCTCTGATGGGCAGTGAAGGGTAAAGAGCATAGTGAGTGCATGCTAAAAATATCCAGAGTGGCCTCCCTTCAAAATAGGTCACTAATATTGTTTTTCTTAACATATTGCAGAGTGCTCAGTGCTCAAAGTGGGCCGGTAATCACCGGTACGCAGTACTTCTACATTTTACTCTTTGGCTTACGACCAAAGACTTTGGCTTACTACCCGGACAGTCATATACTTCAGTAAAGTATTTTGTGACAGTCTCATGTTCTCATCCAGAGAAGCTCAGAACAGTAATGCAAGTGACCCTGAGTGACTCACGCAGGCATTTTGACAAAACAAAGAGTCTGTAAATACACACAAACTGTATTTCATATCTTTTAGAGGCATGTGTGTCCTCTTTTGTCATATTCATTTTCAATGTTTGTACAATATGTGCCATCCTATTATTTTGTAGCTACATCCCTCATTATATAAAGTCACTCAATTTAGTCAGGAAGCAAAATGTTGCATTTAACCATTTAACCTAATTTAAATTATACACTGGTTGTAATGAGCATCACATGTGCAAGCTTTTAAAGGCAGCAAGGGTTCTCTTACAACTTGCTATTTTGAATAATAGGCTGGATTGAACTAGGCTGCTCCTACAGCTCACATGAAGAAGAAAGCACTTTACCCTCCATAATAATTCCCAGCCAGATGTAGAATGGTAGACAGATAATTGACACATTGTGACACAGTCACAGTCAACAGGCTCATCTGCACATAGAAATGATAAAGACGAAAATCCTCAGGCATATGGAGTATTTTATTGTGTGGCTTTTTAGCTGCAGGCGACAGCAGGCACAGGCAGTACGAGGGCTTATGGGCTGCTTTGGGGATATCAATCAAAGTGAGCATGAAGCCTGTGATGGAGGCAAAGACAGTGGCCGAGGCAGTGTCAAGTCGAAATGAAACCATAATGATGATGAATCTACACGGACAAAGAATGCACACCGCTGAATTGCATTTTTGAAAGACACATTGTTACACAATATTGCCAGATGATTTTATTCCAACTTTAGACATCCTAAACACAGCCAGCAGACAGCAAACATGTAAATATGTAATGTCATGTCTCACGCTGGGCCAGTCAGAGATGAGATGCATTGTCTCTCTGAGTTTAATCAGCATCGGACTGGTGGTGTGTGTCACTGTGTACAAAGGCTTCACATTTTGACCTTTACTATAACAAGATAGCATCTCTATTATGGCTCTTAGTCTAATCTGTATGGACAGAGGAATGAGTGTGGCAAGTTGTATCTGAGAATATAACACCAATGTAAATTTTCTCCTCCTGTCATCATTAATGTCCATTAACTGCCTGCAGTTAATGGACATTAATGTTGTAATTAATGTCCATTTAATGTTCTATGTCCAAATTAATTTCCTAATGCTGTCTTCACTCTTGATAGTCAGAGGCTGCTATTATTATTAACGATACATTGAAAGCAGCTTGCAGAGACATCCTGCTACTTTGACTAACATTATACATCATGCAGAACAGCTTTTATTTCTCCTGACAGGAAACATTTATTTCCAAATACCATAGCACAGCACCAAGATGAATCACTTTCCAAGTTTCATCAAATGGATTAATATATATGGTGAGAAATGACATTGGAGTTGAAACTCTTGATTTTTGGTTGCTCCACTTCTATCACCACAGTCATGTGTATAATCCTAATCGTCTCATGTTGCATTAATGACTAAGACTGAAAACAGCCTGAAGCACCAACTCCACTCACTGAAATGTTTAAGAGCACTTAAGGGTAACTGCATCATCACACATGTCAAGAGCCCTCTTGAAGACTCTTGGCATCATCCAACAACGTAATATTCAAGAGGAGAAGCACCGAATGATTGCGTGAAAACTAGAGTAAGAAATTTCACTATATTTGGTATACTTGGTTACAACCAAATATAAATTTTTTACTCCGTCTATAGCATAAAGTCATACCTGCAAGAAAACCTTTTTACCACTACCAGAGTTGTTTTTGTTCTACCCAATCACAGGATATTGAATTAAACCCTGGAGACAGTGGTCATTTCTCACCTCAACAATGTCAATCTAGTGTTTTTCACACAGAAAGGCAATTTTCCAAGACGTCAGCACCAAGCTGTCACAAAAGAAAACACTCACCAACAACCGCAGGGACCAACTCCTCCCTCACAGTTGGCAGTGCAGGAAGGCAGTGAGGGATTGAGTCTATGACGCTGTAACAGTGAGTCTCTCTGGTTGGTTGGGGCACCTGTGCAGATGGTGATAGGATCTTGGCGAGGGTTAGTATCAACTGTGAGGGTATTATGTGTCATAGTATATCCTGCACATTGTGTTGGGGGAAAATAATGATTATTGTAATCTACTGAAATGATTTTGCATTTTCTGCTCAATAGGCCAAATATTAGAAATATTTAACCCTTAAAAATTGTAATGATAAAAAAAATATATAGTTAGAAGACTCAACTATAAAACTATAAAACAATACATTATCTGTAACAGGACAAGGCTCTGTCACAGTTCTTAGCACATGGCTGTTTTTCTCTAAGGCTCTGCTCTTTTGTTTTATCGCTGCAATTTTACTCAGACATTTCTTGCACTTGATGGAGTTGAGCTTTATTTTACAGGCCCTTTAATTTTATAACAAATTCTTGGAAATAATCAATGTAATTTGCAGGTATTCAACAGTTAATTTCTATGATATTTTACAGAAATGATGTTTGCTATAAATTAGAAAGGAAGAAAAAAGGGAAAAAGTGTTGAGTTGGTTTAGTTGGTACCCACTCATTGTATTTGGGTTACTCGTTCATTTAAAAATTCTTAATAAATTACACTTTAAACACTTCTTTAACTGACAGAAAATACTTAGTTTGTATTAGTATTTATTAGATAGTTTCTTAAAAACTCTTTAGTGAGGGCATTTCACATATACTACCAAAAAAACATGAACATTATAGAGGCCAAAAAGTGACACCGGAAATAAATAAATAAAAAGAATAAATAAATGACCATGATTGATTAAAAATGAATGTAGAGATTTGGGGACTGTGTATACTGAAGATGATTGGCAGCTTCATCAGATCCATGTTCAGATGCAACAGACTGAGGGAGACTCAGTACAAGATTCATATAGGCTGCATATCACCTCTGTTACCTTACACAAAATAAATCGTTCCTTTTCTCCTCTGTGCATTAAGTGCCATTCTGATAGGGGGACATATTTCCATTGCTTCTGGGAGTGTAAGTTAATTTCCAGATTTGGGGCATGTATTTCCAAGGTAATTAGGGGGATATTTAAAATAAAAATTAAAAAAGACCTTGGTGCTTCCCTCCAGGGAATTGCATCGGCCTGCATCACACTACAAACTTATTGAAAATCTCCTTTTAATTGCTTGAAAGTGTATCTTGCACAGTTGGATCAAAGACTTCCCACCAAGTGTTACCCTCTGGTATTGAGAGATTTTTAACACCCTCCTATGAAACATTACAGACTGTCTTAAAAGGAAAAGATGAGCTGTTTCTGAAGGTTGGTCACCTTTCCTGGATTATTTACCTGCAGACCTGAAGAACTTACTTCTTCATCTTTGTGGAAAACTTCTCTCATAACCCCAAATATGGGACACACAACTGGTTACCCTGAACTCAAATATACACGTAGTGGACTGAAAACAATATTTTACTTAACTGAACAAGACTAAATAATAATAATAATTAAAAAAGAAAAAAGTAAGTCAAAGAATTAAACCTAAGTAGGCATCTAACAAGTAAGATAATTAATCATATGAAGTTATTTCTCTGTGTTCTTGTTGGATTTTTTTACCAAACATTTGACTGCAGTACTTTAAAGTTACCTGCCGTATTCCAAACAAATGCTCCAAACTAAACAACCAAACTGATTAAACTGATGAAGATCAATGAACCTGATCCATGTAGTTCTGATTGAAAAGGTCACAGAAGAGAAACTAATGAGAATTAAAATACAAAATTCAACCCAAAATACACAAACATGATGAAAGCAGCAGGGTTGGTTGGATGAACTTAATTTCCATCTACTGAAACATATGCAAATCAGAGGCCACATTTTAATTTATTCAAATTAGTCGCTGTATAGCTTCACAGCGTGGGTCAGTGCAGCCCGCACTGACAAATGCAGATTGCAGTTTGCACTTAACAAGACAGAAAGACAGTTTTTGAAATGCAGCTTTGAAAATGGGATGAGAATCCATAATAGGCCGTCGCTATAATCAGATCAGATTGAATTGCCATTTTGTTTTCCCTTCAATTGAAAGTCTGAGAGGTCACCCAGAGGTCTGGAACCAGGCTAAATAGACCCACCGCCTGTGACAGAATTAGCGAGAGATTATGGAAACACATCAATGTTTGAAAAGGCTCTATTTAGAATAACCACCGAATAAGAAATAGGCAGACAGATGGTTGTCTCAGGGATGGTGAAACTGTGGATTTCATCACAATAATTTATGAAAGCAATACCGGTCTGGTAGGATAGTTTATATGTTGTTTTAATGTACTGATTGTATGTAATAGTGTAGTGTACTTAACTGTAACATATGGATCCAAATAAACAATAATTAATGAATAGTATAATTACATGTCATTATACTTGTAAAGTGATGTACAGATGTGTTTTTATCACATTTACAAATAAATGAACCCTGCACTGAAACCATTCCAGTGTTTGTTCTGCAGTAGGTGGAGCAGTAAAGGGGGCGGTTGAGGTTTATGAATTAGAAAACCCAGTTAAAATATTTTTATTCCCATCTCTCTTCCTTCAGAGTGCCACAGCTTGTCCGCCGCTGTCTTCTCTCTCTGGGAATATATAAGGATAACTCAGACAGACTTTGTCATCTCAGGTTCACTGAGACAGAAAACAAAAAACTCTACTGGATGTTTTCTGTCCAGAGAAAATCAAGTCACTGTGGCTCCACTGGTCCACTCTGTCAGTCATATAGTCACACTGGACATCATGCAAATAAAGTTCAAGTCAGCCTAAAATTGCATGAATGAGAAATGTTGTGGCGTTTTAGGCTGAGGAGGATCCAATTATCAGGCAGATGAGGGGGAATGATGGACTGAAATAATAATGATGTGGCTGTTTCAGGATTCTCGGTGGATACAAGTCAGTTTTTATTAGTGTGATGTCAGTTAAATTTAGTCTCCAGTGCAATTATTTTGAACTACCAAGCAAGGTTGGTTATGTGCCTTTATGAATCATACCTAACTTCAATTTTCACCTGTCTGAAGCCATAAGCAAGATCCCATAGCAAGAGAAGTTAATAGGCACACAGCAGGTACAGATAATGGTTTCCAAAAAAGTGAGTTTCCTCATTTAACTTCTAGTTCTGCTCATCTAAGCACAGCCACAGCAAAGCAGTGGTAAATGAGTTATCCTCAGAAGTTACAAGATGATGCTGCTATATTTTATTCAAGTTATTTCAACACATGAAAAGTAACATGATGTAGTGTTTTTACCATAAAGGGGAAATCCATGAATTTCAAGAAAATTGGTGTTTAGTGACTAATTTATTTTTTCAAAAAAAGTTCTCTTATCCACTATTATGATATCATATCATATATAATACGTTAACAGTGATGTACAATCCAAAACTGGGCAAAGAGATGAAATTGGTCGACAAGACTGAGAGCCTCACTAGCGAGGCACCAAAGTGCTTTGAGCTAAATGCTAATATCAGCAGTTAGTCAGGTGATTGATCTTATAGTGGAACTGTAAGGCATTATGATTGGAAAAACTCTGTGACTTTCAGCTCACCAACACATCCTAGCTATAAGAGATACACAGTTTTGCCAACTCCAGTCTATACTCGAAATCTTGAGTCTTGAAAGAAAGCTCTTAAATTGAGAAGGGTATGAAAAAATGTATTTGATTGTTTTTATACTTACAGGCAGATTATGGCAAATTACAATCCAAAATCATTAAAAATGGAAAAGAGATCTGTAAGACTGACTCTTGGAAATATTCACTGTGGTGTGTTTGTAAGATTACACTAACAGAACTCTGCCCTAAGCCCGTTGTTGCATATTTCACCACAATTACATGCTTAGTCATGTAAATAATCAAATCAGCCAAATTAATATTCAAGGACTGCATACAGAAATTATGACAAATTAGCAACAGTACTGCAGATCTCTGCATCAAAGTAAATGCTCTAAATGACTAAATGGTCCCTCAGTTAAACCTTAACATGAAGCCACTGTGATTTGGTTAGGAGTACCCTCTAGTGGCAAACAAACTTACACAGACAGGGAATATTTGAAAAGCAGCAAAATAGAGAGAATGTCACATTACATACTGTCCATCTCCATACATGTCTCTTATCTGTTGTACATATAGATCACAATAATAATGCAATTAGAGTCGCATACTCTGTAATGAAAGGGAGAACAAGGCTTTGTTGAGAGCACACAGTGAGTGTGTAGAGACTTTCTCAGGTAGTTAACTACAGACCCAAATTTGGGAGAGAATGTAATACAATTTAAATGGATTTGAAAAAGTGAAAACAAGACTAATAACTTGTTAGTCACTGTCGAGGTTTAGTAACTCAGTCATTTTCTCTAAATGTTGCAAATTTACAGTGATTATACTCTCTGATGGGATTAATCACAATCACATAATTTTGACTTACTTTGGGAAAAAAAACATACAATTTTGTACTAAAAAGCCAATAAAGTTGACACTGGTGGACACAAAACAGTCTCTGTAATGCTTTATTAAGCAGGCAAAGCAAAGTGGATGGTGGTGATGTTTTTATCTTTCTGTGATATAAATGAAGAATTATGACACTATTCTAATTATGATTTAGTTTCAACAAAACATAATGTATTCAAGTTACATCAGTTACTTAAAGGTACATCATATGAATGCAAACAAAGAGAACTCTAAAAGTCAAAACACAGTCCCACATTGACTGACAGATCATCTTTCAGAACAAGGACAGACAAAACAAACAACAATGGCTTTTGTTACTGATTTCTGACAATCATAAAGATTTGTTTATATTCCTGATTTTTATTAAGTTTTGGATTCTCTCTCTCTCTCTCTCTCTCTCTCTCTCTCTCTCTCTCTCTCTCTCTCTCTCTCTCTCTCTCTCTCTCTCAAAAAGTAAGAAAAACAACTTTGATATTCTTCAAAAGTTTAACACACGTACATTGTACTGCAGGGTCACATTCTTAGAAACTTTCACAGCTTTAACTGGAGTTTAGCTCAGAGTACAAAGGTATCAAATCAGTGCTTGGAGTGAAATTAAATTTGTCATTTTAGGCCTATGTCATGAATTTATAAAGATTTATGTCTTACTTAAAGTATTGATTTGTAGAATTTATAATAAAAGACCTTGTTCCTAAACAAAATAGGTAATTTGTCAGTGCTCTCTAAAATTAACCATATGAGCATTGTGTGACAGCTTCTATGCTAAAAGTCAAACAACTAAAACTACATGGATAGGGATAAAAAAAATGTTTAAAAAAAACATTTGTTGTAGTCTCCATCTTCTTGCACGACTAATTTACTAATTTGACTGAAAGCACTTTCACCCTCATCAAATATTTCTTCAGATAAAGCAAACATTCATTCAGGAGAATGCATAATTTTATCAAAAGAACACACAGTAAAGTTGGTGTTTTATCTCCTTCCATCCATAATATTTTCCTCCATATCTCCTCCTGAGCTCAGTTTGTTAGGCTACATCACCAATCATATTTCTGTTTTCATGACTTTGACTCTATAGATTTAAAAATGATACTACCCCCAGTATTTACTGTTTTGGTAGCACAGGAAGTTCCTTTTCTCAGCACAGTCCATTATCTTCCATTGTGTGTCGTTGTGAACCAGGGCAGCGCAGTGCTGCTGATGGGCAGGACAGTGAGGAAGGTAGGAGCTGCTCACTGTTTGTCCACCCATCCAAAACCACTCGCCAGCCAGGAAACGCATTCCGACCCATACCTACAGGAAACAACAAGAGTCATGATTTCTCCTGTATAACATACACAGTTTATCTGCATATGTAGGCTTTCCTGCCATTGATGATCTTGTTTGAGTCATTCATTTTCCTAGACTTGCTGGTTACACTATAAGTATGGTAATTGGTCATTCTTGGCAAGAGTGAGATATTTATGTTTTCATGATATATTCTGCTGCAGTAGAAAACATTTTTGAAGAGAGCGATGAGAGTAATCTAAACAGTAAAGTGGCAGACCATAAACTAAAACAATGAGCTAAAAAACATGCTACTCTGTAGATCTGAGGACAACTGTGCTGTTATATGCCGGATTATTTCTTGGCAGAAATAGCCTGCTACATAACCCCCCATTAAATCACAAATTTTTGTTTTTACACCACAGTTTTTGCACATATTCCACAAACAAACAAGATAAGATGTTAATTAATGAGCTTTAGAGTTGCTGGAAGGCGTATTTTCAGCAACAAGCTAAGCTGTTTCCCGCCATTTCCAGTCTTAATGTTAAGCTAACTGGCTGCTATCGGTTCCTTCATATTTACTGTGCAGATATGTTAGTGGTATTAACATTGTCAACTAACTCTTGGCAAGAAACCATATAACCATATTTTCCAAAATGTCAAACTATTCCTTTAACATCACAGAAGTTTACAATGACAAACTGGCCTCATAAAATCACACACACACACACACACACACGCACTTCTGTTTCCATTACTTCAGAGGACACTTCTTTACATTGACTAAAATTAATTTCCTGGAGACTTATCCTAACTTTAACCATAACCACCACATGCCTAACCTTAACCCTAACCCTAACATAATCCTAACATGAGGAATACCTGGACCACACACACACGCAGTCTGCAGAAAACAATCAAACCTCATCAGTGGTTGCACTCTGTCCTATTGTCTCCCTGTCCAAGACAGCGTTATCTGCATCTGAAAAGCTGGCAAGCTTGTACTGCAGCTTTTTACAGTGCTGAAAGGCCTCCTCCCATGTCTTCATCTCCTGGACAAGAATCAGTCTGTCATCGGTACACAGGGCATAGTGGAGATGAGAGCAATTATCGCTTTCCAGTGTTTCATATGACATATACTTCAAAACACAATCCTCACCACTGTCTGGTTCATCTACAAGAACAAAGAGAGAGAGACTGACATGACACAGACAGCACTCTAGTAAACCTAATAATAATTTAATTTATTCTATAAAATATACTCATCCAACAGTATTTGTTACATGCCTTTGACTGCCATGACCTCTGATGCTCAACCACCACTACCATGTTCAACAGCCCATTATTCTGAAACCCCAATTGTTTGGAAAACTTCCCATCGGACCAAAAGCCCATTAGAGCGAGGGCTCGTTATCCCGAAAACAAACGCCCACTGCTCCGAAAATACACACTCTCCCTGAAGTTTTTTTGCCCATATTATCTTAGTATATTTTGACGTGCAAACACGAAGATACTGTTTACAAAATGCTTGATTTTTAGTGTATTTAGCCCTAATGGCAGTGTGTTCATCCCCCCCATTCCCCAAAATGGGCCTTTGGAGCAATGGGCATTTGTTTTCGGGATAATGGGCCAGCGGACTAATGGATTTTGGATCCAATAGTACATTTTTTGAACTATTGGGGTTCCAGACTAAAGGGCAATAGGCAGCACTAATGTTTAACAGGTATTGCTTAGGCATATTAGCATGCATAATTTGCTAATTACAACTAAACACAAAGTTCAGTTGAGGTTGATGGGAATGTTATTATTTTTGCGAGTATTTTAGTCATAAACCAACAATAGGACAGCTTTAAATTTTGACCTGATGATGGTGATAAAAGAAGAGTTTGGGGATCACCAAAATTATTAAGATTCATTGTATTGGTGCTGTGGATATACAGTACCAGTCAAAAGTTTGGACACACTTTCTCATTCAAGTGAAAAGAAAAAACACTAAAGAACACAAATTGCGCCAGAGGAAAAGTGAGTGGGATTCATCCTCTGGGGACTATGAGTCTTCATGGTAATCCATTTATTAGTTGGGATATTTCAGTCTGGATTAAAGCAATAGTCTGACAATCAGCAGACCGACATTGTGATTCATTTGCCACTGGTGTGGCTAAAAAGTCACATACATTCAAATTTCAATTGCATCAAGAATGGATGTATATAAGATCAACAGTGTTATTTCATTATTGCCACTAAATGACATTTAAATCCCTTAAATTGTGGAGTACATTAAAAGTAGAAAGTGCAGATTGAAACTGGACTTGAGTACAGCACTCAGTAAATATGATTTTTCCTTCAGACTCACCATAATCCCAAATGACATTGCTCGCATTCTCGTCTCCTCTGGACCATTTCCATACACCATCTGAAGCCTGTCGATACAAACCGATCCAGCCTTCATATGGCACAAGCTTGACAGCCTCCCTTGTGTTTCTCATGGTGACCAGGTCAGTGTAGTAATGTCTGCAGTAGTACCGAGCAGACAACCAGGTCTTTAGAAAACGGACGTGGACAACCTTTGAAATGATCACGCTTGAAGCTTCCGCATACTGGAGAGCAGGGATGACGGAGAAGAGGAGGTGGATGAGGAGAAAACTGTAGACGTTTCTCTCCATGATTTCTTCAGAGAAGCTTCAAAGTAGATGTGGGTCAATTTTCAGGCATATTGTTGCTTTTTTATGTATTCATCCATCCATCAATCCATTCATTCATTCATACAAGTCCACTGTCAGTCAGTAGCAGCATCACAATAAACAATCGCAGTCAAAACCACATTAAAGGTGGCTGTAGAGTCAAATTTTGCTGAAATGTTATGAGCACTTATTAATAAACTGATCTTTCTCAGTATTCACACATTTAAAAATAAAGGCTTTAAACATTAATAAGATGAATATTGATTGAAATCATTATTTTTGAAGCGCTTTATAGTCCACCTTATAGTAAATATGTATCATTGAATTATATCATGCTATCACAACAGGGTGCAGAGCTTATTCATTCAACCTTAATTTACACTTACTCACAAGACTGACTGAGGAACATGAGCTTTCTTTTTAAAGTACAGAAAATTTACAAATTGAAAATAAAACCATGCACTTCATTTACAGTTATTTCCACACTTTGCAATATGCTTAAGTTTAGTATAGATGACTATGGGGGATTTAAACAATAACCCTGACACTTTTAGCAACTTTTTTCAAACAACCAAACCTGTTACTACAATTCAATTAAAAATACCTCATTCATCCCTCAAGGGGCAATTTGAATTATGTTGACACTCACCAGAAATTATGTCACTGACAAATGCAGGAAGCTCAGAATAGTGGATTTTTTTGAAAAGAGAGGAGATGCTCCTTATTCAAAGACAAAGCTGACAGATGTGCTGACTATGTATTATGTGGGAGCTTTGGTTACAGGTTCTCTCCACATTATCAGTGAGAGCCCTCATATTATACGGACCAATCAGAGCAGTGCGTAAATACAACTAAGATATCATAAGTCTGAATCATTCCCCTAGACATAGTTTGAATACAGAGAAACTTCCAGTACCCAAACACACATTCAAACAAACAATATCTTTAATCACCTTAATCCTCACAAGCAAATGTATTCGGTGATGCAAAGCATGCAGGGCAAGACCAGGGAGCATCCTTGTGTCCACAGTTCTCATCAACAGAAAAAACAAGCACTATTTTTGCCTTTTACATTTACGTCTAGATTTGCATATTGTTAATACAAGATGTACACCAACCATACATCTGACTGACATGCTGAAAGCAGCGTCTCCAATCACTGAGGCAGTCATAGTCCAGACGGTAAACCTCCAATGCAAAGGCATGTAGTTTGTGTAGTTTTTTTTTTTTCATTTGTTTACAAGAATTAATTCACTGAACTCAAACAATGTAATGATTCATGCCTACGTAGCGCCCCAGTAGCCAAATGGTTAGTGTGCATGCCACATAATTGCAACGTCCCTGGTTTGATCCCAAAGGGGACCTTCGTTGCATGTCACACCCATCTCTCTGACCTTGTTTCCTGACAAATAAAGGCAGAAATCCCCGAAAAATAACCTTAAAAAAAAAAAAAGATCCATGACTACAGTTCATGCTACCATGGTTAGTAAAATTCTGGCAGTGACGCATTTGCTGCAACAACTTGACCTGACATGTAATGTGAGTTTTGTGTTCCTTGTCATCGCACTGACAACTCTTGTACTGTGTTTAATTGAAGTAGTTGAGAGGTCAGTACCACATAGGGCATTGTGAGCATGTTAGCATGTTGTTCACAGAGCTGTTATGTTGGCCTTGTTTTGATGAATTTGCAAATGTGTCTGCAGAATTTAGGTAAAAAGAACAGACAATGCTGCAAAGACCATAACTATCGGTAGGTTCACAGAGGCCCTGAAGAAGTTCAACTGCAGGAATAACTGTAACTTCATGGACGTTAACAATGCTCTTGTGACAAAATAATGTCACATCACCCTCGAACGGACTCAAACCACCAACCTCTAAGGTTGAACCTCTCTGCCAGGGTGCAAGTGGTCATCAGAAATGGTGTGTAATCCACAAATACTGCAGCCAAACTGAACTTTAAGATGAAGAAAAGTGTTTTCAGAGGTTTATGATACAGTAAAGTCTCATCTCTAGTGGGCTTCAGCCACAAACAGCAAGTAATTTACTCAGCACATCTACAAATCTACAGAACTACTTGCTGTGTTACAGCATTGGTTCACAATCTCTTAGACCTGCAGGAGTGCAAATGTTTTATGTTATCGTGCTATTAATTGCACTTCCTTTGTAAGGGGGATGTATAGCAGTCCTAGACTAGATGGGTAGAATGAAAAGCAGCCTTACTTTGAGTAGTGAAGATCAGAGTTTGTTATCATTGCTTTAAAGAGTCTTAAATATACTGGAAGCAGAACTGTCAAGTGGGCATTGCTGGGATTTGAACCCTAGAATCTTCTGTTTATAAGACAGGTGCATTGACCTATGAAGCTGCAGTGCCTGCATGTAGAACCGGTCTAAAAACTAGTGCCTTGAATACTTTGGGGATCAAATATCAGATAGACTGAAGTTTCCTAGCGCTTATCAAATAACAGGATCAAGCATGACTTCAACGTTGGTAACAATACTGAGGACATATACAGGCTTTTAGCTTGCATACAAGCCAACGATGGTTAGGCATGTTGAACCACTGAAGGCAAAGTGGGTGGATATACTCCATGTGATCTGATTTCCCCTTCAAGTTACAAACTTTCATAATACATTAAATACCAATCAAGTACAGTTTTGACAGTAGGCCTTAATGAAGAGAACCTTTCATTCATTTCAACCTAAATGAAATCAAATTATTCTAAATATGAAATCTATCGTTCTTATTATATCAAATTGTAAAGTAATTCAAACTTTTACCCGTTTTTGTTTAGTTCAAATTTAACATACATTACTTTTCATTATATTAAGATCTCATCAAATAATTTTATTGATGGGTTTGAAAATTCATTGAAGTTTCTGCTCATACACAAACATGTGACTGTAAATGTTACTGTAGACATTTTCCTTCTCATGTAAGAGAACATGTGGAAGTTTGTGGTAAATTTATTCCATTAAATTGAAACTTTTGGGATGAAATCTTGAATTTTGTACCGATATATGAGAAGTCTCCTTTTTGAAAACATCAAATGGAAATGTTTCGATTGTTAATTTCTTTTTCAGCAAAGATTTTTAAATGATCATAAAAGTTTGTATTATATTTCTGAACGGTCTAGTCTCACCCAAAATGATGCCAAATGTGGTAGTCAGGTCTTAGATGGTAGTGGTACAGCAACCATCTGAATCTCAAACACACTGTGAGAAAGGAGTCAGGTCACCTCGTCGTGTCTTGCTATAATCACCACTTTGACTGAGATTGTTGACACCTCTACTCCTTGAACTTAAGTGTTATAGCTAAAAATGCCATTACTTTCCATTTTGTCTCCCTAAACTAAAAGAAATTACAAATCCATTTTATTTGAACGGTTGCTTTCACATTTATTACACATGAATGCCACATCATTTTAGCATTACTTTTTGAAGACACATACAAACTGATGATGGTAGACAAACTCAACAGCCACACAAAGTACTTGCTTTTCATAGCAATAACTTGCATATCTAATCTATTTACTCATCAACTGTCCAATGTTAGTCCAGCCCATGCCCAGGCACACTGATTGCCATTGTGCAAGTGATCCCGCTCCATTTTCCCTCAGCTCTTCAGCGTGCGTTGCTAAATTCTTCGCTACACCTCAGTGTTCTTCTCTCCCAATGAAGCCACAGCAGGCCTGGCCTGTACGCACTGCAGCCGGTAGCATGTCGTCATAGGTTTTAGGAGGTAATGGACACCATATTGTTGGGACTCAAGATCTCAATCCAGTAACCATCAGGGTCCTGAATGAAGGCCAATCCTTTCATTTTACCTGAGGGAAAATAAGAGAAGAGAGGGGACAGAAAAGTAACTGTAAATATGAATACACATGTACAATATATAGGTAGAAAAATGTGAAAAGTTAAGAACCCTATAGAGCAATATTTTTACGAGTGGGTCTCCTTTGTGTTTGTATTGTACATGCATGCGAGTGATCCAGAGTTCAGTATGGTTCGTTGTGCAATCATTTACAGAGAGCAACAGAGCTTAGGCTGAACAAAAGAGCTGAATGGCTCATAGTGTTACATGTGTTTCTAAAGACAGTCCATCATTCTTCTCTCTATTTCCATAACAGTCAGATTGACATTTAGTATGTGTATTCTGGAGAAAAGCCTGATGACATAGAGGCCTGGTCCTGCCTGATCCAATTTATAAGGACTTCAGAGGGGATTCTGGTTGTCTCTTGGAAAGGTTTGTGATGTTCATGTTTGTTTCAGAAAATCACGTGCTTACATCGTTTCATGTTGTCTTTTCTTTAACCTCCGCAGCCTGTAAAAGCTTATGCCTTGTTTTGTTTTGTTTTTTTTTATTAACCCTTTATTTCATTTGAGCAGTGCTTTCCATGTTTTTTCCCATGTGAATTTATTCTGTGTTGCATGTTTGATTCTTAAAGAGGAATCACATTTCATACATATCCTCAACATGTTCCTTCAGGTGACACCTCCTCATTTACTTATCATTTCAAGAGCCAAATGAACAAAAGAAAATGTAAAAGTGCAAATCCAAAAAGACATAGGCTATCTTTCCTTTTATTTTACATTTAAAATTTTGTTAAAATGTTTTTCAACTTTTTTGGTCCTTGTGACATTTTTACAGCAACGAAAAATAAAGAACATTTTTTACCTAAACAAAGAGACAAAACAAACAGATTACACTGTTCTAACAACCAATCAGGAGTCTCAGTGATTGTGGTCCAGCTAGTTTTGATGATCCTGCAGTCATGAAATAATTTACTTGGTGTACATGTATGTTATTGCATGGAAATGCCAAATGCAGGCGCTGGTAGTTACCGTTTATGTTTTTTTTAATGAGTCAGTGAATGCAGCGGTGTAGCCACAGTTTACCAATTGACGACTACAGTGGGGGGTCAACACTGTGCCATAAGTTTAGAAACATTAATGCTGGAGACCAGTTGACGCAGGGGCAAACAAAGCCCAGTGTAAGACTCTTTTGGGGCCACTGTATTGTATTACACTTACTGCCTGTTTCTTCACGCCTATTTCTTTTTCTCCATTCTCAATTTGCACTAACAATAAAAAGCATCAGCTCTAGTAAAATTTGAAACTGAGAAATTGAATCAAAGATTCTTTTTACTCAAGTTCCTTGAGTAACACTTTCAGCCCTAATTTCTATTTCACATAACCCAACAAATAAGGTAAATGAAGAAAGGTGAAAGGTGAAAAAAATACTGAAACAGGCTGTCATGATTTATCTATTTAACCTGTCTATGACCCTCATATTCACATCTTACCATCATCGGGCTTCTTGACAAATGTGACACCTTGCTCTTCAAACAGTTTGCAGGCTGCATAGACGTCGGGAACTGCAATTCCAATGTGTCCTGTCAAAAGTCAGGTGGACAAACAGAGACTTAAAATCCGCACTACAGTTACACATATCCAGAATCTGCCACTGAGCTTATACATACCTACATGCATGTTTCTTACAATAATAACAGACAGAAACATGATAGTTGAATCAAAAATATGTATTAAGAAGAATGAAATGGTGGACAGATTAGTGCTGTGGATTAAAACACTTGAGACTTATGGAAAAACTGATCATAACAGCTAAGATGTTACTATAAATCCAAAAGTATGTTTAATTATATTATTGTACGTTCCTTTATTTTGAGCTCTTGCATTTATTTTTTTTATATATTTTATGCTTACATGCAAGAAAACTTTAACATTTGGGACAAAAAGGTCACAAAGTTGTAAACCTCTGACTTTCCAAGAAACTTGTAATTTTAATTTCTTTCAATTTTATTGGTCCCAACTGTTCGTTTGTAAAACAGGGACGCAATCTTACCAAAGCCACGTGGATCAGAGTTTCCATTATGATAAGACTGGCTCTCATCAGACTCAGAGCCCCAGTTACTGAAAGAAAGGAGAGATTGAAGGAGAGAAAAGAGATACAAAAAAGGATGGAGAACACAATTCTCAAGTTAATAACAGAAGAACGGATGAGAATAACACACAGCCCTAAACTCAGGACATAGACCCTTACTGTGTCAGCTCGATGGTGGCTCTTCTGGAAAAGGTCCATGCCGTCTTTTCCTTCACATCTGTGGGAATCTCCTTCTTGTCCTCGTAGCCCAAGAAGAAGAGAGAGAAACGCATGGAGGGGAAGTCGAACTTTTGCAGGAGCCTGGAAGATTTTGCACACCAGAGAGAAATCGTCACTTCATCTAGAAAGTCCAGTTTATGTATAGGAAACTATCTCAATGAGAGACAGACACACACACACACAGTAGCGAAAAACAGTTCAAAGGATTTATTGTGTCATGTTTTGGTGATGATTCGTTGCAAATGGGCTAATAAAGATTCAATAAAAAAAAAAAAAAAAATCAAACAGTTCCTTTAACTGAAGCCCACACTAATACTTACGTCATGCCGAGGATTCTGGTGTAGAAATCCAAGGATTTAACTGGATCTTTAACTCGCAGCATCGTCTGCTGCATCATGAAATCCTAAAGCAGCAAGAGACACAAACACAATAACTGAGTTTTTAGATGCATAACACAAGAAATTAATTATAATTTTATAAAAATTATAAAAGAAATTCAAGTTTCCCACCACACTGCATTTTACAAACAGGTCTTCCAAAAAGCAGAAAACAAGGTTTTTAAGTGTGAATTAAGGCTGCGACTAACATATATTTTCTCAATGAATTGTTTTGTCTGTAAAATGTCAGAAAATATAGGAAAATACCTGTTATGATTTCTTATAGCCCAAGATGTCTTGTTTTGAATGATCAACAGTCCAATATCCAAATATATTCAGTTTACTATCATGAATGACACATAAAAGCTTCAATCCTCACATTAGAGAGGCTTCAACAAGCAATTTTTTCCTTAAAAAAAATGACTCCAGCAACTATTTGATTACCAAAACAGTTGCAGATTAACTTTCTGTTGCTCGACTAATCCTTGCAGCTCTAGTGTGAATGTGGATGTGTTGCACCACAAAATGGTCGGTGAGATGGAAACACTGCCAGATAATTTGTGAATGTAGCTGAGAAACTGAGACACAGCTGGTTAGCTGCAGAGCTAATGGGATACTCTGAAACAAATCAATACTCGAAAAAAATGGATGACTATTGCACACAAACAATTACAAAAGCTCATGTATTAGTCACCATTAGAGGCTAGTGGTGTAGTCACTGGTTGGCATTTTATGCACATTTCCTGTGGGTACATGTGCATATCTGACAAAGATGAAGGTCTGCACACTGCAGTTTATTGAGACATCCGCCAGTGACGTTTCGAGCTACATGCTCTTCTTGTGCAATCCAAGTGTGCATGAAAAATCCAGACCCTGCTGCCACATTCAAAAACATCATATTGTCAAGAGTTCAATGAATGCAAATACACAGAATATCAGAGATGTAAAGTAGCTCAGAGATCCTCCACAACATTTGTCTCCCTTTGACTATGTTGCTTGTGTCTGAACTCGAAGTTACATTTGTATCCTTGCACTCACTCGTGAAAAAAGGATTTCAGCCAAACTGCACCTGTGTGCAACCGAGCACACGTAAGTCACAACGATCAGCACATCTGTTTGAGCTACGCTTCGGTCAATATTACCATACGGTCCCGCTCGGATTAGTTCACATTTACTTACTTGTTTTCCATGCAAAAACTAAGTTTTACATGCCAACTCTGACTCTGACACTGAGGTCATACCATGTTTTTTCTCTAATTTCTAGGGTCTAAATATTTGCGTGAATCTAATCTTTGACATTTTCTTGCAAATTACCAGTGAAGATGTCCATTTATAGTATCTAATCTAGACAGTACTGTGAATGGCATATTTTAAAATAGGGCCCCTGCAGTTATGAATAACACATATGAAGTTATGTCCCAGCTAGTATTTTGAAGATAAAGTGGAAATGTCACTCTTGCAAGTGCAACACATTCTCCCTTAGGGTACAGGAGCTCCAGCTGTACAATCTTACAGTACAACATCGTCTCCTCCTGTGGCCTGTAGCCTTTCAGCCAAGGCATGATGCTGTCTTCTATGATGTCTGGGGACTGAAGGTGAGGTCTGACAATGTCCTTAAATTTAACCTGATGTTGATATTTTGTATTTTTAAGTGTATAACTTTTACTGTGTGTGTGTATGTTTCACAGCCGGGTGTTATCTCTGTGACTCTTCCCCTTTCCTGTGCACTTCCTCCAACAAGTTTTCACAGTAGAAAACGTATCAACATATCCATACAAGTTTCTAAAACACTGCTGCAGTGTAATCCATTTCTCCACTAAACTACATCCATATGTTTCAAATATTCATATTTTTGCCAACTTGTGGTTGGTTTGGGAGGTTTCTAAGGACGTCAATCCAGTATTATTTCATTCGTTTTTTTCTCAGGTCAAATGTGAACTTTAACCTGCTAGTCTGCTGCAGCTGCCAGAGCTCCGCTCACACATGAACTGTGAAGACATTCCTCAAAGTCTTTAGCATGGACTGCAATTGAAGTGAATGGCAGCTGGAGCAAATATTCACAGAAACTGTTACCGGTTCACCAAGTTCAATTTTTTTGAACAATGGACCACAGAATAAAGACAATTGTTCAGGCAGACCTCTCTTCCACTAAGTATTGTTTGTTATATCATGTGTTTATACTCCATATGTGTAGAGAGAGGATACAGGCAGCAGAGCAGAAGGGATGTTGGCAGTGAGTTCAGGGACAGATAGAGTGAAGACAATAAAAATGCACGTTATCTTAAATTTATGGATGTTTTTGTTAGCCAGCTGGACAAGTATATCCAGCGCCTTCTGCTTGCAACACTGCCCACATCAGCTATTCCCAGTCCGCCTGCCTTTCACCACAACATGCATGAGTATGTTCTGGGATGACCGCGCCTAAAATACATACTTTCTTGTGCAGCTCTTTTGTTACGTACAGACTTGTTAAACGCATGCTTTTGATAAACGACGTCTCCACTTTTCCGTCAAATTTGGAGTCAACCTGTCTCCACACGAGAACGTGGGTTACCGGCGAAACTTTAGCTATAACATCAAGTTAGCTTAACTTAGTGCTGTAAGTTAGCTAAACGTTAGTGATACACCATTGTGTTTGAAGCCTGGCTCACTGTAAACATTAGTAATCTGGTTCAACATGACCGAATCACTCGTCAGCAAGGGACAGGTCCACAGTTAATGGAGAAACATGCCCCTGTCCGATAATAGACGCATTACGAATAGCTGGCCAGCCTGTCTGGCAGCCGTTGTTGGCCTATTGCTGGGTCGGCTGGATTTGAGGGTTTCACAGGGTCCGGTAAAGTAGATTTTAGCTTTCATAGGGGCAACGACCATCTTACCTTAGTTATTGGGTCTCCATCTTTACAAGCTGATGCCGCTACCTCGTCTGACAGACCTTTGTCGCTCATTTTTGCTAAAACAACACGTTTTTAGGTAGTACCGCAGCTCTGCGGGCGGACAGACACTGACAGGGAGGGAGCGGGACAGATACTCGCCTTGTTTTTTTTATTTTTTTCCTCACCCGCATTCCACGAAGACCCGCCCTACTCTGCCTCTGATTGGCTAGTACTCGTTGCCTTCGTTGGTTAGATTGGTTAGGGTTAGACATGAGGAGTGTGATTGGTTAGGATTAGGGTAAGAATGTCAGGGTTAGAGCCAATCAGAGGTCCACTGTGAGGGAACTTTAACAAGAACATCTTCCTGTAGCAACTTTCAAAGTAAAAGGCACGTTGACGACAATCAATTGAACTTTTGTTTTGACACGTCAAAAAAAGCCATGTAAGGACTTTTGTCCCATTTAAAATACATTTGATAGGCGATGCTATATGAAATTAAAACGCATGGTTTAATATTTCATAATGGCCTGTCACTGACATATCAATTCTTTGATTGATTTAATATCTACTTGAAAAATTAGATTAGCAGCTGCGAGGACAAAGAATAAGGTGCAGGTAAGAATACTACTTTTATTTTGAAAATAAAGACAGGAAGTGCTTTATCTGCTGTCTCTGCATTATGTAACAGAGTTGCTGCAGAGTGCACTATGTTCTGTTACCCTGCACTTTTCACTATATTTATACACTGCTTACAAGCTATTTGATACAGTAATAAATAGTAATGCACTCCAATACAGTAACCTTGTAATAAATTGTACAAAACAGAGAAACATCTTTAAAAATATTATGCAGTTGAATAAAATATCTACACCAACTAGTCTCAAAACCTAACTGTACCTGAAACATGATAGATCTAATAAACACAGGCTTTATTGCAGAGCTGTTGTACTGGATTCACTTAGACTGCTAAATATGCGAATACTGACTGCTGTGCTGCAACTAAATTATTTCCATTATTGATTTATATATCCATTATTTTACTGATTAATTATTTATCGATTGTGGTTTTAAAGAAAATGCCAAAAAATGATCCAGAAGCCAAAGTGCCATCTTCAATTTGCTTCAGATCATTACATGATTCATGATTCATGAATAATCAATTATTACTCCACAGTTTGCCATGGAAATAACTTTATTATAGACAAGTTGTAGAGTTATTTAATGGGAGAGGGGTGACAGAAGATTACATTACCAGCTATCAACCATATACAGTTCATCACAGCTGTTCATTTGGCTCTGGTGGATCGGAGAGAGTTGCATGAAGCTGTGAGCCACGATCAACATAACCAGTTATACAGATAGAGGAGGGTTTATAAAGCTGTGAGAACACAACTAGAAGCCTGAATACCCACAGGGTTCCTGAGACAGTTGGCAGGCAGAGTGTACTTTTCCCCAGACACTGGTAGACGGTATGTTTCTCAGGAAATATTCTCTCCAGTGCTTGTGTTTGACAGTTTTGCCAGATTTCAAAATCCCACGTGTCATAAACCCCACTCATTTCATGAATGTAGGTCAAAATTAAAAACAAAATGTGAGGTTTGTTAGTCTGAGATGACAGTAGGGAGTTACAAAAATATATAAATTCTTAAGTGGTTTCCAAAATCCAACAGCTGCTTAAACAATTTCAACAGCGATGTTTAGATGAACTCCAAAAGTTGATTTATTACATGTCAACAACTCTGGGACATGGGAAGATTCATTATTTGCCTAATTTCTGTTGGTTATTTCAGTGCTAGCACAAACCACAGCTGGCCAGTGAGTGTTCTCCGACATGGCCTTTCGAGAGGTATCAGCCATGAATGAAAGAAACAGTGCTACAACCACTTTAACGGAATTTCTCTCAACTCCACTTCCTGTCAGCATCATAACAATGTTAACATATGTTTAAAAAAAAAAAAAAACACAAAACAACATATTCCCCATTCTAAATCCCACAGTCCAGTCACCCACAAGAGATCAGAAAAGAAGAAATACATGAGAGAAGGAAGGAAAGCCCTTTTCTACTACGATGTTCATCCTCGTGCTCCAGCAGAGCAGGTCTTCAGTAGCTGCGTCCAAACAGGGTGTAATACTGTGCAGGCTCCTTGCCGCTGACACACATCTGACCAGGCTGCAGCGTCTTCAGGGGTGAGAAGGGGATACAGAGGCTCTTAGCTCCCATAGATGGCGCTCCAGGCTCCAGGTCCTGGTCCCTGATACAGAGGACACAAGCAGAAAAATCTTTACTGGTTGAAATTAAAGTACTAAAGGCAGAATTAGAGGAAAGTGGGCAGAAAAAACTACTACTTTGTTGTGAATGGCACAAATTATGATAGTACTTTTACTACATATAACCCAGACTGAAAATCCTAAACACAGGCATTTTGACTCCATGGAGCTGCAAAATGTGCAAAAAGTCATGCAACAGCAAAATATGACTCAAAGGTTATTCCATGTGTATATTATTAGATAATCTTCTGTGTGAGTACAGTTTCCTGTGTTGCTCAACACGACAGACAAGTTGGAACGTACTTGGCAGTGGTTTTCTTGATCCAATCCTCGCACTCAATTCCTCCACAGAACGGGATCTGGACAATCTATCGAGCAAGACAAACGCGTTATCAGTTTTTATCTCAGGTTGGGACGGACAGTGAAAGGTCTTGAGCCGAGTCTGGGCTGTGTTCCTCACCTTGCCCTGGTCCAGCTCCTTCTGGAACTGTTCCATAGAGTCTGCAGCCACCATGTGAGTCTTAAGGTCATTTGAAGCTCTGACACACACACACACACACACACACACACACACACATACCACATTTTAGTTAGTTTTCTTGTATGTTTATATATTCGCCAAGTCTACATACATCATGTACTAAAAGCTCATAGTTGCTTAAGTATATAGTTGAGTCTGACAGTAGCACTGTATCTTACTTATTGAACAGGTTGTTCTGGATGTCCTCCAACATGGCGAGCAGCCTCTTCTCGGCCTCGGCCTCTGGAATTGTCACCTTCTCGCCCGTGTCTCTCCTCACTGCGACACACTGACGCTGCTGCATATCCTTAGGACCTACTTCCAGACGGATGGGAACGCCCTGTGCCAGACACAGACATCCACTTTTAACCATTTCTTCTTAAGGGATCTTTGTTATTGTTTATTATTCTTCATTTTCTTCCTTCACAGAAAGCTCTTTGTAAACCATGTTTAGATAACATCATGCATCAAGTTAATACTACTACTGACCTTGAGTTCCCAGTGGTTGAACTTCCATCCTGGGGAGTAGTTGTCTCTGAGGTCGGTCTTCACCCTGACGCCAGCCTCCAGCAGTATGCTCAGGTATTTGGAGCATTGGGCCATCAGTGCCTCCTTGTCCTGCTCAGGCAGGGATGCTGTGATGCCACATGGGATGATGACAATCTGGGAAAGGAACAACAAGTTTTAACTATAAGAAAGTATTCTTTATTTTTTTTTGCATGTATCAATGTGGATCATATTTTGGTTGTTCATTTACAATTTGTTTATTTCATATAGAAATGTAAGAATAGAATAAAAAGAGATGTCTTGTGGAGTATTTGAGGTAATGGTGGATCTTTGTAGAATATTTATTCAAGTCTTCCATTAAGTTCATGTTCTGTGTTTCTATGTCTACCTGCAGGCAGGCCACTCTGGGTGGCAGTACTAGTCCCATGTTGTCTCCGTGGACCATGGTGAGGACACCGATGGTCCTGGTTGTGATGCCCCAGGAGTTCTGGAAAGCCAGCTGTTTCTCACCCGGCTTCTTCGGGTCCTCAAACACAATCTCAAACATCTTAGAGAAGTTCTGACCCAGGTGGTGGGATGTAGCACCCTAGAGAAGCACAAAACAATGGCAAGGGGCATGATTACTTCCTGTTTTTGTGAATAAAAGGGAAATGCTGACTTTGTTCTAAAATAACAAGAATGAGGAAGATAATTATCATGAATCTTTGTCTGTTCTACGGTTTATCATCGGTGTTTTGTTCAGCTGGTGTCAACAGATGAGAGAACCAGCAAGGACATAAATGTAAAGTGAAGAAATCTAAATGTACTGTATTTTCAGTACCTGAATGGCTCGGCCGCTGGCAGAGATGAATGCCTCCACAGTAGTGGTGTAATCTCCTCCTGCAAACTTCTCCTTCTCCGTCTTCCTTCCCTTCACCACGGGGATCGCCATCAGCTCTTCGTACACTCTGGCATAGAGGTCCAGTATCTGAATTACCTACATGCACATGATGTGTAAAGAACACAAACTGTTTGGTACAACAATCAGTTAAAAACAATTACACTAACTTAAGCAGTGAAAGTACTGCACTATTATATCTGTGTCACTTCAACTAAGACTGATGCATCAAAGAGTAGTTCTTGTGTATTTCATTAAACATGGTGGATACAGGAATGTTACCTCCTCAGCTGCTTCCTCTTTCGTAGCAAAAGCTGTATGTCCCTCCTGCCACAGGAACTCTCTTGTTCTCAGGAAGGGTTGGGGGTGTTTGAACTCCCATCTCTGAAGGGAGGAGCGGGAGGAGAAAAAGAGGTAAGAAGGGAGAAAAAGACTTCAGGGTGTCTTCTGTTCACCTTCCACAAGCTTGTCATTACAAAGATCTAAAATTAAGAGGTATGGAACAGGAACTGTACACAGAGAGGGTGTTGATACTGACCACAACGTTACACCACTGGTTGAGTTTGATTGGCAGGTCTCGGTGGGACTGCACCCATTTAGCGTAGGCTGGGTACATCACTGAAATAAAATGCAAACAGACAAGCTGGTTCATATCAAACATGACAGAGCAGCAAAACTACACACACAGCTATCTGAGAAGCAACAGAAATATTTTATAACTCGTCATCGAGATACTGTATATGCTCTGTGTGTGTCTGCTGAGATATAAAGAGTTTAGCCTAAAAGGCAGCTGTGGTTCGGACCTGTCTCACTGGTGGGTCTGACTGCAATGGGCTCTGCCAGCTCAGTCTTCCCTGACCGGGTCACCCAGGCAACCTGAAAGACGACAACAGCACCATTAAATGTTTGACATTTTGTTGTGTTGGTATTTATTATTATTTTTATTATTATTATTATTATCCTCAGCACTGGACTCCATGTTTTGTCCCCATTATTTTATTTCAAACATAGGATGATTCCATCTAAAGGGTCATGTTTACCTCTGGAGCAAAGTCTTCAATGTGGGACTTTTCCTTCTCCAGAGCGGCCTGAGAGACGAACATAGGGAAGTAACAGTTCTCCACTCCCAGTTTCTTAATCTCCCGGTCAAAGAAGTCTTTAATTGCCTCCCAGATGGCGAAGGACCAGGGCCGCAGCACATAGCAGCCGCTGACATCATAGTACTCAATCATCTCGGCTTTAGTGATGACCTGGATGGGGAGGAGCAACAGTACGTTGCAAGTGAGACTGAAATCTTTAAAAGAAATTTCAGGAATTTTCAGGAAAAGTGAAAGAAAGTGGTTTTTAAAGTGTCTTGTTTACTGTATCATGGCTTGTCTGGAAGCTTTAGTTCAAGTGAAAGAAGAGTGTCTGTAAGTCACCTGTGAGTACCAGTCAGCCAGGTTCTCCTCTTTCTTGGCTTCCAGTCCCAACCTGATAGGAGGAAGACGACTGAGTTAGTGTGAAGCAAACTCTGAGATAATATAACACATATGAAGTGTAAATACATGCTAAGAGTTTTCACAAATTTGTATTTATCATTTTGTTTGTCAGCATCACTTTTTTTAAGAAGCACAACTGACTGTTTTACTGTATTAGAGCATTGTCTCATTGGACTGTGTTATTAGAGGCAGCGGTGATGAAACACTGCTCAAATACAGTAACATAACAGTGAGGGAAATTACCACAAAACAAACACTAATATGTCAGGCCATGCCCAATTAGTAAATCTACTCTACAGGTAAATCCAAGTGCAGATACAATGATCGTGACTCCGGAGTGCAATAAAAACAACAGGACAGGACACACAGCTATTTCCAGTCTAATCAACCATGCAACTCAAAGCTCACAGCACAAGCCACAACACTGCAAACCAACTTTCTGCTACTAACTAACAACACACAGAGAGATAGAGCTGCACCATCAGGGCAAAAAAAAAGAAAAACCCCATGATTGGCATGATATTAGGATCATGATCATTAGTCTTTATCTGAGGAACAAAAGTTATTTTCTGTATTTTTGCATCTTATGTCAAAATCTTTCACCTTGTGCAGGTCTTAATTTTAATTTCAAGTGTGCTAATGTGCCAAAACATGACTATATATAGTTAGTAGTGCAGCACTACCATAAAACCAGCCATCGAATTTCATCGTCAAGGCTGACAGCAGACAACGAGCACTGCTTAAACGGATCGGAGAACCACAGCAGCCATTTCAACTCACCAAATCTGAACACAAAACAACCCCATGCAGTCGTTAAGCTACAGTAGAAGAGGGTTGTGCTTACAGATGATCCATCTTCAGTGTCCCAGTAACAAATCCAAGTATGTGGGTCTGTTGCGGCAACGCTCCGAAGCACAGTAACTAACAGGTGGATGGGACTGTGCTCACACCAAGATACAACCTTCCACCAACTGCCAACTTACTGAATGTTAAGTGTTTTGTGGTAACAATTCAACACCTCCATACTAAATTATGTATCTTTTCAAATGAACATCTAATTTAAGTGGCTATAATGTGCTTGTTAAACAGAATTCCGAGAAGGTATTTCAGTATAAAGGCTTTTTATTACCCTAATAATTTTCAGTACAACCAATTGTAACCGCAAAGGATGCATTCATACTGTGTAACAGCTTATGAGGACACTGTTCTTCAGCCTGCCGGGTCGCAGTAATACTTCCAGCCTCAGTTAGAGTGAGAACAAGTCAATGTTTTTGAAATGTGAGAGGTTAAATCTGCACTTATGGAGAGAGAGAGAGACTGCAGTAAAGAGTAGAACAGTAACAAAGTGGAAAAGTTGACTTTAGATGCAAAAAGTGAAATAACACTTTGTTCCTCTGTATCCTTATTATGATGATCACAGTAATTATTGTGATAAGGATATTTATTTTACCCCAAATCTTCAAGTTTGGCTCCAAAGAAAACTTGCCAGTACAAAAAAAAGTTTCAATAAGCAACATTTTCATGATCTGGACCTACTCCTTCACCTCTCTCCTCTCACTTGTTCCCAGTCTCTCACCGTGTCTGTTTCTTGGGTCCTTGACCCTCTCCTGAGCCTCCTGATCCTCCGGAGGACTCCTTGCCCTGGCCGCCTTTCTCTCCTTTGCCCTTCTTCCCTCCTCCTCCCTGTTTCTCAGACTTGTTCTCCCTCTCCTTGCGGTTTTTGTCCTCCCCTCCAATGGTTCCGGTAGCAGCCACTGGTTTGTAGTCCTGCCCGGTGAGCGTCTTGTACTTGTTCTTCAGTTCCAGTAGAGTCTTCACGGCTTCATCCACCTGGTCCTGAAATAGAGGGACAGTTGTTGTTCAGATGTAGGTTTTTTCCTCTCCAGTACAAACTGTATTTTATTCCACTCTGTGATGGATTCCTTACCTTGGGGGCCTTCTCAGACTTTAACTTTCTCACCAGCTCTCCCTGTTGGGCAACCTGGGAGAACATTTGCTGGGCTTGTGGGGAAGAGCTAGACTGGGTCGAGGCAGGGCTGGACTGGGTCTGTGCAGGGCTAGCTGGTGTTTGTAAACCTGGTTTGTAATCCTTTCCGGTCTGCTGTTTGTACTCTGCCTTTAAAGCCAACAACTGCTTCACTGCCGCATCTACCTGATCCTGATAAGCAGCCAGTAAGAAGAGAACCATTCAGTCATAGGATCACTAACAGGTGAAGGACTATTCGACGCTGTAAGAGTTTAAAAGTAGGTGAAGTATTAGCAGCGGAACTATTATCAATCTCACCTTAGGAGCCTTTTCAGCCTTCAGCTTCCTGACCACTTCTCCCTGCTCAGCAACCTTGTCATAGAGGCCGGTGGCAGCGGGGGCAGAGCTGGGGCTACTCTGGGCTGGAGTTTGAGGGGGGCTTTTCTGAACTGGTGCTGCTCCAGGTTTGTACTCCTGGCCGGTGGCTTGTTTGTACTCTGCCTTCAGGGCGAGCAGCTGTTTCACTGCAGCGTCAACTTGGTCCTGGAGAGACGAGAACAAGGATACTGTCACTCACCAGGGATGAAAATACTGATATCCCAAATGTTATGTAACTATTTTTTTAATTAAAAAGAAGCTTTGTTTCAGCATATAATATTGTTTTGTATCTGCACTGGTGCCATTTGATCTGAGCTCACAGTCTTTCTATTTTCACGACAGCTTTCTTTTCATCACTGCTGGTGTTGAGTTGGACTCTTTTTAGAGGAATGTTTGAGTAGCTATTAGTTTCTTTCCACTATTGTTGATGCTCCCACTAGATTTTGTTTCAGCCAAAGGTCCTGGCATTTACAATGTGTACTTTAATGTATAATATATACTTTAATACACAATAATGTTATTCTAGACACCTGTTCCAACAACTAACATCCTTGCAGCAGGGCTATCCAGTCTCCTACCTTCTACTAAGACTTTGTTTGTTTGTTTTTTTTATATATTCCTAGGTTACAATAATTAAATCGAGCACATTAAGACAAGACCAGAAACACTCCCAGCTGCACACGTCTCTCCATGTTGCTTCAAGGCAGCTTGGGGTGTTACAGGTGAATAAGACTATCCTACATAAAACA
This sequence comes from Thunnus thynnus, assembly GCF_963924715.1. NCBI lineage: Eukaryota > Metazoa > Chordata > Actinopteri > Scombriformes > Scombridae > Thunnus > Thunnus thynnus. Next base: position 32,528,357 of record NC_089517.1, on the reverse strand, counting down.
CTGAAAGTGAAACTGATTTTTTTGTTTTTATTAATCCTAAATTCAGTAATAATTAAGTTATTTTGAGTTTAGCACCAGGGAGAATGTTTGGTTTTAATACAGAGTAGTCGTGCCGGTTGCCTGTCACAGTGGTAGGTAGAGTAGACCAGAACTCACCACATTATTTGGACTATAAAAATTCCCACAGCCCAAAATGACATTTTCAAAATGTCTTGATTTGTCTGACCAAAAGTCCAAAACCCAGTGTTATTGAATAAAAACATATAAAAAGAAGCAAATCCTGACATCAAAGAAGCTGGAAACAAGAACGTTTGCCATTTTTGCTCGAAAACTGACTCAAAGGATTGATCAGTTATCAAAATAGTTGCAGAGTAATTTTATGTTGATTGACTGATCAATCAAATAATTGTCTCAGCTCTATCTTGTTGAAATTTAACAGTATTTCTCTGTAGTTTGGTGGTCAGTGATGTCATTTTTTAAAAATGGTCTCTGTGTGGTTAATGAGCTATTACCCATCAATGATGATGATTGATAAGTCATTCGCAGAATCACATTGATATTCACAAATATGCTCTGGGCTTTAAGGGACACTAGTTTCTACTGTTCGCGATGTTGCATTTGAATACCTTGGGGGCTTTTTCAGACTTCAGTTTCCTCACAACCTCTCCCTGTTGTGCAACACGCTCATACAGGCCTGAAGAAGAGCGGGAGGAGGAAGAGGAGGAAGAGGAGGAAGAGGAGGAGGAGGAGGAGGAGGAGGATTTCGCAGGAGAAGGAGCAGGGGAGGCGGGAGCGGTCGGGGCCATCCCTGGTTTGTAATCCTGACCAGTCAGCTTTTTAAACTCCACCTTGAGAGCGAGAAGCTGCTTCACTGCTGCGTCAATCTGGTCCTGGTATCATCAACAAATCAGCTTATAGTTGCAGGAAGTTAAACTTGACTGGCATGCAAATGACGAGGGGACACGAGCAATGACCGGACAAATGATTTGGGACACGAGCGGCGTGCAACAAGACATGTGACTTTGGATGTGAGAATTCAAACGCATTAGGACACGAGACGGAACAAAATGACTTTACGAGCAGACAAAAGACTTGAGAGGTGAGCGGTGACGTGGACATCAACAGATAGACATGATTAATGATTAGACAAATGTCCAGGTACCTTAGGTGCCTTCTCTGTCTTCAGCTTCCTGACCAGCTCGCCCTGCTGGGCTACACGGGTGTATGGGCAGGGGGCGGAGTCTGCTGATGAGGCAGGTGCAGCTGGGGCGGAGGTGGGAGGAGCCATACCTGGCTTGTAGTCCATACCTGTCTGCTGCTTAAACTGAGCCTGCAGAGACGAAAAAAACAACGATATTGTAATCATTTGAATAATTAACTAACTCTTTATTTACTGTTTAACTGCCTCTAGTTACAGCTGACATACCTTTAGAGAAAGCAGCTGCTGAACTGCCTTGTCAACTTCGTCTTTTGGAGCTTTGGCAGCCTTCAGCTGGCGGACAGCTTCACCCTGAGCTACAATGCTTGAGAACACATCACCGGCTGAGGTTGAGGCAGGCACTGGGGCGGAGGTTGGGGCAGCCTTGGTTGCAGGGGCAGCCTTGGTTGCAGGGGCAGACTAAAACAAGAGGTAAGGCAGATTTAGAGACAGAGAAGAAGAGCAAGAAACAGACAAGTAGCCATTTATCCCAGACATCAAAGAGATAACTGCAGGTTCCTCTTAGCCTTTCTGTGTAATAGCTTTCCTGTCGTGATCAAAGACTCAAGCACTTCTGCTGTCTTTAAATCTTGGCACCACGCACATTTATTCTCTATCAGCTGGCCAACATTTGCATAACTGCTTGGTGATCACCATGTCCTGTTCCTGCTATTGCTGTTGGTGTGCCAAAACAGACTTTTTGGCTAATTCCCCCTACTGTGTTGTGCTGTGCATTTTGTTTCTGTACTCACCTCAAACATGAACATCCTGGTATAATAGAGCTGCCACGGTATTGATTTTTTCCTTACCGCACAAATTAGCAAAGCTATTCAATCTGTCGTGGTAACAGACTTTAAGACACTTGCTAGCTTAGCAACATTAATGCTACAATCAACCCATGATGCAACATTCCGTGTGGGAGTCGGTTTTACACTGCTACTTTATCCATTCAAAAAGAAGATCTAATGTTTTGAACACATAATTGTCTAGATCCAGAATATAAGAAGACCCCATTTTTTTGATGTATTTCCAGGAAAAAACCTGTATTATATTCGGACCAATTGAGTAAACTTTTCAAATGCATTTATTCCTGTAGGAGTCTATTCTTTATAGTCTCTATAGTCTAAATGTTTATCTTTATTCCAGTGTTGTCATTAAAAGGCCGACTGTACAGCAGGAATGTTGGTCAGCATTCGGCAGGGCGTCATTCTTTATATCAAGCCTGACAGAATAACTCATGTCCATCATTTGAGCCGCTCACTCAGCAGTGAGCAGCTTGACTCTGTGGTGGGTGTGACGCGACTGTGTTACCGCAGTAATGTGGTAACTGCAGCAGCTCTATGGTAGAGGGTAACACCCTGTATCTATTACATTTCTGAAATTCTCCTCAGTTTGAGTCTACATTATTCATTTCACATCCATAACTAGTAAATACCAAGAAACAGATCAGAGTGCACTAGTGTCTAAATAATTAACAAGTTGCCGTGAGGTGAAGAGTAGAGCTTTTGGCTTACAGTTGGACAAGTTTCAACTTGAGCACACTATAGCTCAAGTGCTGCAGTCGAGTCTTTTAAGAGACGGCCTCCGCACAAAATAACAGCTCTGATTTAGAGATCACAGTCGAGATAAAAGCCACTGATATATATCTAAAAACACTAGGATAGGAGGTTTTCTTTTAAAGCGCTCACTGTGTTGCTGGGGGCCTGGCTCTTGCTCTTGTCCTTGGATCCAGCAGTTGGCATCTCCTTAGTGTGACCATCGGGAATGTAGATCAGGACACAGGGACTCTCCTTACAGCTGTTGGGGCTGCAGATGTAGGAAAAAAATCAAGAGACTCAAACAGAAAGAAGAATCGCAGAACATAAAAGTACCAGTTCTGGTGTTTGGAGAAATTGCTCCTTAAAAGGAAGGCATTGTGGATTTCTAGGCTGAGAGGGTTAAATGAGTAATTAGATTTGTAGAGTCTACTATGTCATATACGTTTTCAAATGAAAAAATGTTTTGTTTTTTTTTTTTGGAAATTTTGCTCGTAGATGGATAAATTGACTTCAATGTACAGGTGAATTGCCTCGACATTGTAGTGTGAATACAGCATTTGACTGCCTGAATGGGAAGATGAATTAATTTCTTTTTAAGGATTGATGGCTTAGAGGGGAAAAGGTACATTTTCTGGATGACATTGTGAAAAGATTAGATGTTCTGGTTAACTGGTCATCGACATTTCTCTTGGAATTATTGACAATCTTGTATATGATCATTTTGAAGAGGTGATGGATTATGATGTTTTGTATATATGGTATTTATAGTGATTTATTAGTCACATGATGAATTGCTGAAATGTGAAATGGAAGCGAGTTTTAACACCACCCTGATGAAGGGAAGAGAGCCGAAAGTGTTTGGTGACTAAAGCATGGTGTACTGGAGAAGAGAAATGTTTTTTTTTTCTAGATAAAGTAAACAAACAAACAAACAAACAAACAAACAGGTATTTTCCCCTCACCTGACTGGCTCATAGGGCTGGTCACAGATATAGAAGCCCCGTCTCTGGAGCTGAATGATGTCGCCTTTCTTCAGGGTCTTCAGACAGGGATCTCCCAGCATCTTCTCCTCCAACTGAGAGAATGAGACCGTCAACAGAAGATGTTTTAAAAGATGACCACAGCAAAAATCACCAGATGCACATCCCAACACACACTGAGCAAAGAGCAGACCTTGCTGTTTTTATTAATGTAGTCTTTGAAGTCGTCGTCTTTGGTGATGACGGCTTTAGAGATGAGGGGCTGGTAGTTGATGCAGACGGTGGGCAGCAGGGGTGCTGTGTTTGTGTCGGCCAACCAAGTGATCTTTGTAGTCTTCTTGTAGTCCTTGTTGTCCAGGTTCAGACGAGCATCCATGGACAGAACCTTACCGCCAGCACCTCTGAGAAGTGAGGAAAAAACATGATTATTTTAATGTCACATCAAGTGGCTCTGAACAATAGTATGAATTATGATCAAACGTACTTGTTTATCTTGGTGATGATGAGGTTGCCCCAGTTGATGAAGGTGACCACCTCTCCCTCTGAGAACGTCTCAGCATCCGCTCCCTCGACCAGAACCCGAGGTCCATACCAAACCTCCTTCATGCCCACATCAGTGTTCTGGATGGACACAGAGAATAGCTTCAGCACTTGTATGGCAGCAGCTGCTACGTGTACTCAGAGACAACTGAATGACATCATCCTGACTTTTAAAAACTCCATTTATTCAGCACGTGACAAAGACACTACTGCTCACTGAGCTTCTTCAGCCTTCAGTTAGTTTTTATATATTTTTTCAGATTAGTGACTTCTACCGTTCTGTCTGGTGTACAAGACCCTCATACAAGGCTCTTACAATCTTATTTCCCTTAAGCACTGTTACACACACATAAATAAAGTGTTACACACAGATCCATGAAGAAGACTTGAAGTAAGTTTTATCAAAGGCTCAGTATAAATGTAAGCTATTACAAATACCAAAAACCTCACATATTTGATCAACCTGATCAATAAAACCATGATGCATGTGACCTCCATCCTCCTGCATCTCTTCCCTCAATCAATCTCAACAAACAAGGAATACAATATGTGTGTGTGTGTGTGTGTGTGTGTGTGTACAGTATAAGAGAGAGAGAAACAGCACTAACCTTAGGGTGTTTGACCACTTCCTTCATCTCCTCTGTAGCCTCTGGGACGGAAACAGGAACCACATAGGAGCTGGACAGAGCTGTGTATCTGGGAGCGACGGGGTCAATAACCTAACACACACACACACACAGACACACACACACACACACACACACACACACAGACAAAAACATACACACAGAAAATAATTACAGGTCAGTGAAAAACAGCAAACCAGTGATTTACACCAACATCAACATACAAAATGCCGAATAATGAAAAGGACAAGGCAGAAAATGATGCAACCTTATTAAAAATGGTTTTCTTCGAAACAAGAGAAATGAAAAAAACTAAAGTAAAATACCGACTTAGGAAGTGACAACACACAAAGAAAGACGGGTGAGGAGAAAGGAAAGCAAAACAGACTTCATGAGTGAATCATGGTTGTGTGCAGGTCAGGGAAACCAGCTCTTATCCAGTTGCTTATTCAGTCCACCATCAACTCACTATTCAACCAGCCAGCCTGATGCTTTAAGATCCAAAAGATGATCAGCTATTAGCAAGGTAGATCAACCAAGTGTTTCATGATGCACATTATCTAAGCAAGGTTGATCTTCACATTAGAAGAGTTACTTTTAAACAACCCTCATGTTTTCATGTATGCAGCCACAGTGAGATTAATACTACACCTTAATAATCCAGCGTTTCTCTCCAGATCTATCTCGTAGGTGCCTTTTCTGACAGAAAAATGTCTGAAAATAATCTAGTTTTATATTTGACATCTCACATAAATGACGCCCAGGTTAAATTTAGAGGAAAATGCTGAGTATATGAAACGAACATTTCTCAACAGCCTGCTACAAAAGCTGCGATGGACTGAATGATGAAGAGGAGGGGGACAGGTGAAGAAGAAGACAAGAGGGAGGAGGAAGTAACACTGAGCTTTAATGTCCTGCAAAACATGAATTCCAAGAGCTTTGACTTGATAACTTTTCTACTGACTTCTTTGACTGAACTATGTGTTTGTTGTTTTACCCACTAGTCCTTGGTTGGACGTTAAAGACCAAACTACAGAGCAAAATGAAATCTGCCTTCTCTGTTTCTGAACGCTCATGTAGAAGACAGAGATCACTACATCAGACCTGACTTGGTTCAAATATGACATCTTGTTATGTTTCCTGTGTGATTAAGATTATGAAGGTTATTCTGATTGAAATTATTTTGGTAACTACTGCTTCTGACACTTTATGTCCTCATGATTTCATCTTTTTTCATTCTCTATTCAGTTCATAAGCATATGCAGCAGCATGTAGACGAGACAAAAAACTGGACCTCCAAATACTGTCTGGACCTCTTCACTTCCTCTACTCAATGCCTCCCCCAACAGTTACAATTAGGTTACTGATATCTATGATTTTTGGGTGCTCAAAGTCCTCAAAATCCAAACAGTCTGAAAGACAACTGAGTTTTCCTCAATATCCTTCACAGTGAGTCTTAATCATGTTTGAGCACAAGTCAGGAGGAGAATGATGAGTGATGAAAGCAGTGCACAGCTTAAAAAAAAAGAACTCAAAACGAAGAAAATAAATAATAATCAGCAGGGGAAAGAACATCATCAGAGGTCGGCTGGTAGTTATTGACAGTGTCTTGCTCAAGGACACTTCAGAAGGTGCTACTGTATGTCACCCTGACCACTACACCACTCTGCTGCCACTCGCCTTTTACTGCCATTTTGCTCCAAACATAACGTGGAAGTCCTACTCTTTTCACATCACCTGTTTGGCTGGTAAAATAGTGAAAAGGCTGTTGGTGGATTTTCATGTAAAAACAGCCCATGATGAAAGCAAGGAGGGAGTGGGGAGTGAGAATGAGGAGGAGGTGGAGGAGAGGAGTACCTTCAGACAGCTAATTGGCAGCTTGGAAACAGAAGAGTGAGATGCTGTTTAATGTCAGATACAAGGGAGGGAGGTAGAGAGAGAGAGAGAGAGAGGAAAGAGGTAGAGAGACATTTACACAGAATGGACTGTTTACAGAGTTTCCCCTCACTGCTGTATCTTCCACAGAACTCAGCAACCTTCCTGGTTTTTTGTTTGTCTCCCATATTCAACCTCAGGCCAAGTCCCAGCATTTTACTCTTAGAGAGCAGCAGCAACATAATCCAACAGGCTAAGGTTCCTGATTCTAACTTCAAAAAAATGATTAAATCTCAGTAGAATATATAAAATACAAAAACTAATTCTTTACTCTGTTTTTTCTGTTGCCCAACAAAACTGAGTGGGACTAGTACTATCACTGGAAACGGAAGACTTCTGAAGTCTTGAATTTGTATTGACAATAGCTTAACATTACAAGGAATCAATGCATGTAACACCGCCTGCACAGACACCAGAAGAAAAATCAGAATCATAGACTCTGAGAAAAACAGTGGCAACAGCTAAAATATGATGAATTACACTCAGTTTGCTTGTTTTAACTGAAAATTCTAATTAAAGTCAATGAAATTAAAATGTTTTCATTTGCATTTCAGCCACAATTGTCTGCTAATCCCTGTATTTAATATATTATATATTATATTATATATTGTTACTAGCACTACAAAGCAAACTGTCCTTTACAAGCCAGACAGGTAAATCAAACAAAGTTGAGGACTCTTCATAAACAGAGGTTGTTTGGTAAATTCAAAAGTACAAGGCTGCTCCATTTTGCATGAACTATGTAACATTTTCCCGTTATACATAGAGTAGTGTTTTAGAGTTAGGCATGTACTTGTGTACATGTACTAAAACTACAAATAATGTCCAGCCTGTGCAGGAAACTGCAGATGACACAGGATAAGGCAACCACTGATTGATACACCACAGTGTGTTATTGTTATTGCTGTATTATTCTGCACTATGACTGTGATTTAATGACATAGGTACACCAGGTCTGTGTTTATTGGACTTAAATATGCCACATTAACTTTTCCCAATTTACTGTTATGGCAACACTTTCAATCCTATTAAGTTGATGTGAAGGTAAACTGGGGGCATGAAACTGTCTGAAGAGGACAGGGAGGAGTGGGTTAGTTGAACATGCATATGAAGGCCTTTGCAAAAAACAGAAGCAGCTGTATGATCCTAAATGTCAACTTGATGTCAACTGTCATCACTTCTTCTGGTATCTGTTGACTTATTAACGTCTTCCTGACACCTTCAGATGTCATGCAACTCCAGCCTGTCACTAGTATAGAAAATGTCCTTTAAAAATTCAAAATGAGGTCTGGCTTAGTTCTTTGCCTAAAATTAGATAATGTGTGCTGGGTTTAACCATCATTTCCCCTGTCAGTTGATGTACATTTATCGCCTCACACCTTCTACCTGACTTGAGGATGAAGCAGCCAGCAAGGAAAACAACACAGATGAAGCAACACTGATGTCCAGACAGATGAAAATGGGAAAAAATAAAAATGTGGGACATGAAATGAAGCAGCTGGTTTGGATTTTAAGGCTTTCAGGGTTATTGGGGGTTGGAAAGAAGGTAGAGTAATGAGGCAGGGAAACAAAATGAAAGCGTATAATTTTTTTTTTTAAAAAGACAACAGCAGCGCAGATAGAAGCCATGCGAGCAGTGAACCCACGGACAATTCTCTGAACCTCTGTCAATAACAGGCGTGTGAGCCTATTAGCATATTCATTCATTACATTTATTCTGATGCATGTAGGGTTTGTGCTGCTAAAAGTGAACCTGATAAAGAAAAGGACTCTTATCAATGAACTGTCCCTCTAAAGTACAAACTAGGTTTTACAGATGGTTCTTATCCTGCAAAAACTAGCTCAGTAGATAATTAACATTGAGCTGCAGTCCTAAAAGATACATTTCACCAGTTTTCAGTGAAAACAGAGCAAAATTTAGTGTCAGAATAATCTTTTGAAATCATACATGAGTATAGGTGAGTGTAGGTTCAGACAATCAGGCCTAGAGATGTGTGATGACAAAGGAGAAAAGCGTACCTTCTTGTTGAAGGCCCAGATCTTGTCCCACTCCATGTTAACCACTGACCTTGATCCACCCTGGAAGGTGCAGAATAAATGGAAAAATGGTAAGTGGACTGCACTTAAATAGCAGCAACACAACACACACGGTCAATACTTACGATATTTGTTAACATCCCTCATATTTCATATACTGTATATAAAGGCTACAATCTCTTAATTTGCAAGTTTTGGTTTTATTGCAATTTAAGCTAATTTGAAAATGAAAACAAACACACAAAACTCTTTATTTTAATGTGATAAACTAAAGAACTTTAACAAGACTTAAGTGACTCGGTGTGGCACTAAGTTGAACATATGATCTCTTCCTCTCTGACTGTGAGTGGCGGACAAACACACCTGAGCAGCTATGAACTGTTTCAGACCCTCCACAGTCATTCCTCTCCTCAGGACTCCTCTGACAGTGGGGAAGCGAGGGTCATCCCTGGAGGACGAGGTGAGAAACAGTCAAAGGAGAACACGAGAGAGAGAGGAAGTGGATAAATAAAAGAGGGGGAGGGGGCAGATAAACTCCTTATATATGCCTGATCTAAACCTACCATCCTTCGACGTATCCTTGGTCGACAAACCAAGTGAGCTTCCTCTTGGACAGCACTGTGTTGTTGAGGTTGAGTCGGGCGTACTCCCAGATGTAGGGCTTCCTGAGGCGCAGGGCGTCGATTATCCAGTAGAACTGCTCGTCACGATCGTGGTACTCTGTGGTCCTCAGAGCGTGTGTCACACTCTCCAAACTGTCCACAATGGGACAGGCAAAGTCATATGTTGGGTAGACTCTGAAACAGAAGAGGGGGACAATTAATATCCTTGAAAATTTGAATATGTCCCATATTGGATGGAAATACTCCAGACGTTCAAGTACAAACTGTTCTTTTCTACAATAATTAAGATTATGTAGTTTGTCCCTCCCTAAACTTATTAAATTCAAGTACTTGTATGTGCTTCCTGTGCGAGGGTGGGGAGTGTCCTTGCAGCGGTAGAGGGTGGGGTCTCTCATGCAGCCGTTGTTGGAGTTCATATCAATCTTGGCCCTCATGCAGCAGGTCTGCCCTAAAGCTGTACCAGCTTTCATCTCCGCCCACATCTTCATGTTCTGTTCCACGGCTGCAGAGGAAAAAAGAAGATGTAATATTGTAACTTCAACAATAATGCAATGCTACTGGCAGACGTGGCTTGTGTTCCTGGGCGTACTGTTGTTTCTGCATTTGGACTCAGTGCGCTGCTCCCTCTCCTGCTTCATCTGCTCAGGAGGTGTGTCATCGATGTAGGCCTTGCCCTCGGAGAGAAGCTGCTCTGCAAATTTCATTATGATGGGGAAATGGTCGCTGGTGTAGGTGAACTGGTCTGGATGGATCTGGAGCATGGCAACGTCTTCCAGGATCACCTGAGAAGAAGCAGAGGCATAAAGACATAAGAACACAAAACTCCTTTTTTTGCACCTTTACTAGACGGACAATTTCCTCTTTATCTAGCCTGTGACACATTTAAATAAGTACTTCTTCTAAATGATCAAAAAACAGCACTGATTCTATCTCAGTACTTTTCACCTCAAACACTCATTTTAGGCGTTTTCTTCCAGGTGTTTCGGAAAAAATATGACTAATTCATAAATTTAACAATTCTTTTGTTCCAGGAGCTCTAAGACTTTGGATGTCTCACCTTCTCAAAGTCCTCCTTTTCCTTCTCAGGGTTGGTGTCATCAAAGCGCATGATGAGCTTGCCTTTAAATGTGACCTGGTAGTGCTGGTTGAGCAGAGCGGCCTTGGCATGGCCGATATGCAGGTATCTGGCCACAGAGAGACAGAAAAGAGATCCCTGATTACCACCATCAGGCACCAATGTGGCCAACAGGAACTTGGGAACTTGGGAACTGCTAAGTCCATTTCCTGTCATCTCTCTACTGTCAGAATCTCAAATAACTTACAACCCACAGAATCTACAGTTTGTTTCGGGTGTCTATTAAATTTCAGACAGTGTGAGCTTCTCCTGAACTCCAGAGCAAGCCTTACCCGCTGGCCTCGGGAGGGAATCGAACCACCACCTTGCCCATCTCAGCTCCTGGCAAATCCACGAACTTGCCAACATCCTGCTTCTTCTTCTCCTCCTCAGACTGCCGATAAGAGACACAAACAGTCAGAAATATGACAGAGGAGCTGTGTTGTTTTCTTAGTTATTTCTCCTTTCTCACCTGAAGTCAACAGCAGAATTAGATTCATTACACTGATCTCAAACATAAAAAGCAACTGATGAATCTGTGGTTCAATCAGGATGGTGATCAGTTTAGTTTCTATACAGGGCTTGTGGTTGATTGTTTGCTGGTTTCACATTCATACAATTTAAAATTGACTGATTTTCCAGTAACATTGTTTTCTTCAGCCTTGTAGCATTTAAGTTAGGACAATGATAAAACACATTCGGACATTAACTTGCTGTTGCAGGATTGAATTATTTTACTAGGACAGCACAAAACAAATACACCAAATGTTAAATTATTTGTTAAATCAACTTGCTAGTGGTTAATGTTACACTTACACTGTTTTTTTTTATTGGAATTTTCTTGATGGCATACTTGCTGCCCACAGCAGTGAAGGGAACCTGCGAGCTCAAGAAAGAGAACCAGCGATTGACGTGGGAGAAGGACTTGCCCTGGCTGGGCCATTCCCCATGACCTGCAGAGAAACAAACACAATGCATTTCACTTGTTTAATGACACATATTCCACATCAAAACAGTAAATGGGAGAAAAATGGTGCAAAGTGTCAGTTTTTCATTTTTTCATTTTGCACTTTATTTAAGATTCTCGGAAAACCATTGAAGACGTTCCCTCATTTAAAATGATGCCAAGATTACACATGGAAAAACAAAACAAACAAACAGTTACAGACAGGCAGTGAATGGTTATTAATTATATTCATGAAGTGTCCAAGAGGTATACGCGTTTTCAGTTTTAGATCACATTGCAAGAGGTTCCATGAGTCTGCTGTACTAACACTAAAAGCAGTCTTTCCAATTTATTTTCCAGTCAGGGCTTTATAGATCTACAGATACCAGTGATTATTGCGTTTCTCAGTCAGAGAAGGCCAACCGACCTTATCGTAGAGGATACAGTGGGTCCAGTGAGTACTGTAGCCATCACCAGTAATAAATCTCAGGGATGAGTGGTAAACTGACTCTAAAGGCCTATGTGTGGAGGCAGCAGCATTTCTGTACATTACATCCCCATAATCTAAGAGTGATAAAATAGTTGACTCAACAATCCTCTTCCTACAAATTCCGGGCAAGTTGGATTTATTCCTGGATAAAAAGCTATTTTTTGTTTTAATTTGTCAACGAGGTTCTCGATATGGTGACTGAATGTGAATTTGTGGTCGAGCCAGATGCCAAAGTATTTGTATTCTGTAACCCTTTTGATGCACCATTGATAATAGAGATATGCAGATTGCTGTAGTCTGAGTTTTTGGATCTTGAAAAAAACATAAATTTTGTTTTATTTGCGTTAAGTATCATTCTGAGATTAATGAAGGAATGTTGCAGTTTCTCGATGGCTAATTGAACAGAATAAGTGATACAGTATAGAATCGTATCATCTGCATACAGATGGGTTTGGCAGACATGTAGGAAAGACGCAATTTCATTAATATAAAAAAGGTGAACAGGACAGGGCCCAGAATGGATCCCTGCGGCACGCCCTTAGTAACAGGCAAGAATCCAGACTGGGCTCCCATCATCCTCATACAGTGAAGTCTGTCACACAAGTAATTCTCGAGCCATCTGCAAGCATCCCTATCAAAGTTTTTTACTTTTACTGTTTACATACATTTCATCAGTTTTTCAGAGTGGCCAGAATGATCTCATGTGAGTTTTGTGTTGAATTTTAAAAACAATCAACCATGAGCTGGGGGCATCTTAAAGAAGCCCTGGATGGTACTGACCTTTGAGGGCGGCCCAGACAGACAGGTCAGCCAGGGTGAGGGCATGTCCAACCAGGAAGGTACGCAGGGAAAGGGCCTTATCCAGTTCACCCAGTGCCACAGCCAAACCAGGCTGCCCACACAGACGCCGCGCACTGAACTCCAACCAGTGGTCGACCTACAGGTACCAGACAGCATCCTGAATGAGGACCAAAGACCCCAAACTGTTCCACAAAATCTCGTACATACAAACACACACACACACACACACACACACACACACACACACACACACACACACACACACACCTCAGTCTGCTCCATCATGTTAGCTCCATAGAGGCCGAGGGCGGGAGCCACCCGGGCCAGGTAGCGACTGATAGAGTTGGCATCACTGAACTGGACTGAACTGAAGGGAGGACAGAGAACACAGAGTTAAGATAAATGATGAATATTAAAAGACATTACAACAACTGAACTGCACACCTTGTAACTTTGCATCATGCATTAAAAACATTATACTATTTATGCTCATTTAACTGGCTGGATTCTGATGAAGGTAAAAATGTTGACTGTGTTACTGACTCTGACACATGGAGCCGGGTGTCTTTGCCTTCCTCCACTGACAGCTGCACGCTCCCTTTCACGTGCTCTGCTGCCAGGAGCGCCCCTGCACAACAGAGGAGAGATTAATTCAGTGATTGTTGTTGTTGTTGTGAAACTGTAAAACATGGCTGAGCAGCCTAAATCTAGAATCTAGAAGTTTCATCATTTCTTCTTCTTTATTCTTGCAGATGTTTCATCTTTGATTCAAAAGTGTGCTTCAGTTCAGAACAACCATGACTTCAGGCATTTTCGTTTGAGAACCCGTTGAACTTGTCTCACAGTGCAGCACAAGTACATTGCAGTACATATTATTCTCAACATGCGATCGTAATTATCTCAGCCTGCTTCAACAGCTGTGCGTTCAATCTAGAGCGGCAAAAATTAGTCGATTAATCAATTAGTCCATCATCAGGATATCAATCAGCAACTATTTTGATAATCTAATCAATAATCATAATAATTTTTTGAAGAAAATGCCAAAAATTGCTGGTTTCAGCTTCTCAAATGTGACAATTTGAAGCTTTTCTTTGTCATACATGATAATAAACTGATTATTTTTGGCTGATCAGACAAAACAAAACAAGACAACAAGATGTCACCTTGGAGAAATTATAGCAGACATTTTTCACCATTTTCTGACATTTTATAGATAAAACAATGAATCAATTAATCAGGAAAACAATCTGCAGATTAATCTATAATGTTGGTATAAATACTCTGATAATGCACTTGAAATATATAGTGGATTGAAGCAATACCCGAAGATCATAGGCTTTACAAGCCCGAATTCATTTAAAGTGTTTTCCTTATACTCTCAGCATATCTGACGTGCCCTTCGTCTCACACATGTATGACTTACATCTAACCAATCAACCGTATGGGTCTGATGTAAAACTGCAGAGATGCTTTGACTTTTGGCAGTTTGCCCCATTTGGCAGGTTGATCACAGTACAGAGGACCTCATCCTTACAACCTCAGACCGGTTCGTCTAGTATGTCAGTTTCTGGTTGTTGTTTACATTCGAGTATGATGTTTGTGCCGTGCGAAATCAAACAGAAATCAGTGTGCAAAAAAATATGTGCACTCCTCATCCAGCTATCCACGTTTCAGTGTCAGTAGGCTTGCATCAGCCGGTTGTTTCCACTGCAAACTCACGACGGCGCTGTTTATCCTCTGTTAGAGCACAGTCATTAGGTTAGCTTAACTTGCTACAAAGCATTGCCACACTGACCCTTTAAAATCCTTTACAAGACTCCAGTGAGCACGACACAAAACTCTGTCACACACATGTCCTAAACAAGTCGGGTTACAGATATATTACTTACAACATGTAACGCTGTATATGTCTACACACACACACCGCTAACCCGGGTTAGCTAGCTCATGTCAGCGTGTCAACTCATCCATAATGTGTCATTTCCAAGTTCACAAAGGCTTTTTGCATATAGCTAAAGGAGAAATGCTTACAGGGAACCCACAGTGACAGATGAAACGTGTTAAGTTTAAGGTAGCTTCGGTAATTAAAAGGACATTTTAACAAGCTGTCCACATGTTGTGGGTTTGAGTGCCACGACGACAAGCCAGCTAACGTTAGCTAGCTACAGCTGTCAGTTAGCTCACAGTAAAGAGCCTCGTTTCAACGTATATGGACATGCAGTCAGACCGATGTCCATGTATATATAGGTCTAGGTACAGATACTGTTCTTTTGTAAATGAAACAACATAGCTACTTTCTAGATATTGTCATGTTTAGAGTTGCAAGCACCCACTATTCAATTCGGCTGGTTTACATATTACAAAACTGCCCAAAAAATCCAGCTTTTATTATTGTTTTTGTAATTTTACAATCGCCTGAGTGTCTGCCGCAGTAACCAGGAAATCCCCAGTGACTGGTTCAAAAATACAGCTATCTTTATTTTATTATACACAACATTAAATGGACATAGTTTGAGTTTGCCTCATTTGTTAGGATGACATATAAATAACAGTGCAGTGTTTTTTCTTTCAGGTATCGCAGGCTGAAACTCACCTAGAGGCGGATTGCTCGTGTTGATGGTGAGGTTTAACGTCATGCTGTGAAATCCTTCTTCCAACACAGGAGGTGAAGCTTTGTCACTGTTTCAGAGACCCTGCTAGAAGCCTGCAGCAGCCGACACTTCTGTCCACACTACGGCAGACCTGCAGACACACCAGCAGCACGGTGCAGAAAAGAAAACACTTCTTCTGCTTCAATGACTTAAAAACAACTTCCTGCTGCTACTCTACTGCCGCCAGCTGTACAGGAGGATGAACTGACAGAGGAGGACGTCAACAAATCCCCTCCAGACATGCTTTAAGATGTATATAAAATACTCTACTTTGAATAATTATTGTGTCTCGTTAATCGTTAAAATTACATCTACTCCTTCTCCCTCGTTAAAATTTCCAGGACCTATGAATATGCAAATATATTCCATTCCAGAAGTTTGACTGCTGGTCACTGCAGGTCTCCTACTTTGATGTAAAGTTCATTCTCAGTGTTTGTGCACTGAAAGGCTTCAAGTTTCCACATCACACAGTTAGAAGTTGAATATTGGGCCACGATTTTCTTGGAAACAGAATAATCAATAATCAATCCAAAGTATATCAGTGTGTTTTCTTTATGTTGAATGTAAACAGGAGTTTAACACCAGAATCCCTAAAAGTTAGTGGAAGATATAAAAGCTCAACATGCATGTTATTTGTAAGCTTTGTAGTGAAGCAGCAGCAAGCAGCAGCTGCCATGTTTAGTTTGAATGTAAGTATAGTGAATGATGACGGCCGTCTACAGCAGGTCAACCATGAGGAAAGATTTTATTTACATCAACATATTCCACACTGAAACACATCCAGATTAGTGTCTGTAATGTAGCTACAAGTGACTAGAATATGACTCATAAGTGTTGATGTTTCTCCTTCATGCTCTTCACCAGCGACTCAAAACATTTTGGACATAATTTGCTTGTTTTTATTGTTTAATTTTTAGTTGCTTTAGCAAACCAATTTATTGTCCTGAAAACATGTTTTTGTTTACTAACAACAGAATGAAAACAGAAAATATCATATCAATCATCTAGAACAACAAAAATGTTCCCAATTTCAGAGCTTTGGATCATGGATCATCTTAACTCTGGTAAAACTTGTGCTGCTTTAAATGATGCTGTGTAACTGTATGATGTGACTTTGTATTCAAAGAACCTGTTAAAAACAGCACATAGACAACAAACCCAGCTCACAATTTATAACAAGAAAAACACTTTGTTCCATTGGAGAGTCTCAGTGAGCCAAACAAGTACACAAGTCAAAACAAACAACAATGACATTTGTTCATTTTTAGCAATTTTTTAAAATCTTAGTTCAACTTTATAGATTGAATTGTCCAGTTCACAACACAAAGAAAGTGTTACATACATCTTTTATATCTGTGTAAAACATGAGTGTGAAA
Organism: Thunnus thynnus; assembly: GCF_963924715.1. NCBI lineage: Eukaryota > Metazoa > Chordata > Actinopteri > Scombriformes > Scombridae > Thunnus > Thunnus thynnus. Next base: position 32,511,502 of record NC_089517.1, on the reverse strand, counting down.
TAAGACTATTAGAATATTTTGGAATAAATCAAATCAGCTTAAATAAGATTTGAATCGTTGTGGTACATTTGATTTGATTGTGTTGGAAAACACACACTACTATTCTTTTCATTCCTTTAAAAATAATATTTTACTCATCATCACCCCCTCATGGGAGGACAAATAACTTTACTCTGAATTATTTTTTATCATATTCTACTTTTCTCCTCTAACTACTCAAATCTGAACGTGAAATCATTTATTTTCTAAATCATTTATTAGATTTATTTTTATTTTTTTAGTTTACATGTGTTTTAACTAGTTATTTTACATGCTTGTCATTTCTCTCTCTCTTTTTTTGATGCCACACCACACTGTGACGCATCCTGGTAACATTGTAACTGCGGCAACATTGTAACTGCTGTAAAATTGTAACTGCCAAAGCTGGAGCTAAAAAAACAGGTGCTTCCAACATTGATACAACATGGATCGTTTTGTGGTTAATTTTGAAGAATGGCTGGAAGAGGATGAGAAGAAAACAAAATGAAAAAAGGAGAGATATGTGGCATTGTCAAATGAAGACCTCAGTCAATTGGAGAAGTCGAGGAATGAAGCCAGTACGTCCCGGTCAACTTCTTGGGCTGTCAAATGTTTCCTGGACTATCTGGAAAACACTAAGCAAGCTGTGGATTTTGCATCTATTACAAAAGAAGATCTCAGTAGGATTCTCCACAAATTTTATGGTTCAATTAGAAATAACCAGGGTCAGTACTACTCCATCAGTAGCTACGTCGGGTTGAGAGCTGGCATTAATTGCTTTATGAAAAACCCTCCTCTTAGTCGGGCACAGTGTATCATGCAAGACAATAAGTTTACTACGTCAAATAATGTCTTTAGTGGACTCATAAAGTTTCTCAGGAGTGCAAGCCAGGAAAAAAATTGAACATCATCCAGCAATCTCTGAAAAGGTCCTGACAATACTGAAGAACTCAGAGACAATGAACCCAAACACACCACGGGGCCTGGTGAATAAAGTGTGGTTCGACATCCAGCTACATTTTGGGAGGAGAGGAAAGGAGGGTCTGAGGAAACTTGTACCACAATCTATCATAATAAAACGAGATTCAACAGGTGAGTTAATCAAAGCGCAACATCAAAGAGGCTGAAAGACTTGTAAAGTCTTGCATAATAGCATAATAACAAAATAATAATAATAGATGTTCTGCAGAAACATGGTCAAACTTGCCTAATGATTCTGTATTTCTACCAAATATGTGACACTAACCTTCAACGAGGAAACAAAAAAAACACAAAAACCATCATGAAAGGGATCGCCAAAGCAGAAGAGGGGCTGTTTGAAGACCCGGGAAATGAACTTTGCCCAGTTTCATCATTTGAAAAGTACTTATCTAAAATTCCTAAAGAGGCTAAAGCTTTTTACCTTCATCCAAAGAGAGGAGAAAAGTTAGGTGATGCTTCAGTGATGCTTACGGAAGCGCCTCGTTCCTGACCGCATCACTGTCGTGCCAACAATGACGGTAAAGCACACCCTCTCGTGTAACATTACTTAATTAGATTGAATTATATTAATAAATTTAAACCCACCTCCACCCCGCTCATCGGAGGACAAATGACTTTATTCTGTATTATTTGAAGTATTACTACTTTTCTCCTCTAACTTCTCTTGTCTGAATGTGAAATTATTTTATTTTCTAAATCATTTATCAGATTTACAGGGTTTTTTTTAGTTTTTTTTTAGTTTAAGTGTTTTTTAACTAGTTATTTTACATGCTTGTCATTTCTCTCTTTATTCAAATTTAACCCACCTCCACCCCCCTCATTGGAGGACAAATTACTTGATTCTGTATAACAATGATAATTTGAACCTCTAACTACTCAAATCTGATGTTGAAATTATTTATAATTATTTTCTAAATAATTTATTTGATGTTATAAGATTAGATTATATCAGTTTATATTATATTATTTTCTATACTATAATATATATTAGATGTAATTATGTTAATTAATTTTGAAAACCCCCTTGAAAACGAGATGGTGCATTTCAAGGGACTTATCCTCTATTACAATGATCATTTGAAATATTCTACTTTTCTCCTCTAACTCTCCTCTTTCTACTCTAATCTGAATTTTAAACTATTTATTTTCTAAATCATTTATTAAATTCAAGGTTGTTAGTTTAAGTGTGTTTTACCTAGTTATTTTACATGCTTGTCATTTCTCTTTTTAAATTTAAACTCTCGTCCACCCCTCTCATTGGAGGACAAATTACTTAATTTTGTATTACAGTAACCATTTGAAGTATTACTACTTATTCTACTTTTCTCCTCTTTTTTTATTTTTTTTAATTTTACATGAAAGCACAAATTATACTTGCATTTACATCTCTATACAAACCACATAGAGATGTAAATTGCAAGTATAATTTGCGCTTTACAGAACAACCATGTTCAAGTCACCATACCCGCTAGCGAACGCAGTAACGGCTTTGAAAAACAGACCAGGTTCCCTTTTGTCTCCTTCCTCTTCATTTTTCTTTTTTCTCTTCTTCTCCATCTTCTTTCTGATTCTCTCATCAATCTTTTGTTCTTTCTGCAGCAGCTTCCTCCTCTTAGCTTGTTGCCTCCATTGTCTCATCTCCATTTCAGGATTGTCACCTGAAAGACAGAAAATATCAGAGTTGATCTTTGAGTAAAACATGTGAATCTTGAACTCTTTGAACAGGTTGTTACAGAACACAGAATAATAATAAAGAAACATCTCTGACATCTTAATAAAAACATTACAATAAGCATGTAACTACACAACATGTATGAAATGTTTTGTTAAAGTATGAAAATTGACTTTCTTACCTCCAACATCAGCAGCAGCCTCTTTCTTGTAGGTCCTGCTGATGGCTTTGCTGAGTTGCTCCTTCTGGTGTTGGAGGAACCACATTTTCAGCTTTGCCAGGAGGCCCTTCTTTGGAACTGAGTCTTTGCTTTCTGCCCCCTCCTCCTCTCCTTCATCGTCTTTGTTGTCCACCTCCTCCTCTTCATCACTTTCCTCACTGTCTCTTTCCTCCACCTCCTCCTCATCACTTTCCTCACTTCCTCTGTACTCCACCACCTCCTCATCGCTTTCCTCACTGTCTCTGTACTCTACCACCTCCTCTTCATCACTTTCTTCACTTCCTCTGACCTCCACCACCTCCTCTCCTTTATGTTCCTCACTCTCTCTGTTCTGCTCCTCTGCATCACACTCCTGACCCTGTTTCTCCTTCTGCCTCCTCTGTCTTTCTCTCTCCTCCTTCTCCATCTTCTTTCTGATTCTCTCATCAATCTTTTGTTCTTTCTGCAGCAGCTTCCTCCTCTTAGCTTGTTGCCTCCATTGTCTCATCTCCATTTCAGGATTGTCACCTGAAAGACAGAAAATATCAGAGTTGATCTTTGAGTAAAACATGTGAATCTTGAACTCTTTGAACAGGTTGTTACAGAACACAGAATAATAATAAAGAAACATCTCTGACAACTTAATAAAAACATTACAATAAGCATGTAACTACACAACATGTATGAAATGTTTTGTTAAAGTATGAAAGTTTCTTACCTCCAACATCAGCAGCAGCCTCCTTCTGGTAGGTCCTGCTGATGGCTTTGCTGACTTGCTCCTTCTGGTGTTGGAGGAACCGCATTTTCAGCTTTGCCAGGAGGTCCTTTTTTGGAGCTGAGTCTTTGCTTTCTGCCTTCTCTTCCATCTTCCGCTTCTCTTTCTCCTCCCTCTCCTGTCTTTCCTTCTTCTCCCTCTCCCTTTTCTCACTTTCTCTCTCCTCCTCTCGTGCCTGTATTTCTCTTTCCTCCTCCATCCTTCTTCTCTTCTCCATCCTCTGTCTTTCGGTTTCCTCCCTCTCTTGTCTCTCTCTCTCTTCCTGCTCCTGTCTTTCTCTCTCCTGTCTTTCTCTCGCCTCCTTCCTTCTTTTCCTACTTTCAATCCACTCCTGTCTTTCAGTTTCCTCCTTCTCCTGTCTCTCTTTCTCCTCTCTCTCCCGTCTTTCTCTTTCCTCCTTCCTCCTTTTCCTCCTTTCAATCCTGTCCTGCTGTTCAAGTTCTGGTCTGTCTCTGCCCATCTTCTCCTGTCCTTCTGTTTCCTTCCTTGCTTGTCTCTCTCCTTCTTCTCTCTCTGCCTTTGCCCTCTTCCTCCTCTTCTCCATCCTCTCTTGTCTTTCTTTCTTCTCCTGCTCGTATCTCTCTCCCGCCATCCTTTGCAGTTATCCTTTTTCAACCTTCCTCAGCCTTTGTCTCATCTCCTTCTCTCTTCCTCTGTCCATCCACTTGAGTTCTTCTTGCTCTACCACTCTCTGTAGTATTCTGAAAGATAAAGAAATAATAAAATATTTTAATGTAATTGCAATATGAATTTTAAACTAAATGTCACGTTTTGATATTCCTACCATGTACAGTTTTTATTTTGTGATCACTTTCATTCAGAGACTCCTTAAAGATGTGTACCAACAGACTGGCCAGCTGTGGGGGTCTGACCCCTCACACAAAACACCCACCACCTTACACGTAACAGCTGGCCTATCATCATCATTTAACCCTCTATTCCTGCCAGGACGCTGCTTTTCAGCATATTTAAACATGCAAACGAAGAGTGAGTATATAGTGACAGTCCTGCTCAATATCTGTATATTAAAACTAATTCCTGCTGCCCGTCTTACACTGGGTCAAACAGTGAGCCACATCTATTATGGTAACACCAACACATATGAGTTCAACTGTTCAGCAATGAATAGAAGTTGAGCATTAAAAAAAACGTTTTTGGATATAGTTGCTCTTTTATTCACATCACAACTATGCAAAGAAAGTGATAAGTGTGTCACTTATCACAAAGGAAGAACTAGATGCGCAGTCTATTTTACACGTAATACACGACAAAGTGAACTTGCATTCCCTATGTACAACAAAAGATGCACATTTTTGGCAAATTACTCAGAAAAGTATCCATAACTTATCACTTATTGACAAAGTAATTACATAAATCCACTCATTTGTCAACAGTAAAAATAATTAGTTTGAACTCATTATTGTTATTTATTCATTGCAGCTCTGTCAAAAATATCTAACAACTCCAAAGCCTCCCGCCACACCGACAAGTAGCATTTTCTGTATTTAAAACGTGTAGAAATTAAATAAAAAAATGAGATTTTGTTGAACTACAGCCAGTCTGAGGTTTGTAGTTATTTACTTACCATCCCCAGCTAACGTTAGCTTTAGTCAAGAGGACTGCACACAGCAGCATTCTCACAGTGAAGCCGCGGGCTTCACACCATGGTTCACACCCTTCCACCTCCGGAAAAAACCCAGGTGACCCCTGAATAAATACTTTATAAGCTTCACGGGCCAAATACGAAAACAGAAATCGCAAATAAAACAATTGAATAGTATAGGAAGAGGTATTCCTCCTTGTTTGCTGGACGCTAGACATCTAACTGAACTTCAACTGGAGCACCTGCGCTAAGCTAACAGCTAACGTTAGCTAGCCCTCCACTGAACACAAGGAAAACATTAAAATCAACATTCACAATTACTCCTGGTAGGAGAAGGCGTTATTGTAGGTTAAATACTGAAAGAATTTCAAATTGTAATTAGTTACATTACTCGTTACTGAAGAAATAATCAGTCATTTGTGATACTATAACATGTTACTCAATAACATTAATGCCTTACTACTAAATACCAGCAATTAATTTTTTTTTTACAGAATAACACAGTAAAATTCGTTTCTTCTTTCCTCGACACAATATATTTCCCCAACAAAAGTATTTAGCAAAGACGCTAATGCTAGGCTAATCAGCATAATTAGTTAATAAGTAATGCTAGTACTAATTAGCCTAGCTTAGCTTAGCTTAGCTTACCTTAGCTTACTTACCTATGGGTTGTAACAGTATGGCCTTACCTTTCCGACGTCTCGTTGCAAATGACAGTTAACGCGGGCTGTACTTATATACTGTACTGCTGATGACGTCACCGTTCTGGAATCATGGAGGAGGAGCCTCTGGTTGCTATGCACATAATGTTTTAGTATATTTCTTTTCATTTCATTTCATTACTATTTTTTCTCTCGAGTTGTAACCGGAGATATGTCATGTGTTTTGTATGTAGTGTTATTTAAGTTAAAGAAAATCTCGTTTTGAGAGGATCTGCTGGTTGCTAAACAAAACATGTAAATGAAACAATGTGTGTGTGTGTGTGTATTAATATTCATTTTCCCAGTGCTTTTGGTTTCGTTTTACTTAACTGTAAATTAATCAGCAGAAATAATTACCAGTAAGTTACATCTATAAAGAAATTATGTAAATACTATGTGAAGATATTAATATCATAACAATAGGATTGTGAAGCTTGTCAAATATACAATATTAAAAAAAAACTTATTGAGTCTATTTTCTCCATTAAAAAATCATTATAGTAGAATATGATAGCACAATAAACTTTTACAGAATACTTAAAATAATTAAAAATGAATAATTAGAAAAGGAATGCTCAACTTGAGTGTTGTAGTAATATCAGCCTGCTGTTACTTCATATCATACTTAAAAATGTGTTTTTCTTCTTGTTTATTCACTTGGATGTTTGTGCTTCACTGTGCAGAGTTTGACACTAGAAGGATGTTTTCACTTTAATCTGCTGAAGGCATGGATTTAGAGAGAGAGTTCTCTTTATACATCCATGGCTGAAGGAGGAAAAAGTTTCTCTTTGCCCGCAGAAAATCTAAATTTAAGGAGCGGGCCTATGAACATGATTTATGACATCACAACTAGTTTGGAGCCAGCCACGGTCCAATATGCAACTAACACAAACTGCCTCCAGTGCACATACAGATGTGGCCAAAATTATTGGTACCCTTGCATTTCATTAAAATAATGCACCATTCTCCCTGAACACTGCTGAAATTAGAAGATATTTTATTATCAATGCATGTCTATTCATGCTTATTTTACAAAGACAGTCTAAAATAGCCTGGACAAAATTAGTGGTACCCTTTAGAAGTTGTAAGAAATAATTGATTTGAAGTGATACTGTAAGCAGACTATTGTGTTTTAATTAGTATCACAAATGTTTTCAATCTTATAATCACTTATGCAGCCAGTTTAAAAGGAGAAAATTACTCATTCTGCTGTTTTTTGCCACTTTGTGCATCACATTGAACATGGAAAACAGAAGGAAAACTAGAGAGTGGTCTGAAGACATTAGATTAAAGGTAATAGCCAAGCATTGTCAACATAAAGGTTACAAGACCATTTCCAACGAGCTTGATGTTCCTTTGACCACTGTTGCCAATATTATTAAGAAGTTTAAGGCCCATAGAACTGTAGCCAACATCTCTGGATGTGGTCGCAAGAGGAAAATTGGCTTGAGATTTGAACAGAAGGATTACTTGATTGGTTGAGAAAGAACCAAGGAAAACTTCAATACAGATCCAAGCTGATCTTCAAATTCAAGGTACAATAGTTTCAAGTCGCACCATCTGTCACTGTCTGAATGAAAATGGGCTCCATGGTAGAAGACCAAGGAAGACCCCACTTCTAAGAAGGAGACACATAAAAGCCAGACTGGACTTTGTCAAAATGCACACAGTTCCTCTGGGAGAATGTGCTTTGGACAGATGAAACAAAATTAGAGCTTTTTGGTAAATCACACCAACCCAGATGTTTACAGAAGAAAAAATGAAGCCTTCAAAGAAAAGAACAACATGACTACTGTGAAACATTGAGGAGGCTCAGAAATGTTTTGGGGTTGCTTTTCTGCCTCAGGTATTGGGGGCCTTGAATCTGTGCAGGACACAATGAAATCAGAAGTCTATCAAGACATTTTGGAGCGAAAGGTACAACCCAGTGCCAGAGAGCTGTATCTTAGTTGCAGGTCATGGGTCTTCCAGCAGGTTTATGACTCCATACATACATCAAAAAGCACCCAAGAGTGGATGAGAAGAAAATATCGGACCGTTTTGAAGTGGTCTGTTATGAGTCCTGATCTGAATCCCATTGAACATCTGTGGAAAGAGCTGAAACTTGGAGTTGGCAGACGGCAGCCATCAAACCTGAGAGAACTGCAGCAGTTTACTCAAGAAGAGTGGGCCGAACTACCAGTGGAGAAGTGTAGAAACCTTATTCAGAGTTACAGAAAGTGATTGACTGCAGTTATTGCCATCAAAGGCTATGCTACAAAATATTAAGTTAAGGGTACCAATATTATTGGCCATGCCAATTTCATTTATTGTTGCATTCGAGGCTTAAAAGATGTATCACATTTTCTAAAATATATTTTAAATCATATTTTTAGGATGTATTTTACTCTCTTCATACATCTATCACCGATACGAGCAGCGCCTGATGTAGCGCCAACGCGGTGGAACTACAAGTAAACAGGGAGTTTCGACCCGGACGTATAAACCATGAGCACGTCCTGCATTTTGGTTGGTTTCATCCATGGTTTCGTGCGAGTGTTGTATAAAGTTTGCTCAGCGTCGGATCAACAACAATAGATAAAAGCCTCTACGTTCACAACACCACTCTGCTGCTGCTCTCCTCTCTGACTTGGTAAAGCAAATATCAGGCTCGACCTCCGGATCATTTTGGCTTTAAATTAAATCAGTTTCAAATTCAATCATTTGTTATTTACTCATTGCAGAACTTATATCTTTTCCATCCAAAATGTGCATTTGTTGCTATATAGTTTCAAATTTTGACCATTTTTAAATCAATGTTTTTCTACTAAGCATGGTTTCCTGCTATTTTTGCACATCTGCATGTAGGCTTTGTTTATGGATCTTCACACGTTTCATATTTCGACATCTGCACTAGGCTGTTTAACACCCCCAATTAAAAACAAACAAACTTGATGCATCGTCTCCGATGTTATTTTGATTCGTTCATTTTAGTCAGACATGCCTAAATACAGAATATCTCTCTCTTCAGTTTGAGTTCTCCAGCCACAAACGTCTCTAGCACCCAGAATTAAATCTGATTTAGATCCATAGATATAAACAATCACAGATCACCATCAGATCGGCTGAATAACCTGGCTCAAAGCTTATTTGTCTTGTAAGTTCAAAGATATAAATGTGTACAGTATGTTTGACATACTGAAGCAGGTAGAATCAGTCCTATCAGTGTGTGCTTGGCCTTTTACATGTCTGTCACTTCAGGCTGGTATCTTGTGTGACTGGTTGCCATCCTCCTGTTTCTCTGGTCAGGCATGTCTCAGGGCAGTCACCACGGCAAGTGGACCATCTCCAGCAGTGATGATGATGATGACGTTCTTCCTCCCTCTGGGACCACAGCATCAAAGTCTCACCGACTGGCTGAATCCAATCACAGCTCCCACCGGTCTCATTCTCCCCCTGCCTCCAAACTGGAACCAGCAACAGCCACTGTGGAGGTGAAACCGGAACCAGCTAAAACTCCTGTATCCTCGCTTCTCATTGGCTCTGAGGCCAGACAGCTGGCTGCAATAAACCAGTTAAATCCAGTAAAGTATGAGTCCAGTCCTTCATTGGCTGGAAAGCGGAAGAAAGAGGTGTCAGACGGATCAGGCTGGGCCCTCTCAGATAGTGATGATGATGATGATGGTGGTGCAGCAAAGGGGAAGAGTGTCAGTAACTTACCAAAGAGGCAGCCTCTGGCCCCCAAAACTAAGAAACCGAAGGTGGAGAATGAGCGCCCTCCCAGCCCCCATGGCCGGCTCTACTATATCGATGAGCCAGAGGACTTCTTTGAATCCAGTGTTCCTTGTCTGAATGACACGTACAGGTTTTACCTCAACAAGGTCACCGGCCTGGACAGGAAGTACAACAATGGAGCTCTGCACATCAGAGGTGAGATGAGTTCAGTTTAATTACAGAAAGTGCAGAAAGTTTGGTTTGACATTTGAGGAACAAAAAGACAATGCACTGGCAAAGATTTCTGCCTTCTATTAATACTTTGGTTGCTTTTAGTTCATTTTTATCAAAGGGCATCAGAGTGATTTCATTAGAGACCCTCCAGTAAAATGAAGCTCCTAGTTTTAATCCCCCAGTGACCACAGCTCCTTTGTTTCTGACCCTGGCTGCTGATTGGTCTAACACCACTGCCAAAAAGATGAATCCTCTCTTGTCACCAGTCATTTACACAGTTCTATCCAATAATATTTTATTTGTTTTTTTTTCATCTAGATATCCTGTCCCCATTATTTGGGACCTTGAAAGAATCCGTTCAGGTGAGCAATCACGTAAACTGCAGGGTTTCTCCCAGGAAACTGTTTAGCTGAGGTGGCAAGACACCCAGATCCTGATGCATCCTGTCTTCTAAGCAACGTAGTTGGTTGAACACAGCCTAAATATAGCTTCTGCTCTTTTTACTTGAAGGTTCATGTTTCATATTAGTTTTTTATGATGTTAGCAGAGATTGTGTTTGTTTCAGGAAAGGCAGTGCACCTGTGCTATAAAAAGCTGTAGAAACAATTTTATGTACTTTTTTTTTTTTTTTTAACATATATTTTATCAGTGTACTCTGGTCTGCCATTAATATGCTCTATTCCTTCATAGTTTAACTACTGCTTTGATATTGCCTGGATGGTTCAGCAGTACCCATCAGAGTTTAGGTAAGGCTCGCCTCGTCATTGCTACAATCACATTATCACAAACATACCTTCATTATGCTGATTTCCAGGATGCTGCTGATATCCATAATTCCACAAAAGGCAATTTGAAATTTTATGTAATTTAAGTAAACAGCGCCCTCTAGTGTATTATTTCATGCGTACCACAAATGTACTAAAAATGGAGAAACATCTTTGACAAGCTCTCTTATTAAAACATAATTTAATGAAGTAAATAATCCTGCAGCTAGCTGTACATTAGTTAGTTAAAAAATGAATATGTTCAACATTTTGGAGATTGTGTATATGGCTAGGTTAAAGGGTTTGGCCAACATGATTTTTTCAAGGGTGTTATCACAATAGTGTATCTAAGCCTGCTCTGTTTTTGTAATTTTTATTCCCAACATTTAGTCATGTTTCCTTAGATCTTATTCTCAGGGTGAAAAGGCTCTGCAAAGTACATTTTCATCAATAATGGGACACTAAAAATCCCCATTGCAAACCACAACAACCAGATGCTTTTATACTTATAGCAGATGTTAAAGCAAGATGACACACTACACATATTCAGTTACAAGGGAAACTATAATTCATAGACATATAATACAAGTTGAGGAAGGTGATTATCAGGCGAAACATGCCCCATCTGACCCTTTGTCTCTGTGTTGTGTTTTCAGGGATCGTCCAGTTCTGATTGTCCATGGGGATAAGAGGGAGGCCAAGGCCCGGCTGGTCCAGCAGGCTCAGCCCTACCCTCATATTCGATTCTGCCAGGTACAAACTCACCACCACAGGGAAACATGTGTTTTTATTATAACACATTAAAAACATATAAAAAAAGCATTCAAACATGTAAATTATTTTAAAGTTTATTCATGCTGGATCACCCTTTTATGGGACTAAGGAGTTTGATTTTCTCTTACAGGCCAAGCTGGATATTGCTTTTGGAACTCACCACACGTAAGCGTTTCTCTTCCTGCCTGATGTTATTGCTTTCCTGATGGTATCTCTAGCTGAAACTTATTGGGCTTGACACTAGTGGAGTTCAGTCAGAAATTGTCTGTGGGACTCTTGTCTAAAATCCTTCATTCAAGGGGAGGGTGTGTTAGCAATTATCTGTCCTTAATATTATATATAATTATAATAATTATATCCCTAATATTATTCTAGTGTCTATTGTTGTATCGTTTGTTTACATGTGGGTGAGCCAGTTCCAGTTCACTGAATGCTCCTGTTACTGTCGTTGCTTACTGGGACACTTAATTGAACTGAGCCATTGTTAATGTCATTAACGAGTCACAGTGTGTGTGTGTATTATTTCACTGTTTGCACTCTATAGCAACTTTTACTGACTGGCAGATACGGTGGTGTGGTTAATTGCAGAATGTGCAATTACTCATGATTGTTTTAAAGCCCCAGTGTACATAGTAGATATTAACAGTCTTGTAATGAACCATCGCCTACTGTTATATACCGCAGATATTTGTCCTGTGTCTTTGTACAGGAAGATGATGTTGCTGTGGTATGAGGAAGGCTTCAGAGTCATCATTCTCACCTCCAACCTCATCAGAGCTGACTGGTACCAGAAAACACAAGGGTAAATCTGTCTTTCTGACCTTTTTTTTTTTTTTTTTTAAAAAACAACTTTCATATAACCAAGGAAGTGTTTTACAACTCCAACATGCTGAATATGAGCCACATTAAAAGAAGAGATTGTCTGACTCGAGAGAAACAGTATTTACATATTTGTTGCATGGTAACCTGATGTAAGGACTGGGGACGATAATCTGTTTTTTTTCCCATTCCAGGATGTGGATGAGCCCCCTGTTTCCACGGTTACCAAAGGGCAGCAGTGCGAGCGCAGGTGAGTCGCCCACCTTCTTTAAGAGAGACCTGCTGGAATACCTGGCGTCGTACCGCGCACCAGAGCTCGAAGAGTGGATCCAACGAATCAAAGAGCACGACCTGTCAGAGACAAGGCACGTAAAGTTACACACACATGCATATTTGATACATACAGGCTTCTGCTCCTCTGTGATGGAAGTAGCAATGTTGGAATATGAGGAGGTATAATAATGACATGGTAGCAAATAAGTAGGTAATATTTACATTAGTCTGCTGCTATATGATGGTCCTGCAACAATGCAGTTGTTAGTGAATGCAAAATATGGATCACAAGTTACCCTAATATTAGCCTCTGTCTTCAGGGTGTATTTGGTCGGCTCAACCCCAGGGAGGTATGTTGGTGCAGACATGGAGCGCTGGGGCCACCTGAGGCTGAGGAAGGTTAGGTTCTCTCTGTTTTCCCCTGCTCTCCTCATCTCCTGTTCTTCTTTCTCATTTAGCATGAATTTTAGATAACTGCAAGCGTCATTACATTTCATGACGTTACTCTCTTACTGGGGTCTCTTCTCCTTCTCTTATTTTGTTTCCAGCTGCTGTATGAACACACAGATCCTATTCCCGGTGAGGAACGATGGCCTGTGGTTGGCCAGTTCTCCAGCATAGGCTCCATGGGACTGGATAAGACCAAATGGTTGGCTGCGGAGTTTCAGCGCACCCTGACTACACTGGGGAAAACCTCTCTTCGCCCAGACCCCCCTATTCACTTAGTACGTTCCACAAACACAAACTTTATATGGATCCTTGATGAGACATACAAAATAAGGCCATGTAAACAGTTCTCCACTACTTCTAATGCTACTACTGTTGTCTATGACTGAATATTCTTAAACGGTAAATGCGGTCATTTTAAAGTTACATCTTTACACTTTTGACTGTTGGACATTTGATTGCCTAAAATCAATGTGTAAATGGTTTCTGCTGACTGATCTCTTATCTTTCTGGTTAATTGTAAATATAACGTACTGTATAAACTAAGATTAGAGTGCTCTGAATTTCTAAAACAAGTAACTACTGGTTGATCTTTTGCAGCTGTATCCATCAGTAGATGATGTGAGGACTAGTTTGGAAGGTTATCCTGGTGAGTATTTTGAAACATTCATTCGTTAAAAAGTCATGTGTCCTGTAGGTAACTTACATATAGGAACACCCCATCATTAAATGCAGGTAAACTTTGGAAGCTTGTTTTCTTTATTATTTATCCATTTACCCATCAGCCTCATAATTATCTACTTTAAGTGTCTGACTGACTTTAAATTGATGTCTCTGGTTGTGTTGTACATCTTCTTTTGTCCTCCAGCGGGAGGATCTCTTCCCTACAGTATCCAGACAGCTCAGAAACAGCTCTGGCTCCACTCCTACTTCCAGTAAGTCCATTTCTATTAATCAAAATTCAGCCCTACTGTAAGGATACAGTGGTACTTACACTATTACCAGTAGGCTAACTGATCCTACAGTTCTTTGACTCATCATGTCTCCTTCAGATTAACCAACACTTTTGTTATTATTTAATTTTACACTACAGTGTCTTGCAGGTAGACCATTAATATTGGATGGCTATGAACAGGATGACTGTAGTTTAGTATAGATTCTGTTGAACCTCTAATCTTCAAGTCTACCATTATGTGTGTGTGTGTGTGTGTGTGTGTGTGTGTGTGTGTGTGTGTGTGTGTGTGTGTAGCCGTTGGAAGGCTAACATGACAGGGAGGACTCATGCGATGCCACACATCAAGACCTACCTGAGGGTGTCGCCAGATTTCACTCAGCTTGCCTGGTTCCTCGTCACAAGGTGTGTGTGCTTCACATGTGTTCATTGTTCTTTTGTAAGAAGTAGCACATTTTCATTCTATATACTATTTATACAGTACTGGACATTATTTTTTTACTTTATCACTCACTCTTGTAGCTGAAATTGTTGTGATAACTGATTTGAGAAATGATACCATCTAAAACCAGAAACAAGTTTTGTCATGTTTCAAGGTCAAACTTCACCCTACTGACAGTGATCAGATCATTTTCATCCCAAAATGATCCTTTCTTTATCCACGCTGATGTTTTGCAAGATTACACCTTCTCTGTGTATGTGTGTGTGTGTTTTAGTGCCAACCTGTCTAAAGCAGCATGGGGTGCACTAGAAAAGAACAACACTCAGGTGATGGTTCGATCATATGAGCTTGGAGTCCTCTACCTGCCCTCCGCCTTTGTAAGAACAACACACACACACAATGGACACACAATACCCATTTCTTCTGCAGCAAAGAGGAAAAGAATATAATAAATAAAACCATCTACACCTCTTTACATTTTCGTCACTATAACATATAAAGTGTAGAAATATGAAGGACAGTACAGAAAATAAAGTGTTTTAAGTAACAGAGGTTGTTCTCAATGGTTTCTAAATGTTATTGAAGTGTATGACTCTGCAGAGCTTGTGTATGTAGTGTGATGATTGTCTCATTACAGAACATGAAGACCTTCCCTGTTCACAAAAATCCATTTCCTGTCTCCTCGTCCTCCTCTGGTTTTCCTGTGCCCTTTGACCTACCTCCTACACGCTACTCTCCTAAAGGTACAGGAGTATGTGTGTGTCTTTCATGTCTGATTTCAGAGTTATACTGAACTCTGTTGTTTTAAACCTCAGTTAAACCTACCGTGCAGCAGGCAAAGCCTAAAGTGTTGTCACAGTGACCTCTAGTGGCATGTAAGTGACTGTAACAACACAAAGGAACCTGGTTCATTTTGACAAGCTCATCATGGTTAGATAAGCAATGCAATGAGTTTAGAGTGGTTGTACAAAGTTTCTTAATGCATGGTGGACATCAACAAAACCTGTACCCCAAACTGTCAGCATCAGTAAGTGCTGTTTTGGAATTAACATATAGGGGGCACTGTGGCCCTGCTGGGCCTCTGCTGAGTTGTCACCATATTTTATATTTTGTTCAATGTGAATAATCATGGAAATACGAACATTACAGAAAAGTTGTTGAATGGGTTAGTAGTTTTCCTGTAGTACTTCACCGCAGTTCTCCAGAGACGCTAGAATGCAGCCATACTGAAGGACTTTAGGTCAAGGCCACCTTCTTTGTCTGTTGTGCTTTTTTTGTTCCATACCCCAGTCAAGAAATAGAGGGTTTGAGTGTCACTGAGCCATATCTTAGTAATATATTACATTTTTTTCTGAAACTTTTAGCAGAAAATTTGGGCATAATTTATAATCAATGCACTCTAATAATGAATGATGCGATCTAAGAGGTACCATTTCGATATTAAAGGGGACCTATTATGCTTTTCTTTATTTTCAGTCATATATATATATATATATATATATATATATATATATATATATATGTATGTATGTATATGTGTATGTGTGTGTGTGTGTGTGTGTGTGTGTGTGTGTGTGTGTGTGTGTGTGTGTATAAGAGACAGGAGCAAAAACTGCCTGTTAGAGACAGAGGCTGAACTGAGGGGCTGCATAAAGGGCCAGGTTAAGATAAATAAGGAGTTTTTTGAATTGTGAATCATGCAAACTACTCTAGTGGAGTCCCAGAATAAAAATATAGGCTTGAAATGAGTGTAGTAGGTCCCCTTTATGCATGCTCTAAAGAGGCATGTGAGGTGTGTTCTTTCACAAATGCTGTCATTTAATGTAATGACATGTCCATCTCTCTAAAGGTAAATCAAAGTATTTACCTTAATTTTACTGACCTCTCTTCTTTTTGTGTTGACAGATCAGCCTTGGATCTGGAACATCCCGTACAACCAGGCCCCTGACACACACGGCAACATCTGGGTTCCCTCCTGAATGCACACACACTCACATACAGATTTCTCTCTCTTACTTTATAACTGCTGTGGTTGTAACTGTCAGTACTGTTTCTATGTGTTAGCTGTCATTAACATTATATTTTTTATATTTTTTTACTGTTCTGTAGACAATAAATAAAACATGTTAACATTTTCCAGCTCATATTGCTGTCTCCTTTAATAATCCAACAGGATTTAAATGTCATGTGACATACTTCATTATTATATGTGTATTATTTTTACTTCACATTAGGATCCCACTAGAATCTCTTCATTTTTTTCACTTAAGGCCTGTTCAACAAAGCATCAAGATCCTACAGTAGGTCACCAAATTGTCAACACTACGAGCATTATATTTTCCTGATAAAATTTTTTGTGGTAATTTTTCCTTCATTTTTTTCCCTCAATCTTGAAGATACAACCGCAAAGGATTACATTTGAAGGAACAAAGTCAGCTTACTCAATGCCCACTGATCAAACTCATATCAGAGGTCTAGGACAAGATTTTGTCTAAATGCAGCGAATACAGCATCTTACTGAGATACTTTGAGGTCCTGCAAGAAATAAATTAAAGTGGCAGCTTAGTGTAGACCAGCTCTTTGAGTTCAACATCGCTGTACAGCAAATTTCATGACAGAGAAAAGAGTTTATTGGTTTTGAATGCTGTTCTGAATATGATGATTCAGCAGTAAGGGCTGTTCCTTAATATCAGCATGAAGTTAGTTTTCGTTGGCAGCTATAGGGCCTAAAGTCACAATTAATGGAGAACACAACTGTTTGAAATGTGTCCATACTACCATATTTTATCATGCACACACAAACACATAATAGCCCGTTGTATGTGCTATTAGTTTGTTACCACTAAGTGCATTAAGTGGTGATTCTCAGTCTCAGCCATCAGTACCCACTGCAGCTTTTCAAACTCACCAAGTTGATAATCTTATTCCTCAGGTCCCTCAGGTTTAAATTAGTCACTGATTAAGCAGTTAGAACAAACCAACAGGTCTCTGTGTAATGAGCTCCAGTAGGGCTACACCTAAGAAGTCAAGTACTAAGTAAAACTAAGTAATTAGTAAAGTAAGTAATTAGTAATTAAACTTAGTAATGTAAGTAGGGTAACTGTCCTTGCACTTGTTTTTTTTTTCCGAGTGCTGAAATGTACTTTTTCAAACCTGTATTTACCAGTATACATTGTGTTTAAAAGGGGCCTATTGAGACATATTTGAACTATAAGTCACCCCAGGTGCCCTGATACTTGTTTGTTCCTGCTCTTCAGACAGCCTGTGCACAACACTGATTGTCAGCATATTTTTAGTTAACTCCAGCTGTTTTATGTCACTGATGCACATGAGGAAATCTGTGACATGTTAGTTCCTTTTACTAAAAAGTCACAAGATCAACACTATCCACTTTCAGGACCTGTGTTTTGCAGCTCTGTTGGGTACAAGGGGGTGCACTTTGGGGGGGTTTTGAAGAATGATCAGGTGTAATGTTAACTTCAGCAGGGTGGCTTGTTTTCTATCTTTCTGAAGTTTAGTGTGACAATGAACTTTTTTGTGGATAAAAGAGAATCGTCTAAATGTTTGCACTGTAAATAAAATGTTACACTTGAAATAAGGAACAGGAATATTTTGAGCGTGTGCGGAAAAAGCTGGAATAAAACAGTTGGAAAGTTGGTTCTGGAGCTGCGTAATATGACCAGCCTGAGACATAAACAAACTAAGGAACATAAATTTGGGGTGGACAAAATATTAGAAGAGTATAGTACATGTTTTCAACAAAAAACATGAATAAGTATACGCAGTATTTCAGGGATACTGAATGTGTTAAGATCTGGGAGGTCTGCTCTGCTGCACCACAGCCTTCTTAACCATCTGAGGGCAGCACAGACCCTAGAGTCTTTTAAAAAAGGCTTTTCTTTTCAGAAAGGCTTTTTCATCTTAACTCTTATTATATGTTGTGTGTTCTATGTTATTAATACTGAAGCACTTTCAGTTTCACTATGAATGAAAAGTGCGGTACAAATTAAATGTATTATTATTATTGTTGTTGTTGTTGCTACTACTACCTAAACTGTACAGTCAATCCTGTTTTTTCCAATTTTTCCGACAAAAACAGCTTACATGTACACAACATGTAGAAAAGGCTAAACATAGTAAGGGTTAAAAAATGTAAAGGAAAATGCACAATTTTAATTTTACAGTAACAGTCAATCCTGTAAACTTCAACTCCCATCATTCCCTGCGTCATTATGTCAACATGGCGCCGGACAAAAGGCGAATCTGTCTGACGGTGGATTGAAACGATTGAAACCCAATTAGGAACAGAGGAGACATTTTGGGAAAACTGTCAGCGTCCGTGTGTTTCGGCGCCCCAAGGCGACAGATATATGGTAAAATAAACACCAGTGGAGGCTCTTAGACTGGGATATTAAGGTAAGTTAAGTCCTGCTGTGTTAACGGTGCTGCTGGCTCGACACATTTCCTTCTCTGTGTGCTGATAACTGAAAACTCCTTAAAAATTTGGGCAGTGCTGCGGCGTTTTACTAAGCGGGAAAGATACATGCTCACTAAACTGATATTCACGGTGTTTTCGCGATAATTAGGAGTCAGTCTCTAATTCGGCGTGTACGTAGTTGACCAGGACACACTTAATCAAACACAATGTCAACTTTTTCCAGTTGGTCTGCAGTGCTCTCCCCTCCGTGCACACTGTGTTTTAGTAGTGAGCTGACAAATACGAGGCGAACTACTTGTAGTGAACGGAACTGTTTTGTTGTGTATACACTGGGTTGGTTTATAAGATATACGACGAACCGAAGAGTTGGCATTCATAATCCACAAAACGTGTTTAACCACCTTCTGTCTGACGTGCCTGTCTTCATCCAAGCGCGTCAAAATTAACAGTTTCTTCAACGTGGTTCAGCGTCAAAGTGCCTGACACTGGGGGGCTATCAGTGAAGTCTCAGGTCATGGGCCAGCTGCTCGTTTACTGCTTTAATTTCGGGCTGCAAGGCCAGTTAAAAAGTTGCCTGCTGCAGTGGTTGTCAAAGTGGGGTTCGGGGACCCCCAGGGGTCCTTGAGGGCATTTCAGGGGGGCCCCAGACAAAAGGGTAATAATTTATTTTCATTATAATTCATCCATAAGTAACACAATGCCAAAATGTATGACTATTTTGGTCATGGGGTTCACACACTTTCTGTAATAAAACATCCAAAAGCAAATATCTTATTAGATGGGGGTCCGTGGTTTACTTTGTGTCAGTTTTGGGGTCCTTGACGTGAAAAACTTTGAGAACCACTGACCTACTGTAATTAAAATGGCTTTTGTTTATGCTCAGCTGGTAATGATGTCTACAGTTAGGATACGGTTTTTATGCCACGCCTGGTAAGGAGTCTTGTCAGGCTCCTGGTCACAGGGTTCAGTAATAGTAATGCAGTTTATCTTTAACAGACCTTTCTTAGAAGTCAGCTTTATAAAAACTAACTGGCTGGAAAACTAAGCAAGTACAGCAAATAACAAAACATTAGTGGATAAAAACATAATTCACAACAAACAGACAAAGAGTGAGTGTTGTCTGACATGGTGCGTGCTTTGTCCAGGAAGTCTGAGGAACAAACCAAGACACATTGAGACAGTTTCTTGATATATTACAATGTAATCCTTTAGAACAGTGTTCTTCAATCCTGGTCCTGGGGCATTCCTGCCCTGCATGTTTTAGATGTTTCCCTGCTGCAACACACCTCCGTTTGGGGAGCTCTCTGCTCCACTAAGGAGGTCAGAGGTCAAGTTCACTGTTGGAGCTGGTAGAGGTTCACTGTCTTGCTCAAGGATGGTGTAACCGAAAAGGCCGCAATCTTTAACTTATAAACTAACACGCTGACCTGGATTCATGAAGTAACTTTTTGAGAGAAACTGTCAAAGCACTAGTTGTTGTGTGTGTTTGTGTATTATCATGTGTGTCCACGCTACCTACACTTTTCCTGCCGTTCCTGCTTGGCAAAGATCTCTCAAAGAGTTAAATGGACAATATTTATAAAGTGCTTTACAATTTGACTTTCATTCACCCATTCACACACACACACACACACACACACTCACACAGCGATGGCAGCGAGCTACCTGTCATACAAGGTGCTGGCCTGATCACGGGGAGCCATGTAGCAACAACATCCATTAGAAACTTGACCATGTAATTTTTTATGGCATCCAAATAAATTTATGGCACAGCACATACGAGTTGTTTTCCTGCCCTGATAAAGTTGCTGTTGAGATGCATTTTTGGTGGGATGTACTCTGGTCTGCAAGCCTGTTATAAATAAATTGTCTGATTCTTTTATCATATCAGGAAGGAAAAGTTCAGTTTGCGTCTTGGTCTTAGTGTCACTGTGCATCCGGGCAAAAAAAGTCTTTTTATAATAGTAACACCTTTTCTAAAGGAAGGTTGGTTTCCTGCCAAAGTGGCTAGTTGAGACTAACTTGGCAGGTTAAAATGTTCTTGTTTTTGCCTGGTGGCTTGTTGTAATGAAATTTCCCTCCTTGGCCTCATTGAGGAAGCTGGAGAGTTAGACCACATCATATCTTTTCAACAGTCATTGTGTTCTTGAAATCTGAAGTTATTTGATAAGCCAGTTGGTTCCTACAGTTTGATGATTGATGATAACTAATCTATCTGTATCTAGTATTCATTTCATATCTACTGTCTGATGGTGGCACATCGGTCCAACATTCGTTAACTTAACTCACAGCTAATTTTGGGTTTGATTGCAATACCAGGTTTGGTTTATAATATAACGCTTAATACAGCAAACAAGAAAAAAAGATTAAATAAGTGAGACAATTTGCAACATTAACTCCCCCTGACTGTTTTGTAACAATGTTTGCACTTTTTTTAAGTTTCACCCTGTAAGTGAAGCTGTGTTCCTGGCCCAGGTTTTGTCAAGTAGTGTAAGTGGACTGGGCTTTAGTTTAAGACCTGGCAGGCTGTGTAATTGTGCTGACATGTTCACAGGTGTTTGTATCTGACTGCAGCAGTCCTCTGTAAAGAATCAATCTGTCTTTTATGAATAACCACACTTATAAAGGCTGAGGCTCAAAAAAGTCTTAGAATTTCATAAATTAGTAAGGTAGTCCAGATTTTTTGGTCAGATGACCCTTTTAAAATAAAATTACATTTTCACTGATTGGCTTATAATTAAAAAAAAAAAAAAGTTTATTGAAAGTCACATTTCTGTAGTGTTTTGTTAATCCACTGCTTCGGCATTTTAGTAGTAAGTATGTTTTTCCGTTAACAAATGTTGCCACATTTTCAATGCAGTTGAGGTCGGGTGTTCACAAAGTTAAAACCTCTCTAGTCGGCACTCCTTACTCTGCCCTGAATTTCAAATAGGCACAGTTTGAATGCATGGTTTGCAAGGCTGCCCCTGGTCTTACGTGGATCAGACCGCAAACATCAACCTCACGGTGAGACTAGAGGAAAAGTCAGGGGATCAACAAAGTGACCCAACAACATTTCAAAGCAATCCATCCAAGAGTTGTTGCAATAGTTCAGTCTGGACCAAAGTGGTGGACCGACTGAGTGACCCAGCCGTTAGCAACGACCAAAGCATTTAAAGTTTCCAGGACTACAGTGAACCTAATCATTATATCATTATAAGCAGGAGGTTTGGAACCATCAGTTCTCTTTCTAGAGCAGTCAGTTTGGCTAGACTCAAGTAGGGGCAAGAGGAGGCCAGGTACTGAGGTAGTTAATGAGGCAGCAGAGGGCAGGGTGGGCACGCTTAATTAAGTTATTCACTCTGTTAGCAAACAATGATTTTGACCACAGCATGTACAACTGATGAAAAACAATAATACCACATGGAAAAAATGAAACAGTGAAAACACAGTATATGTAATTGTTCACATGTACAAATATGATCATTTCTGCCATAGTTTTGTGGCCCTGTATCGATCCTGTATATCAGTCTAACTTTATAGAGCATGACTCATCCTCTGCAGCAGAGGGAGAAAAGTATGGAGCTTGGCTGCCTGAGATGTAGATTTTTCTTGGCATTTTTCCCAAAACACACACACACACACACACAGATGCACCCTCACCCGCCTTCTCTATATAAGTGTTGACATGTCTGCTGACTTTGATTCTGTGGCCTGTTTTTCTTCTCGGCAACAGAGAGAAAAGCATCAAGACAGATGTGTTATCTCTTTTCTCTGTTTATCTTCCTGTCTTGCTCTCCCTTTTTCTCTCTCAGTTCATAGTTTTTTTTTTAGAATTTACGCAAATAGTTTGAAACTACATGGCATGTTGAAATAGAAACATAAATAAGAATTAACAATTGATATACTAAAGCAACAAGGAAGTGGGTGTATCTGGTTTGAAAGCATATTGTACAATAGTACATGATGAACTGAGTACATAATGTTATTTGGGTAACATTATATTATTATTGGGGTGTAAAAAAAAAAATCCACTTTAATAAAAGCCTTATTGAATCTGAAGGAATGCTCTTCATATCTGGATAGCAGCTGCAGCTGCTGAGCTCGGATGTCTTTTGTGTGTGTGTGTGTGTGTGCTGTAAATCTGCAGGCAGGAAGCTAACAGACGTGACTGTACATTTTCATTTTGCTCAGTGATTGTGTCCTTGGTGGTGTTTTTTTGGGGGGGAGTTGAAGCTCAGCGGGTAGAACAAGGTCACTAATGAGCTAAAATGTATTGATTAATCAGAAATGATCCTTACAGTTACAGATTTTCACCATATCACACCCCTTTTTGACACAACTTATGGCAGGCTTTTTTTCTCTGCACTCACTATTCAATGTATTTGTATTCTCTAATTGCCTCTCTACCATTTATAATAGTTTTCATTCTTACTGGTGGCTGCTTTAAATTGCGCACACACCAGGCATTCAAAATTCAAGAGCTTTTATTGTCACAGCAACACAGCGGGTGGCAACATTGAAGGCAGCGAAATTTGGCTTCTTTGAGCTCAAATTCCAAGTCAGTCCAAAATAAATATTTACAATTGTACAAAAAAAATAGAGAGAGAGTAGAGTAAATAAACATTATATTGCACATTGGGTGTCCAAGGGCGGAAATGTACATAATTAATAAGTATGTTGCACATAAGTGATAAATATGTAATAGATACTTCTGTTAAAAATATAAATAGTACCTAGAAGAGAAGAGTGTGTGTGTAGGAGAGGAAATATTTTCACAAAGTCCCAGAGTTCAACAGCCTGATGGCTTGTGGATAGAAGATGTCTCTGAGCCTGCTGGATCTGGCTCTATACAGTTTGCCTGATGGAAGCAGTAAAAAAGTGTGTAGCTGGTGTGGTTGGGGTCCTTTATGATTTCTCCAGCTTTCCTCGTGCTCCTCTGGATATAGAAGTCCTGCATGGATGGCAATTGAGACCCGGTGATGCGCTGAGCAGCTTTGATGACTCTCTGCAGGGCTTTGCGGTCATGCTTGGAGCTGCTCCCATACCATGCCAAACCTCTTCAGTCTCCTGAGGAAGAAGAGGCGCTGGTTCCTGGAGTCCTGGCACATTAGTGTTTCTGTAGGCAGAGTAGATCTCAAATAGTGAGAAAAAGGTGTTGAAGTGGTCTGATAGAAGAACAGTTGCGCCCCCCATAGAGCTGGCTCTCCCGTCTGTAATCTGTAATCAGTCCACATTTTCGAGCATCGTATGCACATAGTGGATGTGATACGGATGCCCACATTTCATGTAATGCAGCAGACAACATTTTCGATCATGAGTTTAGTTTAAACATGTTATGTGGTGAATTCTCTCAGCTGTTTCCTGCCCTCAGTGGTCAATATATGTATTATTTCTAACAGAACGTGCAGACTTGTATTATTAAAACTCAACCATGTCTGTTATAGTGAGCTGTCTGAAATACACTGAGTGTTATTGGTTACCAGAGACTCTCATTGCTGCACCCTGCAAGAGAAAATCATTATTTTAATGGTGTAGCTCATGTAACTATCCAACAAATCCTACTCTGCGAAGTAACTATTAAATACAGTTGTCAAATGACTGTAATGGTTTAAGATGAACAACATTTCCCACCGAAATGAATTCGAAGCAAATTCTTACCATGTCGGAATACCTAATTTAACTTAATTTAATTCAATTTAATTTAAACCACATTAGTAAACCTTTCTTTAGATGTGCCAGTATCAGCCATTTGGCTCGTTTTCAACTGCAGTCCTTTGTCAAGATGTTCTAAAACCAGTGAAGTGACTGGTTAAGTCAACCACCAGTCAACAAACCTCTACAGTTTCTCTTAAGTGTAGCTTTTGAGTTTCTTTACGTCTTCCTTTGACATTAAAGGTTTTGTTATGATCTCCTCCAGGATGTTCCAGCAGTGTGAGGAGCCTCGTTTCACCATCGAGCAGATTGACCTCCTCCAGAGGCTAAGGAGGACAGGGATCACCCAGGCGGAGGTCCTCCATGCCCTGGACACCCTGGACCACCTGGATCGCCAACATGGACACAAGTTGGCCCATAAACCTTCCTACCTGCCTCCCATGTCTTCCATGTCTTCCTCCAGTACCGCCGCCGCCTCTTCCTCCATGATGTCCACCGCCACTCAGACAACTTTCCCCGACAACCGACTAACGCTGTCACCGAATAACACCTTTGACACCACCTCCCCACTGCTCCCGGTTACAGTAGCCTCACCTGTCGCCATGGCAGCAGTAGCCCAGAATGGTCTAGTTGCCGTCACCAATGGGAAGCTGTCACCGCCGCGGTTTCCTCTTGGTGTGGTTAGTGGTGGCGTGGCGGCACCAGGATATGGGTTTGAGACCAGCGAAGAAGACATGGACGTTGACGACAAGGTGGAGGACTTGATGAGGTAAGGCCAGACTAGACATGTCTCGTGGGAGACTAAGTTAGATGAGAACTGACTAGACCAGAATGAACCAGGCCAGACCAGCTCCAAGCAGACTGAGTTTAGCTAAATCACTGAGTATTATGAAAACTAATCGGTACTAATAATTATAATTATTATAATTTGTTCATGAAAACGATAAATATGCTTTTCAAACCCGTCAGTAACATATAGACGCTGCCCTAGAGAACAAGTGTTAATACAGAAGGCTTGATGGTCGACACTCTTGCCTGCAGCTCACACTGAATCTGAATATGATGTGAGGATTAGTGCTTACACACACTCACACACACTGTACACGCCGCATACACACACCCTCTGTTGCCTCTCATTTGTAGTCTGCAGCCAGACAGCAGCAATCAGAGCGGTATTGATTTGAGGGTGTGTGAAGGTAAAATCAAAGTAGCAGGAGAGCCGAGAATATTACAGCAGGATCTGAGATTCTTGAACACGTTCAGCTTCAGCAGCTACTGCCAATGATATGCAAGTTACAGCTGGGTTAAGTGTAGTGAAAGGCCTGTTGTTTTGTGCCATATGTGTTATAAGTGTCAGACATTTATTGTCAGACATTTACTGTAGCTTCTCCCCTCTGCCTGTAGAAGAGACAGTGCTGTGATCAAAGAGGAGATTAAGTCCTTCCTGGCCAACAGGCGGATCTCCCAGGCTGTGGTTGCTCAGGTAACGGGTGAGTATCAGCTACATTAGTGCTCCAACTTGGGTTACTAAATCATCATCAAAAAGAGAAAAAACATCTCATTCCTCCTCCTCTTCTTCTTCCTCCAGGGATCAGTCAGAGTCGGATCTCCCACTGGCTCCTACAGCAGGGGTCGGACCTCAGCGAACAGAAGAAACGAGCCTTCTTCCGCTGGTACCAGCTGGAGAAGACTAACCCTGGTAACGCCACCCTCCTCCACCACACTCACATCTCTTACCTCAACCTCCCTCCCAATCTTTCATCTATAAAAAAAAAAAAAAAAAAAAAGTTTTGCAATAACCGTTCAACTGCCCTAAATGCATGAATGCATGACTGGCACTACTGACTTCAGTAACACCTGGAGTCCTTTTCTTCAACTGACTTGGCAAAGCTCAGGCCATTCAGACCTCCACTAAAAAGAGGGCAATCACTACGGCAACATAATGAGAGGAAGAGTTTGTTATCTGTTAAACTCATGGTTGTAAAACATACAGTAAGTTGTAATCAAAGAGACTTTTGAAAGAAAAGAAAGCCATGGCATGTGTTTGCATTTTTATGGGTGTCTTGAGACATCGCTGGTTACAGAAATAAAGACAGTAAACAGTTTTCCTGTCTTTGAACAATGACTACGTTGTGCTAAGTTGAGACCAACGTAGTGGAATGTATTGAATGAAAGGATCAGTACAGTCTAGTTGGAAAAAAAAGATGCTCAATGCTTTAATGGGAATCTCTTGATGCTGATTTGGTTCATTGCCTTAATGCTTCTGAGTAAATGAACATCAGGATGTAACTGGTTACTCTTTGTCCTTTCAACATGATGATGATGTGAATGTAAGTGTAGCTACAGTAAAGGTTCATAGTAAATATACAATATACAATGACTTTTTTTCATTATTATAATTCAAACATGTTCACAAGTGGAGAAACACTGAATAGAAAAGTGCATCAGCTCAATGAAAGTGCACACAGCCAAGTAACTGTGACATAATGAAATGTAAATAATCGTTTTTCACACTATGTGGTCTTCCTGTCTACAGGTGCCACTTTGGCCATGAGAGCTGCCCCATTGGCTCTGGAGGACGTGATGGACTGGCACCAAGCCCCGCCCCAATTTGGCCCCGCTCCCGGGGGCTTCCGCCTGCGACGAGGGAGCAGATTCACCTGGAGGAAGGAGTGTCTGGCTGTTATGGAGAGGTGAGAAGGAGATGTTGATTGGCTGTTGAAAATATAGAAATAATGATATTTAGTATAAAGCTTAATCAGATCTTAAAACATGCTTTCACAAAACGTCTCACATGTGTTTCCACAGCTACTTTAGTGATAACCAATACCCTGATGAAGCGAAGAGAGAGGAGATTGCCACTGCCTGCAATGCCGTCATTCAGAAACCAGGTAGGTAAAGGATGAAGCACTCTGAATAAAATGATAATGCACAGTATACTGTTGGCTGTTAAATGTGGGTTTTTTTTAATTAAACCTAAAACTTATGTATGGGATCGTCTCTTAAGGCAAACGGCCACATAATTAATATTAAAGTAAAGTAAAATAAAGTAAAATATTAAGTAAAGTCTCCATCATGGTGCAAATGTAAGTATATGGATATTCCTATTAATGTCATATGCTTATGAGGTATATATCGTAATCATTAAGGGTATATAGGAACTGCAAATTAATGATGACTGTAACTATGAGATATGGGTCTCATGGTCTCATAGAACTGTGGTGTTCTGCCTGGCAGGTCCAGTATTTTCTATATTGGGCTCCTCAAAAAGTGTAATAATGCTTCCAGTTATTACAATTGCTACTTAGTACTCTGATGAAAGGAAGGGTGAGTATAACATGGTGAATATCTTTAGTAAAATTATCAATGCAGCTCAAAGCATCAGTATTGAGATCTGCAAGCAGCATGTCAACCTTTCTCAGAAAAAAAACAAAAAATATCCGACAAAAGAGGAACTTTGCATTGCCCAAGATACTTACTGACCAGCGAAATGAAATATGTGTGTTTATATGTTATTTATACATTTCTATTTATTTTATTGTGAATTTTAATTATTTAAATATTTGTTTGCTACTTTTATCTCATGCAGCTGTCTTAAATTCACTATAAATAAACTATTATTATTATTTTAGGAAAGAAGCTGTCTGATTTGGAGAGGGTCACATCTCTGAAGGTCTACAACTGGTTTGCCAACCGCCGCAAAGATATCAAGAGGCGTGCCAACATCGGTAATGTCTACCTCTGTTTGTGTGCGTGTTAGTGAGACTTACATGTGTACAGTAGTGGATGTTACTGGAGCTCTTCCAGCCAGTTAGTCCCCAGCACACATCCTTGTTGACCAACAGTGTTTTCTTTGCTCTCTCTACCCCCTTTCCATCAACGTGACCCTAGTCCTAGTCTTGGGCTGGTGCTGGTTTGGTTCAACATGCGAACCTTCTAAGAACCAGCTTGTTTTTCCACGAGCTAGAGCTAAGTCATTATGTAACTGTAACCTCTGGTTTCCTGGAAACTGTGGTTAATGTCAACTTTAAGAATTTCACACTCCAACATAGTAGGCGGCGGGAATGCACCTTAATGCTGGTTGCCACCCACCATAAAACAGCGATTGTGCAGTCTAAAGAGATGCAATGCATTTTGGTTTTGGTTGGTCACTATAATTTTGCCCCCAGCCCCTGACGAAAGCAGTTCTTCATTCTAGACCACCAAAGTCTCGTTGCTGCTCTGGAACCAGTTCTTTGTCTGTTCTCTGTCTGGCTGTCGAAATGCAATGAAATGGTTCAAAATTAGATACCGGTTCCGAAACGGCCCTTTAACTGCCTTGGTGGAAGAGGGGTATATGTTACCTAACCAACACAAACATGCACACGGGCGCCAGAGAGGAATAATGACTCCTACAACAGTAGCAGTTGTAATGGGAAATTGCTGATCACTCAATAAACACACAAGAGAGCATTGTCAGGTTATGAAATAGTGTAATCAAATAATACAATCAGAAGTGTAATGCATCATAGTTCTGGAGACAAAGATACATACCACCTAACTATCTTTTCTTTGTCTGAAAGGTTGGCACTTAACCAGTCCCTTAAATACTACTTGTACAGAATTTATGACATCTGCTTACTAACCTTACAGGTCAGCAACCAACCCTCAGATAGAAACATAAGTCAAAAGTTCAGCTAACCTAGGAACAGTCTTTCTTCACGACCATATATGACAGTACATAAGTATGCACCAAGTAGCATCACAAAATAACATCCCTGCTATATTAAATTAAGGACAAACCACACTATCCTCTAAAGCTTATCAGTTTTACACATAAACATCTACATAACTACAGTTTATCTTATCACTGGCTCAGGTAAGGGTATAACAGAATAGACTTAACTGTTAAACACACAACTGCCTCATCTTACACAGCAAAGAACTAAGTTTAGAATATATATAGCACAGAGGAATTTAGAACATGTGTGAAACACTAACTAACACTAAACTGAACTTAAACACTGTCTGAAACATGTATGATATATTGAAGAAATACATCAAATGATAACCTGTGATTCAGTTTTCTTTTACACAGTAAGAGGCTGTTCTGCTCCAGCAGAGGAGCTTCCAAACTCATTCATCTTTGCAGTGTGTAACTTTGCTGTCTTCTCTGCGAGTTGCTGTTTTTGAGATCGATATGCTATGATGAGGTTTGTGTTTTTGAAGAAGCAGCCATCTTGGAGAGCCACGGTATCGAGGTTCAGAGTCCAGGCGGTCAGTCCAACAGTGATGAAGTGGATGGCAACGACTTCCCTGACCAGGTGACCAGTGACGTCTTGTAACAAAAAAGTTGTCCTGTGTTCAGCATGTGTTGCAGAATAATAAAGAGAAAACTAGATGGCTTGGTCAGTTAAGTTAAATAGTGCACAAAACCTCACAAAATGTATTTAATTTAGTTTCCTGTTTGTGTAACCTGTTTAAATTTACATTGTAGACATTTATTTGACCCCTTTTTATTCAGAGAGGCTTTCACTGTGGTCAGCAGTAGATTAAGCATAAACTTGTGCATCACTAACGTAACGTAACCAGTAGCTGGGAAATGTTCCTGTGACAGTAGAATATCCTGGTTATTGTATAACCTGCCTGTTGGTTTGTTACAGGGTTGTGAGGTGACCTTATTTGACAAAAGAGCTTCAGCCAGGCCGTTTGGTTTCAGTCGAGCTGACCTGTCCTCTCCAACCCAGGTACACACACACTGCCACCGCACTAAACTGCCTTTACCAAAGACTTGAGGAGAAAAGAGGACAAATTTACACTAGAAACCATGAAAATCCACCAACCATTCCCCTCTTTTCTCCTTTCCTCGCTCAGGTCCCCACGCTGCTCCCCAGCTGGTTTTCTGCCCTGGGCAGAGGAGGCTTGTCTGGACAACGGGGCACTTCTTTGATTGGCCGCTCCCTGGTGTCAGTGGCGGGTCCTCAGGCAGAAGGTTCCAGATTGACGGGCGTGTCCTGGTCCCCCCCCTCCCCATCCCTCCAGGACGAACCCACCATTCACAGCGCGCTGTCCGAGTCCCAGGACCCAATCGGTTTGGAGAAGGCGGCTGTCAGTCACACCAACCAAGCCAATCAGGTGGACGAGGCAGGGTGCAGTTTGGGGAATGACATCAAGACGGAAACGCTGGAGGATGACTGAAGGGGCGGTGGATATTGGAGTTGTCAGAGTGATGAATGAACAGGATCAGAGGTGTGTTAATATGCAAGCAGATTTTATAGCAATGTAACAAGTGGAAAAAAAAAAAGACCAAAAGTCGTGTAAACTCCAACCCTGAGATACCTCCCAACCCTACCTCCAACCACCAACCTGCTCTGCTACGCTCTTATAGGCATTACTAGTATATTATAATAATGCTAATAATAATAATGATAGTTTAATTTGTTTCCAGTGCTCCCCAGCAGACTGTCTAACAGGACATGATGCATTGTGCAGATTTCATTGGAAACTGCATTTTCACAGCAGGACAACACTGTATTTGACGCGGGGTTCAAATAGTTTCAGGGTCTTGCACTGTGATCACAACACAACTGAACAGCCTCAAATATAATACATGAATTTAGAAAGTGATTGTTTAAAAAAAAAAAAAAAAAAATGTAGCGCATTTCATCATGGTCAATTTATATTTCAAATTTTATTTTTGCTGTTGATTTCCTCCAGTGAGAAGAACAGCAGAATAAGCTTAGGTTTTTTTTTTGTTTGTTTGTTTTAACAAAAATGGAGGTTCACAGCAAGTTGGTAATATTCCTGTGACCTCATAATGATGAAAAAAATGTACAATAAAGAAAAATAGACCGATCCACTCCTCCCTCCCTGCCCTGATAAAATAAGCTCAATATATGGAAGCAAAGAAAGGCCAAAATAATTGAAAGCAGCTGAATACCTAATTGTGAAATTTAATCATCAGTAAATACTTGATGTTGAAATTTAAATACCACTGACGTTACTGCACTGAAATATTTGAAAACCATCTATCTGAATTTGCGTGATTGAAGTCGTCTTTTAAATTTCCAGAAAACATTATCAAGTTTTATGATTTCAACCTTTTTTTGTTTTGTTTTTAGGGGTCACAAATTCACATAGAAAACTCAACTGTTTGGGGTTTTCAGTCACTCATCTGAACTTCTCTTTCTTGATTAATGTGACTGACAGAACGTCACCTGATCGATTCCATTGAGGATCAATAGTTTATTGTAGGCAGCCTGAATATTCAAGTTTGATTCTTTCATATTGAATTTTGGTGTCTGAATGTCATCAATCAAACATGAGCTTAATTTTTTCACTTCCCAAGTTTTGCATCCAAAGCTAGATTGATGTAGTTGGTTGAATATCGGACTCCGGAATTTGTTTATGAACCTTTAAAAAAAACAAACAACAAAACTTAAAATTGATTTAAAAATTTTTTTTTGAATTGCACAGCTTGAAATTTCAATGGGAGGAGTTCAAACCCATAAACAGATGTTTTTCAGAGTGAAATATGTCCATGCTCTAAATTCAGTTGGTAATTCAGTTTCAAAAATAAGTACTCAGTAGAGATTATTATTGATTAATCATTGAGGGCTGGCCCTCATTGACAATGAAGATTAAAAGATCCAAATACTTTCAGCCTTTCATTGCCTCCATATTAATAACAAGTAATAAAAAAAGTTACTGAATACATAACTATTGAAGGTAGCCAAAACTGTGGGCAGATTTTGTATAGAAATTAGAAACTTGGACGTCCAGGTCTTACCTAATGGGTGATCAGGGAGACCGACTGATCACTGTGAGTGATCTCTATCAATACAGATCAGTCAGCTTGGAGGAAATCAATGGTGTAATAAAGATACTACAGATAAGTGTAAAGTGAATACATACATATACTACACGTGTATGTATGCATACACACATATACATACAGTATATTATATAGACTGTGAGGGTATATATATGTACCCTAATTAATTTCTATTTACAGTATATAGACTGTAGACCATATTAGCTTCAAATGAGAGACAAAGAAACAAATATCAGTACGAGTCTTCATTGGTGGTGAAAGGTGAGTGAAGCATTAGCCAAAGTATTAAGTTTAAATTTTGTGTATTTTCTGAGTGTATGATAGTCACGGATGGAACTATATATTAAAGATATGCTAATCAAAGACACATCAGATGTGTCAAATTGTTGCAAGCAAAATGCATCTTTTTGCTTTTTAGGTATATCTGTTTTGTGCTTGATATGCCATGTGTTGTAAACACATAGCCTACTGTCATGTTTCAATAGTATTTTCATTTTAAATGACACTTTATTGGATCAATATCATGGTGCTTTGAGTCCCTGCTGTTTCAGCATTTCATTAATTAGTAAAACTGAGGCAGTAAGAAGAGAAACATATTTGGGAAACTGATGTTTTCCCCAACAGCTGATAGTTCACATTTAGTGAGTGAGTTGGATCCTCTTTAAACGTAGCGACGAGTGATCATTAATTTGATCACACTACTCAAATCAGAAATATTGTCTCAGTACAGCCACTGTAGAAGTCCTGCATTTCTGTTCAACTAATGCTGCTTTTTTTGCTTCATCCCCTCAAGGAACCATTAAAAGTCAGGTTTTGCCCTTTTTTAGCCTCTCGGACTCGGGATACTTAGCCACAATCTGATAACTGGTTGGTTGAGAGACACATGAATGTTGTCTCAAAATATCCAAATTTTGTTTTAATGTGAAAGAAAGTTCACAAACGTCTTAACAAAGTGCTAATTCACTAGTTTATCATTTATCAGGAAACATTGTTAGCTTATTGGTATACATCACACCACAGTAAGTATACATTTAATTTATACTTACAATTGTTTGGGTAAAGTCAGAGATATGTGTATCTTAAGGCTGCATTATTTGTAATTTTTTTTGGCCACTTGGGGGCAGCAGAACTCGCTGTAAACACAGTACTGACAAGCTAGCTAGCGCTGTCTGCTGGCTGCTTTTAATTATCTAACCAGCTTTTTTTTTCTGAAAACAAAACGATGAGCTAGAAGAGGCAAAGAAAGCTCAGAGGAACCGCAGTCTGGTGATAATTCTCTGTGGGCGGTGAACATGACACTCCTTTGTTTGTTTCGAGGGCACGATATAGTGGATAAATGTACACACTCAGAATACATTTTACTGTATGGAGGGAACATTTTGTGACACTTTTAACAGTGACGCTAACATTTTTCACTGGTTAAAAAATAAATATTACTAGAGTTTGGAATATCACACAAGCTAGAGTATCCAGAACCATTTTAGTAATGTTTCATTCTTTGTTCAGCACATGAAATGTAGTTTATGGTTTTAAGTTGAAGTGCCTTAGTATGTTTTGTTTTTTTTACAGTGAACTAACAGGATCAGTGACTTCTACAGTGGCTGTACACTACTGTATCAGTACTAATGCAAGATAAACACATGATGGTCTGCAACGGCCGACGCTAAAGCGGCTTCATTCAAACCAGTTTGTCATTGTTCATCACCAGGTGCTTTACAGGTTAAGCTACTAGTTCAGAGTTCAAAACTCGACACAAATACCTCACGTTAACCCCCCTCAGCTATAAGCTACACCCCGCAGGTTCCTACACAGCTGCTTCAATGTGAATCAAAGTTTAGACTGTGGACAGTAAAAATAACTGTGGGGCTCATTTGTTCAGAGGACACTGACGGCAAACTGTGATGAGGCTGTAAAGATGGTTTCAGACATGTCAGTGTCCGTTTTTAAAAAGGGAAATTCCTTCTCATACTTCACCCAATAAACATCAAGTCAGAAGGTAAAGGGAAATTCCACTTCAAAATAGAATTATTAACATACTGTAAGTTCCTGCTTCCACCAGAGTCCATGAAATCCTTTTATGAAATATTTTTCCCTCCTCATTGCGGTGGAATACTAAAAAAAATTTGTCAATGTTGGTTTCAGACTAAATATCTGAGAATTAACGTTTTGTGGTGGAATGTCTCTTTAATTGTACGGCAGCTGAGCTGTCCTGGGTGTCTTTGCTTTAAGCATCACTAGTTAGTGAAGATTTCTGTCATCTGTTTAAATTCTTTACACCGAAATATCCAAATATACTATCCCAGTAAGGGTTAGAAAATGTTTTTTTTTTTTTCTTTCGTTCTTTTTAATCTGCTTGGCAGAAGCCTTTCTGAAGGGAATCGATTGATTCCTTTAAGACAATGTGCTGTTTTGAGATTATTTTAAATCATTTCACTTGCTGCCTTCATGGTCCTCTCCTGAAGTTGTACTTCTGAGTTCTGAAGCAGTAAATTGTTGTGAAGTGGAAAAAGTAGTTTTTTAGTGTAATTTTTAGTCATTTTAAAGACAAAATATGAAAAGTGCTTTTTAATCCTAAATTGGCCTCATACTTGTACAAACAACAGAGTGCCAGAAAATCTGGTTACATCAACTTAAAATGCATAGTAACTCAAAGTTATCATGAATTAGAAACTCAATTATACCATTTTTCACTCTTTTTCCATTTTTTCTGTTATCAGACGAAGCCTTTGTTCTTCAGCTGTATTCACACTGTGTCAGGCTACTCATGTGCACTTTGCTTCTGACAGCACTGACCTGACGCAGCGTGTCTGCTTTTTATCAGTTAAAATGCAGTTTTACTATCGGCCTTCTGTCCTCTGTTGCCTTGTTGTACTGTTCTTGTCTGAAAGGACGGTTCGTTGGTTCTCCACAGAAACAAAGCAGCAGATGTTTCAGTTCAGACTGGGTTTGATACCTGAAATACCTGTGGATGCAGCTCCTGGCGTTGACTGTATCTTAATCATGTTTGTCTTTTTCCTGCCAAATCCAGCTGCCAGTACTGTCTCCTCCTCTGGCAGTGTTTCTGTCCCTCAACACAGACAGAACAGTAAATATTAACGACACTGTTTGGATCGGAGATGCATCCACTGTCACTGCGGTTGTTAATGTGACAGAATTAGCTGCTTGGGTGCATGTCGCTCATGATTTGATCTGATCTGAGATCTGCTGTCCGAACAAAGAGAAAGTCTGTGGATCTGGTGTTATCGTGGTTTCAGTCTGTTCAGGCCTCAGATGTGAATGTTGCAGTTGTCTGTCTCCTACCTTTGTCATTGTGAACACATGAAATGCAGTATGACATTTGAAGAGTTATATTCCAAAATACTGGTTTTATTTAGTTGAGAAAAAAAGGACTTTTATCATTCATGCATTCAACATAAAATGCAGACGTTCTAGTCTTGATGTTCTCCTTTAGTCAACCAATGACTGGAAGTATTGCTTAAAAAAAAAAAAGGAACATTTGGTTCAAAATGTTCTTTTAGATTTTCTTGGTGGTTAGTATTTCATTTTGGCAATAAACTCTTCAATAATTCTCTATGAAATGAAAAATAAACCTCAGCAGGATATTTGTTGTATCAGTTTGAATTGATTTTTAATCCCTTCCTGTTCTCTTCTATTTCAAGATTTAGTGCCTTTTTTGGACGGTAGACTGTTCTGTAACCGCTATGTAGAAAAACTACATATGCCTTTTGTTACTTTTTCATCTGTTGGATAAACCTTATTCGTTATTTTTAAGGTGTGTTTTTATTGATATTCTATTTACAAGGGAATAAAAGCTGATCAGAGTCCATGCAGTGAGTCTTGGTGTTTTGTCTCAGATTTATTTGTCTACACACAAACTCTGCTGGTGAAGCCGCGAGAAAAGCAGAGAAAAAATGTCATGAGAAAAACAAAAGTGGTGCCAACTTTAACCGATAATTTTGTGTTCATGTAACATAATGAACATTTACTGTAGCAAGAAGCTGAAAATATATTTTTTGTGCTTTTTAAAATGATCTGGTCAGCTGTACAGCCTTGAATGAGCTTTGATTAATCTCACTTTAGTTCTTGACCTTCAACATCGTTATGTGAATAATAATCCCAACTCAAGGTCCACTTACTAGGTTTTTCTAGGTCTTTCAACCGTATCACACAGCCCTCATCAGCGGATGAAGTTAGCTCCATGGAAAATGACCAAACTAACTATGATCCTCTGAGCTTACGTCAATGAATCCATCTCCATGGAAACTGAGCAGACTCCATCCACCAGTAAAGACCAAGTGATACTTTTGAAAGCTCCGGTAAAGAAGGTACACAAAAACAAAGACGCTGTAAGGAATCTGTGAAGCAACTGAAATACAAACTGTCCAGTTTAATCTTTACTGAATATTTGTTGAAATGTAAAATCACTGACATCATTCTGTTTAATTTGATTTAATTACTTTTTTAAGGGTTTACAAATTGTGATGGAAGGTTTAAGTGTTTCTATATTCAAAAAATCATTTACAGATCTGAAAATTCAAGTAAAAAAACCAAGTTGCTCATATTGGAATCTGAAATTCAGACCGTTTTTAAAAAACAAAGTTAATGATCTTTCTTTGCTTCTGTACAGACAAGTGGACCTTGAGTTGATTGTTTTGTCAACATTTAATTGATTATTTCATGAATTTTAGAGCTGAAATAAGTCAATCAATTGTTTGATGGACAGAAAATTAATCTGCAACAATTGATAATCAACTAATTAAGCTTCTCAATTGTGAAGATTTGCCTTTTTTAAATATACAACATTGTTAGTTGAATGTTTTTAGGTTTTGGACTGTTGGGCGAACGATGTTGAACAGAAATCTGTCAGGTGTTTATTATTTATCTCACCAAGCTAAAAAAAAAAAAATAGACTAACAGTTAACATGAGGCACCACTTACCTCCAGAGCTGCTACAAGTTGTCAGTTTGTCAGTTTTTACTACAGTCTCACAACTCTGCACATTTCTTTAAACACTAAATCAGTTCCGTACAAATAAAGAACAAATACTCTGTTAATCTTTCTTTTTTATTTTTTTCTTACCAGATTACTGTTCAGATGATAAAAAATGTATTATATAATACATGTTTATTCTTTGGATTGCAGCATATTACATAAAACAATTAAATTAATCAAAACCCACACTTGTGCTCAGATTTTCTTTTTATAAGTCTTAATATGCGCATATATACACATACATACATACATAGAACCATTCCAACGGTGCACTCACACATACAAATGACACATCAAGACAAACCCGCTCCACAGAGCCGACAAACATGATTGATAACGATTAGTTAGGATGATCATGGTATAATACTGTTGTCCAGGATGAGGCAGGGACTCGTAGTGAATAACGTTAACCTCATGCTCCATTATTAAAAGGTTTCTTTATTCCCTGCAGTTGAAAGGTTACAGGGACTGGAGGAGTAACATAATTCTAACAAAACTCCCTGACAAGCAAGCACCAAACCCCTCTCTACTTCCACCATGACGCAGCGCACTTTAATACGACTGCTGATACCGACTGCCTTTAAAACGCACCGACAGGAGGAGCTGAATCGTAGTTTTCCTGGAAAGCAGATCCCAGTGCTAAAAAGAAGCTGCAGAAAGGCTGCGTATTGCTTGTTTGTGTGGTTTATTCTAATATTTGAGAACATACAGAAAGGGAAGCGGGTGCAGCCACTTCAAGCAGGTGTCAGCCAGACAAGGCCTCCGCAGGGAAGAAGTTGGCAGAACGCTCTGAACAGGCGAGAAAGAGGTAGTAAAAAAGGTGAAACACTCACTACCAAGGCAGGAAAATGTTTTATCTCTCAAGTGGCCAATCAAAAAAAAATCCTGCTGCTGTTACTATGTTATTTTAACCTCAGATCTGTGGCTGGCAGCATGCTGATCCCAGGCAGGCAGAAGCTGACAGGCACGCTGCTGTAGGGCAGTGGTGGGGTGTCATTTCACAGATTTGGATGATTTTCTGCCTTTATATAAAATTCCCTGCGTTGGAAGTCGGGCTTTTTCTCACTCTGAGGTTTGACAGCAGTCACCGGGAAGCGACACGATGACCTTCCCTCCGGTTGAAAAGGCAGTAATAAAACCTGACAGCTCCCGCGACCGAATGACTCACGACTAAATGGCTATTTTAGAAGATGGGAGTATTTTTATGTTATTTCAAACAGTAAACTGAGTGGATTCGTATTGTTTTGGAATGACGCTCTCTAACAGTAATGTGTTTAGTTAGAGAGCTGGGATTATTCCTGCTAAAACCAGTCTGGCTCCAGGTGGAAGGCCACGTTAAGGCGGAGGATATTTAGCTCCAGACCAGCGATCCCAAGGTTGGCAGAGCTGCAGGAAATGCAACATTAGGCGCAAAGATATGGGACCGATTCTGAGCAAGACCGGAACTCTTAAGACAACAAAAGAAACAGACAAAAATAAAACCATGAAAAAAAAAAAAGAAACATTGTTGGGAGCAGAAGACTTGTACAGATCAATATGCAGTCTGGAAATGCTTGGACACAATCACATCAATAAAAATAGCACTAAATGTGGTTCTGATGGTTGATACACTCACTAAAGTATCACTTTAATCTCTGGTGATGAGACCACTGAAACAAAGTTACCAAATCTAGTCTGTTCTGAGCAAAATATTATTATTAATTATAGTTTCTTATTTTTTTACAGCTCTGTGGATCATGTGTGCATCATGCAGCCCACAAGCTTTCCATCTAATGTCACACTTCATCTAATAAAGAAATACATTTATGATGCTGCAAACTGTGGAGAATGACAGAGGAGAGTGTTTGCTGCAGGATTGTACAACAAATGTGTTTGTTGTGACCAAAAAAAAAAACCCCAAACAAGTCAAACTGTTGTATTGAAAGGATGACAATGAAAACCATTTAAGTGAAATTCAAACAACAGGTAACTTGAGAACACTGAATCATAAAATCCAGGTTGGATTTTTCATCTTACATGTACAAGTTTTCCAGAGATGAACTCTTCAATTCTGTCTGGAGGCTTTTGTGCAAATGAACTGAAGCGTTGATATGAAAACAGTGTGTGGGAGATACATGGTCACATGGTTTCTGAGGCACAATAACATAAAGGAACATCCAGAAGCCTGAAGTGATCTCAAACCCCTATAACTGTGCCCGGGACAAACACCAGGATGGGAAAGTCCACCGGCCGCAGGAACTGGTACGTTTTCAAAACCAGCAGCCAGTTCCACAGTTTGACCAGCTGGCAGGATGTGTAGGAGGTTTGTCGCTACCAGCTTGTGTGTCGTAAGTATGTAAAGTGGCAGCTGGTGGTCATTTCCCATCTTGGCAAAGACGCGCGGACACAACTGATTCAAAACCTGCTCCACCCAACATTCACACACACACACACACATACATCCAAACACACGAGAAAACTTTACTCCTTTCCTTTATTACCACATAACTGTTATGAACCACAATATTATAAAAAAAAAAAAAAAAAAAAAAACCCGAACCAACGAACCACTTCACAACCTGCCAACAACCACCTACAGTAACCAACCAATCAGAGGACTCCCAGGTCCCGGGCTTTAAGGCCATGAAGATACTGGATAATAAATACACAGATAATAAACTAGACTATGATGATATATCATCTCCTCCTCTCAGACTTCAATGCAAATCCAACATTATAGTTTCCTCTCATTCCTCTTTAAAATCCAATGCAGGAGGGATTTTTCACCCAGCATCTCTTCTTCAAGGCTCAAACCACAAAGTGCCTCATTTTTAGGAATTTTACTGCTTCATAAAAAATACATTGGCCACCGAACCAAAGTTTAGTTTCTCCATCTGGGAATTAAAAAAAAAACAAAAACAAACTATTTGAATTCCAATCTAGCACACAGTAAGACATACGACTCCATGATTCGACTGATCCATTTACAGGTAAATTTACAATGCTAATAGCAGCAATTTTCATGGAATCATTTGTGCAACATTTATTAAAATATAAAAGGCTTTTTTATCAATTTTCATGCGATAAAGGCATGTGTACAAGCGTTTAAATATAAATAGTAAATTCACGCCTCTCAGATTAAGAAGACGTGTGATGATAAGGAATGGAAAAACATCCAATGATAGTGTTTGGACATACTGAGTGCCTTTTACATGCACATGTATTCCAGATAATGTATCTATATGCATCGTCATCTCATCACATCAGAAATCTTTAGACACTTTTTTTTTAGTATACACAGATAAACTACATGTCACCATGGAAACAGCTAAAATGTTCAGGTTTGTCAGGATATGAGGACACAGTACTTAAGTATCCCAAATAATGTTGAAATATTCATTTTCCACCATGAAATCAACCTTTCAGCACACGCCTGTTGCTCACATGGTGAGACATCGACTCGAACCAAACACTTTACTCAGACCTCAGTCTAGTCTCAGAGGACACTCCAGCAATAGCACTTAACGAGAGACAGACAAAAGAGTCAAAATCAAAGTAGCAGAGGCTGAGATATGACTCAAGCTCACTGGGAACACTGGATCCTACATTTCCCATGATGCAACTTGATCGCATCTTTTGTTAGATCCTCCCCACCTGATAAAAGCCCACGTTTATCAAACTCTGCACTTTTAACGCTGACTCTCTGTTTTAAATTCTCTGTAGTAACCCTGATGACATCATCAGGGTTATTTTATCAGACTCCCTCCAGAGCTACACAAGACGTCACACAACAGTAACCTCTACTTCATGTGTAAATCGAGTGCCCCTTTAACTATTGGAAAAGTATTGGAGGCACATGTGCGCTCTGTCTACATTCTTTATGAATTGATGGAATTCATAAAGTAAGAAACTGCCAATGCTTTTCCATGTATAAATAAAAAGGGATAAGGTCACTATAAAACGTTTAAGTCCCTCTGGAATGTGATGTTCAATAAAATAAAAAATCTAATTAAAAGAAAAAACAAAGCAAAGTACACCACATCACATCACATCATCATCACATTACATTTTCCTCAACAGACGTGTCAGGAATAAATCAGTCAGAAATGCTTTTCATGATCAATACTTTCCCAAAATGTACAGCTCCTTCTCCCAGTTGTGTCAGTCATTTAGAAATCAAAGATTAAACCGAGATTCTTTTAAAAACTGATCAAATGCATAGAAGCAAATTAACTCTCCAGCATAAAGCACCCAGCAGAGCTTCAGCGTGTCCTTCTCACTTTCTTTTCCTCATCATGTACACCTGCCTGTTTTACCACCAACAGTATTACTCTCACAGAGCCTCCCTGTGTCCGAATGTCATCAGCCACTTATGAAGGACCAGCAAATGTGCTTACGAGAACAGAAAAACAACATCCAGATGGCACACACAGATGGAGAATCTATTCTATTTCCACCATCGTCACATTACCGCGGTTGGTTCGAGGGATCTGTAAACGTATCCGACACCTCTCTGTCTCGCTGCATCGTGACTTCGGACCAAACTGTTCACATACAGACACTTCTTATCCTACATCCCTGTGGAAAGACTCCCGACGTCTCCAGTGCAAAAATAAACTTTTAAAGCCTCCCAGTACAAGCGACTCGCTCCCACAGTGGCTGGGTCCAATGAGGACACGACATCTCCTGCTCCACACATTTTAACAATAACACGACACTTAAACCTTATTTGTGCACACAGGGCAACACTGTACAACATATACAAATACACACACACACACACACACACACACACACACCTTCTCGTCCTTTTCCCCTCTGCAGTCCCTGAGATCACCTCACACTTAGCACAAGGCATTCTCTTAAAACACAAACACAGCTAATAGAAATTAAATATGAAGAAAAACAAATGCAAACCAAGCCGTGGTGAAGGCACATTCTGGGAGGATCCATCTTCAGAAGAAAAGAAACGGGAGTCCAGGAGGGAGAGACGGGTCTCGCATAAAGAGCCAAAGTGTCAGTCCACAGACTGGACCTGCAGAGTTCAGGGGAGTGGCAGCAGGAGCAGGGGGATTCTGGGACATCTGAAGAACAGATGGGTGTCCCATATCCAGGTATGCAAACACATCACAGGTCAGAATAATGCAGTCTGCTGTGATTTGAGGTTCAATCCATTTTCAGGTATTTTCTATTTGATTTCTCTTTTATATTCTTGATATTTTCTAGTAATGATTCCCTCATAATGAATGATTTCCATCATGAATGATGAAGAAAATGTGGAGAAGTCTATCTGCCAGCATCCAACTGGAATTTTTTTTATGCTGATAAACATGTTTGTTATCCTGCTCTTAATTAGACTCTCACTCAAATTATCTTCAAATTTAGACAATTCACAGATGTGGAAAAAAAAAAAGTTCCGCCTAAAACGTGACTAGTTTGCATCCCTGCATATAGGAAGCAGCCCTGAGGCATCCAATCCACAACCCAGGAGAGCTCCGACACTCCCAATATGACTTCCATTCACTCTCAGCAGTCTTCCCACTGACTGCTGTTCATTTATCTTCCCCACTTACCGTAATTATGATAAACAGTCCTTCCATGGACTTCTATATACTCTGCATAGTCTTTCATCGACTTACTTGCATTTGCTCTGAATAGTCTCTTTACTGTCTTTATCATAAAGATTTTATTTCCATCTGTTAACCGTGAACGGATGTAGTGAGTGTAGTTTCCAACTATAAGAGGGTAGGCAGTATATCAGTTCTGATGTGTGAGCCAGTTGCATAGCTGGGAGGAGGAAGAAGAGAGGAGGAGGAAGAGGAGGGCTTTGGGGAGTTCATCTCTCCCAACCAGCTCCTTGTTTCCCTGTTTCAACTGCTCCAGGACTTGCGGTTCTCCCCCCGGCGGGCAACAATGCTTTCTCCTCGCAGGACGGGGACGTGGGCTGGAGCTGCGAAGTCTCCCGTCCGCCGACTGGTGCGATCACGGCAAGACAGCCGGTCTGGGCGAACCA
Organism: Thunnus thynnus; assembly: GCF_963924715.1. Taxonomy (NCBI): domain Eukaryota; kingdom Metazoa; phylum Chordata; class Actinopteri; order Scombriformes; family Scombridae; genus Thunnus; species Thunnus thynnus. Next base: position 32,468,286 of record NC_089517.1, on the reverse strand, counting down.
GCACCCCGTAACCTGGTTTACACTGGAAATACCGATGGCCTCCGACTGAACCGTCATTCTTACCTGTAGGGAGGAAACACTGAAGGTCACCACCACCGAAAGGACGTCATTTAGTACCGTACGATAAACAAGAAGCAATGAAGTGACAGGAGAGCCAATAACAGCTCACATAGCACAATCCCTAAAAAACTCTAATTTGAATATGGTATTTATTTGTGGCCATTAGGAAAAACATGCATTATATAGATGTTAAATGTCACAGGAAGTTTCAGTTTCACACTAAGCTGCTGTCATCAACACCTGCTGTTTATTTCTGATGCTTTCTCACTTGCTCTCTAGTTGTATTTAGCAGATAGTTTGGTTTTATTTGTTCAGGTTTTGGAATGTTCTTATCACAACACTGAAAAATACACTGAAAAATATCTCTCTGTGAATAGTTTCCCAGCTACTCTGGATAATCCACAGATGTTGCTGTGAACAACTTTCATTGGAGCCAACTGATACATAAGAAATAGTCAATAAAAACTGAGTTCTGTGGGTAACCGGGACGCTCTCTCTGGAGAGAAGAATTGCTGTTTTTTTGTTAATGTAATTATTAATTGATTAGGTCATTATTATTTTTCACTCACAAAATTCCATTAAGTACTGGGGTGGTGGCTGAAATCTCAGAGAGGGATATCTCAACACCTGGACAAATAAAACAACCAATACAAGATTGGAACAAAACTATCTGCATGGAGAGATTTCACTAAGGATATTATGGGAGAATGTTTGGTTTTTTTGTAATTTGGGTAAACAAACCTTTAGATTTAGTAAAATAGAAACAGAGCTTTACTGTGGAGCTGTTTGGAATGCTGCATCTTATTGTAGATTACAATATTATAATCAAAGACACATGCATGATTGTGTTGAATCAGGAATGGGACCAAGATGGAATGAACATCCTGATGCTGCATTCAAATCCCTGACTGTGGATTTCATCATTTTAAGATTGTGAATAATACAATGAGTCTGCACAATTTATTTATTATATTTATTTATATTACTGTGTTTATGGCGTAGGCGCACACACATACACAAACTCACATACATGCCGAGTGTAAAGGCCAACTTACCTACAGGAGTGTCGAGCTCCACCCCCACCCACACTCCCTCAGCAAACTGCGTCGTTCCCACGTAGCGCACTGTCCCCGCCTTATTGCTCCCTACTGTAACATACACGCCTTCCGTCAGCCACTCAGGCAGCACGTCGTCATGGTTACGCTCTTCATCGTCCACAAAGATCTCCAGCCTTTCAAAACCTTCGCCACCACCTCCTCCTCCTGAGTTGAGCAGCTTCTGTTTGGAGAAAGAGTTTTCTGCGGTCACATTGTTGTGATTGGCTGAGCTGTGGGAAGTGGTGGGAGGAGCGACGGTGGCCATCTTGGTGCCACACTGAGAAGGAGCGGTCATAGCATCGTTCCTGTCAGCGCTCTGGTGCTGGGGGTTTGTGGGTAACGTAGTCTCAGCAGCCAGGAGGGAGGAGGACGAGGAGGAGGGTTGGAGAACGTCAGACAGGGTAACTGTAGAGACGCTACTGGAGAAGTAGCCGCTTGACGACTGGCTGAGGGGGCTGAGGGGTGTGGTGTCATGCGGGTCATGCACAGGAAGAGGAGGGACTTCTGGGAACTCTGCCCGCCTGTCTTTGGTTGGGGGCCGTAGAATAGCAGCCTATGGGAAACCAACGGTTGCCGCAGGAACAGAGGGACAGACGAGAGCATGCAGATAAGGCAAAACAACAAAACGATTAACAGCAAAAATAATCACCTTTCCAAAAATTATACAATCAGGTGCTACAAAGTCTAATATGTTATGTCCAGAGCAAATAAATTTTGTAGGACAAGTTGCACCATCTGCTAATCTTTTCTTTTGACATTTGCAGCCACATCGGTTGTACAAACTTAATCTCCCTTTGGGCAAAAGAGTAAAGGTCTTTGAAAAAATACTGCATATACATTTATGTTACTACATCAAAACTTCAACTTTGACCAGATCCAGAACTACAAGTTTATGATATCAGACTCCAGACTGAAACTGGGGTCAATGTTGTGCACCTTGAATATGAATACTTATCGTAAGATCTATAAATGCTGTGGTGGTTATAAATAAACAAAATACCATAGATTCTTTTGGGGGGGGCTGTTTTGTGTCAAAACAAAATCCTATACTGATGATATCCAACTCTTACATAAAAGCTGAATCTGAGCCAAGAGTGTCATTAGATCAACCAACACTGTCCAAGGAGGGGAAAGGGGACATTCTCACCGTCTCAGCCTTCACTCTGTTGTCGTCCCCTCCTGATGATGGCATGATACGAGGCATGTGCTGTTGAATAACAACAAACAGGGTCATGACAAGGAAACACTTGCACATATATGCATGAACGTACGCCGGCCTCTCTGTCAGAGCTTCAAATTCACTTGCGGTAATTTAATACTATACATGAATGAATGCAGACAGTATAAGAGTTAAATAAAGAAATGAGTATTCTGTACTGCTCTGAGCTGTACTAAAGCATCTTTGCTGACCTGCTGGTTGTGCGGCGAAGGTCTCAGCTCCTTCTTGTCATCTCGCGCTGGAAACAGAGACTTGAGCAGTTTGGGCATCTGAGGAACCAGCGCCTTAACTGAAAGATAAGAGGCAGCAAGTCCTGAACGACCTGGGGGAGGGGATGGGGAGGCGAGAAGAGAGGAAGGAAGCAAGAAAACAAGAGGAGGTGTGGGAGGCAGAGGAGGCATGAAAGATTAAGACAGGAAGTTGAAAGCGAGTCCAGGAAATGGCAAAAACCCAAACACAGTGATAGACTGACAGAAGAAGACATCAGCCGGCCATTAAACACACAGATGATTGATTTAATCATTACTATGTGATTAAAAAGCATTCTAATCAATGGATTATGAAACACAAATTAATAAAAAAAAATCATTAATTCTGTTCTTTAATGAACAGAATTAATCTAAAGGATGTCATAATAACATGAATTCTGACTAAAATGGAAAAGAAATCACAGAGACAGAAAAATATTCAGATTGATCAGACCAAAAAAAAATTGTCCAGACAATAAAAAGCTTTGTAATGAGGATGAGAGGAGAGGAGAGAGAAGCTCACATTGTGTTAGACAAAGCAGGTTATAGAAATGGATGTAAAGAACTCTAAAAGGAGGAGGGATGAGGAGAGATTAAACATAATGTTTGCTGGGAAAGAAGGAAACAGCGAAGACGTAGCACTTTATAATGTAAATGGATACACAGAATGAAGTAGTGCAGTGAGATCAGACTTTAGATCAGGATGTAAAAGAGGCAGATGAAAAAAGAGGAGAGAGAGATGTTGGAGTATGGAGGAGAGGCATTTATAGGGAGGTAGAGAGAAGTGGAGAGGAGAGGCAGAGGGGGGCAGAGGGAGGTTTACCTTGCTCTGGTTCCTGGTTCTGTGGTGGGCTCGAGGCGAAGGGAGTAGGGGATGAAGAAGGGGAGGTAGAGTAGGTGGAAGGAGAGGAAGCGGGACGGGGGAGGGTGCGGTGAAATTGAGAGGGCATAAAGATATCCTGCTGGCTCTCCCATCGACCCTGAGAAGCAGACAGGCACAGAGAAGAAAAATGGTGGAGGTGAAAAATTAAAAAAAAATACATCAACATATAATAAGAGAGATGTGTCACTTTTTATGAACAGATTGATAAATGACATACAGTTTATTAAAGATTTCAAATTTGCTGCTCTAAACACTCAGTGACAGGTAGGTTTTGTTTGCCAGTGGATCCACAATCTATCTCAATGTGTTTGAACTCGTCATTTTGAACACCTGTTGTCAAAAACAGTCAACATGAAGATACAAGATGCAAAAAAAAGAGTGTGTTACCTTATCGTCCAGCAGGCAGGTTGTGGACAGGTCCTGTCTACTTCCAGACAGCTAAGGATGGTAAGACAGAGAGCATATTGAGATAAATCATATTATATTATATGATATTATCTCATAGTACATTATATCAGTATGATGGTATTGCATTTGTGTTTTACCCTGTGGACAGATGGAGAACTTAGACTTCGTCTGTTGCTTTTCCCTCTTGAAGTCAGTTGTTCCTTTACTGCCACCTCCTAAGACACACACACACACACACATTTTCAAGGTATTGGATAATGCAACATTGAAAAAATATAAATAGTGGTTTCAGACTTTTACAGGCCTTCATCGATCATCTTCTAGGCTGCTGTGACTGCATGCCTGCCTGTTAATCAATGTATTTCATGTACTTCACCTGTCTGAGTCTGTCCAGAGTGAGGATGTTCTCCAGACTGAGGACACTGCGGAGGTATTTCTCAATGGCAGCCTCATCATCACCTGACTGGCTGTTGTGAGCGCTGGCAGCGAGCCGGGCCAGCATCTCTCTGTCTTCTGAACCGGGGGCGTCCTGATGAGTCAAAACATCACAGAGATTCGTGTTCAATAATTTACCCTGCTCAAAATATTCTTGAGCACAAAAAGTGAATGTCTGACATTTATCCCTGGACGTACCCCGGGTATGTTAGAGACCACCTCGAAGGTGACCCCACAGCCCGGTATGGTGCTGCGGGTGGACATCCTTTTGAGTAAGTTTTGGGCAAAACCCTGACGCCCAGGGTTAACGTTGACGCAGATCCTCTTCCTCAGCACCAGCTGCATGTCGGCGGGGTGGCTTAGCTGAACCACTACTCGAACCGTCAGGTATACCCGCTGCTCTGGCCAAGCTCCCCCGCGACTGAGCTGCGGACACTCATGAACGGTGGAGTCCCATGACGCCTCTGCCTTCACCTGAGAATCAACAAAAAAGTTACTACTACCGGCTAATGAAATGGTTCCTCAAATGCTTTTTTTGGGTTCCTTAGAAAAATACCCCATTAAGGTCTGTCCTCACCTCTCCATCGTAGTGTTTGACAATCTGCAGGTCAAAGAAGTCATCCTCATCCTCTCCACTCAAGGTGGCATCCCAACCTCCAGCTTCAGGGACCTCAAACTGGTCTTGAGAGCTGAGGTCATCAGCTGGAGAAACAACAGAAATGAAAAAGTAGTAAATGGTGAAGTAGCCTGACTGTAAAAAAAGCAGAATTACTCAACCAATGAAAATATTATTCTTTGAAAGTTCAACTGTGTTTTCACAATAGAGATCACAATTCAAAAGTTAAGTAACATTGTAGTCTTTAGAATTGATGTATGAATCAGAATGAATCTGTTCTTTGTTCTTTGTAAAAAAAAAAAAAACAAACAAAAACCTGACGTACGTTTGAGGTTCAGGAAGAGGACAGGAATATGAGTCTCCATGCCTGGCAGAGGAACCCTGTGAATAAACACACTTTATGATCATGTGTATTTTCTGGAGCCTTTGTTCCTCATTTAAGTCATTCAGTTTAGATAGTCAGAGTGAAATATAAGAAAAGACAAACAAAGACGCACCCTGTGATAAGCCTTACCATTCAGCAGGTGCTCCAGGAATGCCGCTGCCAGCAGAGGGCACCATGACAGCGTTTCTCTCCTCTGTCAGAGTTAAGCGCCACTCCAGCAGCTGAGACTCTCTCTCCATGTCATCTTCTGTTTTTTCTGTGCACAAAACATTCAGACATTTGCACACCTCCTACACTAGAAACCACTGGAATTTAACTGAAGACGCCTACAAACTGTAGACTACAACAACCCTGAGAGTTACGGGAACAGAGAGCAGTGTCACAGATTATGTATGCGTGTTTAGAGTCTGCATGGACATTTGTATACTGATATGTGTGTGTTACCTGCTTTGCTGACCAAGCTCTGCAGGTGTTGGTCCAGGTATTCCTGTCTCTTGGTGAGAGCAACTAACCACTGACGTCGTAAACGATCCAGATCTCCTTCCTGTACAACAAAGCAGTCATTTAATCATCATCATCATCTTCAAGTTGATCTTAAGACTTTCTGTAGTTGAATAAGACTGATCTACCTGATAACTGTCCATCTCATCTCCTTCCTGGTTGGTTATGGTGGGCCTGATCTCCACACAGCCCACTGACACTGCAAGCACAATCTCTGATATCAGAGGCATGGTGCCCGAGTCCTGAACTGAACGCACGTCCACCTGGATTCGCCTTGACTGACCCTGGAGGTGGAGGAAGCAGGGTAGGACACAGAAGAAGGATTTAAGATTCTTAAGATTGAGGATATCAACTGAAATCTGCTGATTCCTCCTGCTGTAACTGGGATGACTGTGTTAGAAAACTGCCAGTGGCCAGTGGTGGACTTTGGTTGAAATGAAATGTGTGGATCATATCAAAGAGAAGCAGGATGAGGTTATCCCTACCTGCCGAAGTTGGAAGATTCCTCCGGTCCGGACATCTTTAGCAGGAATCACCTCAACTGGGACAAAGTCTCCATTCTCATTAATCTCCAAGATTTGAATCCACAGCTCCAGACGACGTGTAACCTCGCTCCACCTGCAGGAAGAAAATTATAAACACATCTAAAGTGTTAGTCTCACAAGCCACATTTAAGCTCATCTGCTAAACATCACGAGAGATATCTGTTTAATAGTTTGCGTACTTCAAAGAATATGTTTAGTTAAGAGTTTGGTATGTTTGTCTGTGTGTCTACCTGTCTCGTAGTGTACGCGTCTTAGCCTGAATGATGCTAAGGTCCCACAGGGCAGGGTTCCTGCCTGCATCAGCCTGTCTGTGTCCATACACCTCAATGGCGACCGCTCCTTCAGTCAAGTATTCAATGAAATCCTCTGATACTGACACTGCCAGCTCCTACAGGACCCAAGAGAGACCAGTGTCAGGCTGGTTCATCCCCGTACACAACCCCCCCCCCCCCTTACAAGCTTCATAGGTTCCCTCTCTTTCCCTCCAAAGGTTCACCTTGCAGCTGTCAAACACCACCATGCAGTGTGGGTCCTTGGTGCTGGGTGATGACGACGATGGGTCAACTTCAGGGGCCACGATGATGGGCTCAGTCTGGTCCCAGAATGAGTACTGACAGAAGACGAAGTTGGACAGGTACTGGGGCAGACCAGTGGCCTGCAGGATCTTAATCTACAGAGGGTACACAGGTCACAGATGATAGGTCAACACTATGACACATCCACATGGTTTAAGTGTGATAATGATATGAAAGTGCATGACTATATGATCACAAACTGGCTATAGAAACGAATTTTGTTGCCAGACTACCTTGCATTTTTTGGCTGAAGAGAACATATGACCTGGTGTAGTCAGTACTCGTAAATCCTTTTTTTGGTTCTTATGTTACCCTGCTTGGAGCAGCAGGTGAGTGGCATTTAAATACAGGATATCTTTACTTTAATTTATGCTGAAAACGTGTAAATCTGATTCTTCCTGGTCTAGTCAAGTCCACACACTTTGTACTCATTGCGGCATGAAAAAAAGATCCAGGAGTCTATCCATCTTACCATGCAGACTAATTTGCGGTCCTGGATTTCATCTTGGTTATTGTCAGGTTCATCTCCTCCAGCCATGTTGTCCTCTAAACCCCCTCCAACCCTCACCACCTCCACATGAAGACGCCCTGCCACCTGATCGCAAGGAGAAGAGGGATAACATAAACTGCATTTCCCCAAACATGCCTGGAAGATGTCCGTATGTGAATGTAACATCACACTGAAATGTCTTTCTGCCTTTTGTTCCTGAACTTCTTTATCATTCTGTTATATTTTACTATAAGTTACTAAAAGTCACTCTAAAAAGGTGTCAGAGAGAAGACCTGAAGAGAGAAATTCAGATGAAAGTGCCTTTTCCTTGCTTTATCTGCTAAACCTGCTTCAGTTATGACAGGAAAATGGGAATGAAGGAGGAAGTAACTGGACTAAAAAAAGGAGGCACCAAACTTCAGCTGACTGAGATTATTTAGTGTATGACGGCATAGAAATTCAATTGTGTTTTTTTCAATGTTTTACTATATGTATACCCCAATAGTGTGTGACTCCCTACCTCCCCCTTCTGGTTGATGATGGGAACAGCATACTGCAGCTTTACGTCGTAGAAGAGACAGGAGAGGAAGACATTGGCAACCCCAATCAGACTGTGGTTTTCCTGCTCGTCAAAGAACGGATCTGCTCGACGGAAATATGAGCGCATCACCTGACCAAGGAAGAAAAGAGAATACATAGATGGTTACCTTGCAGGGTCCCTGTAAGACTTCACATGGCAGATTTGTTGAGCTGACTCACAGGGTCGTCATGGTCATGGAGTTGGTAGTCCTGCCACTCCTGGTACAGCTCCCTCATGTCCACCAGACGGTTCTCCATCTTCTCCAAACTCCAGATCTGCTTCCCTCGACACCGACGTCGAACCTGAATCGCTGGTTCACTGAGTACAGCATCCCTCTGCACACATGCACAGATGTGGTTAGAGAATGGGTTGCGCTAAAAGCAGAAGACAGGAGAGCGGTGAATGAGTGTGTTCATGTTTATGTGTGAGACCTTGCGGTTTGCGTTGAGGTTGTCTGACGGGATCTGCAGGGTGACTCTGTACTCTGTGTGTCGCTCCAGCTCCTCAGAGATGAAAAAGGCTTCTTGCACCAAGAGGTTTGCCCTCACTATCTGCTCACGCAACCTCCGCAAACTCCTCACCAACACCACCTCCCTGCAGGAGGACAGGAGGAGGCAGAGAAGGGCAGACAGAGGAGAGGATGAGAGAGGAGGTTTTTAGTTTGCATTTTAATCAAAACTGGCTTATAGATGGAACTGCATTTAACACACACACACACACACACACACCTGTCCTCATTCCACTGCCTCAGTCTGCTCTGAGCACTGGTCGAATGGCACATGCTTCCTGTACTGAGTCTCTCCAGGCTGCGGTAATGAGGCTGCTGTCCCGGTGCTTGCTGGCCAGAAGCCGGCGCTCCAGACTGGCCTGTGGACAGACGGTCTGGGTTCAACTTCCGACGGAGCTGCTGGAGCTCCTGCTCGTACATCTGCCTCTGTCGCTCCAGAGCGGAGCGCTTCTCCTCTTCGTGTTGCCTCTCGAGAGACTGGAGGACGGCCTGCATGGGGTCTGATGGGACACAATGGAGATGAAACTCAACTAACTGATGCTCTGTCTATGCAGAACATGCAGGCATTTCATTTTCCTAACGCCTACTTACCGTTGTTGCCGAGGGCCTTCATCATGACCTCTGTCTGGGCGAACTCGTAGGAGAAGCTGACTTCACTGGACACTTCACTGGCCGTGTCACCGTCTGCATCCAGCTGCTCACTGCTTCCGCTGTTCTTCATCACGCCACCCTCACCATCGTCATCCTCTGCTGTACGAGAGCGTCGCTTAGGCAGATTGATCCTGGGGAAAGGTGTCAGTAATGAGGTTATATTTCATATTTCTTGAATAATTCATGTAAGAAAATAGCACTGAACCAATTGAAAGGATATGAAAAATTCAAGATAAAAAGGACCAACTGGGTTTGTTAAATATAAACACTAAGTACATGTATTTAAAGCATAATTCTGGTCTGTGTAAAATAATATGGTACAACACAGTGACACAAATAAACAAGACAATACAAACAATACTTTATGATATAAAAAGGTTAGAATAATTAAAATTGTAAACAACTTTAAAACAATGGTGGTCTGACTAAAATTACCTAAAAAAGTGGTTGTTTCCCCAGAGGATTCGGTCACCGTGGTGAAGTTGCAGAGCGCTGGTTACTGGAGAACCATTTACACATGTCCTGTAACACCAATAAACAAAGTAGCTACATTAATTTACTGTAAAAAAAAACAAAACAAAAGAAAAAACATTTACAGATACAGGATGAATACAGCGATGGCAGCTGCATGGTCACTGCTGGCGTTCCTTACCGAGCGTTGCGGTAGGGGCTGAGGATGACAGCAGCATCTGCTGTAATGTCGATGACGCAGTGCTCTGCCTGGATACCCATCCCGCACAGCTGGATGTCCTGAGAGTCTGCTGAGCCCACCTTTGTGTGTTCCTGCGACACAATATACAAGATATTAACAAGAAGTTAAAAGCTGAGAGTCAGTCATTTGTAGTGGAGTAAAGCCTACACGCATGCACACAGGTAAGTGTATCCGTTATGTGATGTTTTTGAGGACAGAGAAGATTGCTGCAATGTCAAACACAGCAGGCAAATTACATTTTTGATAATATTGTTTGGCATTCTGTGTAAATAGGGAGATTTTATTACAAGCTAGTAAATAAAGGATAATGAGGTGGCCACATATAGAGAAGTGTGTGTGTGTTTACCTTCAGGTAGTACACCAGCAGTTCATTGAGAGCAGGGTCAGCATTAAGGTTGACAAGAAAGCTCTTATCATCTCCAACTTTAATCCCTGAAGACTGGAGAGAAATACCCAGACTCTCCAACTGCTTCTGACGCTCCTACAAATACGACACAAAGACAAACATCTTATTTTCAAATCCAATATCTACGGTAGATGTTGGGAAAAAAGCAATTCCATTCACCGATTCTACAATTTCATTTTTAGCAGCTTTATCAGAAGGAGAAATTCCAGCGGGGAATGACACTGTACAGTAGATAAATATGTTTGGTTCAATTATTAGACGAAGACTTTGAGACCTCTCGTGCGTCTTACCTGTGCAATCTCCTCAGTTTTGCGAAGCTTATCCTCCCAAGTGATGGTCATCTCTTGAATCAACTTCTCTGACTCTTCCAGACGCTCTTTCAGCTCTGGAGCTTTCAAAGACTGGAGGAAAAAAACAGCAGATGAGAGGAGGAAAAAGCAGGGAAGATTTCTGCAGGCTGATTTTGAAGATTTTGAATGTCTCACCTCTGCCTGGGTCAGTTGTACTCGTAGTTTCTCTACTTCCTCTCGAAGCTCTCTGATGATGCGAGCGTTGGGGTCTTCGTTAACAACAGCATGGTTGACGATGTTCTTTGCTCGGTCGGCGTAGCGCAGAGTCGAAAGCGTCTCCTCATAGTTGTCTGCAGCAGGACTCACGGTTGCAACCATCGCTGTGCGACTGTTTCCCCCCAGGCAGTCCTGCAGACAAGCAGGCATGCAAGCAGTGCAAGGAGGAGAGAGGAAAGAAGAAGGGAGAAATTATATTTTCCTATAAAAAAAACATTCTTTTAAAAGAAAATAAAGAACATGAAGTGAATAGTTAAGCAAGAGGAAATGTATTTGTCTCTTGTGTACCTTCAGCAGCCATGTCAGAACAGAGTCTCTGTAAGGAACAAACTTGGTCTTGTTCTTGGCGGTTCCCTGTTCAGCCAGTGCTGAGATCACCAGACCCAGCGTAGTCAGAGACCTGACAAACAAACATACACAGAAACAAACCAAGGTCAAGCACTTTTCATATACCTGTTAATGGGTTGATATGACTGTTCATGTGCTTGTTAAAGTCAATGATGTAGGATCACTGTGATGACCTCAGTTTTTGTGGTGTGAATGCATGAATTAGACCAAAACACAAAATACATCAGCCTGTGTGATTGCAAAACTTCTCCTTTTTTAAGCTGCCAAATTCACAAAAATCAAACCAGAAATACAGAGTATCTGCTTTCTTTCATGTTTACAGTTTCAAGAATAAATAACAACAAAATTAATCATCTGCAAACGCAGTGAAACTAACAAGGCAAGAGTGACACCATCTGCAGACAATGTAAGTTTCAGTCTCAGCTAAACAGCCATGTAGGGAAAAACACCCAATCATGGTTTTGTGTATGTTTGTATCTTTGTTTAACTGCTTTTGCGTACTTGTTGATGTTGCTTCCTTCCTTTAGTCGTTCTCCTGCTGCTCCAGTTTTTGCTGCTCGCTCACTTCCCGCCAAGTCTACCAGACTCAACCGACTCACCTTCTCACCACTCGTCTACAGAGAGAGAAAGACGGAAAGAAAGAAAACCACATTATCATCTCAGCCACTATATTCAACCGCAAAACCAACAACTTGCTTATATTCATTCCTAACATTATTGTGTGTGTGTGTGTGTGTGTTTTTTTTTTAGAATCTCCTTCTGGTTTCTGGTTTTTGTGTGCAAAATTTCAGCTTCTACATTTTACTGATGGATCACTTGATTTTTTTTTTATTCCTTTTTTTTTTGGACATTTCAGCCAAGCACACACTTGACATTTGACATAGATTTTTATTTCTACAAGATGCAATCAGCTTTTGTTTTCCTGAATGTCTTCTGACACATCTCATTCGGGGTAGCAAGCCATATGGCAATGAAAATCACAATGTCCAACTTGTCTGGAACATATAAATGTCCTGGAGCTGTACACAAGAACATTTTTGTGGATCTGAATCAACAACACTTACTGACATTCCTGAAAGGCTCTTCTATAAATCTATGAGGTCAGACAAAACTGTGATGGCATATTAACCAACAAGGAGGCACCACATCAAGGCAATCTCCTGCTGGGTTCTCAGCAGCTTTTCAACCAAGCCTTACCCTGATTTGTAAGTACCAGAGCAACACAGACACAAAACAGAAATCAGAGGATACCAAAATGCTCTGAGAAACCAGAGTTAAGTTTCTCATCTCTCAGTTTCTTGTTGACAGCTTCCCTCTTTGTCTTCCCTACGGGCTGTTGAAGATGTGGATAATCAAATCTGTATCTGTACTGGGCCGGATCCACTCCCGTCAAGCGTGACAGGTCAGTCTGCTGACGAGGCTGAATGGAACACCTCGTCTACACTAGCCGTGCAGTGAAAACAACATCAGCAGCTCAGCAGTAGCAGCAGATGCAGTTCTCAGTCAGTCTTTACAGTGGACCTGTTCAGCCACAGTACCGCAGTGTCCTTGGAAGTGATTTGATAGAGATAACAGCCCAATACACAATCATGTATGTATGCATGTATGGTACAACCAGTTGCGTAGCCAGTGTAGCCAGCTGTACTGGTTAAATTCAACGTGTACCACTTCCATCAGACTGATGACTGAAAATTGAGGCTCAAACATGTCTGGTGTAAAGGCTCCCTCTGCCAGGCGTCTTTATGATATGACTCCAATTGGAAATAGTTTTCCCATTAGTGTGAGACAAATGATGAGGTGCCTGACATTGCCCAGATCCGATGATATTGCCCTTTTTGGAGAGAAAACAGGTTTACTCCTACATCTTCATACCTCCATGAATCAGTCTGAATTCTACACTTATCCGTCTTTGTTGTTCAGCGGTCTGACCTTTGATCTTTCCCACTGAAGAACTCCTTAGCTCTTATTCTGCATTTCTCTAAAGTTTCTGCTCTTTCTTGATAGTTCCTTAATCACAAAAACAAGAACTCTGTGACCTCTGACACTCCACATCTTTACATTTAGCTACTACTACTTGAGATTGTAGAAATTAAAAGATGAGGAAAAAAAAAAAAAAAAAAAATCGGACTGAAATTAGAAATTTAAGGTCTCACGAGCACTGGAAAAGTCGCTGTAAGACACAGACACACAAACCTTATTCTTTTACATACAAAGACCTATTCTGTGATTTCAAATATCAAATTTTAGAAAGGGAGATTTGTGTGATGGAAAAGAATGTGTATGTATTGAGATGAGTATGTGTGTACCTGCACACGGGGGTTTCCAAGGGAAACATTGACTTGAGAGACGTACAGATATAATCTCAAACATTCAAATCGATCTCAAAAATGTTTCATCTCACTTTATCCTAAAATCTCAGGCGCAGCAAACCCAAGACCTGAATCCTAAGAAAAGCTGGTCAACTGATAAAGATCAACCTCAGACCGCACTGATGTCGATCGATTAGCCTCAGACCAGGATTTCTTCAAATCCCCCATAGTTAATCAAATTATTAAAACAAACAAGATGTTTATCTGGAACAAAATAGACCAAATGTCTTTAAATGCGGTGAATATGCAGTAAATTCGAGAGCTAGAAAGAGAGGAGGCAAAGGTGGTGACTGCAAACACCAGCACACAGGAACCTACTACTCAAGTGTACTGTAATTCAATTGTTACAGCTCCTCACTTCAATGACCATAGTGTAACTTACAATGCCAGGTCTTGTTCCCTGGTGGTGTCAGACTGTGTTTCCTATTCAATTCTCAACATCTAGCTAGTTGGTGAAACACTGAAAAGTAGGAAATACCAGCCGCTGAGGCCTTTTTCCTGCTTAATGAGGGATTCTGTAATCAGGAGAGACGATACCAGGGTCATTTTCCTCCACTAGTAACCAGATCAGCAGGCAGGACATGCAGCTTGTCGGCCTACTTGGCAGCAGCCTTAAGGTACCAGCACAGAACAAGTGTCAGGGCATCAACACACTGCTACTCATGGCAAGCAATCTAGAAGTTGTCAACATGAATAAGAAAAATATCAATAGAATTTATAGAATATACTTTGGAACACTACAGAAAACTAAACTTGACTGGGAAAAACAAAGCTTGACGGGATTACGCTGGGCAGAGAACAAAAGAACAAACCAATGAGAGTTGGCTGCAAATAGGGTCAAAGTTCAATGAAGTGAAGTGTTCAGACAACAAGTTGTTGCAGGCCACGTTAGTCAAAGGAAATCCGGTGAGCTGTTAAGTCAGAATGACTCATCCAGCACGGGGTATTTTACCACCTGTCATTAAGTGGCTTTATTTAAGCACACTCTTTACCGCAGTTCATCTACTCACAACACAGACTGAGCCATCAGGGGGCACTGTGAGCTCCAACGCTACGACTTACAATCAGTATTCCTTATTCCTAAAGCTGGTTGATGGGAAGATTTTTACAGAAAAAGGAGACTGTAAAACTCACCTATATATGCATGTAAAAGACTATGTATTAATACTAAAATGAGGCTTTCTGTATTGATGAGATACTGGCAATAGATACAAGAAATGTACGACAGACAAACACCAACCAAATGGAGCCACAGGGAAGCAAATGTAATGAGATCTTAAGATGACTATCTTCTGTTTTCTAGGATAATACTGTAAAATTGAAGAAGGTCTGCATATCATTTAAAAGTAACTTAACACTAAATCCAGTTATTTAAATTAAAAAATTAAACATGCTATCACTTTATTATAAATTTACCACCTTGCTTTCCATCTTTTTACAGATAAGAAAATGGGGAAACATCAACATAAGACAGACTGTTTACATATAAACTTCCCTACTGGTTAGATTACACTGTAATTACCGTTTCTCACCTTGAGAACACTATTAAGCAGTCTACTGATCAACTGCTTTTCAACAGTCAAGTTGTTTTTGCATACTGTGCACAGCACTGCTTGTCACTTTCATTCAGCTTTTCTGCACAGTGAGAGCAGATGCAGCATCCTGTGTGACTGCTGCTTTGTTGTTTAGAGCAGCACGGAGCGACACAACTGTGGAACATATGAACATGTAATCATACTGCATACTAACCACTGAGCCCAAATTGTTCTGAAATGGACTGACATCTGGTTTAGTGGGGCTTGCAGAGGTTAAGGGGGAGTTTCCTATAAGAAAGGAAACTAATTTAGGATTTTCACTCCATTGTCCTTTTGGGTTTTTTTTTTGATTTAGAAAAAGGAAACAATCAAATAAAGCAACAGAGACAATAAATGACTGACTCATCCACATAGAGAACGTGTCAGCTAAGTGATTCACTCACTGACTACACAGTGTGTGTTATCCGTCTGCCTGATGAACCTACTGACAGACTGACCAACTTAGTGACTGACTCTGGGTGTGCCTTGAAAACAGAGCAGGCTGTATCAGCTGACTAACTGACATGCCTGTGAATTATTAACAGCATTCGTTGGTTGCAAGTTCGTCTGGAAATAAAGGAGCAGGAAAGACTAAGTGGGTCATCGTCATTAAAGATAGAGAATTAGTCATTTAGATCTTTTATGAGATCAACCCTTTTGATAACAGCCTTTTCACTTGCCAGCTGCTGCAGCGGATGATTGATCAAAACCTTGCAAGACACACACACACACACACCCACGCGCTTACTTCTGTTCCGAAGTACAGACAACAGTGTTTGGATTCTATAAATAGTGGGAGCAAAACTACTACAATATATAAAATGCCAATAATTTGTAAAATTATGTCAATATTAGTATAACAGAAAGACAAAGTCACATCCAAAATGAGTTCACCAATCATAAGGTTTAGAAATGACCTTAAAACAAACGGTGGTAAATTTTCACCAGTGTCACTTGTACTATACGTAGCAGGTAAGATCTGGGACAACAGAGTAGGGAGGGATGATGTTTAATGTCTGATGATGTGCAAACTAGGCTGAACCTGTGGTGCAGTAGGGAGGGAGGCCAAGATATGCGACATATAGAAAAAAGTTTTTAATATTTAAATCCATGATCACTGACCAAGAAGAAAGTAATGCACGTCTTCAGGTCTTTTGTTTTTTTTTTTTAAAGATACTTCACACTGGATTCATTTTCAGAAGCAACTGTGTGCTGTGTCTGTGGTATATCCTTGAGCTCAGAAGCAAGTGGATGAAACAGCAGCTGGATACAGTAGGGATAAAATCATTGCTTGGAGCAGTTCTTCAGCCGACTGAGACAGCAAAAGGAAGAAGTGAGGTTTTGCCTCAAGCTCACGAAACATCCGGGGGCTGTACTCATAAAGCTTCCTTGTACAAAGAGTTGCTTCTAGTGACGAAATTCAAAGAAAATTTGTTTTCAAAGAATTTCCCCTGACAGTTAAAACTAGATCCTTGTAAAGATAAAAGTTATTCACAAAGCATCTCAGTCCTTAAGAGAGCTCCTAAGGTGAAAAACTATTAAGAGTAGGGAGGAGGACTTTTAAGAGGTTTAAGAGTTTCTTAAGCAGAGGAGAAAATGGCAGAAAGATAAAGAGGCAGGAGGAATATTCTCTAAAACACTGAATGACGATGAGTTAATGAAACAGATTAGATCGTGCAAGGATAATGTTTGTGGTCAATCCTATCAGAGACACACCCACATCTCCCATCCAACGCAATAACGTAATAACGCTTGAAATTAAAGTGATCACAACAGTAAGATATTTGGCAACTGGAAACATCTGGAATTTGCTGGCTGCTGGAAAAAAAGATTTACATGCCAACGAACGCTGCTACTTATATAGACTGACTAGCAATCACAGCAATTGATGAAAGCTGAGTCATTTCCCCCGCCCGGTAATCACAAAAAGATTAAGTACTAAAATAACCAGCACGGTATATAAACATAAGAAAACAAATATAACAACTATCAGCATGTGAACAGGCTACTGCACAAGTAGACCTGACATTTCATAGGCTACTTTTAAAGTATGACTCACAATTTATTCAACAGAGATGTTCATTACATAAAATAGTATTTATAATGAAACCATGTCTTAATAGAAACTAAATCCTATGATAAGGCCGAACAATTTCACAATCCATTCCATGCCCATTATCACTAAGAGTGCATTTTTCTTTGTTTTTTTTGATCAACCAATCACACATTTTTAAAGAATGAGTCATACCTAGCAACGGGGTCAATCACACCTCCTCAATACAGTAAATGTTTCTGTCCCTTCCTGTCTCAGAGTTGCTCTGAGAATTTTCCTAAGTCATTCCTAAGCTAGGACTCCTTGCTAGAAATTTTTAGGCTAAGTACGGCCTTTCCAGGAAGTTGCTTACATCCTCACCAACCCAGATGTGTCATTCTATGACACAAGTGCCCACAACAGCTGGCCCCGATCCCCCAGAGAACATACCGACAGCAGAGCACACAACACATCCAAAATCTTTTCAAGCTTCAACAAGCTTTTCATTTATACTCGCTATCAACATCAATTACACATATAGCCATCAGCCATTGTGTTGAGATGTACCACATCTCAGATATGAATTTTTGATTTTCTGAAGAGATAAAAACAAATCATGTGTTCTGATGTCAAGTGTCTTAACCAGGTAAGATGCATATGTGTGTGTATCTGTGTACTTGTGTCTTACCCCAGACTGCAAGTCTTTTAGTGTGTGTGTGAGGATGATGTTGAAGACAGCGTGCGATCTACTGCTCTCCTCATTCATGTTGGTTGCAGCGACAGTCCGAGACTTATTCCCCTCTGACATCAGAGACTCAATGTCCTGTTAAAGAAAACAGATGTTTGATTTGGTGGATTCTATTCTGTTTATACACATGGTGACCTCTTCAACTGATTAAGAGCAGCTTTGATTCTTCTGGAAAGGAATTTTTATACTGTAACTAGCCTCCTTCCAGTGTGATTGGTAGGACCACTAAGCAGACTGCTGCCGTCATGTGAGCAGCACTGCTACAAATCCTCAATGATCAAAGTGAGAAGGAATGCAAGTAAGATGCTCTGCTAACAAGTCTACTGGACACTGACACACTTAACAGAGTGACTGCGATTGGATGTGGCAGCCAGAATGTGACATAACAGTGTCCAGTGGACTTCATTGGTCAGAGTGCGCATGTCAGTGGACAAAAACTAAAAAATTAGACTTTTCAAGATAAATATTTTTACCTTGTAGCTAGCCACAGCTAGCCGAGACAAGCCGTCCACATAGGGACCCAAAACTTTATGTTCCCTCACCCTCAGAGTTTGTCTGCCCCTGGAAAGAAAATACAAACAGCAAAACAATAATGTCACTCTTTGTAAAGCTCATCATATCATCTGGTACATCAGTGGTGAGATAAGCTCAGCTGGTTTGATTAAAGATACTAGTGGTTCTGGCCACAACTAAAAGATATCAGTTCATACAGACTTGCCAAGCTTGTTTCATGCCTGAGAACTTCATCATTCTCTGTTCCACAGCAAAGCCCATATGGCTGTCAGATGGTCTGCTCTTCTTTGGCCCGTTTTACTGAGGTTAAAGGTCGTGTAGTGAGTGAAGGTCAAAGGTTATGGTGTCTGGGGCAGCAGACACAGGCCTATGGTCCTGATTTACTGCTGACCTGCTGGACATGAACTGCCCTATATCAGTGACTGCAAGGCAGAAGGATTATCTTTTTATTCACTGACAGCAGCTGATGGTACCCAGAATCCACCACTAACTTTCTCTAAGTTGAGGCTTAAAACAGAAACCAGTATCTGGAAAAGTAAAAGTAAACTAACTTACCATGTAGTAGAGTCCAAAGGGCCCACTTTAGAATGAACCATAATGAATTATACCTACGCAAAGCTACTCTTTGAGAGTGTGACCTAAAATTTCCTGCTGCTGCTTCACAGTAAAAGCAACAATCTTATTGCTTCGGTAGAAGCATTTCACTGTAAATCATTTGTAAGAGTGGCTGAATATACATTAACAGGACACTAACATTGCAAAAAAACATCTAAGCAGCCCATGTTGGATTTATAAAACCCAGATCTGTGTGGCTGTGTGCTGAGTTTCACAATGTCCTGCAGAGGGAAACATCCATACATGTGAGAAAGGGTTGAAAGATTAGATTGAGGTCATACCCTTTGGGATCCAGCAAATCCCGGACTTTTTCGTTGTAGATCTCCATGTAGGACACCTCAACGGTAAAACTCTCCTGCTCCCGCTGTTCCTTCTGGGTTCGTTCAAACAAAGCACTGCAAAGCCGGGGAATCAGCCCTGGCTGGTCCCCTGAACCCATCATGGTGTATGACTTTCCTGAACCTGAACACACCACACACACAGACACAATAAATTTGTATCATGTTGACCACAGACTAGTGGCGGTAAATTAAAATACAATTACCAGTTTGTCCATAGGCAAAGATACAGGCATTGTAGCCCTGGAAGGCATTGTGGAGAAGACTTTCCCCAAGGCACTGGAACACCACCTCCTGGCCTGGAAACACACACACACACACACACACACACACACACACACACACACACACACGGAGACGGAGACACACACACACACTCACACACACACACACACACACACACACACACACACACACACACACACACACACACGGAGACGGAGACACACACACACACACACACACACACACACACACACACACACACACACACACACACAAACAGTACATATTATTTTATTTAGTCTTTACTAAAGTGGATATCTCAAGATATCTTTGAAATGCTTTGGTGATTAAATGTCAAAACGTTTTGTAAATGTGAAATATGAACTGACCGGCAAATTTTTCCTTATCCGTCTCATCCATGGACCAGAAACAGTAATCATAGGCAAAGACCTGGAGAAGATATGGAGACATAGCACAAACAGTTAGCCTCACAACACAAGGAACAAACAGGCAGACAGAACTTTTCCAGTATGGCCAGCTGTAGCCCAGCTATGTTAATATTTAATGACTATTTTCAGCTTTGAATGCAATCCATTTTTAGCTTGAACTAAATGATAGCTTAATGTGTTAATGTAGAGACTCTTTCTAAAAAGGTCAATATCTCATTCTTTAAAGGTCAACTGATAAACATAATCTAGATATCTCTGGGATTTTAAGTGATAGACAGTGGCGTCTTTGTTTAACAAGGATTCATAACCATGGAATTAATTCAAAAAATGTAATTTCTAAACCTTATGATTGGTGAATTCATTTTGGATGTGATTTTGTTGTTCTGGTATATTAATACTGCCATAATTTTACATATTATTGGCATTTTATATATCGTAGTACTTTGCTCCCACTGTTAAGAGAATCCAAACACTGTTGTTTGTACCAGAACAGAAGTGTGTGTGTGTGTGTGTGTGTGTGTGTGTGTGCAGACTGTTACCTTGGACTGACTCCTGATGAAGTTCAGGTGATGATGAAGGTCAACAGGAGCATGTGGAAAGATAGAAGGATGAGATTTAGTGCGTGTTTGAGAGAATACAGTATGTTACAGGATACAGAGCAGGCTTCAGGTTTCATCTGTTCCAGGCTGAGAATGGCATCTTCCTCTAGATATCTGTCTATCAACGCTTTTTCTAATAATCATGTGACCCTCAAATTAGAAAAAAGAAAGAGTAAGAGAGAGACATAAATACATGAGTTGAAAGGGGCAGAGCTACAGCCAAAGGCCTCAGGCTTTCCATGTTTTTTACCAGTCACTTTAGCACACATTCGATTGAATATCAGCCTTGTGTGTGTGTGTGTGTGTGTAAAGCTTGTTTACATCTTGTTTGTTTGTCACGTGTCAAAACCAACTTTGCAAGGGATTTGGTAAGGGTGTGTGTCTGTGACCAGAAAAAACCAAACCAAAACAAAACACAAAAAAGACAAAAAAGACAAAAGAAGATCACTGAGACTGGGTGAATTGTTGTGGGAATGTCTGTGTGTGGGCATGTGTGTGTGTGTGAGGGACCGGGTGGTGGTGTTGGTGGTGTGGGTTGGTACTGAAGTTGGCAGAGGGTGGAGGTAGTTTGTGGTGGAATCAGATGGTGGTCTAGAGAGGTTACTGGGTTGAGGTCACGCTCAGAAATGAGCGGGGACATGAGGGAAAAATGCCTCTGTAAGTTCAAAAATAAAACTGACATTTAAAAAGAAGGGAAAATGCTCCCGATATTGTGTTGATTCTTTATAGAAAAGCTGAGCAAATACATGTACAAGCAGGCAAACACACAACACACAAGAACACACATGAACATGTCAGTATTATGAACATTTAGCCAACAGCCATGCCCTTTAAAACTCATCTCTTCAGCACACAGACGGTCACTCCATCTGGCTATATCTGGCATATGAGGAATGTCAGAGCATCCAGACCAGCCTAATCTGATTCTGTCAAGTCTATTTTTAAAATGAAAAACAAAGCAATTGAAACTATAAAACAATAACAGAAAATTAAAGAAACATAAGGCCTCATATGCAGAATAGAGACAATAGAGTATGCCACAAGTAAATTACTAGGTTGGTTTTTCAATAACCTATAAAAGTTGTTACAATAAGCTGAAGTTGTATGTGTCTTTGTGTGCAAGAATTTGCTGTCACGAAGTGCAAAAATATTCTGTTTTCGAGCCTGGGTGTTTCAGCCTTTTTACAACTTAAATATTTGATATTTGCTTTTGATCTGTATTCAAGAGATGGGATAATACAGATATTACAAATCACAATGATCAGCTCTCAGTTACTGTGTAGTGCATTTGAAGAGCAAAGGTCAGGCTCCTGCAACACCTTTAATTAACCATTAATTAGTTTCAACATTGTACCAGCCTGACACAGAGTGTTTTTATTCTGCTACCAAGCTCAGCATTAATCCGCCTTTAAACACAGCATCTGTTTTAATGTGCAGGACATATAAGATGCAGTGTTTCCACTAAGTTGACTGCTTTGGGGTGGTGGGGGGGTGGAGCAGCTGAGTTTGACAGTAAAATGAGAATAGTTGGTCCACCTTAAAGGTCAGTCCACTTTAAGTGAGATTGGTCAGGTTAGGCTAACCCACTGTCTTCAGGGCTAACGCCCTTCACTTTTCCAGCAGTTGGGGAAATACAGAAGAGACTTTTCTTGGTCTTGAGAAGCTGCAGTATTTATTAACTGACTGACTGTAGTCTGAACTGAACAACTTACTGATAACCTTTAACTTACATTTCGGAACAGCTCTGCACAGACGCTCCCAAACACAAATGATTATTGATCTCTAAATGAATGGATATTTGGCAATATTTTTGGCATTTAAAAAAATGATTTTCCGGCCCTGCGGGGTTCTTCTTGTTCTTGTGTTTCCACTACAATTATAGGGGAAACATTGTCACATCATGCTCCTGAGTGGAAAATCCACATGATGCACAAAACAAATACTGGTCGGTTGTCTCTATTTTGACATGTCAACTTTTTAAGTCGACATCATCATGATTTATCTGATAATCATCACAGCATGGTCCATGGACCGTATCTTACCTGCACATTACAGTTAAATCTGGGCCTGCAAAAAGATAGCATGCCAGTGCTTCAAGCATTTAGTTGATAGAAAAATAGTGACACTGACTAGAGTTGAAATGTGTTATTTTCAAGCCACAGCCATGTTCTATGAGAACAGGGCATTAACGTCAACCATTTGGTGGGTGGGCTGAGTCAAATAGGCTTATTGCAATATGACACTGTTAGGATTGGCATTCCCCGAGGGAACAGAATCCATAACACTGGCAGTGTTAGTGTTGCATTAACTTATACAAAGCTTGCATTACTCTCAATTATTTCTTTGTCTTATGGCCAGTCAGGCATTTCCAATAAAACATTTTCTGCAACATCTAAAACGTTACACGCTTCTCTGCTCTCTTTTTTCTGTTCTTCTTCACTACAGGCGATCCCTAGTCATCCTCCCTCTCCATGTGTGCAGTGCTGGCTCCACCCATGAAAAGAGGGCAGCTGTCAGTCAAAGAGCTGCTTCAAGTCAGATGATGAGGCCAGAGGTTAGAAACCACTAGTGGTTTACATGCACACACACACAGACACTTATACTTATACCCTTATGAGGACCCTCCACTGCATTCATTTTATTTCTCAGTAATGCAGACTATCAATAGTAAATGCTTGACTTAACACCATATCCCTTGACCCAAAGCCCTCAAAAAAAGTCCTCCTTCACCATGTCTAAAACTCAAACTGGCCTTCATAAAGATAGACGTACAGGAACACACACGCAAACCCACCAGCACACCTGTTTCCTTTTACCCGTGCACATTCTTCATAAACCACTAAAGCTGCAGCTCTTGCACAAAGCAGCCAGCATCCAGTCCGATCTGTAACACTTCATATTTCACTGACGTTCCACTACTGACATGCTGCACTCTGAAGGCAAATACATGCAGAGTAATGCCTATCTGCAGCCTAATTGATTCCAGTAGCTATTCAGACCAGGATACAATTAGGACCTCCCTAAGAAGCATTGTTGTTTATCCAGAGCACTGTTTACAGAGAGCTTCCAGTGTCAGAAGAGAAGATCCTAGTGGTGTTTTTAAGGGTTTTCACTGTCTTTAAAAATGAAATGAAATGAAAAATGAAGTTGAAGGCACCTTACTCTCCAAATATACAAAAATAGGATATGACAGGATGATTCTGCAATTCCGTACAAACAATTTTATCAACAAAAAACTTCACAGATGAGGTTGCTTGGATTCAAAAAGGCTCTGATATTAAATTGTTAGTGAATCCATGATTTCCTGATATTTTGGTTTCTCTGAATGCTCATCTCAGGAGCTTTTAGAGCATCCTACATGCCTACAACCTCCCACAGTCATATCTCCAAACACTTTAGGGGGGGAAATCAGCGTGGCAGGTTTTGACGTACGTAGTGATGACAGCTGTCATGGTTGCTTCAAAGGCTGCGGGCGAGAAGGGTCACCCATATCTTGCGCTCAAACGCCCATTAACGAATCAAGCCCCCCGCCCCCGACTGACCAATGAGAGGGAAGAATGAGGCAGTCAGGAGAGCCGTGAACCCGCCTCCCTCGGTCCTCGAACACTTCTATTCGTCCCTCCTCCCTTCGGCCTGCTCCTCTGCTCTGATCACCGTCATTTAAAAAATAACTTAATGCATGGTTGATTCCCCACCCCTCCTCCTCTTTTTCTCTACTGTTCTTGCACTCATTTTCTCTCTCTCTCTCTCTCTCTCTGGGACTGTACCATCCACGGCTGCGTAGGGTGGAATGAGGAGTGGAGGATGGAAAGGAGGCTGAAGGTAGCCAGGGGGAAGAAGGAGGCTGGGACTGAGACTGGAATGTTAAGCTGAAGCAGAATCACCATCGGAGTAACACTACATACTGATGGCAACAGACAACAGGACATACAGGAGTTCAGCACATATTGACTGGTACAGGACAACTGGTCCTCACATACAGTGAAGATGATAGACATGCATGTTATCCTGGATATACAGTGACTTTGCTCTAATCTGCACAATCTGGATTGGAGATATCATTCTGCATTTAGGACACATACATTCAAAGTCCAGTATGCTACACTTGCATGTGGTCTAGAAGCAAGTAAAACACCTACTGAGGTTAAAATAAATAAACTTCAAATGCCACAGATGTCATGTCAAGAGGGCCATGTTACACCACCCGGTCTGAGGCTGATTTGTCTGGTGAGATTCACCGGTTCACTGTTCCACAATTCAAGTTAAAAAAAAAAAAAAATTAAAATGAAGCTTGTCTGCATGCATTAAGATAGGGTGCAGTGCCGATGTCTGATACAATGCAATTCAAGACTAGTCTGCTCTTTCACTTCTACCTTCACTTCTGTTTTCTCACTGCAGTTAAACATAGTTTCAACTAAGCAGAAAATCAATCCAGTTACACAGTATGTACAAGGTTTATAAAATAGTCTACTGCAAAATTGAAATACTAACATGTATTCGAAAATAGTATATCAAAGGTCTTCAAAAACAACATAAATGTATTTATCAGTAATTCCTTCTCTAATTGATTTCGACTGTGCCGAGTTGATAGCGAGTGGAACGTGCAAGAGCGCGTGTGTTTTGACATTAAGGCTTTGCCTCGAACTGAAACCTCAATATATACATTTACTTTTTTTTTTATCCATGTGATGTACATTAACTGGATCTCTTGATAGTTATGCTCTCTTTCAAGCTATTCACAGAAACGAGACAAAAAGAACTGACCTAGAAAATATTAATAGCTTGCATGATTACTGTTTACAGTGTTGTCATCATCAATCAACTGAACAGCGAAACAATATATATGTAACCTATAAGTAAGATTATAAGCAAGACATTCTCTAACTGTTCCACCAGCCAAACGATGGTTAATTCTGCAGGAATTCCTAATGATGGGAGTGTGAACTGGGCATTAAATTGCTCTGCACGGGGATAGAATTCAGGCTGCAGTCAGGCCCTCTTTCCCAGATGTTTAGGCCTGAGACACATAAGGATGACGGTCCCTTGCTAAACCTGAGCTTGATGCTAATTTCATACACTTGTACCAGCCCACACAGTCAGGGTTATGTCGCTGTCTGACTATGATGGATCCATGGTTGGAAAAGCACACTACACGGGTGGTGGTGACTATGGTAACCTCCTCGTATGTTTGTGAGATGGACCAGGCCACTGTCTGACTGCTTCCTTGTTGCACATGTACTGTAAAGCCTGGTTAAGCCCCAAAGTACCTGTTCTTTGCTTGGGTGAGAGTAGGGTTGAAAGCTC
Organism: Thunnus thynnus; assembly: GCF_963924715.1. NCBI lineage: Eukaryota > Metazoa > Chordata > Actinopteri > Scombriformes > Scombridae > Thunnus > Thunnus thynnus. The sequence continues at coordinate 32,442,287 of NC_089517.1, read as the reverse complement.
AGTAGATATATAACAGCAAAGCCTGATACTCAACACGGGGCCGAGTGATACATCAAAACAACATTTAACACGAATACTGGGCTTCAAAAGGAACGCTCACCCACAGTTTGGCACATTCTCCATGTGTATAGATTGATACGGGCTACCACATGAAAGCACCACATACTGTTACAAGCATGTGCTGCAAAATGCTTGCTTTACTTTTTTATTTTTACATTAACAAAAATACCGTTGATTCATTGTTATGTTGATTCATTGTTGAATCATATTAGCAAGAGCAAAAAGACCACATATACCAAACACACACACACACACACATACACAAAAAACTGCCTTCACATACATGTTGATACACACACAGAATGTCCAACATCATTCCAACATACGGGGCCACGCAGCCGCTTTTGTGAATTGTCTTGGAAACCAAGCTGCTTGTGTTTGCCTCACTGACATCTGACAGGAGACAGATCGTTGTCAGAGTGAGCCAACATCCAGCTTCACCAGTCCAATGCAAACAGCCTCGGGTCATCATGCAAACTGTAGTGTCTGAACACACGGCTGCAGGGAGGTTCAGACAGACTAGTACACAGTGCCCTAACTCAGCAGTTCAAACTATGGAGGTTAGCACATCCCTGGAGGTTATAAAGTGATTCAGAGAGGGCAGGTGCAAAAGCACAGAGGAACCCAAATTAAATCTGTACAATATGTAATGTAAGATTCCCAGTATGAGACAGCGAAAAATAAAAGTAAACCTGGGCTGTCAGAGAGTTACATCATAGCAATAATGTGTCCTTGATGATCCTCTATAAAGCAGTGCTTACAGAAAGCAAAATACACAAAATCTATAAAACAAGATTGATGTAACCACCACAGTGAGTCACTGAGAGTGGAAATGTGAGGAACTAAAGTCTGGCCTGCCCAGTGTGTGCTGCTGGTGGAAAAACTGAATCAGACACACAAGCAGAACACACCACCGACAGGAGTGAAAAAAAAAAAAAAAACAACAAGGAAATGACCTTAAAGTGAGGTCCTTTCCAATTACTCATAGTGGGGAAATCAACTGCAAAAATAGCCAGGTAAAGCATACAACGTAACTTAGGTATGCCACTTTAACATTCAATTAGTGTGTAGAAACACTTGTTCATCACTGTTATGGGATGAGCTTTGCTTTTTTAAAAGAAAATTAATATTCCAACAAATAATTAATTCAAATTTGCTGATAAGTTCTAGTTCTGCAGCTCAGGCAATATGTGAATGTAAATGTAAAAGGAGAGAGGAAGCAAGTCGGCCTACACACTGGATGGACAAGCTCTATGTATGGTCTCTTATTGTGTGTTGGGTTGTTCAAGGCTCACTGTTAAACAAATCCTGTACATGGCCTTGTCTGCTTTCAGGGATAGGTGGACACAGTACTGCTCCCATACCAGAGTAGATGAGGTTTCTACATGAAGTAAATGATGTGCAGCTAAGTAGGCAGGCAAGTCACAAAAATTACAGAGAAAAACATTCTGTACACTCAATGTACAGTTATATGTTTATAAGCATAACTCTGAAAGTTCTTCTCCCCTACATTTGCTGACTCCTATATCAGATTACACCAGAGCATAGACCATTTAGGAAATAAACAGTGTTTCTCCTGTAATTGTACACGCCTGGTGGGCCACCAGGCCAACGAGAGGCCCCACCGGGCCAAAAAAATCTTTTCTTTAATGCCAAAAAAATCTTTTCTTTAATGCCAAAAATAACGCCAAATATCCATTAATTCGGAAATCAATAATCATTTGCGTTTAGGAGCCTCTGTGCGGCTATGTTCTGAAACGTGAGTCAACCTCTGTGTTGTTGCCTGGGAAACTCTTGACACAATGTGAGCGCCTCGTCTCTTTAGGGTTTTTTCGGTGCATACCACCGGGCCTAAAAAAAATTGTAGGGGAAACACTGATAACCATAATCCACCGGGCAAAACTGATAAATATTAAGCTATGTCTGGAAAGTTTGTCTTCAAAAAGGTAACTAACCATCATTTAGCCCTATTCTAACGTCGAGCTAGTTAATAAAACCACATAAGTCAACTTTAAAAAGGAACTAGTTTATAGCTCTTGTAATGAAACAAGTAAGGGAAAGAACAATGTACTGTACGTTGGTGTCCACGTGTCTCGCACTTCTCATGACGACCATGTGCCTGACAACTCCAGAGTTTCAGAAGAATATGTGGAAACTGCAACAGATATACTGTCCTGGCGTCTGTCTGGAGGTGGAGGATAATTTCCCAATTTTGTTGTAAGCATTAAAACAGAAAGGACGGGGGCAAAAAAATAGCTCTGATGAGAAAAAATTAGATAAATGGGCGTTGTATGTGCAAAACTGAAATAGCAAATATGTGCTAATGTACTAGCTGTTGGGCATTTAGCCAAAGTCATAATCTACCAATAACTCAGTTTGGCTGAATGCACTTACTAACCAGGAGTCTACAGCAGAGACAGTCAACACTTCCCAGCTGCCGCAAACCATTTAGTGAGATGATATCAGATCAGAGCCAGTGGCATTTACTTGGATGGAAAGCTGTTTCTGACAGCCCAAGTGAAAGAGAAAATCCTCCATTTGTATTTAAACAGAACTAATCCTTAGCTTTGACAACAAATCCAACAAAAATACCAATGCAGACGTTTTTAAAATCTGTATGTCCGGCTACAGAGATCAGGAGTCCAGTGCTGCTGAGGGTGACTATGAACTTTTTTCAACAACTGAAAACACATAGCAGTCTTCCTCCAGAACAATCACTTTGTGCTATTTATCTTTTGTTCTCCTACCCTGAAGTACAATATGTATCAACTCTCATGACCTGGAATATTTGCTGCACCTATTAGTTGGGGTCACATGACCTCCGATCAAGGACATCCTGGCTAGAGCTTATTTGCATCGAGAGCCAACTTCCTGCCCAATTTCTATATTAGCTCCTGTGAGGTTTGACACTGTCAAAACCTCATAGGTAGTAGTAGTGGTTTAATGCAAACAAAATAATTACTCATATATCTTTGGTAAAACTACATGATTGTTATGGCAAGGACAGTAGCAATTAGAGTTTAGAGTAGATCAATTTAGACAGTAGCAGATACCAATTTAGAGTAGATCAATACAGATAATTGAGAAAGCAAATGAAAGTGAAAATAAACATAGAATGGCAGCTGCAGGATCAGAGCAAAAGCCTGAAAGTAGGGCAGGACATCAGCTGTCTGTTCTTAGTGATCTAGGAGATGAAGACTAATTGAAGATATAGTGTCCAATAAACATCTAAATTTTTTATGAATTTGAAAAAGTGGAGAAAACCAAGAAAAGGCTTATGACATCAGTTTATTATAGCAGATAAGATTCACAGGTATTTAATAATATGGACTGCGTACCCATCTACAAATAACCTATTTCCACATTTGTGTTTTTGTAATTGGTCATTCAAAACACAAACTTTTTCCTCATATTCCTTTTGTTCCTTTAATGTTTTATACACAGTATGCAACCCTATAAACTACTTGCCTGTTAACTGTTGTTTTGGAAAGTAGACTGCTGTTTAAATGCCAACAACAGAATGTGAAAGCTGTTTCACATTCATTCACTCCGTTAAAAGTCTTGTCAATTTAATGACCTAGTAACTGCACTATCTTACTTTTTTATGGATTATCTTCATCAGCTTTGTCTTCCCGAATTCAAACTAAAGGCATCCTAGAGGCTGAGTTAGCTAAGTAAACAACATGCACCTGCAACATCCTCACTTTATTGCATACTTCTCCTACGCTCCCCATTCCAAACTTTCTCAAGTAAAATGTCCATATTCTATCAACGTAAACACCATGTGAGTGTAAACAGGACACAAACAAGCAAAATGAAAATAGCATCTGCACGCTGAGGGCAGCAGTCAGCCCCATCCTCCTGCTGCTTCCTCAGTCCTTTGTCACTGAGAGACAGAGAGAGAAACTACAGCTCTGCTCTTGTTCAGTCCTCCATAAAAGTCACCAGGGAAGTTTATGGTCGACAGATGCTCGAGTAAATGAGGGTCTTTCCCCCTATTCCATCGTCCCCTCACTCAAGGAAGGGGCTTCACGGTCACCGACGGCGACCTGGAGTTAACCTCCCCCTGTGTTGCCACGGAAACGGAAGAGCCGAGAAAAAAGGAGGAAGCCAGGCGGTGGGGAGTTACGACCCGACAGAGAGAGGGAAGAGAGGAGTGGAGTGAAGTCTGTCTTTTCATGTACGATTGTCTCTGTCTGCGTCTGTCTCGCTGCTGCTGTGTTTCTTCCAGGCGCAGGCACCTCTGACACACACACACAGACAAACGTATGCTGCTGCTCCTGAATCTCAGCCTGACGGCAGCGTTATACACTTCGTCTGATCTGGCAGTCTGCAGTCAGCTCCACAAGTAGATCTTTCTTCCGACACAGCTGGCTTCCTCCAAGATGGCGAGTAAGGTTGAGCAAGGCCTACTGGCTGATTTGGAACCATTGCAGAGTTAAATTACACAAAAAACTAATTATTACAGCCTTTTCATTACAGATGAGGTGATTAACTTCACAGTTTGTCCTCCCAACAGAGTTTGCTGGGTCTGATTGCTTCTGCAGCCCTCACTCACTCAGACACAGACCTGACAACACACACATTCCTGTTCTGCTCAATGCAACCAAAGCTAACACGTCCTAATGCCTGTCAGTGCAGGGATTGGGTGACTCAAGACTCCCAACACAGACTGACAGCACAGTCCAGTCAGTGAGACCCATAAACAGCAGCTGGTTAACAGGATGGAGACTGAATGTAAGCCAAGAAGGGGAAACAAGTGACAAGGGATTTGAGGTGAAATACACTTGCTTCTGGACGTTCCAACAGCTGGTTAGTCAGTTTCTTGCCAAAACTACATCATGAAGACAAAGGGACATTCCAAACAAATCCGAAACATATTGAGAAGTAGCAATTAGGGGAAGGATCCAAGGCACTGAATGCTTCGCAGTGCACAGTAGGGTTAAAAAATGAAAAGAATATGGCACAGCTGTAAATCTGGCTGGAGTGCTCATGTGAGAAAAAGGCAATAGCGTGGGAGGTCATAAGAGGCCCATTGCAGCTGATAAGGAACTACAGGATTCCACTGGTATCAAGGACTTGCACCAGTGGAATCCTGTAGATTAGTAGATTATATTAGTAATTGATTCAGATTAACATCTTGTGTTTATTTAAGTATTTCAAAATTTGTTCTGTTTATCAGTGTAAAAACAAACTAACTAACAAAAAACTACATGTGAAATTGCCTTTTTTACTTCTGTGGTGCTGCACAGGAGGCATGCTGTAATACACTGCACCCGTCAGAAAAAAGTCAAGGGAGCGTAAATGCATTTATGGGCACCGAATTACATGTGTTTAAAGAGAATAAATGAGTGTTGTGGACACTACTGACACACATACCTGGAGTCTCCCTTGCCCAGGTTGGTCCCCGCAGGATGGAGGATCGTCTGGTTCTTTAACATCTCCACGACACATTTAGTGTTTAATTCCTTTTCTGTGGATCAAATAATACAAAGTGTTACAAACAAAGCAATAAAACCCATTGGATTTGTTGCTGTGTCACTTAGCATCTGATTAGCTTAGCTGCGGTTTAGAATGGGTATCTTAAAAGAACATGTTTTATAATTCATAGTCTACTTGCACTTGTGATCATCGATCATTCCTTTCAATCTACAGGAGTATCAATAATCTGTCAAATATACAGTATTAACTTACCCTACAACTGCTTGGGGATTGCTCTAACTGTCTGGGATTGCTTTAACAGTCTGGGACTACTTTCCAATTCAAGTGAATGGGAAAGTGGTCTCAGACTTTTGGACCCCACTGTATATGATTATTCCTTTCTGTGACATTACTGGCAAACTGACCGCATGTCCTCCTTGCAGGCACTTAACACGTGGAGGTGCATTCATTAACAACTGGTTGTTATGTTTGTCAGGTAATCAGTAATCCTGTTTCTGGCATCAAAAACAAATTAAGGAAGATGTGCCACCTTCCATTGTAATTACACAATTATGCAGGTTTGACATTTTATGACAGTGTTGCCTAACAACACACATGGAAAAAGATTTGAAATTTTAGGAATATCATCTGTCCTTATACTGAACTTTATGACCTTCAACCTCTGTTAAAGCACGTCTGCAGCAGGTTTAAGTTAAACATCAGATATAGCGACCTTCAGGTGATTTCTACAGGACACAGCGACTGGATTCAGACTGATACAGGTGTGGATGCATAGAATTTACACTGCCAAAATTTACAAGACACTTATACTGTTTACCAGCCGTCTTAATGTTCAGAAAATGTTTAGTTTCCTGCAGAGCAGGTTAACTTGCTGACACTAAAAGCATTCATTTGAAGGCTTCCTCCTTGCCTGCTCTGTATTATGGACAGAGCAGAAGTTAAATAGTGTAATAGCTCAATAATTTCCTGTGGAACATCGAGCTCAAACAATTGTGTAGGCAGACTGGGAAACACAGAGTCTGAAAATGACCTTTTACCTTGGAGTGAGCAGTAGGTAATCAATAAAACAGGACTGGTCCAGGCAATCAGTCTCTCTGACACATCAACACACACACACACACACGACCAAGGACCTCCCATAGTGACCCTGGCCTGTTTGTTTCATGATGCAACACTTGGCCTTCACAACACCAACTGGACAATTCCAACTCAGCACAAGGAGTGGTCCTTATGCTTTGTCCACTCACGTATTTATGTTGTTAGGCCGCGTAAGTCAGCAAATCATTTTGAACACTGGGGTTACAAGATCAAGGTTGTAGTTGTGCCTACTATAATTTCACTGTCCCATCACAAAAAAGGCCAATTTTTTACTCGAAAACACTTGAAAATAGATGTCTCATAATATTCCAAAGTATAAAGTGCTACGTATATTTGTTTTCATAACTGAGTCAGTCTTGTAACTTTCTAATAGAGGCTTTGCTGTGAAAGTAACCACCAGAGGCATTGGAAAATAACATGAACCACACTGGAAATTCATGAGGCTGGTAAGTCTCTCCATTCATATGTCTTGCCAATGAAACCTAATGATAGTTGTCTACATACCGGCTAGGTGCTGCCAGTTTGTCAGGGGCATTTAAGAGATGGGATATTGCAAACACTCTCCATTTGAAAGATGAGCTCTTTATACCCTACAAAAGTGTGATGTACACCTAATTAGTGTGTTCAAACAGTACTGCATATATCCATTGGTTACTTGTAGGGGAGGTGCAGACTACTAGTATTTTACTGTTGGCTGCTGGTCAGTGCTGGGAACAAAGCCACTGAAATTCTGCATCTTTTTTAATGGCCACTTATGGCCATTAGTGCAATTTATAGACTATATTATTGCACTTTATTATGGTGGTAAAATCTAAAATAAAATTGTGTTGTTAAGGGCCACAAAATATTGAATAAACATAATTATGATCATGTCTATTTGTTTTTAATGAAAATGGTCTCTATCTAGGTGTGAACATCAGGCTAATCAATAACACAGGATCAGGTCATGTTACCCACGTGATTTTCTCTGCTGTCCGGAAATTTGTCTGTAAAAGCAGGCAACAAAGCTCAGCGACAAATTCTTGCTATTTAACCTAGTTGATAAGATAAGGATGGGACTCAGGGTTCTTTGCCCTCCTGTGTTGCCCCTGGTAGGGATATCCTCTTCTATTTTGCCCCCTTCAACAGGGAGGTCAGAGGTCAGCACTAGAACAGTACTCCTTCAGCTGGAATTCAGTGTTTGCTCAAGAACATTATAGCAGTGAGGACACTTACTGATAGTAAATACTATCCTTCAACTGCAGGCCATGGTTCAGACACTCATGTAAGCAAGAATCCATCCCGCTCAATGGCCATATAGAAGACGCACCAGTATTTTTCCCAAGATTTCCAGGTCTAACCTCTACCTCAGAGGTGTGATAGGTATCTTATCCCCATATTTAGCATCACCAATTGGCCAAGTATTTACCTGTAGACTGCTAAGATTTTTAATAGACTATTATGCCCCAGATTACCGTCCAGAATCATTTTTTCCATATACAGCGGGCATGCAAGAGCAAGTAGAGATGTTGAAGATCAGCAAATGTGTTAGGACAGGAAAAACATTCTGTGGTTTAAATTCCCTTCCTTTACAGCCGTCTAAAGCTGTATTATACATCATCAACACTGATCTTTATTCCTTCAGCTACTTTTTATGATGGAAGCATGACTACTGTGGAGCAGGCAAGGCATGCACATATATAGTCAAATTGACTTGTCACAGTGAAGCATTGCCATTTTTTCTTGATAAAAAAAATGATACGAGGCTCTCATTTCTCAGAGTGGATTACAGAGGAGAAGGAGCAATTTGAAATAAACCTTTCCTCAACATGCAAATAATTCCACTTGATGTCAACTTATTGCTGTGGTGATAAAGTGAGGATGATGCTACAAACACACATGCAAATGACAGTTTTATCTGGCCATGATGGCTGGTAGAACAAAGAATATCACAAGTTACATCACCTTTGTTACCTTTTATAACAGTGGCTGCTCAAGTAGACTGCTCAAACTTACCAGCCCCACTCAAAATCTATCATTTCTCTTCCTGAGATACAAATATGAATTTCAACAACTAGCTGTGTCTGTGCAAACCAGGAACATTGGGGATTTGAGGCTAAATTGTCTGTTTAGAGAGCCTCAACACTGCTGTTCTGCCAGGAGGAACACAGGGGTAGTGCTATGGAAACTTGGTGTCAAAGGTCAGAGGACCTGAATCACTGTCCAATTCTTCTGCTGTCAAGGAGACTACAAAGCAAAAAAAGCAGGGTGAGCCAACGGAGACTGAGTGACAAAAAGACAGTGAGAGCCAGAGAACAAGATGAAGTTAAACAAGGGACTGACACAGACATAGTGGCGTGGGGTAAAAAAAAAAAAAAAAACTTTCTGTTTTGCCATCTTTTCCGCTGATGCCTACATTACCCACACGCCCCTTGTGCTGCAGATATACTTCCTGCTTAGCAGTGGAGAAAGTGTGATTTTGTGTGGTTTGGAGGATAAATGTACCCATTGTTATCTTCCTCTCCTTGCTCCATAACCAGCTCCCACTTTCCACTGGCCCTCTCTCTGGTCCTTCCCTCGGCTACCGGTGCTGAGGTTTGGCACAACCGCCTTGACACATCAGCCAGGAAGCTGATTGGCCGTGGTGTTGCCATTGCTACGCCTGGGGTTGCTCTGTTCTTCGAAGGCCACAGCCATGGGAACATGGAGCATTACGCAACGTTAGCAAATATTCATTCAGACTCACTCCCTTCCTGCCTTTGTCCAGCTAAGCAGCTACACTACCTCTCCTCCTCAACCTGGGATACACAGGGACAGTGGCCGCTAGGTTAGAGAAGCCCACTTATTATTTCAGTGTCACAGGTCTTAATCACTGGACCAGCTGGGGGGATGTTAGTGAGGAAATTGAATGAGTACTCCTCTACTACTCACTACTGCTACTGTGTCCTGAAGCAACTGTCTGACAGCAGGAGACAGAAGAGGAGCTGTGGTTGAACCTGAAAGTTGTGAGCAACAACAAAAAGAAATTTTTTTAGGGATGGTAAGATTTGGCATTTGAGAGTCAATTCTTCTGAAATGACGTGATTGAAGAATTCATCCACTAAGAGCTGCTTTGGCTTTTGGGTGGCTATTAAGAATTGTAGAAGTCTTCCATTAACACTGCTAGAAGTGGACAGAAGCCCTATTCAGACAGTGAAACCATCAGAAAGGCACTACTGGAAACGTGGCACTGCTGGTTCCAAACCCATTCCCACTGCCTTCAGCAAGCCATCAATTTGCCTGCTTGTTCTTTTTCACCAAAATCATGATTGCTTTTTCTTGCTAAGCAATGGAATACCCATGCAGGCATTTGATTACAATGTTGACAGAGGTCTTGCATGTTTGAAATTGTGCAATAGCAAAGCTAAGCCTACAGTTACCAGTAATAAATGCACATGTACACATATACTTCTGAAAGCAGCTTTTTGGTGGTTTGACAGTTTAATAAACAAGACTCAAGACCACCATTTTTCATCTATGTAGAGGGGTTTTAAATAACACTGGAATTGTGCTTTTTTGAAACAGCAGATTGAAGCTTTTTCTTTAAAAGTGGTATTAACCAAAAACACAAAAAAAGTGGTAGTTGTTGCCAACACCTGCACCTAGCAGGTTAGTTGAGAAGAAACTCTCCTAATGAATCATTCAGAGTGCTGCACACTACAGCTAAAGTAGAAGAACAAAGAAACAAAAACTTCCTATCAGAAATGAATGGCATGTTGGTGGAGAAATGTATTTACAGTAAATCCCTACTGCTATGAATCCAGGAATTCCACCAGAGCTAATCTGGTGAACTCTCTCGTTCTGTCTCACCATCTACATAACAGCAACCCTGACGCCACCCAACAACATTAACTGACTCATGATTGTTGTTCACAGAAACACATGTGTCTAAAACAAATGTCTAACCTCACACAGAGCAGTCACTGAAAAACATCATCCTTCCTGACTGCAGAGTTTCTCTACATCATCGTAAATCCCTGCCTATGGGAACAGTGTGGCAATCCACTTCCTTGGTCTTGTGACTGACTTCTTGAGCTCAGAGTGTGTGTGTGTGAGGGTGGGGGGGGGGAAATCACACGTGACTCTTTCTGACAACCGGTTGTCGGTCAACCACTCTGCTTCAGCGGCTCTCCTCCTCCTCTTTTCATGGGACACATGGTCTCCCACGGCAAAAACACAACTTGGTGATTGACCAGAAAATGTCATCCGTGTCTTCCTGTGTACAGCACTGAAAATTTACAATATAATTGACCAGAGCAGTTGAGCGTGTAGATTTGTGTAACAGTGTGTCATTGTTGGCTTTTCTAAAATTAGAGATGAAGATGTGAGTGGACATTTAGCAGCCCGAGGACAATACATGCATGTTGGCCTAATGTTAGAGGCAGCGATGAAGAGAAAGCATCTGTTTAGAACAGACAAAATCAGTGTGACATTTAATGTCTAGCAAATGACATCATGTAACCGAGTACACTGATGTCCCTGAGAAGACTTTTTGTGACATATTGCTATAATCTTCATTAAATCCTATCAACCAATAGCCTTCCTGTAAAACTACTGACTTGGCCGACTGCTGCAGTAAGTGACACATGAAGTCAAGAAGCTGTTGGCATGTGTATCGGCCAGTGAAAGAGACAAAGCGTCTAGACATTCTTACAGTAGATCTCACACAGCAGCTCGGCTTTTAAATCTAGCTGGATGGCCTGCAGCCATGAGGGAAGCCCTGTGGCAGCACTGTGCACACATGTGCCATCCAGACCAGCCAGGCTACAGCTTTTTTTTTTTTTTTGAAATTCTGCAGCAGCTCATTCCACTAATGGGTGGTGATTTTTCTGACTGGCATCCCACTGCCAGGAAATTAAACAGGAGTGCTTAAACCAAGGCAGTGTCCTGAGGATAACATTATTGTGAGATGCAGTTTGTTTCTAACCTGAGTTAGTCTGAGATGGCCCATGACCAATAATGTTAATCTGTATTTAGTGTATTCATAATGATAATCTGATATTCAGTTTGTATACTATTCATCAGAGAATGTCTATTATGGGAATACTCTTAACCTGTTAAGCGACACTGTCCCACTTAAGCCTTGGTGGGAATATTTTCAGGATCATTTATATTAAAATTTAAAGATTGCCTCTTTAAATGAGACCGGGGTATTCAAAAATGTTGAGGAACTGTAACCTTCTTATTTAGAGTGCATTGTTTTTGGGGTTGTGCACAAAAATGGGGTGCCTGGTATGAGGTTCATACGAGTCTTTTATATCCTGAGACAGATGAGAGTAAGTGTATCAGCAACAATCCAAATCTGAGCCCTGACTGAAGCCCTCTCACCTCTCCTGTTCATGGGCCGTACACGAACAGCCACCTTGACATTGGAGTCGTCCAGGCTGGGCTCCCCCATGCTGACTCCTTTACCACGGGGTGGAGGTAGCGCTGATCCAAAATAAACCAGCTCTTCAGCTAAACAATCATCCAAAAGCCTGGAAATGGTGCGCTAGCCGGACAGTCGGCCAGCTAGCTTCGCTCAGCTTTGCTCCATAGACCAGGCATGTCCACGGAAAAACAAAAAGCCTGGACAAAAATCCCGCAGGAAGCAAGCCGCCGCGCTGCTTATCCTCTTCTTCTGCTCATATTCCTGGCTAATTTGGATCCACAGAGGTGTGGAGGCTGAAAATGGAAAAAGGAAATGTAAATGAAGTGATATATTACATCAGCTGGTGGATGTGACTGAGCAAACATATGCTATCTGCAAGGCAAAAAACAAAAACGGGGCTAGCCAGCTAATTTGCCAGGCAAACTGAAAGGGGAGCAGCGCCAGCAAAGAGACAAGTTTTTACCATTTGTCTACATAACATCAACAGACAAACTGACCAGCTTTCGAGCTACATACCGTGTTGCTTTCATCCCAGAGGTGACACCGTTACCCTACATGCACAGCCGAGAGAGATCCCCAGAGAACCGCCTGGCGATGATCTACAGCCTCCCAACGCAGTCCACAATGTCCTCCCTGTGTCCAGCTGAAGCAGGCAGCAGCATCCGCCCTTCCGCCTCCGTGTCCTGCCTTCAAGTTAAAACTCATCTGTCAAACTCACCCGGCGAACCACATTACAATCATTTTTACCCAAGACAAATAAGCACATAGCTGTGTCAAAATGTGGCGACGCTCTATTGTAACCGTTATTTGTTAACTTTAGCCTTACAGCTAAAACATGGCTTCGTTTAGGTTAGTTTATCGCCGCTATCGTGTTTTTTGTAGCCAAACTAAATCACCGTAAACCAGGGACCGATTTCAAGCGTTCACACATCTAGAGTTAAATCTAGTTTTAAGAGTTATATTAGCTGGGTAATCGAAATAGTCGAAATTAGCTAATATTTAACGTTACTGGCATGGTTGTCTCACTTCTGCTCCTGCTGCATTTTACAGACCATAAATACGGGTGCACCTATAGAAAAAGCACTTGTTCACTCTGAGACACTAAACCTGTTCGTGTTATTGTATTTAAACAATTTGTTTAAACATTACAAAATCCGTCTAACGTTATTCGTATTCTTAAAGTTGAGCTATTTTTGCGGTTGTTATGCCAGTATCCACAGGGGGACGTTACACAAGCCGGACCGTTAACGTCAAGTTAAGGAGTAAAAGTGCCGGTCAGTTTAGTCAGAAGTCCACTTATAACTTTAAAGGCTATCCCCGAGAAATACAGCAAATAACAGCTAGAACTACTTTTCTTTTAGATAAAAATAAAAAAGGGAAAAGGCACTTGTTACCAGATGTGTTCAAGACCCCAGTCAGTCTGTCAGTCAGTCGCATATTTTTTTTCCCACCCGCATTCCGCGAAGACCCGCCCTACTCAGCCTCTGATTGGTTTATCCCGATATTCTTACCCTAACTCTAACCAATCACTGTCCTCGTGGCTAAACCTATCCAACCAAACCAACGAAGGTGACGAGTACTAGCCAATCAGAGGCAGAGTAAGGCGGGTCTTCGCGGAATGTAGGTGGGAACAAAAGGCCAGTCAGCTAGGCGACACTTCCGCTGTCCACCATCAATCTAAACACAATAAAATTAACACTTCCGATTGTAGTTGTCAGAATAAACCCGGAAAATCCAATCAAATTACATCACACTATATTTGCTAAATCACATCAATTCAGTCCAATTACATTCAATCCAGCTCAGTCCAGTTTAATTTTATTATATTCCTCCTCACACAAGTGCATAGTTAAAAACACTCCAGCACTGTACCCAAGAAACTACAGTACAACAAAACATAAAACAAAAAAACAAAAAAACTGTACACTCAAGTACAAATCTCGATTGCAATATTACTTTAAAGACATAAATGCAGCCATACAAATCAATTAAATATGTCATATATGAACTATGCCATATATTGCATCGTTTACACTGACAAAAATATGCAACATATAGGCCTATCACTAAACATACAGTACACAATCTGGAATGGTGTCTACTAATTAGGCAAAAGTCCATTTTATATGCTTTTAAGCCAACCAAAAGAAGACTCAACTGAAATGGTAAAGTATGGTAATAGCAAATATGATACTGCACCATTGGCTGTCAAACTTACTCTATCCCATTAAGTTCCAAAGTTTACAAGGATACCAAGTAGATTAGGGTGGATTTTGGAGAAATCCTTTTAGAATCATGCACAAGACACATATTTCCATCTGATGATTTCATGCAGCCATATAAAACATACAGTAACAAGTTTGAATATTTACTCCGTGTTTGGTATCTGTAAACAATGACTTTGTGATTAATCACTTACGAGTTTATGAGGAATCAACGAATACTTCATTATTATCCGTGATTTAGTGACGGATAGATTTATGCATATTGACATTATGTAATAATTTGCACAACATACCACAAGTAAAACTCCCAAGGATTCACCAAAATGAGCAGTTCATCATCTGTGTTGTTTATTACACATAAACAAATAAGCCTTTATTGGTATTTATTGCTTCATGGTTGACAAGATTTAACATATTTAATATGTTTTACATATTTAACTTCTGTAAATCTTATTGCTCTTTATTGCCATGACTGTGATAAAGGAGACACAGACACAAAAATGACTATATTACTATTATTGTAAAAAGCAAGTGCCTGAAAATAGAGACACTTTGTTCAGGGAAACAGAGGATTGCTGTCAATTTCATTTGACTGTACCATGAGACTTAAAGACTGGAAGGTTTCTGCCACGTGCTGGACATTTCTGGAACTGCAGGCAAAGTAGCAAAAGGCCATGAAGCATCTTTAAAAAAATAAATAAAGTTGTGTGAGCCCTCACTTCAAAATTTATATTACATTATATATGTAACAACTGGTGTATTATTTACAATATTACACTGTTATATTATTATACAAAAGGCAATATCTTGTGGGGGAGTGATGCCAATTTTGTGCTGTGTCTGAGAAAGTGAAAGCATGTGTGCCCAAACATATAAATTTATGGGGTTGGGGATCAAAGGTTGAAACAGTTAACTGTTACTTAACCTCCACCTTATGCTGCTCCTAGAAATGTCTGGATGTGAAGCAGGATGGAGCTGGTTATATTAAGTTTGAAAAATGAAAAAAAAGGATGATGATAGAATCCATCAGCTATAGTTTGGACTTTAAATGGATCGTTAAATACACTTCTGTATTTAGGCCCCCCAAAGAAGCACTGGACTGTAGTAAAAAGATAATTCATAATAAAAGATTATAGACCACTGTATCAGTATGGGCCTTTGTCACAGGCCATGTTCCTCTGTGTCCCCTGTGTCTCCTGTCCCTCTCTACAGTAAGAAGCATCCAATAAAGATCAAAGGCCATTAAACCAGGGAGTTACCTGTGATTAAAAATTAGTTGGGTGCCAACACCGGATACCTTCAATAAAGTTTTTACAGCTTTTAGAGAAACCCACATAATACATTTATAATGCAACTGAAGACTAAGCTAAGACATGTATAAGTGTGTCTTCAGGAAGAATGGACAATCAGAGTTTACCAAACAGAACTTCACCAAAATCTGTAAAAGGACCATTTCAATCAGCTTTTACCAACTGCAAATAGGAACTGGTCTCTTCTCTCATCTTTTTATTAAAGAAAATGAGACCTCCAAATGTCTCATAATTTGCTTGATAATTAAGATTTATTGTGTAGGTTTTTTAACGTAACAATTAATTGTGTAAAGTAAGGCACTCTGGGGGATCATTTTCTCATTTTCTCTTCAGTTTTTCTTATTGGAAGCCAAATCTAAAGACAAGAGATACCCTGTGTGCTATTAACTGCAGTTAAAGGCTCATCTAAAAACAGGAAACAGGAATTTGTAGATGTGTGGACATACAGTAAAATTCATTAAAAAACACTACACATGCCAAAAACTTGTTTACACTTGTTAGCAATTGTTAAATATGTAGTGTATTTTGTATTTTAGCAGAGAGGTTAGAGGTCAGGTGGGCAGCAGATGTGGGATGTGGTGATGTGTGAGTGGTGACTGCTGCTGGAATATAATCAGTGGAGCATTTGAGACCACTAGAGGACACTCTTCTGCAAGATGTAGCGGCATTCAAGTGTAATATGATTGATGCTGTTTAGAACAACTGGCTGTGTAAAAACAGTCCTTACAGACTGGAGTTTACCACCTGTTTTACCTATACTGCAGTTCTTTATAGCATAAACTGTTGTGAAAATATGATTATCTTTGTTAATTTTAGTCGTGGTTTGCCTGGTGTTCAGTGAGTAAAGGTCAAAGATTCTTTTTTATTTCCCCTTACATCACTTAAGCTTGAACCAAACACTGTTCCCTTTGTGAACTGCAGCTATCTGGAATGGCGATCAGAAGGACAGAGCGTATGCAACTCTTGTCGTCACAGTGTCGAGAGCGTAGGCAGAGGGGTGATGGACGCAGGCAGAGATGGTACCCCACCTCGTTTTCCAGGAACCACAAACACACCAGCATCTGCAGTCATCACTTATGTCTGAATGATGTTTGGCTGTTTGCCTGTCATTTTTTTCACTGGGTGGCTCTCAGTGTTAATGTACTATGATAATATACAGTATGTGACAGAGTGCTGGTAGAAAAGTGCATTGGTTTTATGCAAAGCCATAACATTCCATCAAATAATTTAGATTTTATATGATGAATAAAAAATATAGAGAAATGAATGCGCATTTGAAAATGAGGCATACAGTATTAAGACTTATCTTAAAACACTGTATAAAATGTCAGTGTATTCTGTGTCTAAAGGGTTTACATGAGCTGGTGTAAACAGATAAAGTACTTTAGGATGTAAATGTAATTTCACTGAGATGATGCTCTTAAGCTGTCAAACTTAAAAAGTTAAACAGTCAGATGGCCAATTGGGTTTAAGTGTTTTAGTGTTCCTGAATAATATTCAGTTCTTGATGGATAAACACTGGGATCTGGATCATAATGTACACACTCAGTCACAATTTAGACAATATATCTGACAAACATTCGGACAGGTTAAAGTCATCACTGAAGCAGTAATCCATTTTCATTTGAGATTAAGGATTAATCTATGAATATGTCTTATTTCCAGGATGGGTAACAAGCTGTTGTGGGCCGAAAAGCAGACTGATGAAACATATGATATGTAATATAAGCAGTCAGTCACTCAGAATATAGCAACCTTACAGTGAGGAGCTGGCAGGCAAGCAGGGGGTTAACTAAAGCAAAGTCAAACTGTGTTATTCAAGCAGGCAAGAAAGAAAGAACGCTAGAGAGCTATGGCTAATAAACCAACATATCAACAAGGTAGTGTGGTAGTGGCAAATTACGGTCGTTATATATAAACTGTCCCATTCAATGGCTGGATCTTTTAAAAGCCAAAAAGATGAGTCCCCAAAAGCATGTGATCCTCCTAAAGTCAACATATGTAAGACTATCATCACAGTATGACGTCTTTGGTCCAGAAAAGTCAACTTCTTTCGCACAATAAGCCTTTTTCATGTAATGTAGCAGTAGGTGTAAATATTAAAAATGGCTGAATTCCATTTAGCTGCTTAAGTTTCAGGGTGTTGCCTTACTGTCACACTGTCATGTCTTACTGGACACTTGAATAGAGCAAAGCCATCAGTAATGTTATTAGTAACACTTTGCACTTGCTTTTCCTAGTATGACACATCAACATGTCTGATATGAAGAAGGCCTGGAGACAAATGGCATATACTTTTTTGTACCAGGTCAATGTTGTGATGGAAATTAATTGTTTCTTTGATCATATTCATATAACTTCTATTTATCTGTCACACATTGTGATTAACAACATATTCAGGCTGCTAATAAGAACAAAAAGTAGAGTTTATGGTTTCAGTTCTTTACATGCTGCAGTGTAAATAATTTGTTAGTGTAATTCATGTGATCTATTCACTGGTGACTGATACTGTAATCACCTAAATACAAATACCTTGCAATATGACATGGTCACATGATATTTCCCAACTTAAAGTGTTGACGAAGACTGCCTGAATACTCCATTGAACAATTCTTGGTTTGCATTTTGGGACAGTGTGGTCTACAAGTTGTGTCTTCCAAATTCTGGCAAATGGCTGCATTTCCTCACCCTATTTGGAGGAGCCTTTATAATAGGACTGGCCATGTCTGTTTAAAATTATGTATCTGTTCTTGACATGCATTTTGCTCACCATCCAGCACCTGAATTGGTGCACAGAATGGCTGAGGGTGAACGGGTGAGGGGACAGGAGGAGGGGTCCACTTGCTGAAGGCGATTAGTGGACAGGTGACAGCAATGCCCCTCGCCATCTGACATTTAAGCATCTGAAAAGTCAAATGAACTGACTTACCAAGGCTGAGGTAGTGAGTGAGTCAACCACGATGTACACTCAAGAGATATACACATCTTACCCACAACCTTGACCCATCTGCAATACTTTATTCCTATTTTTCAAGTAGTTTGAATCATCATTTACTATTGAATTAATCGGCCTGCTTACGTCCATGAGCATTTCAATCCTCTGCTCCTCTACTTTGTCCCTTTGCTCTGCACGTGGCCACTTGCATGACGTATGGTGCTGCGTAAGTGCTGAGAGAAAGTGAAGGAGGGGATGTCGGACACAGGATGTCAGACACACCACTCCTCTTATACGTAGGAGAACTGGAAATAGCAGGTTTAAACAGAATAAGTGTGGGCCAGAGCACGCAGGAGAAAAGGATGTCAAAGCTGACACATTGTAAATGACTGGATAAAAAAAATCAACTTAATGCATCACAGGTCTGTTTACTTTCCTTCAAGCTGGTTAATTTAAAGTAAATGTTTGCACCCCACAGCTGAAGGAAACCAGGAGGGCTGAGAGTGATTAAGACTCCCGAGGGGTTTTCCTATGCAAAGGGCAGGGGCTTTGAAGAATATTAAGATGGCTACTTCTATTTTCATTATTCCATTTCAATTAGCATCTTCCACTCAGGGTAATGAGGAAATTAGCCTCTTGTTATCTCCCTCAGACAGATACATGCAATAAATACATGTCAAAGGAGAAGTCAGAGGTCAACAGAGAGGAGCACAGGAAAAGAAGACTTGAAACAGTTAAGAGGATAAGTCTGATTTATTACAACTTACGTCTTATTTTTGAAATTTTGGCCAACATTTCTGTCAGTTATGATAACATTGTGCTTACCAACGTAATTATTGAGGTCTGAGAACATGGTGACATTATTACAACAAAGTCACACATGGCAAAATAACAAGGAGGGCAACAGATTAGAAACAAGAAACAGTTTAGCCAAATTATCTAAACCACTTTGTTTGAGGGTATAAAGCCTGAAAGAGAGCACACCTGAAAAGTCACAATCACACCCTATTGCACAATATAACTGTGTGCATGCATAACTATGGTTTGTATGGCAGGTCAAAGTTTACAGCGGACAGTTTGGGATTTAATTTTATTGTTCACCTTTGTTTTCTCTTCCAAATAAGCTTGGCTAACCTGGGGCTTTGTTACTATTTTGTGTCCTCTCTGACTTCTTTTTAGTGATGTTGCTGCAGTCCTTGATCTTAGAAATGAATCCAGTGAGTACAATTGTGTTATTATAGGTATAAATGATGGCCAAACCATCAAAATAAGATAGGAGTTTAGAGCACTAAACACAAAATACATCTGAGGCTGATGGGGAACTGGTGTTGTCATTATCTTGCAGGTACTTGATCATTGATGTCATTATACATAAATGTGTCTAATGTAAAAAAAAAAAAAAAAAGAAAAAAGAAGAAGCTAGATTTTGCCTTGTGTTTCTGTTTGGCCACAGCATCTTGTCCACAGTGAACCACTGCTCTACATTAATTTCAGCTGACATGATGGATCCAACGCTATTATCGCTGAATGGATGCTTGCAAGTCCTCTTGTTGTCTGGAATCATACATTCTTATTCAACATGTTCAGAACAGCAGATGACACCTTACACTTTCTGCTTTGATTTGTAATTGGCCGATTTGGCTGCTAGTATGTAAGAAATAGCTGTGAACAGCCTGTGTGGCTAAATTAGTAAATTCAAATTAGCAGTCGAATGATAGTTTTTGCTTCGTGCGAACACAGATACAGATTTCAATGATTAGCATCAAGGCAACTGTACAGAAATGTGTGAGGTGTTTTACAAAAAGTGAACCTGAGTGAAAAGCAGAAAATATGCCTTTATCATGGCAAAACCAGTTGAAGGGTTTGGGACATGAGCGTCTGGATTTTGTCAGTGCGTTTCAAGTGCTGATGATAACTAATGATACAGATAAGAGACTGTACATAAAGTGAATAGCAATGAAAAGGATACAAAGAGCAAAGAGGGTTGACTTTTTTATAGACATTAATATATTTTGTATTCATGTTTCTATCTTTATTTGTAATTATTTTTTAAGGAAATGATCCGACGTGCTTTATTTATCAATGTATGTAAATGGTGGTCATCTGTAGGAAATAGAGCTTTCTCCTGTTTTTTTTTTTTGCCTTATGTGGTGTGTGTGTGTGTGTGTGTGCGTGTGTTTGTGTGTGTGTGTGGGTGTGGTGATATGAGTGATAAGGGTGGGGGGGTAGAGGGGAAGGTCTGAATCCTTGTCTGCTTCTTTGTTAAGATGACACGATTACAGTAATTGTTCCGGCCACTAATCAGACCAAAGCAGGAGATGATGTGTTTGTGTGTGTGTGTGTGTGTGTGTGTGTGTGATTGCATGTGTGTGTGATTGTATATGTTTGTGTGTGTGTGTGTGTGTATCTGCTTTTTGTGTAACGATTAGCTGAAGGATCAGTCTTGAGGATTCTCAACATTATATGAGCTTAGTGCCGGTGAACAGCCCAGCATACACAACAGGTAGGTTCATCTGACAAATTTCATTGGTCACAGCTGTAGTCCAGCCATGGTGATGATTTATGCACGAGTGTGTATGTGTGTGTGTGTGTGTGTGTGTTTGTGTGTGTGTAAAATTGCACTTGCTGAATTGTCAATAATAATCAATAATAATCTTGAAGTTATCTTTTCAATTTATTTATCTCACTTTTAAATGTCTCACAAGATGTTTTTGGTGTTTTCCATTACTCTACAGCAGTTGGTGCTTAAGGACATACTGACAGTTGTTACTGAGGGCACTACACTTTCTTGCTCCTCGTGCAGGTAGCGATAATGTGATAAATTAAATGGTCCCCATACTGTGGACATTAACCAGCTTTTCTTGTTTCCTTGTCTGTCTGTAGCAGACAGCCAGCAGTCGCAACAGGTTACAGGAGCCAGTTGGTGATTGGAGCGCTGCTCGGTTGAATTCCCAAAAGGCCTGGGGAAATCCAGGCGGGATGGAGACATAATTGAGTGATGCTACCCTCCAGCAGTGTACACAGACACACAGACACACACACACAGAGACGCTGTTTCAGTGATTGCTTGCTACTGAAAACTATTTGTACTTTTTGGCCCCCAGTCATACCTTCTCCTTGTCTATCCTCACGCAATGAAGGTTAAAAAGAAGGCTGTGTGGGACTTACTTGTGGAAAACAAATATTGTCAACTAGACAGGCTTGATCTTAAAACTTCAAAAAAGACTTTTGGTGTTTTACCAGCCAGTTAAATATTTAAAGCAGAACTCTCATGTTCTCAGGCGCAGACCAAGCTGATCTGTATTGTAGTGTTTTTGGCTGGAGAACAACATAATTCAGTCATGTTCAACACCTGAACATGATCTGAGAGTAGTCCACCTGATGACATGGTCACGACCTGAGTGATGTGATGTCACCCTGTCCATTACAAGAAACAAAGAAATGCATCATTCCTCCCACATCTCCCAAAACAAACCAGCCAGACCCTAATGGGATCTCAAATGGTTGCTTAATACAATTGTCATTATTGCCTATTGCCTCTATGGAGGGCATGGTGGGGATTAGGGCTGCAGTTAGTGCTGAATGTGTGCAAGGGGGTGGAGGTATGAGGCTAAAAGCAGAGCCCTGGTCAGAAGACAGTGGAGATTGCTCTTTATGGCCTTGGTGGCGGAGGTCCATGCCAGAATATGGCCGTCCATTACAGCAGGCTCTATTAGGTTAATGACTTTAGCAGCTTTATGGCCATGAGCTCATTACTTAGACAGCCCAATCTAATCACCAGCTGCACCGGTGACCACCGACACAGCAAACTGGTTTGTGGGTAAAAATGGACCCAAGGGTTTTCCCTGTGCAGCCTGGGAGATACTCATGGTTTCTGTCTTGTATAGACAGAAACTACTTGCCAAGAGAAGCATACATATACATTTACTCATGACCACACAGTGCACTTGAAAAAGAGGCTGTCCATGACTTTTGATGATTGCAATGGTAGACTTAATTTCCAACTGACGTCACACTAATGTAGGACTATGACATATGTACACTGCGGAAATGATAAAGGTTGTTCAAACATCTACGTGTTTGTGTAGATAAAGAATCTTTTAGCCTCCATCAGACAGGAAGACAGTGATGAAAAACAGCAGCATCATCATCGACTGTTCCTGCATCGACTCATCAGCCTGGTGCTTCCTGGATCCGCAGTGTTCAATATGGGAGCTGCAGGAGTTTGTTTGGTTCATCTCACACATCAACCACTGACAGGGTTATTTTTAACCCAGAGTTTGATGGTGCACAGTGGTCTAGAAGTTAGGGAAGTGGCTTGTGCTGGCCAGGGCAAAATGTAATTGTATATCTTCCAGTGTTTAATCACATGGTTAGAGCATTTGCACTTACCTTATCATATCACTTACCATCCGGCCTCATCTTTTTTGCTGATTGCTTACAGTATGTATTGTATGTTTACCAGTATGCATGGTGGTAACTCCCAGCTTAATTGTATTCCATTCAATACAGTCTTGCAGTGATGGCTGCAAGACTAATGAACTTCCCCTTACACATAAATCTTCAGTTCAATCCGATTACCAGACAGAATATTGATTTTGAACAACTCTACACATTCAATGACAACAGTTTTGAACTTTCACCGCCAAAATTTTTAAATGTCTATTTTCCAATAAAGAGCAACTTAATATCAACTGAAAATCTTGTGTTTGCTCACTGCTAGTAGTTTTATGTCTCCCAATGCTAGTGTAGTATTATGACATTGGTTACACATGCAACAGCAAACATTTCTGACCACAGGTGCAACAGACTTGAAACTTTCATCCAGAGTGAAGCACTGCTTTTCAACCTGGCATTAGTACTTTTTAAAAGTGGCTATAACCAATATTTTTATAATAACAATGTGTTAAATGACAAAGTGTGATGTGGGAGGTGTCGCTCGTAGTGATGAACCTACAGATTATTATCACCAGACTCTGCAGCTCCACTCGGCTTTACAGAGCTATATAGTGAGTTTCAGCTCATTGTTTTGCTGTCTGGCCTACAGCTTTACTGTTTTGGTTCACTCTCACTGCTCCCATAGCAGGCAGCTGTTTCCAGAGAAAAGGCTTTAAAAACTCACCGTACACTATCTGCTCAGCACCAAACGGCAAACAAACGCAATTAGCAAGGTGGCTGTTCCCCAGGTGGCCAGATATATGACAAATGAATAATTATGTTGCTCCATATCTGCTGGATGTGTAAATAAGCAACTGTTCGCTAACAAATTCACTATATTGGTGATATGTCAGTGTTGTGTTCACAACTTGTTTACGCTGCCCCCAAGTGGCCAAAAATCTAGTTATAACTAAACTAGTGTACTTGGTTAAGGTTAGGGTGTGAATAGATGTTGCAGCAAAAAAAAAAAAAAAAGCCAAAAGATAAAGAAGCCAATACTAATTATGACAGAACATGAACTCCAGTCTCTGATACAACATGATTCCTTTGGGACACTGGGATGCACATTGCAGTGCAATTTTGTCTGTTCATTTCTGTGAAATTAAATTCTTTGTCTTTTACAATATATATCTCATCTTTTTGGTAATGTGATTAATGACCTTTGGTGCAAATAGTCTCTTAAGACAGATGTACTATCACATGCCACTGGCACACTGCTAGACAGTAATTTCACTTACACTACCACAGTACCTTGGAAGGAGCTGATCTAGCAGGAACACTAAATGTCCTAGTGACACTTTGAAACTGAAATTCTCCCAAAACTTTCGTTGTTTGGTAATTTCTCTTTTCACACTTCCCTCTTGTCTCTTTCCTCCATTTTCAACTCCCGTATAGCAGTTGTTATACAAAGCGTCCCCTCCTGGTGCAACAGTGATTGTGTCACTATATAGTATTCAGTGAGAAACGTGAAGCTGTGAGGCTGAAAATTTGATTTGAGGATTATATTTAAGTTTCTCAACAAATTGCAACAAATTGCAACTAGTTGCAATGCTTCTCAAAAAACACTGAAACTGAGACCAAATTCAGGCTGCTGTGTTTGTGCACGCACGGGTGCATGTGTGCTTGTACGAGCTGTGCATGATTGAGTCAGTGAATGTTTTTGTGTGTGTATGCGTGCGTGTGTCTGTGTGTGTGTGCGAGACAGAGACACGATGGCAGAAGTGAAGCATCCGGGGAACACTGGTAGATAACAGAGTGCTTCGGTTCTCCGCTCTGCTGAACACCAATCACTTCCTCTTTCAGATAAAGCCCAGAGGAATGAAAACAGACTAGTGAGTGTGTGTATGTGTGTTTTTGTCTATGCATGGGTGTGTGACAATGAACCATTTACTGTTTTAAAAGTACTGGATTAAATATTTCTGCGGTTTTGCTGATCCAGCTGTCCTTGAGTCTGTTTTCTGATCTTAGTTTGGACTGACCCTCTGGCAGAAAAAACCCCACAAACCCCACATACCAGAGGGTCGGGCCTCTCTGAGTCCCTGATGCTTTGGCCTGCTGTCTAGGTCCAGATTTCTTAGCTAATGGTTCTGACCTCCATTAGTGCCCCTCTCCGTCAGAGACTCACCTCTTCCATCCTCCTCCACATATTGTTCCCCTCCTGTTCTGCTCCTCTCTTTTTCTGAAATGCACTCTCTCTTTTCAACTATCCTCTCCTCCCCCAACTCTAAGAAGGATGCTGCTGACCCTCATGTTGGCAACATCAGGACTGGATCAGGACATTATCACTCTCCAATGAGGTTAAACCAGTATCGTGACACATGGGATTTGATTAACATAACTTGAAAGTTTATCCACTACAACTCTACCACAATACCCTCAAGTCTTGCCTCATATCTTTATGGTGAGGATGTGTGGAAAGAAGCCTTTAGCTTCATTTTTACGTTGGCGGAGACATAAAGATGAGATGCTTTAATTTTTTCAGCTGTATCTATTCCTCTGTTCGGTCCCTGTTTTCTGGAGCTTTGTCTGGAGTTGTAAATGCACATATCTGAAAATTATTGTTGAGTCTTATGGTGACCTTTAGATGTACGATGCACCTTTGCGAACATACTTGTCACATGTCTCCTGCGTAGTTATATCCTTAAATAACGTAAGTCATTTTCATAATGCTTCATTCTACATCAGTGATTTTCAACCTGAGGTCTGGACCCCTCCAAGGGGTCACAAGGCGATTAACTAGATAAAAAAAGTAGATTTCAGCTATAAAAATTTTATTAATTTGTTCATAATTTGATTGATTATTATTTCTTCTACTATTTGCCTTTTTCTTGTAACTTAATAATCATTTTAACTTTTGGGTCTCTAAATGATACTAAAATAAACCAGAAACTCACATAAAAAACACATTTTGGTAGACCTGATCAAAACCAGCAGACACATTATATAACTGGTGACGAGGCAGTAGCAAGTACAGATTGGATTGTTTTAAGGGATCATACTTCCATATTTTGGACTGTCAGAGCACAGAATTGATGCTGGTATACACTTATGGAATCTAAAATTACTACAAATTCAGTTTAATTTGTTTGTTTGTTTATTTCTTTTCTTTCTTTTTTTAACACTAATAATGGTCATCAGAAAAAGCTCTGGCCCTGATTGTGTTAGTGGTAGAATTCTAAAGTCCTGTGCCATCTAACTTTGCAACAAGACACACCACCTATTTCAGACCTCTCTGAATTTACAGAGGGTAAATGCCCTGGAAAAAGCTACTGTCATTCCCATTGCAAAAAAAGAGTTTTCCATAGAGCTAAACGACTTAAGACCAGTTGCTCTCACGTCCCAGCTGATGAAACGTTTTGAGAGAATCATCAAATCCATTATCATTCACAAAACAGAAGCCATATTGGAACCAACGCAATTCGCCTATAGGAGCAATAGGGGGACGGAGTATGCTATACTCACCTTAACCTCCTTTACAGCCATCTCAAACAAGGGGAACTCATGCTTGCCTCCTATTTGTCGACTTCTCCTCTGCTTTTAATAGCCTACCACCCCATATCATGGCAGTGAAGCTCATATCCCATTTCACCTTAGACCCCTCCTTTGTGGGAGGGATATTGGACTTCTTGACAAACAGACTCCAGAGAGTGAGAGTTAACGGAATTCTGTCCGATGAGTTGCTTTCCTCCACTGTCAGCTGCAGGAGTCTGTATGAGAACAGGTATGTAAAATACACTGACAATTCTGTTGTTCACTCTTCACACCAATGAGTCTGTACAAGGGAAGGTTTTAGATAGTTTTATTGACTGGTGTAAAGCTTCTTACATAAAGATCACCACAAGCAAAATGATGGACATGCTGATTGATTTTAGAAAAAACCCACCCACTCCATCTCAGACTGTCATAGCAGATGACACAGATGAGATTATTAGTTCCTACAAATACCTGGGCACAATCATTGACGAAAAACTGCAATTGGAGGATAACAGAAACGCCATCCACTCCAGTACACAACAAAGACTGTTTTTACTGAGGTAGTAAAACTCTTTTAATGTGGACAAAACAGTTATGACTCTGTTTTAGATCTTTTTTGAATCAATTTGAACTTTTGTCCTGATCTGCTGATTTGGGAATCTTAAGGTGAGGAGTAAGACTAAGCTATAGAGAGTGGTGAACACGTGCTCTAAGATCACAGGGGTGTCCCAGCTCAGTCTGTCTGCTCTGTACAACAGACACCTGGTCAGAAAGGCCACCTACATCCTGGCTGACCCATCTCAAACTTTGCACCAAGAGTTCCACCTTCTGCGTTCTGGGTGGAGGTATAGGGTTCCTAGCCCAGGAGCTCCAGTGCTCAAGGCTCCTTCATCCCTAAGGCAATGCTACCATTAACCAGGAACTATAGTCCACATTTTATTGTGGTTCATTGTACATTCTACTACTTGCACTTTTTTATGTATTGCACTTTGTAAACTTGATGTTTATTACTTGTTGTTTACTGTGTTTTTGTTCTTGCCATCTGGACAGTATGTTTCTTGTTACTTGTTGCTGATAGTGTTTTTGTTGTTTTCGTAGGCACAGAATGTTTTTTATGCTGCACTAGAATTGTCCTCCGGGGACAATAAAGATTTATTGAATTGAATTTAACAAACATAGCTCACATTAATAAAAAGCACAAATTGTATTCACTGTGCCTCTATTATCTCTGGGAGCTATGAAATAAAGTCATATTTTATGGGAGAAGTTAATATTAGTTTCATTTTTTGTCAGATTTACTGTTCTAAGAAATACTGAAGAATTATTTAATTTTACTTAACTTTTACTTACACAGCATTGCATCCACTTACATTTACAAAGATTTTTTGAAGTCTTTTAATAGTTTTTTAATTTAAATCTATATAATACATCATGTTTATATTCACAATGTTTAGTTCATTTCATCCATTGACTCTTGGAGTTGTCACCCCCCAGACTGAGAACCGCTGCTGCTGGTCAACCTGCCACCCCAAACCTCCACCTCAGCCTTCAGCTCCATCACTGATCTATCTTCTTCCAGATAAGCGAGGGAGCACATCAGTCCATTTGACGCAGAAAATCCCAGATGTGTCACTGCTGTTTATCTTGGAATTGAGGTGCAAGTAAAATTCCTTCCCTTTGTCTGTCTGATCCTCCTCCTTGTTTTATTCATCTTGTTTTCTTCCCCTCTCTCTCTTGATGGCTAGATTATTGACGCCCTTCAACATTGACCAGCTGATGACTCCCTGCTGATGAATTATGAGTATTGCATCGAATTTACAGCCCCATCTCGGCTCTCTGTCACCATTAAACTTCTTGGATGCAACGGGCTGCCACAAGACAGAGATGGAGGAATATATTTATTCAATCATTTGCTCATGACTTCTAGCTGATGTGGCCATCATGGTGAGACTTTTAGAGGCTGATAAATCAGCTATCATGGTGGAGGCAGGATTAAAGCCTAATTGGCTCCAGCCTCAACTTCTTCTGTTAAATGAAGCACATGATGGCAAAGAGAGCAACAAAAACTAGCTGCGATCTACACTGTTGTCATCATAAGCATCAGTCAGGGCCACGAGGATGAGGCTTTCTCTTATGCGATGCCTGCTCTGATGATATTGACTGATCAGAGGAATTGATCATGATTAGCAATGCTTAGTGATAATGAAGAATTGTACTTTTAAAAATGTAGATTTGTATATGGAGAGAGGAGAGGAGAGAGACTGTCCTGCCAAGAAAAACAACAGCATCAGTCATTTCAACAAATACCAAAAACGGTGATAAAGAGCTCTAGCAGATTCCTTGTCTGTTGGTATAAGACAGAACATAGACCCACAGAAGCAAACAAAAGTGAATTAAACCTTTACAGAAGACCGTTTTTTTGCCTCCAGTTTCCTACTGACGGTCAATGTTGTTTTTTGTAACCATTACCATGATCTTTCCCTAACATTAATTATTTTACAAAGGTCATTTAATGAAGATCCCCTAATTTTAACCCAAACCACAATTTCTCTAACCTTTACCACATAGTTATTATAACCAAAACCACAATCCTTTCTTAACCCTAACCAAGTCATTAATGTGCCCTAAATCTAACAACACCTTGACCATATCAGTGTTAGATCAGAAAATGCTTTTATTTGTGCAACAGTGATTTGTAACAGATCTGGAAGGCAAAGAGAAGTAATAATGTCCAGGTGATAGGAGTATCAGATCCAGAAACACTTCCATCTGTCATTCTGGAGCACAACTACAAACAGACATATTTGACCATTTCATTTGGATGACTTGTTGAGGGGAGAGGAAAAAATATTTTTAAAACATAACTGTAATCTGTAAAACTTGGTGTTACAGCAGCAACACAGATAGCTGCTGCTGTAACACCTGGTGATCATGACAAGGTGTCGATTTCTGTATGTTTTTAAAAAAAAGTCAATCAGTTTTAGATGTCTAACTATGCATGCTCCTATTTGATTTGTGCTGCATAATTAACTGCTCACTAAGCCCTGCTTCTTAGTTACTGTTGCCACACTTCTCATGCTCTCTGTTCTCATTTGGCACCTACGTAGATTCTATTAGCTGTAGCTAACTAGGTTAAGCTAACGCTACTACAACTCTGTGAAATTGATAAAAACTCCACCTGACCATTTCATGTCTCCGGAATCCTTCATATCAATAGGATGTCTACTTACATGATATAATACTAAACTATGAGGCTAAAGATGCCCCATGTACAAAGCAAACATCCTAACCAGTTGATCCATGTAGAAGACGTGAATATTGAGGAGCAGCATTGTTCATGTAGCTTAGCCTTTATAGTACAGAATTACGAATAAACATCAAATCAAAAAGTATTTTGTTCTAACATAAGCCTTGGATGGTTTGGATGCTTGCTATAGAAAAACATACTTGGATAACCAAAGCAGTGTTTACATGTTTTAATGCTCTTACTTTAAACTATGTTTCACTTTTACAAGAGAGGGATTTGAGGATGAGGAATAACCGAATAAAATATAAATGGCATACCATATTATATGAAAAATAATATACGTTAAAATTTATTATAAAAAAGGCCTAAAGAAGTAGAAAAATCAAGTCAAAAAATCAAAAAGTCATATGAACATAAAATTGATAAAAACTCTTCAAAAAGCAGTCAAAGTGAAAAGTATTAAAGGAAATCACAAAACAATAGATAACTCGAGATGTAGGCTGAATATCTATGAGTTAAGGTAGATTTTAAAAACATATTTTGCCGTCATGGCACCTTTACTTTACTTTACATTTAAGGTTTGGCTCTTTAATTAAAGCAGGCATCAGAATATAGGAAACCTTACCAGTTTTAGACTTAAACTCTTTAAAGTATTAAGTCTGCTAGTTAGTCGAGCATGCTAACATAAAAAAGTAACCCTCCAAACCCTTTAAATTCAGAGTATCACTCTTATTAAGTCAATTTTCCTGTGTCTATATGTGAAAAAGTCTAGTCAAATTTCAAGGCTTAAAGGTGCAGTGTGTAGGATTTAGTGGCATCTAGCGGTGAGGTTACAGATTGCAACCAACTTAATACCCCTCCCCCTGACCTTCCAAGTGTGTAGGAGAACCTATGGTGACCGCAAAACTCGTGAAAAATGCAAAAGACCCTCTCTAGAGCCATTGTTTGTTTTGTTCTGTTATGAGCTACTTTAGAAACATGGTGGTGCAACATGGCGGGCTCTGTGGAAGAGGACCCGCTCCCTACATTGATATGAGGGGCTCATTCTAAGGAAATGAAAACATAACGATTCTTATTTTCAGATGATTATACACTAATTAAAACATACTTATGAATATTATATTTCATTTCTGCCAATAGATCCCCCTAAATCTTACACACTGGTCATTTAAATCTTTACATATTTGCTGTAAAACATAAAATACTGTAAAAAAAAAAATCAATCACCAGTTAGCTTTCATGCTGGTAGTTTTATAAATATTATGTACCAAAAAAAATATGACTAAATTTACTGATCACAAAAGATTAAAAAGTGAATTTATTTTGCTAAGAATGTTGGTTTCTATAACAGTATACTATAAATAATGTACAGAGTAGCTACAGTGTCTCTGTGGTGAACAAATGCGTGTGAATCATCATCAGATATGACGATGGTAGTGGCGGGAGGATGACCATTAACCTTAATAGACAGCAGCTCAATTAGATGAGAAAAAATGGCAGCAGTCTGCGGCAGAGAGGAAGGGGCAGTCACAGTAACCTTTTTGGCATCTTGGTGGGTAGGAAAATGACATGGTCTGACGGTTTCTGAATGAATCACATCTGTGACATTTGGTCCATAGAAAGATTTTCACACATCGAGGTCTGGTGGCTAGCAACACCCCCGCATCAGCAACTCAACAACAACCTCACGGCGTGGAGATGGAAAGTTGGAAGAGTTGGACACTTTCTTGAACACTTAGATATATTGAGCGCATATGTACTTTGCCTGTCTGACGCTTGATTTGGTTTAGAAATGTGTGTCATGCAATGTATGGATGTTGTGAGCTCAGTTATTTAAGGGAAAACTTCAACTAATTTGTCTTCCATTTTGACATACATGCTTCCACAAATCACTAACACAAGTTAGTGTTGTCTCAGTTTAGACGCCACGCATGCTAATACCCCGCTTCTTCCAAAACCCCACTTAAATCAGTGTGATGCTCCTTCAAGATGACATGGAATTTAACAAAAAGACCCCCCCACCCCTGCATCAACATCTTTGTTTATCCTCAAACCTACTTCTTATTGAGGCTTGCGTGTAAAAGTCGATGAATTCTTCTAACCAGGTCTTGATTGGATCAGGCCTCTCAGCGTCTGGCAGGGAGAAGATAAGACCTGTTATCTCTGTCCGACAAACCTGCAACCTCCCTCTGTCCTCTCCATGACTGGACCAGATGAAGAGAGTGAAAGAGAGAAAACACAACAATACATTGGTAGAGATATAAGTAATAATAGTGGTAATGATGTTACAAAGTGCATGAAAGAAGTACAAAAAACTGCAAAAATAAGATCAAGAAATTAAAAGAATTTAAAATTCTACCACCCAGGTGCCCTGTGTAATATATGTATATAACACCCATATCAAGAATCACAGCCATGTAACAACATATTGTACATTACAAGACTAATATAATACTAAAAAGAGATCTACTGCATTCCAGTATAAGGCCACTAGTTTCCAGAGAAAGAGGACAGGAAAGAATTGAAATTTGTAAAAAGAGAAAAAAAAAGGGAATTTTGATTCAATTCAATTTTTATGAGATGGGATTCACTTTGAAGGATAATCCACCCCTCTGTAGGAGGACTGAAATTTCATATGTTAAATGAACTAAGACTGGTTGCCACATTTTTAAGGAATATATCTCATTCCCTTTTAAAGGAAAGCAGAGAGGCCTTTCCATTGATAAAACCTTGTATAATTCTCTGTATCACTGTGTTACTGTTGGAGGTTTGTCTTTAATCCACTCGAACAAGACACATCATTAGTTTTATTAGGAGAATATACTGTGAGGGGTTAAGATCAAAATTGTCCGTTTTTTTTTTTTTTTTTTTTTTACAAAATATTTAAAAACGAGCAATCACAGGACATTGCCATATTAAGTGAAAATAAGTTCCCACCTCTGTCTCACGAATTTTTGCACATGCGAAATTTGTTGAGTAACTGAGGTGTGTGCTGTGACCAAGTATGAAGTATTTGGTACTGACTCTCATTTAACCTTGCCTCGCCAGGTAAGACGGTAATAGACGGTGACAGACAGATGGTTCATCCAATCACCTGCCAAGTATTTTTTGAAAGTGCCTGCCCTTGTCCAAACAGTTTCCAAGGACAACTTCTCAGATGGTTCTGTGTAACAAACCATCTGGCGTGTCAGGTTACATTTAACTGATTACATGAAAAGATTTTAGCTGACAATGTGAATACATTAGACCACTCTTCCTGGCTTGGTTGGATTCCAAGGTCCTTCTTGCATGTACTGGTAATTTTATTAATGCTGTATTGATCCAGGGACTACAGCTTCTGATAAAAAAGGGAAATAAAGTTTAAAGTAAGAAAAAAGTTGTCAAGAGGGCTCCTAACATGCTTATAATTAGAAAACTTGCAGGTTGAGAATATAAAATGTCTAATCTGCAAATATGCAAAAAAGTATGTGGATGATATTCCATATTTAACCTGAAGCTGATGAAAAGACATAAAATTTCAATGGTCAGCCAATTCAGAAATATCATACCATGTTTTTAATGTGCTGATAACAATTACATTTTTCTTTATCTGTAGGGAATTAGACATTACCTATAACTTAGTAAGGAGTGTGGGTGACAGCACCAGGAGTCAATGTGGGTTTTTTTTTGGGCTTCTAAGAAATTATGTATCCAATTATAAATTGTTCGAGCATGGCAAGCCCAATTATAATAGAGAAGACTTGGTCTCTGTCTTGGTCACTTGGCCTCTGTCTATAGGAAGTTGCAGTGTTTTTCATTTTCACGCTTGCTTTCCTTCCATGCCACAAGTATCTAGGAAAAGACTTTTCAGTATTATAAACTGTTTTTTTTTGTAATACTGAGAGGGGGCATTTGCATTGGATAGAGAAGCCTTGGTAGTGTGTTCATCTTTATCAAGTTTGGTCTGCCCATCTAAGACAGGGGTAAATCTAGCCAGTGATTCAGGTCTGTTTTAATTCTGTGCTCTGTGTTTTAAGTAATATGTTTTTACCATTCCTCCAGCATTTGTTTTGTGTTGTCCTTTCACAAAGTGCAGCTGCTGTGGGGACATCCTCACTAGTATGCAGTGAATGAAGATTAGATGAAATTTAATGAGGGAAATGGGCTGGGTGCAGCAACAAATAGAATAGAGAATTGGAGGTGGCATACTGAATTGACAATGGCTAATTTTAACCTTGAAATAATCAAGAACTTAGTTACTTGACCAAACCAAGAAATCTAGCAAACCCTGATACCTTCAGCGATCTATACAGCAAGAAGAAAGGAGGAAAGCGGGATAACCTACATAATTAGCAGAAACCATACTCATGTAGCAGTAAGCATAGATGGCGCCATGTTTCTCTTGCTGGGGTTAGTTGGGAACTTAAGTATTTATGGATGGTACCGTGGACTTTCTACTGAATACATGAATAAATGAGGCTAGATGCAGACATACGGCATTTGAAAGTTAATTTAAAGTATCATATGCCTTCTA
Organism: Thunnus thynnus; assembly: GCF_963924715.1. Classification (NCBI taxonomy): domain Eukaryota; kingdom Metazoa; phylum Chordata; class Actinopteri; order Scombriformes; family Scombridae; genus Thunnus; species Thunnus thynnus. Next base: position 32,408,157 of record NC_089517.1, on the reverse strand, counting down.
CAAAGACTATTGATGATTCAAAAGTACTACACATTAACAATGTTTTTTTTAGGTGAAAAAGCTCTCTGATAGAACTGTTAGATAGCGTAGGATCCAAGTTGAAAGAGGCAGATGCAGACAACTTGTCAACTTTGGAAAACTTTCTCATTTGCACTAGTTTGTGGTTCCTCTAACAACACTTCCTCATAATGAAACGACCACATAGGTCAATTGTACCTGCACCCCAGAATGACTCATAGGAGCATTTCCAGAACGACTCATAGGAGCGTTCTCTAATATGCTACCTCTATTGGCAGTAATCGTAAAAAGTAATTATGTTTTATGGTGTGACAATGCTGTGGTTTAAGTCTGGTTAGGTTTGGGCACAAAAAAAACTTGGTTAGGGTTAGGGAAAGATCATGGTTGGGGTTAAAATGATCACTTGAAACGTGGTGTGGGTTTGAGTTTCTTCTTTAAAGTTACACCACTTTCATTGTCAAGGCAACATGACAAACATCACGACAATCAAAGTTATGTTTCAAAAAAAAAACTGTCCAGACTCACAGTTGGAAATATGACTCTTGTGATTGGATATGGGAGGCAAACAGCAGTCTCCTGCAGCTAAATTCACTTTTTGCCATCTATATATCTAGCCATCCACCCAACCTGCCTCATAAAATGAAAATTTGTCACCTTATATTGACATCATCTGAACTGCGTCACTTCCTTGGATCATAATTACTATGGCCACTAGATGATAACTATAGGTAATTTTTGCTGGCTGAGTTTTTGTCACCTTGCAAGGCAGCTGGATTTGCAAGATCATGAGATCACGTGAGAATCCATCTTGTCAGGCTTCAAGTTATGCTCTTGTGGTTGAACCACTACTGGTTCGGACCAATCAGCGTCCTAGCACCACTAGCAGCTATGGGTGTGGTTTAGGTGTGATAGGCCGATGGTTCTTCCAATCTCCTGCCAAGTATTTTTTTAAAGTGCCTGCCCTTCTCCAAACAGTTTCCAAGGACGACTTGGATGGTTTGTTAGACAGAACCATCTGAGACGTCAGGTTAGAATTTTCGACGTATACTGTAATTTTTCTTGTGAGGACAGGCTGCATCTAAACAAGGTCATTTGATGAAACATTTTTATCACACTGCCACTAGCATATCGAAGAAGCAAACTGTATATCAGTTTACCTTAGTAAATACACCACATGTGACATGGTGTCACCCAGGTGATACCAGTGCATTGAAGGTTGGTAATGTGATTTGGGGCACTACAGGACTAGAGAATGTGAGAAACAACAACTGAATAACAGAAAGCAGACAGGATTTTATATGTCAAAAATCTGGCAATCTCTTCATAGGGCTAAGGGGAGTCTGTTGTAATGGTGTGGCTATAGCCAAGTCTACCCCCATCTTAGCACCTATGTCAGTAAGTAATTGTAACTTCAGAAGCAACTGAAAATATCTGTAAAGTCTAGATGTCTATGAAGTATGTATGGAATAAAATATTATAAAACTACTCCCTCTCATTCATTGAAAAATGCGTAGTCAGAACTAAATATTTGCAAATATTTTTTAGTTTAAAAGTTTAACAGCTGGACACAAGATGTCTCCTTCTTAACTGGAAAGTCCATTCTCAGTGTATGTGCTCTGGAGGCTTCAAGTTTCCACATTACACAAGTTGCATATTGAATCATGATTGGCTCTAAACTAGTTGTGATGTCACAAATCATTTTCCACTTTCAGTAGATGAATGTGAAAACAGCCTTGTAGTGTCAAACTCTGCACAGTGAAGCTCAAAAATCCAACCAAAGTAATAATAAGCAAAACGCATTTTTTAGGGGAGGGGAACTTTAATGGTTGCCCTCTCTAGCAAAGCTGTCATTACAGTGGTGGTATAGTTGTGATGAAACAAGTGTGTGATTGGAGTGAAACCCTCTCGTTGCTGCTTGCGGCTTCAATTTTGCTGATTAAGCTGCTTCCTTCTGCTGAGCGCAAAAGGTTTGAACCCGCCAATTGCTGCTTGTGGCTATATTTAGTACTTGTTCTTGTCCATTCTGTGCCAGAAAAGTGAAGTCAATAGCTAGCTTGGTTAGGTCTATCAGCCATCAGGTGGCCCATAGGAACATGTACAGCAGCAACCTACTCAAGACTGCATACAGGTGCTCTAAGTGCTGCTCTACAGAGAAGAAGAAGACAATTACATCATCAAGATACAGAAGCAAAGTCTGGAAATGCTGGGCCCCGAATATTTGTTCCATTAACCTCTGAAATGTACTAGGGGCATTGCAAAGGCCAGAAGGCATTCTTTTAAACTCAAAGAGGCCAAAGGGGGCACAGAAGGCTGTTTTCATTTTGTCCTTTTCTGCTACAGGTACCTGGTTGTAGCCACTAGCTAAGTCCATTATGGAGAACCACCTGGCTCCAGAGAGTGTATCCAGTGACTCTTCAATGTGGGTCAGAGGAAAGGCATTGCACATGGTCTTTCCATTGAGTTGATGGTAGTCTATACAAAGGCAGAGGATACCGTCCTTCTTCTTGAATAGGACTATGGGAGAGGCAGCTGATTAATGTGAGACTTAACAGCATCCTAATCAGAAGGTGGGATTCACCTGTAGCACTGGTGTACAAGGACATCATCTAATAGGGGAACTTCATGTTCAATTAGGTTGGTGCACCACAAATCCCCATCATGTGCTGAAAAAACTGACTTGTGTTTGATCAACAAAGACTTGACTCTGCTTTGTTGGACAAACCAACAGACTGAATCAGTTTCTGAACTTGGCTAACCTGGTTACCTCTGTCCCAAGACTGCCTACTTCTGTAACCCTATGGGATAAACTCATGACCTAATCCTGACTGAGAAGCCCAAGGATACAGCAAGAAGGGAGTGTGACACTGGTTGTCCCTACATTAACTATAGGGACATATACAGTGCCTCGGCAGACCTGAACCAGGGCTGGGGAAACCAGTAAAGAATCTGTGCGAGTTAAAGGTTCAAAGAGGGTGTAACTGGTGTGGCCCACCAATTGCTGGGTACAGGTAGCAGCTACAACTTTAACCTCTGGGATGCAAATAGGATGTCTACCCCTTACTTAACTACACTGGTTCTGGGGATCGTGCTCTGAATTTGTACACGCTGGCAATATTGCAGGGCTTGCTTCTACACATCAAGGGCTTGTTGGATCTGGGGGATCTCAAACAGAGTAGGTCCAAACTCTAGAGACAACTCCCTATGACATTCATACCGAGTACACCTGGGGCTTTGGGAACAAGGAGGGAACTGGGAGAATCTTTGACTATCAGAATCCCCTTTTGTGAACAACCATCCCCAAAATGTCCACATCAAGCTCAGCATAGTCTTAGTAAGGTAAGTCTAGCCCGTTGGCTGCAGTTAGCTGCAGCCACTGGCAGGGTTGGAATTTCTCCCTAAAGTTCTGATTGAAAAAGGCCTCTGTAATGGTAGAAACCACTGACCTTGTATCAATGAGGCATGGTACTGCTACACTCCCCATTCTAACAGTTACCTCAGGACAGGGCCGAACTAACTGAGAAACCACATCTTGATTTAACTGACCTGTAGTGTCTGAACTATGAGGCTCCCCTTCTGTGGTGTTGCACTGCCTGTAGGAGTGGGCTTTGGTACTGAATATTGGCGGTGGGGTAGCCTCCCTCTTTGCAGGAGACTGGGCCTGAGAAGAAACTCTATTGTTGACACACTGGTTAGCAAAATGGTCTGACTGATGACAGTGATGGCACAGTGGTTGATGAGTAGAATTAGTAGAAATCTCGTAGGAGGATTCTGAGGCCCCTTAATGCAGTCTGCAAGCTGACTATTCTGTTTTTTTTTTTTTGCCCATCATTTCCTTTAACTGTGCTAACTCACTGTCCTTTTGGGTTACAGAGAGTTTTCAGGAATGTGGTAATGCTGCATAGCAAAGAGAGATTCTAGACAAATTGATCTCTGAGTAAAGTAGCAGAATTGGGTACACCACTGGGGGTGTTCTTAACTATTTTCTCCATAAGACCAAATAATGCATGGGAATACTCTTGTAGTGACTCTCATTCAAATTGCCTCCTAGACAAGAAATCTTCCTGCAAAGCAACATAGGATTGATGACATGCATAAAGTTCTTGGAAGATATTCAGGATGCATTCAGGATTCTCCCTACCAGCTCTGGGGCTGTACCTAATTTCATTCTTTGCTTCTCCATCCAAGTGATCATAAATAAATTATGCTTGGTCAATAGGGGTGAGATGTCTTGCTGGGATACTGGCACGAACTTCACCAATCCATTCACTGATACCAACCCTGAAAAAAGGGACACCTTCTTCAGGTTCATGTCTTACAGGTTTAGGCAGCCTTAGAGAGCCAGACAAAGAGTCGCTCTCTTTAGAGGTGCCAGGGACCTGGTTGGCTGCTCCTGGAGTTGCTGATTTTCTGCCCTTAGCTGTGTCACTGGGTCCCACAGTTCTTGGAACTCTGAGTTCATATCTGCAATGGAAGGCTGGACACAGATGAGTCAAGCCAGAATGTGATGAGTGAGCAATGGCAGAGGACCCAGCCATGTAGCAAACTCCTTCCTCAGCCAACTGCTGTTTTGCCTTCACAAACTACTAAAATAACAGTTGTAAAAAAAATTAACCATCTGTTAGAACCTCCCACCATATGTATATATATATAATATGAATAGAACTTCGAAACTGTCTCTACTTTTCAACCCTCAATCCTGCCAACTACGTCACATCATACAGCATGAAGGAGACGGCAGAGACAAGTTTTCAGAGTTTCAGAACAATTATGTTTATTAAATAAAATTAAAGGAACTAAACACTAACATTACTAAAAAAATACGCAAGTGGTCAAAAATATTCTCAGCGGTTAAAAAGTAATGGTTAACCATTGACGTCCCTATTTTAGGTATATCCAGCCATTAAATGCTAGGCAAGTGGACATTTGGTAAGTCAATTTGGTAAAGTAAGAGAAATGCCACTTGGCTTAAAAGAGGAGATGGACTGTAGACATAATTTTGCAAGCAATTTAAACAGCAAGACATACTGTCTGTGTATAAACTTTGGCTGCACTTGCTCAAATGTAAATCACAGTCGTGCTTTGAATTATATTGTTTTCTTCTTCTGGTTGTTCTGAAGAAGGCTAAAATTAGCATCTGTTGTGGTTCTGTCTAATTTACTGTTTAGCTATCAGCCATTTCCCACAGGAAAAGTCTTAACGAGTATTTAATTAATGACATTGATTCATTCGGTGGAGGAAAATCTGCTTCATGGATTAGACACTGAGATGAGACACAGTGATGTCTCTCATTGTTTCTCAACCTCAGTTACTAAAGCAGATTGTGTTTTACATTTCTTTAAATCTCCTTCCTTTGTGATACCTTTGTAGAAAGACAACATTTCTTGTCTCATGGTGTTGTTTGGTTTAATTAGTGATCAACTAACTGCAGTCAGCTCCACAAAACAACCTAATTGCTCATTTAGCATTTTGTGTCTCTTTTCAGATTGCCAAAACACCATAATGTGTAATCAGGGGTGGGCACCCAATGAGGCAAGACAAATAAGTCATCGTTGTAGACCATTGTTACTGTGAGGGTGACTGAGGTTTATTTCCTCTATTTAGTTTGGTCTCTGGAGATGGAGGAGAACGTAACTTTGACTGAAAGAGATATGCATCTGATGACCCCGTCTCTGCTCTCATTATGATGTATTATCTGGACTCTTAATTTGATTTGTGTGTGAGTTGATTCCGTATTATTTGATCTGAGCTGAGATGGGCTGACTTGAGTTGAGTCAAGTTGTTTAATTCCTTTTAGCTCATTTCTGACAACTAAGCTACCGCCACTGTCCATCAGTGTTAATTATAACACCATTCAACATTTTCTTTAAAAGACCAACAGGGGAAAATTTATCATTCACTTCACTGCGATTACTTCAGAAAGTAATTAAGCAGGTAATGACAAGGCCCTAAAAAACATAGTCTTTGCAGTAAAGTCATGTCCTTAAACTAACAATTCACATGGCTGCGCTGCATGAACAACTTCATTTCCTTTCAGAACGTTTAGATGTAGCTCTAATTCAAGAGCTCTAAGGTTCTCAACCCTAGGAGTGATGAATAGTAAGAAAATCAAGAGTCAGGGAACACAGCATCCAGACAGTAGGTGGTGAAAATATTCCTGTAACCCCAGAGTTGTGATGATACAAAAAAGAAGTTGAACCCTAAATTTGTACTTTTCATATTTTGACTTTCAACAGTTTCAATGCTTCTGACATTTTGCTAATGTTTGTAAAGTTCTTGAAATGTGACATATTATGGCATGCTTTGTGAATTTACCGGACTTGACTTAGAGTAAATGCAGCCAGTAAACTAAACTGTGACGTCTTCATTATGCGACAATCTCTTGGATTACTTGACTGAGCTGCTGTCTCTCGTCTGATGGCTATCTATTAATGAAGCACTGGCTAGAAGACACAAACACAATAATGGCCTATTGACCTCTAGAGGCCTGTCTTTACTGTCTGTGTGCCTGGCTGTCTGACTAACAGTTTGTTGGTTTGGTGGCAGTAATTTACTACACTTCACAAGAGGTTTTACCTGCAGCGTGACCCTTCATACATGTGATCCTAGAAGATGTGAACCTATCTCATTGTTCATAAGCTCCTCTCAATATATACAAATAACTTGTCACTTGGCTGGTCTATTAGATAAGCAGAGCTTGTGTGTGCACTATTGCTGAGTATTTATGTGTACATAGACTCGAGGCAGACCCTCCTGCAGTTTTTAGATCCCATCTCACAAAACCACTGTTGACTTAAGGAAACCAAACATGATGCACTCAACCTGAGGCAGGAAATACTCCAGAAATAGTAAACTAACCCACTAGGTTGAGATGAATCCTCATGAGGATTGACCACTTGACAAAACCTATTTTAAGTTGCTTCAGCTGCCCTAAAAATGACCGTGTCCCCCTCTGAATAATTCACTTTTCTTTCTTTCTGATTTATTGTGCAAAAACACAAGAGAGACTGTAGAATTAGAAGAGATAGGGAAAAGTAGTTTTGAAATTACATATAACTTTCATGTACGATACAACCCCCACACACAGAATCACTACGTCTATCAATACAATATATTTAGATACATCATATTATATTTAAGCATACGTATATCATTTCACTTAATGTTTTTTTAAAGACCTCTGACATTCAAATTGTTATAGTTGAGAGTGACATTATGCTCAGATCCCATTATCAAAAGGGTGGCTAGTAGACTTGTAACATGACATTTAGTTCATTGTACTATTAAGTATGAATTTATGCCTTCATTGGTATCATTCCTTTCTACCTTTAAAGGCTATGTGATCCAGTATTTACAGGAAGTTGAAAATCCTGACAAGACAAGGCATGCGCATGGTCAAAGTAAAGTAACCGTAATCAGAGCAGAGACAGGACATATCCTCTTGATAAAGAAGGCTGGACAAACTGTCATGGTTTCTTTGTTTCCCGTGCTGATTTTTGTTTATGAGCAGAATGACAGTAATACAGTCCTGCCACTGCCTGAGGAGAGGTTGGAGGACATCTGACTGTCACTCCCACAACACGGTGGAGGAGTGACAGCCACATGTCTTCCAACCTCTTTCTCAAAACAATACTTCACATTAAATACAACATTTTCTATGTTTTTATATGGAGGTAACACTATGTTAACATAGGGAGTAATAACTACTTGTATAATTACCAGGAAAATGAAATGAAAAAGTGAATGAAATGAAAAATAGGACTTAGTGGCCTTGTTTGCCAATTTTTACCTATTAATGTTTGCCTTTTATTTTTAGAGCATGTGATTTCAGAATTGAAAACAGACAGTTTTAAAGAATGAGGAAGAAATATTAAAATAACACTGGTATCACGGTAGACTGTGTATATAATAATAATAAGGTTAATGCAGATAATATATATTGTAATGATTTCTATAGGGAATCTGACAAAAAAGTATAAATGCAGCAAAAGTTACTGAAACAAATACATTAATGTAGAACTCATACGTAACATTAAAGTCCCCCTTCACTAAAAAGTTTGTTTTGCTTATTATTATCTCATTATTATATTATGTCTTTTATGTCTCTAAGTTATGTATTTTATTCATATTTTGCATTTTTCCTTAATTGAATTTATTCATGTTGCTCTCATCATGTAACTCACCCTGCAAATGTGACAAATAACACCATTTTGGAGCAAAACATAACCCCCACCATTTAAAGATTAACAATAGATAGATATCTTCCTTCATGCCTCTTTTGTCCTCCGTCTTCCCTTTCATCCGTTCATCTCTCATTTCTTACCCCCCTACTTTCATCCATCTCCTTCTCTTTCCGTTGTTTTGTCCCCTTCTACTTTCATTCTTCTCCTGTGCCTCCCTCTTTTCCTCAAGTACTTTGCCTCCCCCGACTCCTTCTGTCCCCCTCTTCTCTCATCTTATCCTCCTTCTCTCCCACCATTCCTCCCTATCCTTGCTCTCCTCTTTCTCCTACCTCCTTCTCTCTGATTCCCCCCTCCCTGTCATTCCCTCTGTGTGATGAAAGAAGGAGTTTTGAAAGAGAGAGAGAGATAGAGAGAGAGAGAGAGAGAGAGAGAGGGAGGGAGAGAGGGAGAGAGGGAGAGAATCAGAGGAGGAGGTTGAAGGGGAGGGGTGGTTCTCTATAAGAGTGGCTGCCTTCATCCTCCACGTAGCCAGAAAACCACGCTGAGACTGAGGGAAGGAAACGTACACTGACAACCTCAACCTGCACCTGAGGGACCACTAGGCACCCACAATCTCACCTAAACACAGGTAAGATCCTGAGGAGGAGGAGGAGGAGGAGGAGGAGAAGAAATGGCTTGACCTCTGACCTTTGATACAGAATTTTTTGTTTGGTTTTAGAACTAATAACTGAAGGTAATAATTTTGTGGCATTTGATAAACACATTGACAGACAGGAAAGAAGAACAATACTGTATATGTTGTACATAAAAGACATTTTTATGTCATTTTACCTCCTTACTAGTTGCTTCTAATGTTGGTGATGTAGCAATGTCTTTAATGTAGCTACAACATATACATCATTGTTCTTCTTTCCTGTCTGTCAGTGTGTTTATCAAATGTCACAAAATTATTACAATTTTGTGACATTCAGTTATTACTTCAGTCAGGTTTAGAGAGTCCAATAAATGAATATAATTCAGAATGTAAATTCGCTTTCAATTAAATCTAAATTTGGCAGAATCAATTTGACAGAAAACCACTGTTAACACTGTCATTTTCAATTTATCTGTCTATGGAGAGGAAAACTACAGACATGTTGGCAAGTGTTTTTCATCCCTATTAAGAGTAACGCTTTTTTCTCCCCAATCAGTCTTTGTCTCCATCACTTCTCTTCACTTCCATCATCCACAACTGCTGTAGGGTCTATTTTCCCTGTGCTGTGGCCTTCTGACCCTTCAGCTCCTTATGGCTGAGTGCTTGTAATGACGCTGATCAAAGAATTTAAGCTTAATTTATTGTTGACCTCAGTGATAGACAGGTAGATAAATGGTTGAGATAATGTCTGAGGTCACTCTAGTTATCAGACCGCTGATTCTGTGTTTCATGGAATCCATACATCACTTCTAAAGGAGCAACGACAGACTATTATGTCCTATGACTACTTACTCAAGGTTAAATACTACGTGTTTAAAAGCATTAGGCAGCACACACACCAGGGAGAATGAGGTAAGGCAGCTTCATCTGAGGACTACATGGGCAGTTTGTTTAGTCAGTCTGTTGGTATTTACTAAAGAGGTCATAAATTGTTCGCCCTGATTAGTCATTAATCCTTAAGGCCTGATTTACCGCTGCGCTCTAGTGGATTCCATGAATGAAAGGAGCCTTTGCAGAAAGCTGTTCCCTATTTGTGTTTGTATTGTAGCGCGTGACACAGAGTAATGACAGGTAATTTAAGTGAGGGCGCGTTGGTCAATCAGGGTCGTTTTTCCCAATCTCACTTCATCAGACGATTATTCTTAGTTGGGTTTTTTTTTTTTTGCCTGAAGGTAACTGAGTCAATATTTTGATTACTTTTTTTTGAATGGCAAGCCCACTGACAAATTATTCATTATGAAAAATAACTATATTTTTGAAGGTTGATCTATGACAAAGAGTATGAAATATTATTTATTACCTGTAAGTGTTTCAGATTGATTTTCTTTATGTTCCGCTGGGAAATGAAACCTGGCCCTACTGCAGACTCTTATGCACATATACTATAATAATTCAACTAATATTATTTTACTTATACCTTTAACCTCATCATTAAGGGGTACATGATTTCCAACAGCAAAAGTTTCTGTTGATAATAAAAAACTTTAAGATGAAGTCTTACATTTTTTTTTTTTTTTTTTACTTTGAATGATTAACATAGTGTTTTTATTTAGCCTGGGGCTTGCCTTTCATTTGTCCTTGAAAGAAACTCCATAAACAGCGCAGGCACTGTTCAAAATGGATTATTTGAAGGAAGCTATTACAAAAAGGCTCTTTCAACAACTTTTGATGATAACTGACTTGTAAGTGCATGTATGTGGTTAATTAAATGAGTAACAGAAGCTTCAGGCTTCTTTAGAAAGACGCTGGTGTAGATCTACAGAGAGTGCTTGGGCTGAAACAATGTGAGTTTTAAGTGATTGAGAGAAATTAGAAACAGCTTCCTCATACCTAAGGCCAAATAGTCAAAGCATTCCTATTCCTATGCCTCTTAGATTTGGGTTAGCTGTGAAATGTATTTGTGATTGGCTTTGAATTATGTTGTAGCATTTCTGTGTTGGTTGGATGGAAAAAAAGAAATAATGTCTTCATATAGTGTAGTCTGACTTTTAGCAGAAATTAAAGCTCTGATATGTGGCTGATTTCAATTAGAGAAGTGGTTGAAAAGATACAAATGTTTTAGATCTTAGCTAGGTTTTTAAACCACCCTGAAAAACATCCACTGTTGGTGATGGATGTTCTGCGTCATTGTCTTGTGAGGATATTTGATCGTGTTCCAGTGGATAGCTGGCCAAAGGAAGTGATGATGACATATGGGAGAGAGAGATGAAATTCTGACATGTACTATAATAGAATTTCAAACAGAAATTACTTCAAATATCTACACAACTTTGGTACAGGTCCCAGAGAAAATAAAGGGCAAGGTCTCCTGTCTGTCTTACAATCAGACTCAAAGAAGACCATCAGCAGTCTTGACAAAACATCAGAGTGAAAAGACGTTGTGTTTTGAGGAAAGGGTACCACTCCTGCTCCTGTCTCTATTACTATAATTCTGTCCACCTGCATGCAAAACACCTGAACACAATGGCAAATCAAAATAATTTCTTGATGATGTAGCTCCACCAAAAAGGAAGTAAGGTGTTTTACATGTCATCCAACAGTGACTGCAGTTTGTTTGGGAAACATAAAAATAAACAGAGTAGTAAGCAAGAAAAAATAAATTCCACTCGCAAAAAGCAAACTGCTTCACCAGACAAGATTTATTCAGCTTAACCAAAACATTAGGAACACTTCATTGAGTTGTAGCCCTATTTCCACAGTCCATGCCTTACTAGTCTCATGGCTTACCAATCCTTTTTGAATCCATCTCCTCTCCTCTTTGGTATTTATATAATTTTCCTCCACAACACAGCACACCTCATTAGCTTTATGGATAAACTTTCCTGACCCCAGGAAACTATTATCATTCAAAGGCTAGAGAATTAGGAGTGTTGGATCAAAGGTCACACTGCATAGTGCTGGTGTGTACAGCTCTGGTGGCTGCGCTGAATTGACTGTGAATGCGTGGAGTTAATCCAAGGATACAATGTTCCTAACACAGCAGGGTCCCTATCCATCGCTTTGTGCTGGGAGGCACTTCTTCATGTCTTCTTGCTGCCCTCAGTGTGCTCCTCTTTTTCTCTCTGTTTCAAAGGAGAACTGACTCCTGTCAGATGCAATGTGCTCATTTCAATTCTGCTCTGATACTTTTCTCAGGAAAAGTATCAGAGCAGAAAGGCTGTAACCTTTTATCAGCCTCCTTGATTGAGTGCCTTGTAATCTTAGTAATCTAGGAAATGAAATATTTGGAGGCCATACTGGAAGTCGTGATAAGTGTCGGTGTCAGATAAAATGTATATACCTACTACCTGTTTTTGACACAAGGATGTATTAAGAGTGCTGGATACAGCACATTGAGTACCAGTTGTGGCAATAGTGGTCAACCATCGTACTGTAACAAAAAAATAAGAATTTTCCTCATAAGTGACCATAATAAAAGAGAAATATGAATTAATTATTGCTCACTATATTATGAATTTAAACTTAAAAGATTTAATGTTTGTAAGACTTTTCCAGAGTCTAGCAAAGCTAATTCTTATATGTGTGACATTATAGTGTATGGGGCAGGCAGACACGGCAAGCTAAATAGCTAACTATTATGAGCAACTGCTCATGTCAGCACAGCAAATGACTGCAAAGCCACCACTGCTGACAGCTGCAGCTAAATAAATTCCAATGTTAACCCTAATGCAACTGATTAAGCTAATTTAAAAGGAGCTATACACAGTTTGTTTATATCTGTGCTCACATGTTGATGAATTGCTCCAAATACATAACAGTGTAAAATAAAATAATTTAGGCTTTTGTAATGATGTGACTACTTTTTCTATTTCTCCTTTTATGTGAGTTCAGTAAAGCAATGTGCAGTGCACTGCACAACTCAGGGGTAAAACAGGAAGAGACTGAACGTTTTGGTAAATGCACTTGGTGAGAAACTTTTAATTAAGTGAGTGTGTGTCATCTTGGAGTTCAGCATCCTGTTCTTATAATATCCTTAGTTTGACAGTTATATTCCACAATGTCATCTTTGATGAGGTTTAAAGGGCTTCAGTGGCTAAGACGCATATGAATGCTAACAAAATTATGCTAACAATCATTATTGTATGTTGGTTAAATGACAAGGATGTTTTCTTTTTTTTTTGAGTACCATAGATACCCATTGATCTTATATGGATAGAAGACCCCAGTATCATATTTGAGATTTCCAGAAAAAACAGCAAATATAAATGATTTATGGAGAACTTTGAGAACCCAAAGCTAATAGAAGAAAAGCTAACCAGGAGCTGGTAAGTTACTTTGGCGCTCTTTATTCAGACCAATATTTTTGTCCTAACAGAGGTAATTTCTCTATAACATAAAGGTTTTATTGAGATGTTATGTTGTAAAATGCCTGTACAGAACATCTGTAAAATTTAGAAAAATGTAACTGTTTTAAAGTTGTTTTATGCAAGGGTGTTATGGCAGAACATGATCACAGTTCCTAAGGTACTACTGGACTGTTAGCATTAGCATAAATTCTTATTATACAGTGTTACCATAAATTATAGCCCACACTATATTACGCTATAATATGTCGATGTAATTTATTTTTATTCATTCACACAATTTTTTCTTTTTTTCTCAAAAAAATTAGTATCAAAGCTTTTTAAAAATGTCCCAGTGCCATGAGATTAATTTGGTTTAGCTGCATAGTAAGATAGAAATACAAAGGGGAAAAACAAGATAAACAAATAAACATCCAATTTACACAGATGGGATAGAAAAGTAAAAAATGACATGAGTGCAACACCTCATCTCAAAACATAAACAAAAAATTGATATGAAAATTAATATGAAATGAGTCTTATATGACCCCTGCGTAAGTGTGTGAGCACATCTCCTGATCATTTATCAACCTTAAGTGATTAGATACACTGAGAAAGGAAATTGATTTGGCTTAGCGTGTCTGCCTGTAATGGCTTCAGCATGCAATCCACTGCCACATCACACCACAGTCAGACAGGCAACATCCTGTAAAAGCACTAAAGGTTTCTGCTGAAGATTTCTCCTGGCTGGAGATATGTCAAAACGCCCACTCTGTGGACTCATCTGTGAGCATCTGTGAGTTGGCATGACCTCTGACCACCTATGGAGGAAAAAAGACCACAATCATAAGAAATCATGTTCTTACAGATGTACTATTACTGCATGGGAATATTTTTGATCGTCTCTTACAATGAATCCATGCAATAAATCAATCAGTCACTCATAATCAGTCCAGACAGAAAAAATTATAAAGATATTAGATGATGGAAAGAAATGAGGCAGATGGTGCTCTAGTATCGAGGCAATTCTCAAAACAAGTTGATTTACACTGATAACAAGTGAAATAAGCACTGTTAAAACTGAATCTATTTGTCTTGTTCACCAAATAGAATTTAGATGATTGTGGTACAAATGTGATACAAATTGTACTTTAAGTATCAAAAGTAAAAGGACTCAGTCTACAGAAAAATGATATATTATTGTATATTATTGTATATTACATAATTAGATTATTAATATTTATATATTAATAAATGTAACAGTGTGTGAGTAGGATTTGTTAACAAAACCATCTGAGAGGTTTAGAGAGAAAAATCTCTTTTTGGTGGAACTGCTATCTGACATCAGAAACATGTCATGAAACCCCAATACTGCTTTTGGTACCACTGATTTAATATTTAAGAATCTGTCGTATTTTATACCCCCCCCCCTTCCAAGTGTGCAGGAGAACCTATGGTGGCCGCGAAACTTGCGAAAAATGCAAAAATCCCTCCAGGGGTCATTCTAAGCTAACGAAAACACAATGATTCTTATTTTCAGGTGATTATACACTACTGAAAACATACTTAAGAATATTATATTCCATTACTGCCAAGTCCATTACTGCGTTCAATTAGATGCCACTAAATTCTACACACTCCACCTTTAAGTTCAGTAAATATACTTAGTTACTTTCCACCATTTATGACCATGAAGTTCAATGTTCCTGGTTGGAATCTGACTGGAGAACTATTGCTTATCTAATAAAAGCATTAAAAAGTTAGTTCAAGAATTTAGTTGATTTAGTGTAGTCTTTGTGTCCTTGTGAACTCTGGTAGTAGTAACTGTAGTAGTAGCAGCAGTAGTTTTTGTCTTGTTCTATATGAGTGAAAGACAAAGAGTGAGCGTGATGAAGAGTAGACAGAGAGAAAGAGCATGAGTGGGTGAGAGTGAGACTTAAAGATGCAGACTAAGTGTTAGTCTTAGAAGAAGGTGAGCAGTAACGACAGCTATGTAGATATTTTATGTAGGTAGTGACAGAGACGATTCATTTATGGATTTGATACTTTTAGTCAAACTGATAATATAGATCAAACCGGTAATATAGATTTACTGTCTTGAAATGTGTCAAGTCAGTGACCACTCTGCCATTTTGCCAGTTAGCTATCAATATTGAAACAAAGAGAACAATGTATTCTGAGTGGGCCAGAGACAAGTTGTCAATCAAAGTGACTTTTCTGACAGATAAAATAGTCTGCAATCTGGCTCCAGGCTGAAGACTAAATAACATTTAATTACCTGTCAAACTGACTCATCAACCAACAAAGCCAACACAGTGAATACACTCTAATTATTCAATGTTTGATTTGATTTCTTTAATATCCTGGTTCTCTCTCCTTTATGGGTTGGAAGCCATTGTTCTTAAATTTAATTTGAACCTATCATATTTAAAGCTGCAGGTTTGTTTTAGCACAGAAAATCTCTAAATCATTAAAAACTTTGAACTCTAGGTATGCACATTCAGTATGAAACTAAAGTTATTTTTTTCATCATCTTGATTATCTGATGCATCAAGGTTTATTTTAATATTCAAACATTATGGACAGGGTTTAAACTACATTACACTTTTAGCTTGTTTAGTTTTAGTGAGAGACCCTGTCTTATAATTTGATGCAAACACCGTAACTTGGATTCAAATTAGAGGAAGGTAAACTACAGTAAGACCTCAAGATGTGATCTTCATAATTTGCATTAAAAAAATGCAGTTCCTTTTTTTTGTTTTTTTCACTGTTCTTGGAACTACAGCGTGTTCAATTGTCTGGTATCATAAAGAAACCACCCACGCAGTGAGGAGTTACAGCTGAGGTACATGGTGTACTGCGCTGAATATGACAATATTGTGCTTATTACATTTAAGTTACAGAATCATCTGCAGTTCAGCTTTTAAAAATAAAGGCAAACTCCAAGACCTAGGCACACTGCTGCTCCGCTCAACCATGCGTGAATAATCCGGCTTTAAGTTGCTCTTCGGGCTGGAAGTAATTTATTTTAAACTTCCTATTCTTGATGAGAAAAGGGCAATAATGAAGAAAAATAATTGAAACAGTTGATAACAGTGTGAGGTAGTTTGACAATTTCTGATTTGTGTGTTACTGGATGATGAGCAGAGCTTACTGTTGGACATTTCTCATTCATGGTTGACTGGATGTGCTTTTTAATCAACAACTTGACGATGGTCGTGATGTTTAGTGCTTTTTTTCCATTTAACCAGGCAACAACTTGCTGGACTTAGTTATCCACACTTTTACAGAACATGGATGTCACCTCGTACTAAAGCTTTTCAGTGTTCATTGCTCCTTTGCTAACCTTGAATTGCAACTTGAATTAGATGTTTTTCAGGTGGCAGAACAAGTCAAATGGTACAACATCTGCTCGTGAACTCACATGTTAACTCATAAGAGGTTGTGTCTGGATGAAAGATACTATTAAGATTCTGCTGTTATAGAAGAATCTCTGTGGACAGGGGTTTTCCTTTCATATGAAAGATGGTCTGATTCATCATTGACTGCAATGTAAGACCTCCATCAGCAGCGCCCCAGTACAGCACCAGACAGTAATGACTTAATTAACTGGTTTATTTAGTGGTTAATCAGTTAATTAAAAGCAGAGTAATTGGGTTTTAAGGGCTCTCAAGAGAACCTGGCAGACGTTAGTATAAGACCACAGAAAGGATCAGTCATTTGTGAAGTGAAGCACAATTTTTACAGTGCTATTAACAACACAAAGTGCCTTACAGACAACAAAGGACATTGAAGGGACTGTGTATCTGTGTGTGAATGTCTGCATGTGCACATACAGAATCTAATCTGTACAATCCTGAGTGAGACTTGAGTCACTGCATTCATTCAATGATGCTATAAGATGAAGTCAGATACAAATTTATTTTCAAAATACAAAAGAGAATTAAAGGGCGGGTCCGTTATTTTTTTGAGTTTTTCAGGTTTTCATGTCATTCAGAAGCTAAACATTAGTGTTCCATATGTATTCCAATCTGAATATTTAAATTTTGGTCAAAGTACGAATGTTTTAGAGTCAAAATGCCACCTTCCCAAGCCCTTCTAAAAACTTTTTCCCAACGTAGGTTTCTGCATGATGATGTTGCTACGTATAAACCCGCCTAGCTAGCAGCCACAGAGACAGACTAAGCACCCACTGTTGCTACTGCTCAAAGTTTAAAAAATAAACTCCTCCCACCAGTAAACAGCTTTGGATCAGAGCAGAGTCCGGTGTGACTCGTGGGTGTTATTCGTCTGAAGCTCCGGCTCTGCTCCCAGCTCTCTCCTCCAGAGCTCCTGGCAGTCAGCAACTGTCTGTCCGTCCACTTTATAAACATCTCACAAACTCAGACTCAGTTCTGCGACATTCAGTTAACGGCTGAGTGGGCGTTTCAATTTGAAAAACCCAGAAGGGAACACAGGTGGAGTTGTCCTTTAAGAAGTTGACTACTCCTTACCTTCAAGCATAGAACTGGGATCCTCTCTAAACCTCAGATGACAGCTGTCAAAATTTATTCTTTGGCTCATGTTTATTCATTTTTCATAGTTAAGATTATGATAAAAAAAACATCATCCTCAGAGGAGCTTATAAACATTTAATGTGACACTTACCTAAACTTGGTATTTTTTAGCCACGCTAGTGGCTAGTGGCTAGCGGCTAGCGGATAGTGGACTCTTTTCCAGCTTTCACATCATATGGGATGGATGGTAGAGACGGAAAAAGATATTTATTTTTAGCATTTACGTCACAGGACAACTGATGACGGTTATGATTACAGTGTTGGCGAAGTGAGGGTTGAAAACTGTGTATTGATAATTTAACACCAAATCCGGTAAATGTGTGTTTATCTCCATGAACGACAGACTTTGGCTGACGTGAGGCATCCCATTTGCTTAACTTTTAGGCACTTCTGTATTATGAAGCACCAAGTCGGATATATAGCAGCTTTCAGGAAAAATCTGAGTTTCCTGGTTGTAACTATGACTTGGATGTTCATATGAACCCTGTTTTCGAGAACAACTCCGATATGACATGAACACAGCATGAGTCTTGTTAGAATAACATAATGGTTTAATAGTATGAAGGTGGGTTTGTAAGAATTTAAATTCCCTTCACTTGTTTCTAAATTAAGGATACATGACACACCCACACATGCATGCATCCTCAGTAGAAAATCATGTGTTATCCTTAATGATGGCATCTAATTGTTGGAGAATGAGATGCCTTTTAGACAAATGAACACACCCAAGCTGTTTGTCTAAATCCACTGCCGTCTGCCAATCTCGTCCCGCCCTTAACTGACCTACAATATTCCTGCCTAAAATGGCTTTGCTGCTCTTTTGTCCTTCACTGACAAACATTCTTTCCAACTATACCAAAAAAATTGATAAGACTTGACATGCACTTTTATTGTTTGCACACTAGAGTTATTAATTTCGCAGAGTTGCTGTTTTATGGGTAGTTAGAGACTGGAACGAACTGTTGTACAATTACACTTTTATCAGTTTTTAATTACTCTGAATAAATTACACATTTTCTAAGACTTTATAAAATAGTGTTTGATTGAAGATAAATTAGTATTACTTGCTGTCAGTTTGATAGATAATGACAACCTACAGCTTAGACAGCAGTGTAGTGTTGTGTGTGTGAAAGTGAGTGTGTCTACCAGTGTGGGCATACACAATGTGTACATTAGGCACGTGTGAATGTGTGTATTTGTATGTGTGTGTGTGTGTGTGTGTGTGTGTTCTGTGTAGGTCTGTGTGTATGAATGTCTGAATGCTGTGTATGTTTTGTGCATGTGAGTTTGAGTGAATGTGCTTGCTTGTGTGTGTGTGTGTGTGTGTGATACGCCAGCCACAAACAATGATTCAGTTTGTTGCCAGAGGCATTAATTGAGGCATCAATTAAAGGAGTTAACGAGTTTGTTTAATGAGATGAAAACTGGTTGTGTTTCTGACGTCAGACTCCTCAGACTGGGCTGTTCCTCCCAGAATAAGGTCAAACAATTTTCTTTCTCTCCTTTTACATTCTCTAAGTCATTCTCCATATTTAGTTTTTCCAAATGTAGGATCCTGGTATAGTGCATGATGGTTCACCAGTATAGCTTACATGGACACTTGAATTGAATTAAGCCATTTTTAATGTTCCCAGTTCCATCTGTCCTTTTCCAGTTCATGACAAGTCAAAATGTCTCGTGTGAAAGAGGTCTATCGTCCGTCATGTCCCTCCAGTTCTCATTATAGTGTCAGAAGTCTACAAGCCTGTAAATGCAGATCATTCACCTGGCACATGGCATTTTAATGAGTGACTGGGCAAAGTTCTTGTAATAACATAATGATAATTTAATGTGACCTTCAGTTCACAGTAGCAGATAATGTGGACTTTAAACGCTATTTTTACTGTTAATGCTAATATAAAACATGATTGGCTATGCACTATCATTCTTTGGGTCTTTGTCTGTTGTTACATAATTCACTGACTAGTAGTTGACCAGTGGTTGTGTGTCTGTTACAGACTTTTAAGATATTTTCCAACATTCTGAGAGATGAGCTTGTTTACTTCCATACCTGAAGTACGATGAGAAGTTTATGGTTGCTCTTGGGTGTGTTTGCTCTCTAACAATGAGCAGCCTGATACTGTGGCTTAACGAACAGATTAAGAGTGCTTGTTACTGGCCAGCAACAGCTGTGCCCAATAACCATGTAGCATCTCAGAAGTCGAGCCCTTATAGTGAAGTTATCTGCTTCCTACACTTTCTCAAGGTGATTCTTGGATGTATTGGTGGCTTGCTAGCTAAGAAAATACAACATGTATAAAATTCAGAGCTGTTGAAATGCATATTTTTCATCTTTCAGTCGAGACTAACCCTTTCCTCCTGCTTCCAGTCTTTGTGCTAAGCTAGCTCTAAACATACGTATCCTTGACTAATGTTAAACAAGTTAACAGTTCTTACTACTTTTGTGTGTCAAAAGACAAAAGTCCTCACTCGAAATTAGGTGTAATACTGTATCAAGAAAAAATGCAAACCACAATGTCAGCCATGTTTTTTTCATCGGTGGGAGCTAACAGGTCTAGAAAGAGTCTTAAAAGAAGTTAAACATTTTGTGTATGTAGGAAAGAAGAAATAGTCCAGCACATATCCCCTGTAAAAGATCAAATTGTTGTTTCAATGCTAAGGTTTTTGTACAGATTAAACAACCAAGATACAACATGTTGATTAGTGAGCTTTAGAGGTACTGGTAGGTGGATTTTATTACCAGTCTCCAGTCTTTGTGCTAAACTAACTGAAGCTGGTGGGTCCAACAGCATATTTACAAAAATGTTGAACTATTCCCATAAAATCTGTACATTCATACAGAACTATCATTTTCATAATTGTAAAATTGTAAATAGTGTAACAAACTGTACACATTTTAAGTGTTTATACAGCAATCAGTCAAGGCATTGAATAGAAGTTGACACATTACTGAATTTAAAGTTGAAAACCTATAAATAAAGTGCTGTCCTAACATACTGACATAAACAGGCAAATATTACTGCTCTGTTGGAAGAAAAGAGAATTTGCATGATGCTACATTTGCTCTGTCCTGTGTTGTGCAGCAGACGGTGGGACCATGAAGACTGTGGTGGCTCTGCTGCTGCTCTGTCTGTGTGATCCTGGACAGAGTGACTGCCAGGCAGACTGCCTGTCCTGCAGCAACATCCTGCCCAAACAGCTCAGTTTCAACACCATGGTGAGGAGTGCACACTGACACACAAACACACACACATACACACACTGGAGACTGCAAGAGGGCCGCAGCCATCCAAAAAGAGGCCTCCACTGGTGTTACAGCTGTGTCACAGTTAAACAAATTCAGATTTCGCATCAATTTACTGCCACACAGGATGATTGCAATGGCAAAAAGGGCATTTTGATGCTGTAGTGGCCCTTAACAATCAAGTGGTTATTGTAGTTTGGGCATAGACACAGGTGGGATATTTTCTCAGTACACTGAAACTAGCAAGCCTCTCCATCCAGGCAAAACTGGACTACACTTATACACAAATAAACAAACTCACACAAACACAATCTCTCCACGAGGGTTCTTTAAATTTGTTGATAAAATGATTGGAAACCCCGCATCACCCCACCTTGCTGCATTTGTCCCATCCTCCCTCCATCTCCCTCACTGTCTCTGACTCAACAAATTACCCTTTTGGCATTTGAGTTTTAATTTGTTGTGGCTAATTGATTCCTGGGGATAGATGTGTGTTTTTCCAGTCAGTGCTTATGTCTGTTGGTTGTTGTTCTCTGGTTAATGACATGCCTTCTTCTCAGACATTTCAGCAGGGAGCACATTGGAAGACATTTAAGTGCACATGGCTTAAAACTCTGAACTGTTGGTTTTAGACACTTAGAATAGTCACATTTTGACTTCTAATGAGTGGGGGAAATGGGATTTTTTTGTTTTGTAAGATTGCTGAAAGACTTTCATGGAAAGTGTCATTGTTTAGTGGAGGCACCTTAATACATGCAATCTACAATTGTAGCAAACATTAACATTATACAGAAATCTTCTTTATAATCTCTGCCTTCTTGGCTTATTATTATTCTCTGTTCTCCTTCCTGGCTGGAAGGCATTTTACACAACAGAGCCTCAATTATAATAAGCATTTTTGGAAACATTAGATAATGTGCTCATAAGCAATGTGGTATTTTATGCATACTGTACACGCCACACACACACACACGCCCACTGAACCATTGTAGTAGAAGATATAGGTGATTAAGGATGGAAATGTAAAAAATCTAATCAATCTCATTCTGTCATATTGATTTTTGTATTTTCCGTGTTAAGACTCTGGCTTTTAAGGACTTTTCACTTAAACGACACTTTCGAAACAAATGAGATGCTTTGACTAACACTGCAACATAGCTATGTTTAAAATACATATGGTATACACAAAATCTGGATCTTTGTCAATTTGTCAAACACAGGTGTAACCGATAGTATTAAGAAACGTCTGTTTGTGTGTGGTCCTCTGGTATGGGTTATTGGAACCTATATGGAACAATTATTAATCAATGTCATCAGTGAAATGATTAATACAACCAGATTAAATTATGGGGAAAGAAATTTCAGGTATGCTAAATGATAATCTTTAGGGGTTTATTTTAAAAGGTCTGTTCACCCATATCATAAAAAACATTATAATACTCTGATGTAATCAACCCATGCAGATTTGGTTTGGTTTGTAATATCAACCTCTGAGACTTTCTTACTCCCATATCCAATAATAATAATCAAGTAGTAGTTATTCACTGTTAGAAATGACTTGTTGAGACAGATGACCAGAAACTTGGATACTGTTAGAATCATATAAATGTACTCATTGACGAATTAAGAAAGGAAATGACGGTGATCTCTTGTCTTTGTCTCTGTCAGGTGTGTCTCATTGAGTGTGAAGGCAACATTTCCCCAGCTTTCTCCTGGGACTTCTGCCGTAAGGCGTTATTGTCGCCAATTTCCTCCCTTGGTGGTAACATAAGGAAAAGATCCCAGGAGGAGGTGGAAGCCCTGTTTCCTGAGGAGGAGGAGCAGATGGAGGGAGTTCTGTTGCAGCCCATTGCACTGCAGAGGTTTGATCACGTGGCCCGGGCACTCAGGGTGGACGACAGGGATCTGGGTGGCAAGGGCAGCCAGCTGAACACTGCCTACAATTCCCAGAATGCCCTGTCCCTTGAGAATGAGTATGATGAGGAGGCTGGGCAGGAAGAAGGGGATGCTGATGTGGCAGTGAGAGGACAGGATGATGTAGGGCTGAGTGTCTCCAAGAGGTTTGGCGGCTTCGTCAAAGGGAGGCACGGCTACAAGAAGCTGATGTCTCCAGGAAGATCGTACCAGAAGAGGTATGGTGGTTTCATCGGCATTCGGAAGTCAGCCCGCAAGTGGAACAACCAAAAACGTTTCAGTGAATTTCTGAAGCAGTATCTGGGGATGAGCACTCGGGCCACTGAGTTCAACAGCGTGTCAGAGGACCTCACTCAACAGAATGAAGTTTAGCAGAGTGAACCTTTGAGCCACTACCATAAAACTATTTCCTGTATTTTCACTGATCTTGTTTTGTATTTAAATCACCAACATGTCAAACTTAAACCAGTGTCACCAAAAATGCCCCTTTAAATCCAAGCAACTACAGAGTCCTTACCAAAAAGTGAAAATTAAGGCCATTATCTCAGACCCCCATTGAAGCCCTTTTTGTTCCAAGACATAAGTGATTAGTCTCGGGCTTAACCTTCCAAAGAAGTTACTAGAAATTCTGTCCCCCCTGAAAACAGCTTTGTCCGAACTGTGAAACTCTATAATCCCTGGCATCTTCCATGCCTGTTGTCCAGCTCTAGGCACCCTGAATCATTCAAATTTCCCATTCAGTGCCCCTTGTGGAGATGTACCAGTTAAAAGATCATGTTTCATATGAATAGCTGCCCAAACATGAGCTCATGAGCTTTGAAGCTTTAAATCCATTGGAGTCTTAGAGTGGTTTGGAGCAAAATAAAAATACATTTTTTATTTTATGGTTTTATGTACTGTTGTTTTTGACCTCATGTTTAATACAGTATATTTTTTATTTCTGTGATGGGTTATGTGTAAAAAGTGCTAAATCTTTTTACATGGATGCCTCCGGCAGGGGAAGGGTCCAGAGGTAACCTGTTATCTAGATGGACCACGTTCTTTACTCTACAACCATTTTGTGGAAAATCCTGACTTCAGTCTCTGTTAAAGGACAATATCAATGTTTTTTTGTGTTTTAGCATTAGGGTAATGTCAGCAGTAATTTGAAGTATGCTCTATGTGATTTACGGTAAATGAATGCAAAAACACTGCTAAAAGTCATTCATTTATCACTGTGCCAAAACACACCTGAGACAGGGCTACTGAAGCAGGTTTAATTAAAAGCTCTCTCCTTCAGTCTGGTGTCATGGCAAACTGAAACACTACACACAACACTCAATATCCATGTGTATATGCTACTGATCTGTCTGCCAAACTGATGTTATGTACAAGTGAGCATCATCTCTGACTGGCTCTTGTGTGCAGACGCCAGATTGCTATATGCACAAACAGTGTTTGGTATTTTTCTTTAAACTGTAATGGTGTAAAACGTCTTTTGTGTAAATAGCTGAATTTAAACATGTCAATAAAAATAGTTTACTATTTCCTCTGTGGCTTGTCATGCAGCAACTGATTCTGTGTCTTGAGGTGATTTGTTCTTAGTATTATAGCCAGAGACCAGTGGGTTACAGTAATGTCTTTACCGTTTCCAGTTACTTTTACATTTATATAGACACTCTGATCAGGTTGTGTAAAATTCTTTTGGCTGGTGTTTGCCCTTACATTAAGTCATTCAGTAGTTATACATGTTAATAAATTATCATGGTATCTCAATTTCGAACAAGCCATCAAGTCTGCAGTTGTGAATTATGTTAATAAGTTAATAAATGTATTTTGGCACATATGCACACTATAGCTCTTTTCCAGTTAGTCAAGAGTCAATTGGGCTCTGAAGTCTACCTGATGAAAAGACACAATGCAGAATGTGTGTACAGTAAAGTACATTAATTAGAAATTGACAGAGACGGTTGTGCCATTTGAAAAGTGGAGAAATATTCATTTTTGAATAAGAAAATAATGGGAAAATTAAATTTGTGCCCTGGTCAGAATTGCCTGTTTATAGCAGAAAAGAGAAAGTAATGTGTTTATTAGCTCTGCATGATAAGGCTTCATGAAAACACTGCAGCAGAAGTTGACTGGCTTACACTCTGTGTGAGATCTTTCTATATTTGACAGACATCAAGAATTTACTTTCAATAAGAAGTAATGTTTCTCATTTTTTTTAGCCTTGAGGTAGATTCCAACAAAGGAACTGGTTTATCCCTCAACATTTCATTAAAACACTGCAACTAATTGTTAGGTAAAGACAGTGCAGACACAAACTCTAGTGGTAGCAGGCTTTTGGCGCCCCTCAGTGGTTAGTTCTGTATAAATGCCTGGCTGAGCACACTGCAAATATATTGAATGCTCTTCACAACCTAATGTTACACTGACATGGTTATTTTTCAACCATGTCAACCACATGTCAGTTCTTCTTTACATATTGTATATTATTTGATAAACGGGGGCATTAATGAAGCTCAGTTTAACTAACTAACTTTTACTTTAACTAACTTCCAGCACTTCTCAGGCAAACATGTACTGTATGAAAACCTTAAAAAAACAACAACAAAAAACCCCCCAATCTGTTTCTGGTGTGTGAAATCTTTACTATATTTGTACCAGATCAGGCAGATTTTTACAACACAGAATAGGTCTGTTCAAAGTTTTCCCAAACCAGACCATATAAGAACCAAGACTAGATCAAAATAGATCCAAATAGACCATTTCAATCAAGCAGGTTTAAGGCAAGGCATTTATGACTGTTGTTACGCATAACAAGATACAGGCAACAAAAATTTTTGTTAACTTGTCACAAGGATTTTGAGAGACACCACTGCCATCATCTAGACACAGATGATGGTGATATTGGTACCAGATATTGGTTTGGCTTCTATACCTGTTGAGCTGTTGAGCTCAATTGATTAGAGCAGTGGTTCACATCACAGACCCCTAAACTGACACAAATTAGACCATAAACCCCCATTTGATAAGACTTTGTCCCAGGGTCCCCCATCTGATAAGATTTTTGCTTTTTGATGTTTTATGACAGAAAGTGTGTGAAACCTGTGACCAAAATAGTCATATATTCTGTCGTTGTGTTACTTATGGATGGAATTATAGTGAAAATAAATTATTCCCCTTTTTGCTGGGGACCCCACTTTGAGAACCACTGGATTAGAGGATGTTTTCCAGGCTTGAATCATGTCGCAGAAATGGGGTCTGTAAGGAACTTTACTCAAATAACAATAACAGCAATTTAAAAGTGCCAACGAGGCTGAAGTAGACAGAACATAAGCACTCTGACCTCTGTACTGGAGGGAAGGACTTCATTTTGAAGGGTTTTTTTTAGTACCGGAAGTACTCGTTGTTATTGTAGCAGGTTTGACTTTGATAGTGCCTGCTGTACCCAAACAAGAGTTTCTGTCATATCACTTCTGTCCTTAAAATATCACAACGACGGGGCTGAACTGATTAGGTGAGTTTTATATCAGTGTAAGCCATGAAGGAAGCCTCAGGGAATAAAGTCTGTCAACACGCTGGACGTTAGCTACTTAAATAATCAACATTAGCTGGTTTTCCGTTAGGCTAAGCTACGTACGCTAGCTACTAGTACCACTAACGCTAACTTTAACCCCGGGAGCTCGAAAAACTACAAAATGTCAGCAAACTTTTACAAAACTTTAAGAATGTACAGGTCAGCTAAGGCTCTTTCCGTCCAAGCAAAATGTCCAGGACAATTTACTAAGGTAATAATGCCCTATAAGCTAAAGCTAGCTGAGTTACACAGATAAACGGAGAATTACAGCGATGCTTTAGAGCTACCATAAGTCTGTAATATAACTGTGACAGTTGAAGGACTATTGCAAGCTAGCATTGATAGCTTCCCAGGCTACGTCTTCACTGTTTGTAACATAAAGTATTGAGTACTTTATTTAGTGTCAACCTGTATTAGTTCGGCTAACAGCAACAGCTTGATCAATATCATTCGTAGTCTCTTAAAACTACAACTGACTGAAGAACAACACTGCACCTGCATGTAACCTTATAGAAATTACAATTAGTGACATTTTCTGTATTGACGTTTTAACCTTCTTCATATGAACCTTGAATACTCGATCACCTGACGTTTGTTTGTTTGTATATGGTTGCAGAAAGCACAGCTATGTGCAGCTGTGTGCGGAGCTCCAGGGCTCTGTCCCCTGCCCTGCTCCCCCGTCTGCTGCTTCCACAGACGGGGTACAGATTGGCTGGCAGGGCCCTCTGGACCTCCCCCCACTGCATGGCTGTCAGTGGAGACTCCCACCTACTCCCACTGCCCAGTCAGGCCCGTGTGGTGATCTGTGGAGGAGGTATTGTGGGAACATCAGTAGCCTACCACCTGGCCAAACTGGGCTGGACTGATATTGTGCTGCTGGAGCAGGGCAGGTGAGATAATAGTTAATCTATTGGGAACATATGAAGTTGTATGGGGGGTGGTCTAAATCGTGCTAAATCGGTTTTGAGAAAGACCTCTAGCTCAAGGGTTACATGTATATATTTGTATTTATTTATTTGGCAGAAGTTTTTCTCCCCAGTTGATATACAAATGATGTATAACCCAAGTCACAGTAGTTCAAGAGACCTTACTGTAACAGAATCTTACCTCTGAAATTCCTGTGTAGGGGTTGTAAAAAAGACAGTTCCCACTGTAGAATAGACAATAGAGGATCAGTAAAGAGAGCTGTGAACTGGATATTGTTCTGCTAATGCTATAATGGCTGTCCTGTTTTTCTGTTGGCAGACTGGGTGCAGGAACAACCAGACTGTGTGCTGGCATTGTTAGCGTGGCCAAGCCTATCACCATTGAGTGTCAAATGGCCAGCTATTCCAACACTCTTTATCAGCAGCTGGAGGAAGATACAGGAGTTAAAACAGGTGAGCCACTCTGACATGTTCTTCATGAAGACAAAGTTTTATTGACTATTAATAGATTTGTGTATACAGTCCCCGGATACATATGGCTAACTGTGTTTTTATTTATTTATGTATCTGTAGCCGGCTGGGTTACGCCTGTGATGTTCTGCCATGTGTTCTTGGCATTTTCAATTAAGAGGCAGGAGGCAGCACTGGGTCTCAGGTCTTTAGTGTTGATCTGGTAAAATATATACAAAGTAACAAAAACATCAGCTGGTGTTGTGTGTGTGTGTGTGTCTGCTTGGCCCCCCTCTCTGTCAGTGGGAAAAAGTTACAAAATAAATAACTATTGGATACAATGAAGTTCAATTTCATAGACATGGATAGACATTGCAGTGTAAATCACAAAACCCAGTAACCATGACTATGAATTGAAACATGACATTACAATATTGATACTGTCATGACGTAGATACAAGCATTAGATCACCTTAGTGTCACATCTAATGCATTTAAAAAAAAAAAAATATATCAGGGAGTTTCGGTTGACGCAGCCTACATGTCTGTTAGGTGGAAAAAGTTTTGACCCGCGTGCATGCGCGCACACACCTGCTACGCTGAGCACATACACACACACAAACCCCAAATGTGACACAGGTAGGAGATACAGACCCAATAGGGCAAAAACAATAAACAGGAATGATTTGATATGTCTACATTAATCTGTTACATATGCATTTATTCTTAGTACCCTCTGTGGGTTATAGAAGTGCAATCAATGCATCCTGCTTTTCAGAATTATATCATGCCTTGTAAAATTAAATGAGAAATGTATTCATCACATTGTGTTTCAGTGCAGTATTTTTACAGTGATGCAGCTGAGATGTTTGCATGTGGCATACAATAGTAGCCACTTCCAAGTTCAAGAGATTATTTGATGGCACAAGTCTGTATGTTTTGACTTTTAACAAGGCTAGAATGATGATTCTGCCACAGTTTTATTCATTATGGCTGTCGTCTGTATTTGAGCAGTGAAGAGCCGTGTGTAGTTTGAGACTTGTGTTTATTTGTTTCAGGTTATGTGAAGACAGGTTCTTTGTGTCTGGCCCAAAATCAGGATCGTTTCATCTCCCTGAAGCGTCTGGCATCTAGACTTAAGTAAGTTACTTTTTGGTAATAGGCAATATAGCCCGATCAATACTGACATTTTGAGACAGATACTGATACCAATATGTGTTTAAAAATTTGGTAATGATATATCAGCCAAGGGTAATTTTCCTTACATAAACACATAACATAGATAAACATTTTTGAATTTGTTTTCTTTGAAGAGTTGTGAACAAAATGT
This sequence comes from Thunnus thynnus, assembly GCF_963924715.1. Lineage (NCBI taxonomy): Eukaryota > Metazoa > Chordata > Actinopteri > Scombriformes > Scombridae > Thunnus > Thunnus thynnus. The sequence continues at coordinate 32,379,003 of NC_089517.1, read as the reverse complement.
ACACCCTGGAGGACATTTTGCGTTGAAAAATAAACTTGTCCGTGCTCTCTGGTGGACAAACTGTCATGGTGACACAGTTTCTAAATGACCTCAAACATATCTTTGGTATTTCTGTACTGCAGTGTCTTGTTACTTATCAGCCAACATACATAAAACCAATATACCTGTGATGTAAGTTAATATCAACTGATATATGACGGATATATGACTGTCTTGCACAAACACATCAACAAGACAAATTGATCACATGCTTTGACTGACCACGTTTATAGCTGGTAGAAAATCATATCTACACCCAGCTTCCAGAAGACTAGATCTTAGCTTGATATGCAGAGCCTTTAAAATAGGAAAAATAACATTTGCATTAATATTATACCTTCACCTATATCTCCTCACTCCCTTCTCAGGATCATGGGGATCAGCTGTAACGTCATTAAACCTAAGGAAGTGGCCAAACTCCACCCTCTTGTTAACATTCATGACCTGGTGGGAGCGATCCACCTCCCTGCAGACGCCGTGGTGTCTCCACCTGATGTTAACCACGCTCTGGCTGTGGCTGCTGCTGGACAAGGCACGAGATTCAAACTCATAACTTGATGACACACCATTGACTGCACTGTTGTAGCAAGATATTATAGAATTACACATATTTTACATTTAAAATGTGACATAACACCAACCAAATGTTCAATACATTCATTCATTTCTTATTTATTGTCATCTCCGCCTTCCATCCTTCCCTTTTTCTCCTCTCCCATCTCCTCGTCTTCCATGTTGCTATCCAGGGGTTCAGATCCTGGAGCGAACCAGTGTTCAGCAGGTTCTGGTAGAGAAGGGTCAAGTGATGGCGGTGGAGACGGATCGCGGCTCCATTGAGTGTGAATATTTTGTCAACTGTGCTGGACAGGTAAACCTCAGAGTGGGATTATGGGATACATATGGGGAAACATCAACAAATTTGTGCAGGAAAACCTAAATACGCATTTTGGAATTACCCTGATTTTTTTCATCGATTGCTACTAGAACTTGGCCTGATTTTTTTTTCCTACAGCACGTCATTCTGATAAACTCAGTATGACTAAAAACTTGAGGACATCTAGGATTATATCGGGGTCTCACGCAGGAAATTAGTTAAACAAGGTTTTTCCTGAATTTTTTTAAGATTTTAGTTCATAAATGTGTTTGATTTTTTAGATAATAGATTACAGTTTAATCCCAACTGTAAATAGTGTTTAGAGCAGCAGGTAGACTTTTTTTGCTTTGTCTGTCTCTGTTTCAGTGGGCTTACGAGCTGGGCCAGGCGAGTGAGATGAAGGTGTCAGTTCCTCTTCATGGCTGTGAACACTTCTACCTCCTCACCAAACCTCTCCAGGAGCAGCTTCCACTCAACACGCCAGGTATCAGACATTAAACACACGTCATAAAAATGTACTTTTTCTCACAGCAGGCACAATTGCTGATGGATTTTAAAATTGGCAGCTTAATATGATATTTAGAATGGAATAAATCTGTTAAATTATGATTGGTTTCTTGGCAAATTGGCTGACAGAGAAACTCACTTCACTCAGAGTTACTGTAACAAGCATCTCCTAGTCTGCCCCCAAGTATTTTCCTCTAAGATTAGGTTCCCTGTTGACACACAGTGACATAAGGTGAAGTCTACTCTGTGACTATATGCCATTATAGCACCATTTGCAGATTTAAATCGCCTTTTTTATAGGCAACAGCTGCATTTCATGAGGAGTTTCAGCATCATTATGGTGGAGGGTATATCAGTGCAAATAAGTTTAAATGCATTTAGTGTGACAGTTAGAAAGAGAGAGAGGGTATAAGGTGTGCTTAATTTATTGTTCACTTTGTTGAACTGAACATTGAAGATGAAAATCGTTATTTGCTGTCAAAGTACATTTTAAACATGTTTTTGCCTGTTACATGAAATCAGATGGTTGCCAACAAATAAGCCCAGAGGAGGTGGTGTAACTGAGCCTGTGTCTTGTCCACAGTGGTGATCGATATGGATGGCAGGATATATGCACGGCCTTGGCAAGGAGGCCTTCTGTCAGGTGGCTTTGAGAAGAACCCCAAACCCATCTTCACTGAGGGCCGCAACCAGCTGGAGATCCAGAACATGCAGGAGGACTGGGACCACTTTGGTAAGGGAGGGAGGGAGGAGAGGTTAATAGAAATTAGCATTATATTTCAATTAGTTGTTTGTCATTCATTGGTTCTCCTGAGCAAATTTTGTTGTTTGATAGATCATTTTTGTATCATCTTGGCAATTGGCCAAATGGACAGTAAATGAGATTTCATAATGCTTTATTTTGTAGGACAAAGATTTTGTGATTATAAGACACTGAATTTCAGGTTTTAGTCATTTCCTGCAAAAGTTGCAGAGTACCTCTTAGAACTTTGCAAAGGACCAGGTCATGGTTTTTCAGTGGGACTGAGCTATTTTTAGGCTACACTTCATCACCTGACCTGGTCATAACATGTGACATGACCCTCCTAGGAGCAGAGCTCCACAGTTATTCATCTACCATGATATTATGTGATTTTTAGTTAGGTTTAGGCTCGAAGGCTATTTTGTTTATAGCTCCATAGTCCAACCTGTTTTGTTTTCATAGCCCAACATCATTTTGGTCACACGTTTTATTGTTTTTTTTACTAGGCTTCAGTCGTGGTGTCAGTTTATCCAACATGTAATTAGTTTGAGGATTTGTTGAATTCAGGTCCTTTATGTATTGGAGGCTTGTCTCAGCATGTGATATTAAATGTGTGTGTGTGTGTGTGTGTGTGTGTGTGTGTGTGTGTGTGTGTGTGGTGCAAGTAGCCTTATGTGAAATGTTTATTTTCTGCTCTTAATTGGACTTCAACTGCCATCAGTGTCATACATTGGACTCAGTCCAAAGTGCACTACTCTATACACATGTAAACAAACATACTCACACACATACACATACTGTCTTGTTGGCTTTCACCTCATGCTGCCAGTAATCTGAGAATGTTCTTGCAGCTTGACAGGCAGTCGTAAAGACAGCAGTACAGCAGCCAACCTTGAACTGCAGCTCTGTACAGGGTCAAGCATATCATCAAAGTCATTCTACAGTTTAAACCCTATTTATCATTTCATATTTCATGTTGTTTTTTAAAACATGGTAAGAATGTGTTTCATGAATGTATATGAATGAAATATATTACATTGAACAGTCAATATATTATTATGAATATATAATACTTTGAAGATGTGAATGGAAACTTCAATAATGACTGGAAAATCATAAAAAATCTCGAGTATCCTTTTATTATGTTAGGTCTGTGATCAAATTCAGAATACAGGTTAAAGATGTTATGTGTAGCATTTGATATCAGTCAGAGATTATCTAATTGAGCCTCTGGCTCAGTTTACATGTTGGAAAACCTGCTTGACCGTTTATAGCACAACATGGGAAAAGGGTGTTTTTCTTGCAGTGAAAACTGAGCTTTAAGCTTGTAGTTGTAATTAATATTAGATGATTTGTGGTGGGTGGTTGTGCAAAAGACAATGAAAAGATTACTTTTTGTAATGTAATGTGTTACTTTTTTTAGTATTTTATTTTGTTTTTGTTTTTCAGTAATGAGAAAAACAAACAGTAGGGGCAGGAAAACAAGTAGCAACCATATTTTTGTGGCAGTGGGGTTTTTTGGAAATGTGGCCACCAGTTATCTTGATCATAGTGATTTGTTTATGGTAATTATAGGATTTGAAAATGCAACGTATTGTTGTGGAAACAGCTCCTTTTAGAGTATGTCTAAATAGAAAATGTATATATCGTCTTGTACTTGTAGAGCCAATACTCAGTGCCCTGCTGAGGAGAATGCCGGGTCTTGAGTCAGCTGAGATCCAACAGCTGGTCAACTGTCCAGAATCCTTCACCCCTGATATGCGCTGTCTGATGGGGGAGACACCAGGTGTCTCTGGCTACTATGTGCTGGCAGGGATGAACTCCTCGGGCCTGTCCTTTGCTGGAGGAGCTGGCAAGTAAGTACGGGTATAAGTGTATTTCCTGAAATTAGGCTGAAGTCTTATTTATTTCAGTCTTTAATTCCCTACTGTATATACAGTAAACAGAATATCCTAGAACAGTACTATGTCTATAGGTCCACACCTCTGTAAGTCTACTAAGTGCAGACTTTACGATCGGTTGATACTCACAGACTGGACTCTATCCGGTGGTTTAAATTCAGAAACTCACAGCAAAATATAATTGATCTGTAGTGTCTTAATCACAGTGATCAGCATTGTGATGGTTGATTGTGAAGCACAAATGCCATGTTACGTATTTTGGTGTCCAGGTACCTGGCAGAGTGGATGACTTACGGATACCCCACTGCCAATGTCTGGCCACTGGACGTCAAACGCTTTGGCAACCTGCAGAGCAGCCGAACCTTCCTACGACACAGAGTAATGGAAGTCATGCGTAAGTCACCTCTTGTCACCGTTTGTATGTTGGGTGTTAATGTTCTTAACCAAAGGGGTACAATCATCAGGGGCTTATATAGCACAATACTGAATCATATATTGTATATATATACATATATTGTATGTTTTGTTAAAACAGACTGGTTAACAACAGCATACAGCGCTGTAGTAATAAGAAATGACAGACTGAATAATTTCAAATCTAGATAACTAAATAGTCATTCACACATTAAAGGTCATGCCCAGGTAAGAGCAGTATTTGGAAACTTTTCTTCTCTAAACAAAAATGATATGATTTAAGCCCCCACATGTAGAATTTACTAATTTGTACCAATTTTAACCAGAATTGTCTCAACAAACAAGCGTTTATGCCATTAGAGTGGTCTGAAAGATGTTGACAGATGTTATAAAGCAGCAGAGAACAGTTGTTGATAACGCTTGTAGGAATTGATGGCATGGGCACCAACATAATTAACATCTGTTTAATTACAAATTCATAATTTGTAATGTGCAGTGTCTCAATTTTGCTCTGGTATGATTTGGTCTGACCACTGTGTATTTCTATGTGTGTGTGTGTGTGTGTGTGTGTGTGTGTGTGTGTGTCTAGCCTTGCTGTATGAACTGAAGGTTCCTCGCTGGGACTTTCAGACTGGTCGTCAGCTGAGGACCAGCCCTCTGTATGACCGTCTGGACACCCAGGGAGCACGCTGGATGGAGAAACATGGCTTTGAAAGGCCCAAATATTTTGTTCCTCCAGGGAAAGGTACAGATTACTGACCAGAAACACGCCACACTGTCTTTATCAAAAAAGTCTTAAGTGAACCTCAAAAATGTTCATTGTGAGGCATTGTTCCAACCTATATTCTAACTCTCAGAATCATGCTGGGCATTGTATTTTTTTTTTTACATATTTTTTGTGTATTTTTGTTTGTCTCTGTAGATCTGTTATCTCTGGACCAGAGTAAGACCTTCTACAAGCCAGACTGGTTTGACATTGTTGGAGCAGAAGTGAAATGCTGCAAAGAGGCCGTCTGTGTCATCGACATGTCCTCCTTTACCAAGTTTGAACTGACTGTAAGTCACAACGTACTATGCACAATTTATAAGCTCACACCCAATTAGATATATGCCATGTGGTTTCCATCAGTGTTGTGTTCATCTGCGCCAAAACACAGCAAAATGTTTTTAAAATGGCTGATTACTCAAAATGTCAATTAGTCACCACTGATGCAGCAGTAATGTACTACTTCTTTTTAAATGAGTAATGCACCCAGAGTGTTAAAGTGATTTAAGTCAAACCTTCTGGTCTGTCCTGATGTCCCAGTCAACGGGGGACCAGGCCCTGGAGCTGCTGCAACATCTGTGTGCCAACGACCTGGATGTTCCTGTTGGACATATCGTTCACACTGGCATGCTGAATGAAAGAGGCGGCTATGAGAACGACTGCAGCGTGGTCCGCCTCAGCAAGAACAGGTTTGAACCATCTAGAGAATAAGACTATAGACATGCAGCTTATTATGACTAAAAGATATCTAAAACAACTCACATTTCTGTCCCCTCTGCAGCTTCTTCATTGTCTCTCCAACGGACCAGCAGGTCCACTGTTGGTCCTGGATAAAGAAACACATGCCCAATGACCCACACCTCCACCTAGAGGATGTCAGCTGGAAGTACACAGGTTAGTTAATAGCACCTGTGTTGTTGTCACCATCTAGTGTCCAAACAATATTACATAAACCAGCATCACACGTCCACTCTCCATGCACACATAATTCTGCTCTTAACCTAGTTATTCAAATAAGCTGGTTCTGGGTTTGGCGTTTGGAGAAATCAGACACTGGAGGGACCAAATAGATGGAGGGAAGGTGGTTAATTATGTTTCCAAAATTGAAATGGCCATTACCTTAACTGTCTAAAATGCAAGCAACAGTAAACCTACATTGTTGTTGTGTGCAACATGAAACGCCAACTGAGGATCTCCATCCGAAAACATACACATGGCATTATACAGTTCGTCCTTACCCAAATGGTACGGAATAATCTTTATAGATCAACTGATGGAAAAAAAATTGAAAGAGCTAAATTTTGTAATGAAACACTATCTTCTCTGTATTTTGCAGTTGTTCCTCCTTAACAACTCTTTTGCATTGTTAAAGGATGATAATTAGTGCACAGACCTGAAGCAATGCTTTGAACAGATATTATTATTATTATTACTACGAGTCATTCATTAGTTGTGAATCGATACAGAAAGCCTGCACAGTGAAAGTACCTGATCTGGACAGCTTTGTTAATCAGAAGGTGTTTTTTCAGTGTTTATAACTCTGATCATTTACTTACAGCTTTAAATCTGATTGGACCTCGTGCAATGGATGTCCTGGCTGAGCTGTCTTATGTTTCCATGACGCCTGATCACTTTCCCTCCATGTTCTGCAAGGTGGGAAACTAAGGCTAGCTGCAATGATATTAATCTAGAAATAATGATAACAATAGTGCTGATCACAGTAGTACTACTCAGTTATAAGAGTTGTTATAATTGTTGAAGTAGCCGCACTGGTAGTAGCAGCAGCAGCAGCTATAGTTTAGGTTGCAGCTGTGGTTGTAGAGATGAAGGTCATTAAAAAGGGAGTGATGTGACTGATTGTTTGAAGTTGGTCTTTGTCTTATTTTCCCCACATTAGCAGGAACACTAACTGTCTGTGTATGTATGTGTGTACACAGGAGATGAGTGTGGGCTATGCCAACGGGATCAGAGTGATGAGTATGACTCACACAGGGGAACCAGGCTTCATGCTCTACATCCCAATAGAGGTGCAACCTGCTCACAAACATATTTCTCATCACCACTCCACAAGATGGTTGGTAAAGTCAGCTTTAAAGAACTGCGTAATACTGTCTTAGATGAATGTTTTTCTCTGCTCCCCACAGTATGCACTGCATGTGTACAACGAGGTGATGTCAGTGGGTCAGAAGTATGGCATTCGTAACGCTGGATACTACGCACTGCGCAGCCTACGTATAGAGAAATTCTTTGCCTTCTGGGGTCAGGACCTTGATGCCTTCACCACCCCGCTGGAGTGTGGACGAGAGTTCAGGGTCAAGTTTGATAAGGTCTGTTTTCAGTCCAGCTGTCACATGATATTAACCAGTGTGGATTCTCAATTCTGCTTTTTGAATAATGGTTATATTACATTACCGTGTTTCAGTCAATAGGAAATTTTCTGTTACCATGGTGATTTTGATGAACAAGATAAAATGTATTGATACCTTTCATTTCAGTCAGTTATATTATTAAGAATGATGATTTTGAAGGTCTCACTTCAACTGCTACATCACTGTTTTACTTTAAAATGATTGGGAGATGAGAAAGTAAGTTAATAATTGGTAGGCCATCTGCTTTTTTAGACCCTTGCAGGCACAGCAGGTGGCTTTCTACACCAGCAGTCTTAAAGTTTGCCATCACTCTCATCTTGAGAACAGTTGAACATCAGGTGTACTGTCTGCTGCATACAGACATAATGTCAGCATGGTGTTAATGAATGGACCCCACAGTGTAAAACTCTCGAGCAGTTATCAGCAGAATCCATGTCTTTACTTTGCCCTTCTTCTTCTTGAACTTTTTACAATTTCCCAAACTCCTTCTTCCTTCACCCTTTTCCCTTCTTATCTCACATCTTCCTTCTCTCCTGTCATCTCTCTACACCTCCCTCCTGTCTCCCTGCCTCCATCAGGACACAGATTTTCTCGGTCGTGAGGCCTTGCTGCAGCAGCGTCAGGACGGAGTATCTCGTCGATTCGTCATGCTGGTTCTAGAGGACCACGACACTGAGCTGGACCTGTGGCCGTGGTGGGGTGAGCCCATCTTCTGCAACGGTCAGCTGGCCGGCACGACCACCAGCAGCGCCTACAGCTACACTCTAGAGCGCCACGTCTGCCTGGGCTTTGTGTCTCCACCGCCAGGCCCAGAGGGGCTCCCCACACCCATCACTCCAGACTTCATCAACCGCGGGGACTACGAGGTAGATATTGCTGGCCAGCGCTACCCAGCCAAAGCAAAGCTCTACCCCTTCAGCTCCCTCTTCACCCAGCAAAAACGCCGCAAGGAGGACCTGGAGCTCAGCAATCTCCAGGGGAAGTGATGCGGAGTAATAGAAGGCCTCAGTAGAGGCTCCTGTGACACTCCCCTCAGTCCACCAAATCCACTCCTGCACTTACCTCGCAGTGCCAACCTATCTTCCCCTGTCAAGGTCCTAAACAGAGGGCTGATTGCACAATCACTCCTTGTCCCTCTAATATTTAACTTCCACTCCCTCTTTTTAAGTGCAATATTTAAGAGGCACCAAATGCTTGAGTTGTATAAAATACAGAGCTCCTGTGACATCGATCCAGCCCCGCCCTACTTCACACTCAAACACAGTCCACACACTCTCAACGGCTGGTTTACTGCGAAAGTCCGCAGTGAAGTGCCTTTATCAAGGCAACATCAACAACAGCTGTTGAGGACTCTCACTTTGTCCACTTTTTCCCACCCAGAAGGGAATTGATCCAACAATCTTCTCCAGTAGTGTTTCGGTCACAGTAACGTTTCAACACTACAAAGTCTGAAGAAATGTTAGTCAGTGCTGATGTTGTAGACTCTACTGTCATTATACAAATTGTGAATTTGCTGCTGTAAAGAATATGAGTGATGTGATGTGAAGAGATGTGGCCTAATTCAGATTTACTGTCCACTGCTACCTGTCTATAACAATGAAGGAAAATAGCCTTCCCTGTTAGGAGGGAAAAAGGCGGTGTGTAAAAGCATTAAGATGCCTGATGTAATCATTAGTGAACCATTGTCTCTTGTGCCGCCCATTACTCCTCCTGTTCTATACAAGCAGTCCTGTTGAAAAAGCTTCCCATGCTTTCTGTAGCACCTCCCCTGGTGGTGTCTTCACCATCAACAGTCCGCTGTCCCGCTGTTTTTTTGCAGTGTGATGAGCTTGTGGTAATGTATTTACAGTAACATAATCCGACCTGTTATTTATGTTTTGTTCGTTTGAAGCAGCATTGCTCTGTTGATGTTAAACTTCTGTTTAGTTGAATGTGTGGCTGATGTCAGGTGATGAGGGAAGTTTGGAAGGGAAAGCTGTGATCCTGAACTTGTTGGATAGAGTCCACAGATATCTTCTATTGGTGATTTGATTTTTGCCTGATCCAGAGTTTAGATGTTTGTGTAACAGAGGAAGGACTTCATTGCGATTTGAAATAAAGCAATGTATTTTTGTATAGCTAGTGTGTATAAAATCTCTATTTTGAGTACTGCACATTTTTTCTATATAAGTTTCAACTTATATCAGCTGCTTGAATCATCTTACATACTGTGGTCAGCTGTGTAATTCCTGCAGTTGTCCTAGTGATTGTGCAAAAGCTTTCCAGAATATTCTTTATATGTAATTTGTCAGCAACAGCTTGATGGTATTTGTAGTCATCTTTGAAATAATTTGCTCCTTTATCTCTTGTCCTCTTCAGAGGTGAAAGGTCAGGGAGAGCTACAATGCTACTAGGGATTAACGGTGTTGCCCAAAGACACTTACAGCAGCATTGCTGTTGAGAGGAACGATGATCAGATGAGTGACATTTCACCCAGCCAATCACATCATACTGGGAAAATAGTCGTAAGCTTTGTGACGCTGTCATTTTCAAATCATTTAGTTTAATTTAAATTGCAATCTGACATCCTACAATTAAAAATGTAAACAAAAGGCCAGCGCTGCCAGGATAAGGTTACCTGCTATCACTCAAACTGTTCAACATGTCTTTGAATACACATTTATTTCAACACCAGGTAACAACAAAATGAAAGTTATTGTCTTCTGATGTTGTTAAAACAGCAGTAAGGAAGCCTCTTATTTTTTTTTTTTTATCTACAGTGTATCTCAAACTCTAATGCTCTGCCTGTAATTTATATATTTGGAAACTGAGGCATTGGCTCAGTTTAAACACAATATCACTTTACTTTTTCTGAAAGTCCTCTCTTTCTCTATAGCAGATTTAATTTGTTTTAGGGTTGTCTGAAGCACTTTTACCTCTGACTGGGGAGAAAACTGCAGCACCTACAGTGTAGAAATCAGCTGCTGTGTAGACAACAAAGGAATATTGAAAGCCTCACCAAATCTTCATACTTCTTTTAATCCGTTTTGCTATCATCCAAGGCTTTCTACTTCATAAAACACACTATTTAATGAATGAACAAATAAAATTTTCAGTGCTCTTCAGCAGTAGACTTTCTTAAAAGCAGCACAATAAAACTTGCAGTTTTGTTTTACATTTCACATCATGGTGCTGCTGCACGACTGTGTCTCTGCGGTTCCGTCATACAGATTCATTGCTGGGAGAGAAAAAAAATGTTGCTGATTTATGCTGCTGAGCTGATCTATAATGAGGTTTCTGCTATAAAGATATGAATTCAGAATGGATGCAGGATAAATTGCTTGTACAGTGACTGTCAGCGTCCATGTCAAGACACCAGCTGCAGCAGGGAGTCGGACGATTCTCATAAAGGGCTAATTTTACTTTGTGTGTACTTAACGTTTGTCTGCAGAAAGATGTTGATATTAAATGAAGCATTTGCATGTCATGTCTTTGTATCAGAGTACAGTCTTGATGGAGCCTCATTTATACACTAACACATGGTACTCTTTTTGAGTATATAGATCATTTTTCATCATCACAGAAGGCTTTATGTCCAAGAGCCTAAGTGCGAAGAGGAGACTGAAACACATTAATGCAAAAATATACTCCTATGTTGACACTGACCACCTGACGCATCAGTCATTTCATTTGTTGTGATGTCTTTTTCTGCTGTCTTGCTATGTGGGTACTTGTGTAATTAAAGGGAAATAGCCCTGAACATTTGCACTAAACAAGGGCAGCCTGCCTTTTTTTTTTCTCTGGGTCAAAGGGTGTTTACTGAAGTCTGACTGATATTAGAGGTATTAAATGGTTTTCTTGTATTTCAAAAAAAATTGAAGGTTATGTAAGGATTTGGAAATGCATCCCAAAACACTATAGCTTACAATGTGTTTAAAGTGTAACATATCATCCATAACATTTAAGGTGTAAACATGAGAGACTGGATGTTGGCCATGTTGAGGACAAATCAGTAAAATGCTCAAACAGTGATATTCACACTCACTGACTTGGTTTGATGCCTGTTTGTCTCTTGTTTGTTTCCACTGTAACGCTTCTCATACTGCACTGATCTGTCATGCTAACTTTTCCTTCAGAGCTTTACAAATGATGTATTTACTGCATATCATGTGAAACAGATGTTTGGCTGTCTAATGTACTTAAACATAAAGAGAACTTGGTTCATACCAGAAGGCTGAATTTGCTTCATCTCTTCTCTCTCACCATCTGCTGAATGTTGTGTGAGCGCCGTCGTGGCACTAACACAGCCAGGTTCAAGGGTTTAGTCCCCATGGTTACCACCTGGGTCCAAACAGATGTGTGAAAAGCACTGTTTTTCTCTTCCCCATACAAAACCATCAGTCTGTTTCTGTGACCCTCACAGCTGTCTGCAAACATCAGTCTACTAATGAACATCGGAGTGCCTGCAGGTTCATTCATGTGTCAACAGTCCCAGCAGAGGACCGAGACACTCGTTTCCTGCTCATTAGTAACACGATCTGCAATTATTTCCACAAAATGAATTATGCAGGGTCAGCTCAGAGCCGGGAAAGTTATACAACAAAACACTTTATTAGCATATTACAAGACAACAGCCTCCTCCTGTTTTCAATGCATTTTGGAGATCACATCCTCCTGGCTTTGCGTGGGCGGCATCCATTGTGTGGCACGGGGGTGCTGTCAGTGATCGATACCACCTCCAGGCCTCCCATCGTCAACCCTTTGATCGCAGACTGCACAACAGTGAGAAACGCATTCATTCATTAACAAAGCTAATGGGAACAGATCAAGATGTCAGTGTAAATTATCGTCATTGTAAGAAAGGCTGGAATTGATCAGAGGTTTAGTTCTTCATGCAGTGACAGGTTTATCTGTGCGGCACATCTACTTTTAGATCAATACAGAACAGGTTCACAAAACATGTTTCACTTTCATCTTATGGTCCTTTGTGCCCATTTATAATCTCTAAAATGTCATGTTTGCTAATAATTAAAATGGCAACATTTTGATATAAAATACTCTGAAAATAAGAGTGGTCTCATTAATACATCTCTTTCTTTAAAGCAGACACATATTTTCTACTCACCAGACGTCCAGGGCCAAGACCTTTGACCACAACACGAACAAACGTCACTCCCTTCGATGTGGCTTTCTGTTGAGAGGAGACATACAGTATAAAAGATCAATGAACAAGGATTGAACAGCATGAGTTTTGGGCTTGTGTTGATATCCCAGCTGATCTCTCATCCAATGACAACAGATGAGAGATCAGAATAATCTCACATATCTGCCTCTGTGATAAATGACCGGTGGTAGTGATTAAACACTTCATCTCTCCTCACTGCAAATCAGTGTGACCTAAACCCTTCTAACCAGCAGCCTTCATAAATCAGGCTAACACACCGTCTAAATGAGCATTTAACACACACTGCTCCACTGTCACACAGTCCTATGAGAGGGCAGTTTACTGTCAACAGACATTTAATATTCTTAAATAACATGTTGCTACACAGAGCGAGGAAGCAGCGGAGGCTGCAGTCTTAACTGATATTAATTTACTTTAACGTTTAGACTGTCAGAGTGCATGAATGTGAGAACTTACCGCAGCAGCAGAAAGGCCTGCAGTCTGAGCAGCGATTGGTGTCGACTTCTTAATATTCTTGAAGCCCTCTGTTCCACAGGACGTCCTGACCATCGACTGTCCCGCGCTGTCTGTCAGCTGGATGTGTGTGCTGGTACAGGACAGGACAGTTTACTGGGTCACTGGCTCACAACTGAAGTGTGTGTTCATTTTTGGGATAGTCAAAAAGATTTTGTTAACTGTCACACATACCATGTTCCCCATGATTGCTTTTTCTGTGTCACATAACTGCTAATAAGAGTTCTGTCAAAACCTTTTCTATCTAATTGGAAAAAAAATCATGAATAACCATGAGTCATTTTTTTTTAATCTTACAAAGGTCTGTTTAATATCCAAATCAAGAGAGAAATGACATCACTGTGTGTTTTCTGTGTGATAACTTGCATTTAGTTCTACTTAAAATAACAAAGGAAAGTTCCAGTCTGCTTTCTAACAGCAAGATCTGCTTTAAAAGCAAAACACTAAAGCTCTATAAATTATACTTTTCATGAGTGATGAAGAGAATCTGACTGGATCTTTAATGTAAAAATGTTTTCCATGCATTGTCTCATTAGGACTGAAGCCCTTTTCTGAGTCACAAAGGTACAAATCTCATTCTGGTATTCATTCAGTCAACAAAGAAACATCTGACAGTGGCAAAACAAAATGCCAAAACTGCTTTCAGAAAAACCTAGCGATGGATAGATGAGTGAAATTCACAAGGTGACTTAATCTAACTTGTTCTGTCATGTCATTCCCTTTGGAAGCCAAAAGACATTTTCTGAGTAAATCTTCACAGCCTTGCTAACATCAGAGCCATTGTCTTGTTCTCAGATTAATTAAATTCATAGACATTTTTCACAGCAGACATTTTGCCTTGTCATAGCAGGAAAAACACGTGGAAGTAATAACGTTAATGATGGCTCTGTTTCAGCAAACATTAGTGATGTTAATATTTACACCTCATTCAAAAAGGGTTTTAGTGCTGACGTACTGAAGGAGGAAAAAAGGCAAACACTTAATACAACTACTGCATAACTTTGCAATTTAGCTGACAATGTACTAATCTTATATACTCACATATAGTTTACTTACTTGTTGTATGTGGCTTTAATGTGAGCAATTGGTAATTCCTCAAACTTCTTTCCACCCCATCTGAGTGGACTGTCCTGACCAGGCAGTGGAGGAGTCTGACTGAAGGGTTAAAACTAAAGTTAATATTGCATCAACAGGAATTTACTGCATTAAGTTGTGCCTCTATTTACTGAGCAAACTGCACACACATTTAAAGGATGGGTTCACAATTTTGAAAGTCTGTCTTAAAACAACAGTCAGGAGCCCAGATGAACAGTGAAACATGTTTTTCTTGCAGTAATCATTCCTCCTGTCCATACTGACCATTAGAAGATCCCTTCATAACGTAACTTATGGGGGGCAAAATCCACATCCTCCTTCTGTGCAAAAATGTATTTGAAAGTTTATTTAAAGCTAATCTGATGCTTCAGCCGTCCAATAAGTCCAATCAAGTAGATATCTTTCAATGATACAGTCTTTTTAGTGTCAAAGTCCCTCTTTTTGTTACTATACTTCCACCACAGTTCAACAGGGAAATACTGTCTACGGAAACACAAAGAGGGAATTTGATGCTAAAAAGCCTGTAAATGTGCCAGATATCAACCTGATATGACTAACTCAGACTGCTGAGGCCTCATATAAGCTTCAGATCAACTTTTAAATGCATTTTTTCACAAAATGATTGTGGACACTGGATTTTGGCCCCCATCACTCACATTGAAAGCACATTTGAAGGGGATCTTTTAACGGCCAGTGTGAACAGGAGGAATGATTACAGCGAGGAAAACCTCTTTCAGTGTTCATCTGAACACCTGACTGTTGTTTTAAGACACGCTTGGAAAAACTATGAGCCTATCCTTTAAATATGGAATACAAGAAACTAATGCAGAATAATTCAGTCAGTAGGCAGTGAAATGTGAGTTGTGTAACGTTAGCTACGTCTGACCTGAAGTCTTTAGAGGAGACTTTGGTGGCTGCTGCGGCGTCCTGCAGTCTGACAGCGCTGCTTCCACATCTGTACACATAACATATCATCAGCACCAGCTTCATACAAACTAGGCTCTGTGAATATCACCACATTCTGTAATTTAGGCTACAAACGGCAGACTGACTTTATCACAACAAGCCAACAAGCTAACACGGATGCTAGTAAACCATAAAACACTTACATAGATCTCCCATTTGCATTTAAGGGGGCAGCAAACTGACGGCAAACCTTACTCACAGAACTGAATAATATACAATTTAATTTAAACATGTTTGACGTTGTTAAACACTTAGCTAGTAGCCGCTACAAACAACAAACGTGACATTGAAGGTTCAGCTAATCTAGATCAGAGCAGTAATATCGTTACTTTTGGAGGGGTGGCAAGGTCATAATTACATTACTACTGCAACTACAACTACTAGAACCACTTGTAAAATTAATCGAAAAATAAAAATATTACCTATATAAATATAAAAATATATTTCTGTAGTACATATAATGACATATTCTTGTTTTTTAAGTATATTAACGTCAAGCTCCCCTACTTTGATCTGAATAGACTGTTCTTTTTCGGCACAGAACTGTGGGTAAAATTGCTGCCTTCATGGACTTCGTAAACCCTCGTAAATTTTAAACGTACAAGGTGAACACTCGCTAACTAAAGTAAATAGTTTGACAATAAATCTGCTTCATCCTCCAGATAAGTCAACAGATAACACTTTACATTATAGGCACTAATATCTTTATTTTATATTCAGGTATCATTGAGGGGGAAACACGTGGTTAAAAATCCTACTTCCATCCGGTTTTTATATGAGTAGCAGCCCGCGTCACATTTTCTTGCACATACATTGAACGTAGCAGAAGAAGATGGCTTCGCCCTGTAGAAAGATGGCGAGTCGGTCTCTCATACAGTTCATGGCTTGTTTCGGGAGGACAGCGGCCGGTAACTCGGTGTTTCGTCAGTTTTCCGGCAGTCCTGTGTGTCGGGCGACTTTACAGACCAACATGTTAACAGAAAGACCAAGTTCTCCATGGAGTTTGACGGCCGCGGTGTGTCTGCAGAGGTTGCCGGTGATCTCAGCGGACAGCAGCCCGATAGAGCAGCAGGTCACAACCATGATGCAGCAGGTGCGTTTGTTTTATAACTCACAGTTATAACAATTATCCATTCACTTCTAGACACTCGTTCAGTGCTCGTTCAAAACGTGCCTGTTTGGAACGGGCCATTTGCTTGACCTCCGGTTTAGAACCATGGATGTATAAAGATATACGTCCATGTTTAGAGCCAATCACAATGTTTGTTTACAATAACTTCCGGGTTGAAAACCCATGCGGCACGTCATGGATGTATAATAAGTATAAATGCTCCTATAATACATCCTTGCGGCACGTACATACAATTTAATGGCGCGGAGCAAAAATAAATCTCAGTTTAAGCAAGTAAAGAAGTAAAAAAAGAAGCGTATGCAAATAAGTATAAGTAAGTACAAGCAGTAAGTAGAAAATGTATTTAAAGTCGATATTACATGAAAAATGCCTTTTTAACCATTTTAGATCACATCCCTGTTCATATTGTGCACCAAGAAGCGTATGCAAATAAGTATAAGTAAGTACAAGCAGTAAGTAGAAAATGTATTTAAAGTCGATATTACATGAAAAATGCCTTTTTAACCATTTTAGATCACATCCCTGTTCATATTGTGCACCTACTTCACAATATATAGGCCTACAAAAATCCATGTCTTTGTATTCTTATATCAAAATCCAATCATGTTTTCTTCCTGTAAAACAAAATATGATATGTGCTTACATAGGCTTGAACCAACCAATTTCAACCAATAAGATCATGACATCCACCCATCAATTAATCTTCAACTTTTAGCAGCACAGAGCTAAGATTCATTATGGCACCATGGATGTATTATAAGAGCTGGATACCTGACCAAAAATGGCACCCATTCAATCTGATGAGAACTGCTTGGCTGGCGCAGACACCAAAAAATGTTCCTTGCTTCCGGTTTGTGTCAAGGAATCTGATTTTTAAATCACTTTTTTTCAGCTCAAGGAAAGTTTACAAATATAAAAACTCCATGGATCAAAAGTTCAAAATAGAAAGAGTTATAACTGACCTTGTTTGCAGTTTGAGGTGTCCTTTCAACAGTTTTACAGTCTCTTTTACAATGGTGGTCTATGGGGAAAAGGCTATTTGGGCTGCAGGAGGATTTTTTGCTGCAATACTGCAAGTGACCACTGGGAAAAATTGGCTGCAAGACTGAGCTGCAGTGCCTTATTCTGCTCTTATAATACATCCATGTATGTATGTACCCACTTTTGAACATTCAAATTAAATTCTTCCAACGTAATGTCCAACCTGTCTGTAGATTTGGTTTATCAAAGACACTAGCAAAGCTACATAGTACGTAAGATAAGCCCAGTGGAAACATCAGATAGGTCGGACCACTGTGTGTACTATACTATATACTACGTTATATCTTTCAACGGTACAGTAACGGCTTAAAATGACAACAGAAATAAACAATTTTGCCGATTTCACATATATCCGCAATTCAAATCAACCACCAGTTATATGTTAGCGCAACGTCGCAGTGATTCAGTCTGTTACTGAACCTTTCATCCAAACAACTTTACACTGGACACTGCACTTCCTCAGGTCCTCAGCAATACACCCGCCAAGTGTAAAGTCGATTGGATGGACTGTTGTTGAGAAAAGTGATTCTTGGAGCATACTCACTGTTTGCACATTTCTTATTGTTTAGAAGTTGAATAGAATCAATCTAAATTCAATCATGAAAAGTTCAGCTGATAAGAGTGTCATTAACATGTAGGAGTTATCTTAATGTTACAAATCCTTGTTTGTACAACAAACAACTTCCCACTCGACACTGCAGTTCTTTCAGTCTCCAGCAATACAGCCACCAAGTCTGATGTAGATCGGATGAACGGTTGTCGAGAAAACCAAAGAAGAGACAGACACACATACAGGCAGAGACTCCTTCCTTTATAGTGAGATTACAGATGCACAGCTATCAAAATACACTAATGTGACAGTGGTAAAAACATATACATACACTAATGTGACAGTGGTAAAAACATATACATACACTAATGTGACAGTGGTAAAAACATATACATACAGTATAACAATGCTGAAGTTAGCTTCCAATTCGGGTTTAAGGGGAAAGTTATAAGATATTTAGTGGCTGATTCTCCACCTGTGACCACTGAAACAAAAGTGAGGACACCTGTGACTTCCAATTAAGAAAAATTTCCTGAACAAGGTTATAAAAGAACCTGTGAACACCACAACTTTCTCAGTTTTGGCCTGAGTTGTGTCTAATGCAACATGGCTCCACATGGTAAGGAACTGCCTGAACAAGTAAGAAACCAGATTGTGAGACTTCATATAGATGAGAGAGGGTACAAGATCATCGATAGGTTACTGAACAGAAGCCAAAACACAGCTGCAGCAGTGGTTAGGAGATACAGGAGGACCCATACTACCAATAACCGAAGGCGCAGTGGCCGCTCGTTACGTTATACCGGTTATACCGGTATTGACGATAACTGATATTTAAAAAATGAAATATTGATATCATGTTAATAATACACATATGATAATATTGTGGAAATAATCCAGCGCCTCTTAAAACCCCTTAACGTTCCAACGGTACACAACTATGTTATGTACACAACTCCTGTCTTTAAGTGAGTTTTCATTTGACATATTTGGAAAGCTAAGATTCTTGTGATTTGATCGATGCAAACCATTTATGTAAATATAAATAGTTTGCTGTGATTTACTTACATATATGAACTGCTTTCCCACCATAGCACTTGTTTTGACTCTTTTATATGCATAAAGTTTAGTGTCAACAGGGGAACAAAGCACTATAATGTCTTTATGCTTCAGTTACTCTGAGGCAGAGGTTATTTGGTCTCTAAATGTCTTTTTGTTGCAAGACGCCTAGAAATCCCCTTAGAAAAGTGTGTAAAATATTCATTTTCTGTGGTATTGTTATTAAATTAGAACTTGGACTAGTTACGGCTCCATGCTGTGGTCCTATTGTGTTTTCCAGCTATAGTTCACCTGCAGGCATCTGTTTGCAAAAAAATATTCAGGCGAAAATAAAAACCTTCCACTTCAGTGTGTTCAAACTTCTTTCAAACTATGTACAGTTATGGTTACCGAATCTCTCCACCTCCCTTTACTCTATTTTGAGTGTAATTCATTTGCCAGAAAAAGAGGCAAAACACACAGTTGATGGCATTTTTTTCCCCAAATTTTCTATAGATATTGTAAATTCTTTTGGCCACGATAACCGTTTTGTGAAAATCTGATATTGTGTTATCTTATTATTTTATCACCTTTTATCAGTCATATCCTGTCAAAATACACTGTGACATCAGCTGTAGTTTAGGACAGTGTTCAGCTATACAGGGGTACGGGACATAATGTTCAATGGCCTTCACCACACGACACCCAGCTGTATTTCCCAAATCAGGTATGTAAACAGAGGTCTGAAAAGCGAACTGGAGTTTGAGTTTGAGAAGTGTTTGTTTCAGATGGAGCTGGAGAAAAGCTTGCTGGCGGACCATGAGCTGCGGCTGCTGGAGGACGCTGAGAGAATGAGTCGCAAGCAGGCAGCTGACTATGACTCTGACGAAGAGGATGACCACAGACACCAGGAAACCGTGCTGGCTCAGGACCTGGAAGACTCCTGGGAGCAGAAGTTGAAGAGCTTCCAGCCTGCGCCGAGGGTCAGAGGTCAGTTCAGGAAATAGATGAAAAAGGGGTAACTGAGTAAACCAGAATAGCAGATCTGCAACAATTAGTCGGTTAATCGATTAGTTGTCAGCTATTAAAGGAATCGCCAACTATTTTGATAATCGTTTAAAAAAAAAAATGTCCAAATTCTCTGATTCCAGCTTCTTAAATGTGAATATTTCCTGATTTCTTTATTCTTCTATGACAGTAAACTGAATATCTTTGTGTTATGGACAAACAAGACATTTGAGGATGTCACTTTGGGATTTAACAAACAGTGATTGACATGTTTCATCTTTTTCTGACATTTTATTGACCAAACAACTAATCGATTAATCGAGAAAATAATTGACAGATTAGTCAATAATGAAAATAATGGTTACTTGCAGCCCTACAGAATATACAC
Source organism: Thunnus thynnus (assembly GCF_963924715.1). Lineage (NCBI taxonomy): Eukaryota > Metazoa > Chordata > Actinopteri > Scombriformes > Scombridae > Thunnus > Thunnus thynnus. Next base: position 32,358,496 of record NC_089517.1, on the reverse strand, counting down.
AATACGGGTTTTTAGGGTTTTTTTCACATTCAGGAAATCTCTTTGCTCCAGCACTCCTAATTTCCATTTTATACATTGTGACATTTCAAAAGTTTGAGTAAATTTAGCTTGACAGTTACAGAGAAACATAGCTGTTGTGAACCAGCTGACGGTCCTGTCTCACGTTTAGGTGATGTGGATAAGGACTTGACCTCAGTGGAGCGCTGCCTGGCCGACTCGCTGGTTCTTCTATCCAAGCAGCAGGTGGGTGGCTCGGAGATGTGGCTGCTACCTCAGACTCAGTGGCAGGAAGGAGAAACCCTGCGACAGACGGCCGAGAGAGCCCTCGCCTCGCTGCCAGGTAACATGAAACACAACGTTTTTTTTTAAAATGACGCAGATGATATTTTTACTGTTATTCTGTACCTAAGGAGTATTTAGTGTTTCCTCCTAGAATAATTTTTAAAACAAAAATAGAAATGGCAGGTAGGCAAGACTGTTATCATGACAAAACAATGCTAATGTCACCCTTAAAATAAAGTGTATATATATATATATATATGTAACCAATCAAATCAGTCTGTATGATATCCCCATAATGAATTTAATTATTCAAGATTAATTATTCTTAAAACATGCTGCAAACAGCAGTCATGCTATCCTTAACAAAATCTGCAGCTGTCCATGTTCACTATAAAATATAACAAAACATGATATCTCTGAACTATGTGGTTAATATGACCTTTAAACCTCACTGAAGGCAGGATATACACCAAGATACCATCTACATCCTTAATATAAGTTGTAACAGGTCGTGTTATCATCAACACGCTCTGTTTGTTCTGTTCATACTGTATCTTTATCTTAATTTCTTCTGCTGTTCTGACCCAGTTTTAACATAAAGAACATTAAAGTTTGACGTGATCTTATCTAAAATAGTTGCGTGTCACTTATCCACAACAAATTCTCCTTAAACCTCCAACCTCTCGGTCCCAACTTGTCATATTCCCTTAGACCTCCATTGATGTCAGCAGTAGATTAGCCTTCGGTTCATAGATCTGCAACAACAAGGAAATGACTGGAGGAAAGTTAAGGTTCAGTCACAGCAGGAAAAAATGGAACAAATGATCCAGTAACAATTATGGATCTTAGAAACATTAGGGAAAGATATTTAACATCTAAAAAGCGGTGGATTCTTAAATAAAACGCCAGTGACTGAGTGTGTTAAACGGTCTCACAACATTACTCATGAACTATTAATGTGCCAACTCCATCCATCACTTCTCATTAAGACTTTCCACTTGACATTAACGTCTGCCATTTGGTGGAGGGTTTTATTTAAAGCGTCTTACAGTGCAGTAGCAGGAGTTGATCCATTTTTAATACAGCTGGACTCAATGGGAATTGAATCCCTGACATGGTGTTGTTGAGCCCACTGGGGCAATGTGATTTACACGACATGAGATTAGATTAAAAACGTAACTGAGAAAACTGTGTTGTTGTCACAACAGAGAATAAGAAACAGAGCGGAAACAATTATAATCCAGAAAAATACAGTGTTAACAACGCAGCTGCAGTGTCAAATGGTCGGTGCGACCGCATGAACATCTGCGTTTTCACTCACTTTTTGTCTTAGTACTCCATCTGTATTAACTCACAGCCACATGTCTTCATGCAGGAGCCAGTTTTAAGGCGACTTTCCTCGGCAACGCCCCCTGCGGAGTGTACAAGTACAAACTGCCCAAAGCTGTTCGGACGGAGGGCTCGATCGGAACAAAGGTATTCTTCTTCAAAGCCGTTCTGTCCGACAGCGGTCCCTCCGCAGCCCCGAATGCTCCTTTTCTGTGGGTGAGGAAAAGCGAACTGCAGCGCTATCTGAAACCAGCGTACATGATGAAGGTCGACCGCTTCATCCTCAGCCTATGATGCCTAAACTCATAACAGGGACACTGACTTCCAGAACAATATTTATGAGGCCCAGAAAGTTTACTTATCTGCTGTCTTGTATCAAACAATGTATCTTCCCTTCAAGCTATGTATGTTTCATTGTATAAATAAATTGTTTTTCCACACATATTGTGTGTGTCATGAGTGTTAAGTCGGCAAAACCCTCAGATCTTATGGCAAGTAATATCTATATGTATAAAACTTCTAATACATGACCTTAACAATGGTCCTAAACTTTGACTCATGAGTCAAAAGATTCTTAGTAAAAATTAGGACTGAGAAGCTTTGTATGAAGAAGCCTCCAGCAAAGTCTAAATGTGGTTCTTCAGTGCTGACTGCAGCGACTCTCACAGTAAGGGCTGTAAAATAAGAGCTACAGTTATGTCTACCCAGAATGTCCTCTCACTGACTGTCAGCCAATAGCAGGCCTCCAGGTGTGATGTATCACAGCTCCATCACATCAATCATCACAGATTCATGTACACCTAAAAATAAAACATTTAATATAAAAAGTTTACTGGTAAGTTCATACATTAAGAATCATTTTAAGGGTGACCAGCTGAGGCAGAAGCTACGCCTCATCTGTAGCTGGCAAATGAATGATAAGTTGACAAAAGATACAAGTTCTGTCCCAACACACACACACACACACATACTGCCTTTGCAACATGACAAAGTTCATGATGCATTCAACATGAATACAATAATGTGATTCTTCTCAAAGTTCACATGTACCACATCTCTGTTATTCCAATTGCATTAAATATTAAATTAGCTGAGCTGTGAAATACAAGAAGTCTGTTGAGTTTGAAAGACAACAAAACAGAAATGACTAATTAAACAGGTTCTAAAAATATAAACTTGTCAGTATACACTTTTTACAAAAATGTCTCATTTTTTTTAGGTCAACCCCTGTGAGCCTTCAGTTCTGAAAAAACCCAGCAACAATTAAATATGTATTTGCTTAAATAATTTTAAATCATATTAAGGACCTCCACATATGAATATCACTTAAATATTCATCTATTCTTTTTAACCATATATCCTTCTTGAACTCAGAGACTTTTATAAGTAATATCCTAACTAGAATCTATTGTTATTATATTATTATAGCATAACTGTAGGAGAAATATAGATTTCCTCTTGCATGCTTCAATATATTAAACAAAGCTTGTCAGTGCTAAAAGTTACTTTTAGCCTTTTTTTTTTTTTTTTTTTTTACAACACTCCTCAGTCCTGTGTCAAGTGTTTCTCGACTCATAAGTTAAATTTGAGGACCATTCTTCTCTCGCAACCATTTGTAGAAGTTTTATTTCTACCAGCCCTGGTCAACCATCAGTGAGCAATTCAGACTGTCATGTTAACTTAGAGTAGCAGGTGTCTTGCTTTAAGTGTTTTGTTTTTTAGAACTAGCTGTTAACGAGTACATATCTAGCACCAAGAACTGAACAATAAATGTTGCTGCTGCAGTTTGGAGTGCACACTTGATCCTGAACTGTGTGGGCCTGGCAGGCCTCAGGAGCAGGCATATTCTTTGTCTAACAGTAGATGGCAATATTTGCACACCAGCCACAGAGGAGCACTGTGAGAAGCTCTGTAATTACGCCTGTGTAGTGACCTCAGAGGGGGACTGCAGAGAGAGCTTTTCTGATCAACTTGGCTTCCTATTTCTCATACTGAAAATATCCATCATACCAGGCTAATGTTCCTTTGGAATAGCTACGATAATTCTTCTTAGGTAAGAGCATTCTGATGTTCCCGAGCCGTTCTCTGCCTGCGATCAGCCTGTTCTTTCTATTTGTGTCTGCTGGGACAAGGAGTTATTAATGTTGTAGACACTGACATTAGATTTTTCCATCTGTATTTTCAGAGTTTGCTGAATGCCCGTGGCCTGTTTGTGAGATTGGCTGAGTGCAATGGAGCCCTGCTCTGTCAGTGGATGTGAAGGTCAGGGCGAGCTGATAAAGGCCATTTCTTACTGTTAGACAATTTGCTTTGCACACAGAACCAGAGCTCACTGTTCTGCCGGCTGACAATAGCCTCCTGCAGCCGTCAGTCCAGTTCTGGTACTTGACGTCAAATCAAAGTAATGACGGGTACAAAAAGAGCAACGTTTGCTGCTTTCATCTCCAGGGGGAGTCTGATGAAAGTATCTTCACCCAGTTTGTAGTAAAATTGACTTATAGGTTAGATAATTTAGCTTTGGATCAGGAGGTTGCCAGTCTGAATCCTTAAACCATCAGGGAGTAGTAAGTGACCAAGAAAACCAAGGTCAAGGTGCTCTTGAGTGAGGCACTACACCTTACTCTTGTGGAGCTGCTCACTGAATAACAGAAGTTGTTGGGCACCTCAGGGTGTGAATTAAATCTGTAAATGCAGGATAAGAAAAGCCATGAAAATAAAGTTTAATGATGGAATCAGGGAGGGTTAAATAAAAAAATGCCTTTGAGATGCATTTTGGGAAGAGTAGGACAAAAACTCAGGACATCTCTGCTTCTGTTGTATTGATTTTGACAGTCCTTAAAAAAAAAGTAAAATATCTCTTTGTCCAAACCTTTTAAGATGCGGTTTCACCAGTAGTTAAAGGGCACAATGTGGCATTGCAAACTTGGGAGTGACACATTAAAAAAAGAACAGTCAAAAATGAAGCATCAGAAGCTGAGATTTTTTTGTTCCTACTATGGGTCAAGCTCAAAAAACACTGGATTCCTATAACGCTCAATTGCATCTTTCCTCAATTTGTAGTACAGACTTTATTTTAAAATAAATGTATTAAATTTAGTCTCCAAGTCCAATCTGACACAACCCTAATGACATCATTAGGGTTATTATAGAGTCGCAAAGTGGGAGGAGCTACTTCGGCGCCCTTGGTTTGGAAAGTAATATGTCATTCATTTTTCCAATAGACAATGTTATGAGACTCACAGTTTGAACATTTCTATGGTTTGGATTGACAGGAAACTCCCAGTTAAATCATCAGTCGACGAAGCTGAATAACTGTGTTAGAAAATATCTGAATCTTTGTTTCTGAGAAAAACAGTCTTGTACTTTCGACTTTTTGTCAAAGTTAAAATAATTAAAACTGGTGGCGAAAACATAAACCTCTAAGGATTGTTACATTATTAATATGAGGATATTGTTTACAGAAAATTTGAAATGGGAATACAGAATTGGTAAAAACAGTCCCGGAACCAGCTGCACCTCCCACTTCACAACTCTATTTCTGACTTTGGAGAGCTCCCTCCAGAGACAAAGAAGAAATGAGGCTGAGTAGTATTCCTCATGATGAGTAAACCGAAATTCATGTTTAAAACCAGGGGAGTTCCCTTTTAAAGAGAAATAAAGTCGAATGTTTTTCTCATTTTCTGGAACAATTAATTCAATCTCGACAGTCACCAAGCAGAAACAAGCCAGACAAATTTGGTCAGTTTTATTAGTCCATTTTACAGACATTCATCATTTGTGATATTATTGACAATCATGACCATCATATAGACATGAAAATGCCAAAACATCTAAACAGGTAGAGGCAGACAGAGGTAGAAGATCATGGCTTCACTTCAGTAAAGAAGCTCACCTCCTCTTCCTGCCAGAGGCTGGCCAACAGTCTACTTCTTCATCCAATTAGACAGCACATGATAGGACCAGGATAACAAATGTCAAAGGAAAGGTCTTGCAGTTTTTCGCCACTGGAAAGGGTAAAAGAGAGACGGTAAATGCCGAGGACAAGGCACGCGGCTCGGAGGTGGCTGATGGCCAGTTTTCAACCCTGGCTGCAGCTTTAGAAACAATTGCACGTAGAGCAGAGGATGGTACTACTGCCGCGAGACTGTCACATTCACACTAGCCTCGTCCTCTCCGGGGATTTCAAACTGATTTTAAGGCAGGAGCTGATTTTTTTTTTTTACCTTATTCTCGTGATCCTTTGAAGTTCAATATATGGAGCAAGGAACTGCCGGGGTGAGGGGCTCAGTTCCATTGGGGTGACCAGTGCTAAAAATACTACGCTGACTTATTGCACTGTCAGACACTACCAGAGGTAAAATCCTCCACCAAATGGTATGTCTCCTCTTCAGTGACACTGTTGGTGGATGCAGCATCATTACATAACAATGATTAAATCAATATCTATGAAAAAACACTGCAGAAATAAAACAAATATATAAAATCCCTCTGGCAGGGCAGTGAAAATGAGCTGAGAGCACACAGTGAAACTTCTCCACTCTGACATGTCAGTGTCATCTAAACAAAGCCTGGCTCCAGAAGACAGCAACCATCTGCAGAAAACAGGGCAGCTCTGTTTGGAGTCAACCTGACTTAGTGAGACTAAAGGACTGCTCCACATCTCCATTCACATAAAAAATACAGCAAACCCCCCTCAACTGTGTTTACACACTGCAGCTTTTTTTTTATTTATGCAAATCTCTCATGACTGAGTGGAATGTAAGCAGGCCAGTCGTTCACAGCAGCTTACCAAAACATTTGATAAAGAAGCTTATTAAGACTCTTTATGTAACAACAATAAAGCACAAAAACATGCAGGTAAAGGAGTGCAAGGCTCCTGGATCCCGAGAGAGCCGGACCACCTTAAGCGCCTTTTCCACCACCTTCCCCATTTCCACACTCCCAGCATGCACTATATTTCTTACCCTTAATCATCCAGTGACAGTCAGCTAAGCACGCACACTTTCAGCCCCATCCTGCTCGCCTTTACACAGTGAAACAGATGCCCACTGTGCATTCGTTTCCCACTGCTCCTACTACCCAAACCCCTGACAATACTACCCCAGCACAACCAGCCTATAGCAACCACTCTCCAAACAACTCCTTTCTACAAACAACATTTTTTAATCCACAGAAATTGTGATTGTTAGCAGGTATAATGCAGTAATGGCCTTGTGACTCAAAAAATTGGGGAGGACAGGAGGAAAACCAACCCACTGCATCATGTGATCTTACACTAGATGGCTATAGAGGGAAAGTTAGGGGCTCCCCAAAGTCAGAAGACCTAATCCTTTATGAACCATGAATGTTTTGTCAATTTTTTTGTGCCAGTCCACCAAGTAGATGTTGAGATATTTCACTGGATAGATGGATATATGGATTTTACCTGCTGGTGGCGCTAGAGGAAAAGTCAGGGAACCACCAAAGTAGGATTTAGCCTGTGGGAAACATGAAAGTCCGAACAAGATTTCAGGACAATTTACTGATTAGTTGTTGAGGAATGTTAGTCTGGACCAAAGTGGGGGACCATCTGACAGACAGACCAACAGTGGTGGACAAAGTACACAACTCCATTACTTGAGTCAAAGTATAGACACTCCTGGTCAAATGTTACTCTGATACAGATGAAAGTTGTTCAGTCAAATTTTTACTTGCGTTAAAGTACTGGAGTACTTGCTTTTAAATATACTTAAGTATTCAAAAGTACATTTTCTTTTTAATGTCGACACATTGCTGCATTGTTGCCACAAAGCATTTACAGAACCTAATGACTCTGAAACAACCTACTGAATGGACTGACTTGCTCGTAGAACCTGTGGAATGAAAAGCTTATTGAACCTATAGAAACAGCTTAATTGACAACAGGACAGCCGTTGTCATTTTCATATTTTTGTTTAACACCCCCTACCCCACTTCCCTAAAACAGCATGGCAGTATTCTGACACAGCTCTGGCAGTGTGTGTGTGCGAGTGTGTACACGTACGCACACTCAAAAAAAAAAAAATAAATAAAACAACTAACATACATTAAAATCCCAGATACACACCTTTAGCTCTTAGCTCTTATAACTGCCCAATAGCAACACTGCTTTAAGCGAGACAAAAACCCCCCAAAAAACTATATGAATCTTTCTTCATTTAAAAAATCAGAAACATGGACTTCAGATATGGCCATGGGTGCTCTGGAGAGGAATCGTCATCTTTATCTGCCGTAGGCATCATTATTACCGCCGGGTTCAAGCTGAACTGTACAAAAAGCTCTTTGAACTTGACTGACAGTGTAGGTGTAGTTTACTGCAGCTGCTTCAAAGTAGAGAGTAACGGGAACGTTCATAGAAATGTAGTGGAGTCAAAAGTACAATATTTGTCTGTCAAATGTAGTGGAGTAAAAGTCATAAGTTTCCAAAAAATAATACTCAAGTAAAGTACAGATACTCAAAAAATGTACATAAGTAGAGTACTCAAGTAAATGTACTTCATTACCGTCCACCCCTGCAGACCAACATTGTCATCCCTAGAGCCACACTGCTCGGATGACATGCAAATCCATGACTGAATTTCTTACCTTAAAAATAGTGAAAAAAAGAGATAAAAATAACTAATCTGCTGAATTGATCAGATTTGATTAACACTGGCCTGGCAACATAAGAAGAAAAGCCCACAACTGTCATCACATTTTGATTCAAATGCAATGTTGCTAAATCTTGACTGTTCCACAGATGTACATGACATCACCCTTTTCTGACTCAGCTCTGCCGACTTCAAACCTGTAAGAAAAGAGATAAACACAAATACATTAATCTCTACGGCTTATAGTAACAAGGTGACTGAAAAAGGCAGTATGTTTTCAGGGCCTTTAATATTTTAAACCAGGCCTGAAAATAAGTCTCTAACAACCTTTAAAGGAGACATAAATACTTTGATGGTAGAAGCATCACCAGGAAGACATTCTGATTTTCTTGAATTACCTTTTTTGGAGTACACTACTTCTACCCCAGCAGCCATTTTCACACCCTCAGAACACAATATTTCTACCACAAGAGCAGACTCTTTTACTCTGGCTGCGTTTAGAGAAAATGCAACAAATGCAGTACCTGCTGCGTTTCTGAGGGCTTTCTAATAGCCAGGGTGGCAGACTGGAGGAGGAGAAGCAGGGATGAGGTGTCATACGCTGTGATGGTTGGGATCTGTGACTGAGCAGGGGGTGATGTGAGCCATCTGAACCTATAGTCTACCACCCATCACAGCAGAGAGGCACCAACAGGGGCATGCAAACAGAGAAAAACAATGAAAAAAAAAGGGATTTTGCGGCAACCCATTGCTCTTGCTAAGGCCTGTCCTTCACAGAGATGTGATTTCTGTCTCTCCACTTGGTGGGTGAACATATTCATCTCCAATCACAAGCACACAGTCAAAGTGGAGCAGTTTTCCAGGATGTTCAAGCTGTGGTGTCATTCGGGGGGGGGGGGGGGGGGGGGGGGGGGGGGGGGCAGTGTGGCAGAAATGGTATAGAGAGGCAACTCACAGGTTTCATTCTCGAAACAGGCCTGTATAATTTTAATTCATTTTAAGCTACTCTGGTATGAAGCATCCCTATTCTACAAAAAAAAAAATACTACATATCCATTTGAGAAAAGTCTTACTGTTAATGATATAAAAAACTGAAAATGTTGAGTATTTGTACAGGTGCTTAAAAACATTTTCCTGCTATTAAAAAGGTATATATTATTTATTACTTTTAAATCATTTTAGGGCTTGGCCTCTGATTATATCACTGACTTACTAACCCCTTATGAGCCTGAATGCAGCCTGAGATCCTCTGGCAGAGGTCTGTCAGTCATTCCTAGGTCAAGGCTAAAAACCAGAAGAGACCGAGCATTTGGAGTCAGGACTCCACGACTCTGAAACAACCTGCCGGAAGAGATCAGGCAGACTAGCTCTGTTAAATCTCTCTTAAAAATGCATTTTTACAAATTTGCTTTCTCTTTAATCAGTTATTCTTTTGTTTTTACTCTGTGTTTTAATAGTTCATACCTAATTTGTTATTATTACTGTATCAATTCTACTTTCATTTATTATTCATCTGGTAATTTGTTTTGTTTTTATGTCCTTGTGAAGCACTTTTTAACTTGTTTTTGAAAAGTGCTGTATCAATAAGGTTATTATTATTATTATTAGATATATTTATTAAAACAACACCAAAAAAAGGAAAGAACTGGGCTTTACTTGTTGCCTTAATATTAAATCTCTTATAATCCTTTTGGGTGCTACCAGCCAGCAGCTGTTCCTCTAAATTCAAGTGCAGAGTATTTTCTTCTTACTCCCCTCAATCATTCAGAACTCCAATGAATCATAATATATTGTATATTTTACATACTCTACTTATCATCACATTCAAGGGACGATATGTTGGTCAAATTTTGCATATCATTAATTGAATCTTAATTTACACTTTTTTTCTTCCACCAGTTCAACCAAATTATAAAAAAAATTTAATTTCCACTTATCTAGTCATGGAGATTGTTTTGGTTTTATTTGACCAAGTTTTCACATATTTGCTTCTGAGATGTTTGCCCTCACCCCAGTATAATGTAAGTAAATGAAAGTAGTAGTAAAGTAAAAATTACATAAAAAATTCAACAGCAACCTGTCTACTAGAAACAATTTTCAAGCTACTCTGGATAAACTAAATAAACAACAATTTCTTTAGTCCCTATAAAAAGCAGTTTACAGCAAGGTGTGTGGATTGTCCAGCATAACCAGGGTGTTTTTTCTGTAGATACACACTTTGCCTCATTTTTAAAATGTATGTTTTTTCAGTGTTTTGAGCACAGCACAAATGACATTCAGTTTACCTTCATTGTTCTGGGGTAAAGGTAGAAGTTTCAGAGGCATATATCTCAGCTCATAAAACTGAAATCTACAAGACTAGACAGCATTTTAGTTGAGTGATAAAATGCTGTATTTTTTGTAATTTGGGTGAACTGACTCTTTAACAGTAGTCTATGTAAGGAGCACTGTCATGATCCTGTGCAGTATGTCACTTTGGACAAAAGCATCTGTAAAATGAATAAATGTATAAATCATATAAGTGCTGAGATCAGTGATAAGTGTTTTTTTTTTTTTCTGGACCATATTCCTTAACCTCGAGTGCACATTTGTTTCCACTGGTTAAGCTTAATTTTCAAAAATGTAAATTTGTGAATTTACATGTAAATGTGAATTTACATGTAAATGTGAATTTACAAGAATGTGAACGTCTATTAATGTGAATTTATAGGTGCGGAGTTAGAGTACTGTGATGTCTATCTTTTTGTTGAGGCAACACATTAAATCATCATACTAAATGTTTCATATTTCACTTCTGGCCATTCCCTCTTTGTGTAGCTCCAGCTCTAGTGAATCTGCACGCATTAGGAACGAGCAAGAGATTGTGTGCGATGTTGTTGGGATGGAACAGTTGGAGATGGCAGACGCTCCTCCTGCTTCCTCCTGTCCCAGTCTCCACTCTGCAGGAGGAAGCTTTAGTCCTCCACACCTTTCTTTTTGCCCTCCTCCTTCCCATCCCTCCATCCAAAGCTATGTCTCTCTCAGTCGTTTTATTATGAATATATCATAGACTTATATTTGTTCCTTCTGCTGTGATTTGTAAACCCAGCATATGTCACGCAGTTTATCTTTTTAAAATATATTTTCTCATTTATACATTTGTGTAAATGTTAAAAATAGATGGTTGAATATGTATGTGATACAATTGACTGTTTTTCTTTTGATTTATTTCTTCCCTGTTTCCTAATAAACCCGTCCAAACCTCCTCTCCTTATTCCTCTCTGCCTCACCCTCTCCAACACACTCACTGGCATTCACACACACACACACACCCAAACACACACACACATGCAGATCCGTTCATACTGTGTCTGGCAGGCAGACCTCCGGCCTGCAGGGCGAATCCTGGATCCGCCACCTCCTCCGTATCGCTGAGATCCTTCCCCTTTCCCTGGGAGCTGTCAATCCAAAACAGTGGGTTGAGTGATGGTGGGGTAGGGGGGTGGGGGTGACAAATAGGGTGTTAGGGTTGGGAGTGTGAATGGACAGCAGGAGGGTTAAGGTCATATCCTACTGTGTGGTAAGATGGCATCATGTCAGGAAGGACGTCCCCTGCAATGACCCCGACTTCCTCCATCACCATCACTCCCTCACAGCACTCCTCCTCCTCTTTTTCTGGCCTGCAGGCCATCTGATTGGCTGCTTAGGTTAATGGTTCACCACCAACCACCAGCTGGAGCGAAGCGTCATCACACCTCCGGGTCACTGGTAGCATATGGAATCAAGGCTGAAACAAGTTCACGGGTTCAATACTGTATAATAATGTACAAAGAGAGCAGACAGAGGTGTTTAATTTGAGTGTGATCAAAGAGCTCCAGAGGTAGCACATCTGCCGACACAAAACCAATCAAAGCTGAAGTACTGGATTAGTCTCTAAAACATAGAAATATAAAAAAGAAATCTTCACACATGCAAACACATGCGGTATCTCCATTGATTGGTGTGGATATTTTGTTGGCAGTGGCCTGTGAAGGGGTGAGTCCCCTTCCAAAGACCTTTCTGATGACTATCAGTGGTCCCTGAGGGATTTCTGAATGGCTCCACTTTGGCAGCAGTTCCCGCCTGACGTCCCCTGGGATCGGAGGGACAACAGCTGCTGCAGCAGGACCAAACATCTGGTAGAAAGGTAGGAAAGTCAAAGACTTGTCCGGGAAGGTTGTTAAGAGAGACGGTGGCATTGAGAATCGTGTAAGACGGTGCTGTCATTGTTAACAGAGACTGCAAACAGCACGGCACACTACTCCCCAGACGGAGGACTGATCTGAATCTTTCCTTCAAAGTGCTGCTGAGTATTTCTGCAGTGATAAAAGACAGTGGTTTTGATAGGAAGGCCTGAGGGACTATGTTAGACAGTGTTACATACTGCATGCATGGTGGCAGCCGGTGTAGAAGACCCATTTTTTTTGTACCTGCCTGCCTGCTGAACTACAGCTGTACTTCAGCATCCTCCTCAAAAGGAATCAGTAAGAACATTTAGTTACCATTCATGTATGGTAACCTTGGTGGGTTGCTCACACCTTAAGGGTCACATCTGAGTCAATAAGGTCATGTGAGTCATCAGAGTCACAAGTTGTAAGGTTTGATTGTTGTGGAATATCCTGTGATGGCATGAAAGGGTTATTTAGTCCTGCAAAGATTTTGACGGTATCCTCACAGTAGTGAGGGTGTTTACTGCAGAATGTTACAACTAAAGTTAACATTGTTTGCTCATTTTAAAACATCACTCATGAATGGTCAACATATTCATCATTTTTAGTGTCCTCCATAAATATCTGTCGTGTGCTATTCGTTGGTTCTTCTGTATTTGCAGTGAGGACGAAATTGGTAAGTGTGTTGCTTGATTTGTGTCTTATTCATATTCAGCATTTCATAAAAAATCAGTATGTGTTGTCACAGTGGTGAAGATGTTTTCTGTGTCTTGTGTTCTTTCTATTTGCAATGTTTTCTTAGGATGTAGTGTGTCGAGTTCTCACAGTCGCAGTTCAAATGGGAAGAATGCTGGCCAATTTTACCAATCAATGCAGAAACCAGCAAATCAGAACCACTTTTACAAGTCAAAGACAAATAACTCTGTAATCACAGTGAGAAGGACTTGTGTTCAGTAGAACTAGTCTTTTCAGGCACCATTCACTCCAACCAAGCTTCTGAAATTGACCATTTTTAAAATGAGCAAAAATTGAACCATTTCTAATCTGCCAAAAATTGTTAATGGAGCCTAAAGGCACTAAAGTAACCTTAAAGACTAAATTCAGGGGGTAAGACATTAATTGGAACTTATTACATATGATTATCAGTAGGTTTTACATCTGAACTTGAACAGCCTGGAAAGACCAACTTCAGTCATTTACTCCGCCTTTGATAATGATTTCAAAAAACACTTCTGGCGATGTCAGTGTTTTGTAGCTTTCATTGCATCATGCACTATGCATTATTATAGCTGGTCAATGCTCTTCCAGACATTTTTATTTCATTTTCCCTTGTCAGTACATACCCCTCTTCACTCTGATGGAGAAGTTCCACAGGAGGTTGCTGAGCATACATTCTTAACACAATCCCTTTTCAAATTAAATTTAAATGACCCCCTCAGCTCATAAGCAGAGGCTCTCCTGACAACTTAATTCATAATTCAGTGCTGAGCCAGGGCCTTGAGGGCCGTAATGACGGCCTAAATGGAGGAGAGATGCTACTAAATGGGCTGTTTGTTTGCACCTAAACCTCTTTACAGGCCACAAGTCCACAACTCAGCACTGTGGTGATGAGGAGGAAAAGGGGTGATGTAGAGAGGAGGTGGAGGGCCAAGACAATTTGCTGACCAGCTGCTTTCATGTCTCTGATTGCTGTTGCATTACTTGACCACAGTGAGGTTTGGGGACGTTTTGCATGTTTTAAACATCATCTCCACTTGTAAGTGAAGTTAATGGCTTTGGTTTATTTGTGTGTCGGCGTAGGCGATGGCAAGAGACAGAAACACACTCATGAGATATTAATGTCAAGGAGTAGATGGTGTGAATGGTGACACAGAAATGCTACCAAATGAGGCCAACAGTTACAAGAATCACTTGATGCGAAGAGCATCTGAGTCTGTCACACAGCCTACAACTTGAGTCAGCTGAGCCTAATGCAACATATAGGAGGAGCAACATAATGCAACATATTGCTCCTTGAGGAAATGGAGGAGGTGATGGTGGAGCATGAGAAGGAGAACATTGAAGAAGAGGAGAGGACGTTCTGTGTAAAGGAAAGAGGGATGAACAGTAGAGGTAATGAAAACAATAGAAAGAGAATACTATTGACCACCCCTGCCAATTTTTTTTTTTTACAAAAAGCTTACAAGAAGTCAAACCCTTATTTAACCACGATATGTCTGTGCCCTAATAGCCAATAAAAACAATACACTGTATACGTTTCTTAACAAAGAAAAAAAAAGTATTGAAAATTGTCAATTAAAAATGTCAGTTAAAATTTTACAACAATTCTATTTTATTTAGGAGTTCATTAATGTATTAAAATGCTGTAGGCTACTTATTGACTATTATGTGTTGTTTTTGTAAATCCCTTTATAATGTGAATGACTTATTGATGGATAATGATTTCATTTGTAATTCTTTTTATAATTCCTCCTTTTATTGCCCATTAAAATATCAAATAATAAATTACTTTGTAATTTAGTCTATTTATTTATGGATTAATTAATTGATTTGTAAACCAATTTATTAATTCCTATTTTTATTGTACAGTTAGTAATTAATTTATGAAATGCTTTAATACTATTTCCATGATATTTGTGGTCCTCCATACTTAACAGGAAAATGGTTTGTCAAAGCCCATATCGTTATGGTTTCTCTGGGTTGAGTTGTATATTAGTGCACCTGGTGTGCTACCATTTAGAAAACAGCTTGAACAGACAAACAGTGCGCAACACATCAACAGCAATTAAAAATGTGCTGTTACATAAGACATAATTTGAACTGGTATTCAGTCATATGCAAATAATTCATTCATTCATTAAAATAATTGATTGTTATGTGATGTCCGGCCATAAACATCTCTCTTCATCCTGTCCAAATGTACAATTCTTCACAACCACCTCTGATCTGTGGTCAACCGTATATGAGTCTTACCATCCACTTGACCTCAGAATAAATGCTTACATGTCTACAAACAGCTTCCCTGAAGACCACACAGGCAAGGTTGTTGCCCAAGGCCTTACTGAGGCACTGGCATAGTGGGGCCTGAGACAGACAGGTCTGCATTGCAATTGACAGTGGGACAAACATAGTGAAGGCCACTTCACTACATAACTGGACCCAACTGCAGTGCTTTGGGCTGTGGCTGCACTCTGAAGCAGGTTAGTGGTCTCCCGTCTTACTCTTTCATTACCTCATTGCCAAATGAAGAGGAACAATAAAAATGGTAATACAATTTAAAAGATAGTGCCGTGTGAAAAAAGGAAAAATCAACTTATTGCCCTTAATGTTCAATTCAGGAAGCAAATTATATTTTATTAAATGTAATATTATCAACTCTGAAATGTTCTGTTTTACTTATTTGGACTTAATATCATTTTACATTTCCATTTGCCTCTCCTCAAAGGGCAGGCAAAGACAAGAGACAGGAATGAGCTGTTGGCGTTTGTACAAAAGACAAAAAGTGGTGGCTGTGTTTTCCCACTACTGCAGAAAAGAAGAGAGCTTTTGTCTGCTCAGGAAGAACAGTACCTGCTTCTACACAAGCAAATGGCAGAATCACCACCCAGGTGGGACACTCATCAGATCATGCTGAAGCAACACAAGGTCATCTCACTCAGTGCTGACAAGAGGATCAGGCACTTGATGTGCTGGAGTCTATAAGGGAGGCCTTGAATCTACTGCTGGAGTTCACTGAGTCATTCTCTGGTGAATCATACCTCACTATACCCGACCTCAAGCTAGAGCTCCCTATCATCATAGCACAGATTCTGAAAAATGTTTGACGCAGTGACAGTCACAACATATCTTGATGAAAAATATACTGACCCGGCAACAAATGAACCTCTTGGTGTTGCAACATTGCTCGATCCACAATTTAAGACGTGATATATCAACCCAGATAAGACTGAGGCCACCAAAATAAGAGGAGTCACTGAAATTATAGAGGCAGAGCAAGACATTTCTACCTCACAGTGTTCAGTCAGAGAGACAGAAGAAGAACCCAAAAGCCTTCCAAATTAAACAACAAAATGTTTTTGGTCCATGCCCTCTCAAACAACACATATAAACTGATCTGACACCACTATTAGCTGCACAACATTTTTTGTCATTGCCTTCCAAAACCAATTTTTTTTTTATGATCTGACAATGCTATGGTTAAGGTTTGGTTAGGTTTAGCCACAAAAACTACTTGGATCCTAGTCTGTGTTAAAATGATTTGTTGACATGGTTACAGTAGTGACTACTTGGTTGAGGTTGGGGAACGATCACAGTCATGGTTGAAAGGAGCCAGTGTTATCTGTCAGTAGGGAACAGAAAACTATCAGCAGACTCCCATGATAAATCCAATATGTTTGTTATCCCATTGCTCCCGATGGACAAGACTCATAAATCCTATGGTGGCGAAAAGTCTTTGTCAATTTAACATAAATTTATGTTATTTTCAGGGATTTGTTAAAACAACTGATGCTTCTGTCGTTCCACCAGTGTCAGCCATGGCTGAGTGACACTCAAGTTGAAGCTGGAGTTTGACTCTCAAAAGGTAAACCTCTTGGACCTGTGCATAATCGAACAAGACAATACGCTCATTACAGATCTCTTTTGAAAACCCCCAGTACGTAATAACCTTCTCAGAACAGACAGTTACCAGTATATTAAAGATGTCATCCCCATTAGTCAATTTCACAGACTACAAAGGATCTGTAGCACACCAGAGTCTTTAGAACAACAGGTGAATATTATAAAGACGAGATTCAAGGATAGAGGATATGTTGATGAACAAATAACACAGCATTGAATAAAGTATTTGGAGATTCAAGAGTGGAAAAAGCCCCCTCCAAGTCTTCCATAGACTGTGTCCTTGTGTACTCAAACAGGGCACAACAAATCAAACATTCAATCAAAAGACATTGGCATAACTAGTGACCCACAAGTTGGTGAACTTTACAAAGAACTTCCTAGGAGAGGAAGAAACCTTGAAGACAAATTGGTACACTCAGATTGCCTCTACACCAAAGCAACCTAACTGTTGTCACCCTTGCCAGAAGGCAAGTTCAAATGTGGTTGACACACTCAATGCCAACACACAACTACGTGCATTTCCTTCTTCCATCCTGTAACAGGAAAAGAGCACAAAATTGGGGGCAAAATTTCCTGTACAACCTCTGGAGTCATATACCTCATCAACTGTCCTTGTGGTAAAGTACATATCAGCATGAGAACGAGATCTTTGAAGACTAGAATGGTGGAACATTGTTCTGTTATCAGAAATGCAAACAAAGAGTCCAGCTGCCCTTCATTATCACACATAGGTAACATCTCCGACCTCATACTGGTGAGATAAGATAACTATATTGTCACTGTACAATGAAATGTCATTTGGATCAAGCCTATAGATGCCTAATTAAGAATAAAAACTACAAAAAATATAGATACTACACATTAAAAGATACTAAAAATATAAAATAGATAAGAACAAAATACTGTATATTCACAGAATAAAAAAGAAAAAAAAAGTCAGGTACTGGGAGCAGTTGAGCTAGTAGTGCAGCAGTTTGGAGAAATATTACATAGAGGAGATTATTGCACATGAAGATATATTGCATAGAACAGATTATAGTTAAGGGAGGGTGTGAAATAAATAAAGGAACAGTCACAGTGGTTGTAAATAATCCCGTTATTGCACTTGAGGAGAGGTAAGATGACTAATAAACAATCACAGTGGTTGAGATATAATAGAGTCAGTACCAGTACGAACGGTTGCACATGATCAACATGTGTAATTGTTACAGTGGTGGTGATTTTGTAAAAGGGGTGTGGGGGGGGGGGGGGGGGGGGGCACTGTGTGTTCAGCAGTGTTACAGCACTAGCATAAAAACTGATCTTCAGCCTGTTCGTACGAATACATTATGGTGTATTTGTATAGCAAAATAAATTTGTAACTGAAAAGGGACCAGTAAGTTATTTTTTCTGAGGGTTTTTACTACCCTCAGACAAAAGAGCTGATGTTGTAGTCTCAGCCCAGTTCAGTGTCTCAAAGGCCCCTATAACAGAAATCTTACTCAGCACCACAGTGCATACACATTTTTACATTTATATTGAAGGAATATATCAGGAACTACAATTTGCCCTGGAACTAGTGACATGTTTGCTCTTACAAAGACTGAAGAGCTCATAGATACTGACTGCTCTGAGTCTAATTACTAGACTGTCCTGCTGCCTCCCACGGACTGTGATAAAGTGTTAGTGACAAGATCTAATATCATCTCTGTATATTAGTGTTTAGTGTGATGTGAGCAATAACAATAACAGTAAGCTTTATCTCTACATGTCAAAGACATTGTGACTGTGGTGGATGACAAATGACCTGATGTTACTCTGTTTCAGCTCAGCTGAATACTCACGCATTGGTTCTGATCCATGAATGGTTTAAAATGAACTTGTCAGCGATGGCTCAGTGTGTGAAGGTGGAGAGTGTACAGTCAATATTTTAAAAGATAACCAGAGGGCTTTCCAAGAAACAATATCAATCCTCTTTACTACATGCATTTATATTAATGGTGTTGATTGTGTTGTGTTGTTGTTCTTGACAAATGCATTTTTATGCAGATGACAGTTTTCTTAACAGTGACAAAATACAAAATTTGTGTTGATTTCCAGAGGCACAAAACATGATAATATGTCTTAATTTGAACTCTAATGGGGAGAGTTAACCAAAAAGTTAACCATATGTATTTGGGATTGTGGGTGAGAAATGAACTTTCAAAAACTACACAAATAATCTTGTCAGTTTCCAGAGATGGTACCTAAATACCAAGGTCCTACAGAAAAGTGATGAAGGCACTTTATGTCAATGTTTTGTTATGAAAATATTGTACAGTATAAACATGCAGGTGTCTGCACTCTTAAACTCATAATCTCCCATCCAGTTTTAAGCACCGTGCCTTCTGGTGTCTAATTAGAGTTAATCAGCAGCTTCCCTGTATATTTAAAGCTCTTCCCAATAAATAATAATCAACCTGTGAAGATCACAAGTTGATCTTTTGAAGACCCAGATGTTAACTCAAGATTAATAAACACAGCTGATCTTTTAAATGTATTTTTAAAAAGTACTTTTACAGATTCAGCTGCCTAAGCTCCTCTGACAGGTCTTCTAAAGTCGAGGAGACCAACCGAGTGTGGACCCAGCAATAGAGAGCCCAACACAAATCTACTGAGAGCTGCTGTTACCTAAGGGGGCAGTTGCTTTTAAAGAGCCCGGGCCACCGATGTCCTGCTGTGCCATTACCTGCTTTAACAGCAGTGATTTGTCGGTGACTCTCACTGGCACTCTGTGATGTAGGTTTGGGAGTGAGCTCTATTAAAAAGTCATTAAAGCTGAGAGAAAGCATGGTGGGCTCAACCCTCTTGGCAAAAGGCGCCTCTGGAAATTACTCCATCCATCATAATTACACCAACCGGACACTGCCTCACGGAGGCCAAGGGACACAGATCCCTTCATGACCTCAGCGAACCAGACTGCGAGCATATGGGCAGGAGGGAAGGAAGGAACTGGTAAAGAGAGGGAAGGTGTAGAGAAGGAGAAGTGACAGAAAGAAGGAGAAAGAAAGAAGAAAGACTTGGACTGAAGTATTACAAGGAAAGAGGAAGTGAAAGGAGCAATAGGGAAGGCTTCAGGGAGTGAGGGAGGAAAAAAGGAAGGACGGAGGAAGGCAAAGTGTGACCCCTTTGAGTGCAGTTTAACTGTGAAGAAAAGCTGATGTCATAAAGAAGATGATAAAAAGAGGACATATTTCCTCATTATCTCACTGTGGTGTCTGTTTCTGTGAATTGGGATGCTCGGGATGTGAGCGCACAGGGTGTGGTGACTGATTTTTGGTAATTTTGAGGAAATTAGGTTGGATTTAGAGACATATATTATTTGTTTCTGGCTTCAGTCATGACCAATCAGATAACGACTTTTCCTTCCCTTTAAACTTTGACAATGTTGTGATGTAATAGTCCAGAGCACCACAGAACCTCTCTTGGGAGGAAACTAATGTCTTTGTGTGGGAGGTGGAGAATTGCCACAAGTGAATATATGCTACCTTAAATAAACTACTTAGAGCTGCTGATTGTATTTGTTGCAGTGGCCGTAGGGCAACAGTTGCCCAGTACAGGAAATGATATTAGGCGAAGAGACAGTCAAAGGTTGGCAGCAAATCACAGTGTTAGCCCACACTATCGACTGCAGCCTGTCCCAGTGTACTTTGTTTAGAGGAAATAAAATTGACCTTGATCACCTGTCAGTCTATTATTGGGCCATCACACATAAAAACACATGCACATTCAAATCCAGGTCCTCTCTAAAGTTGGGGTTTGATTGTATCGAATCTGAATTGAATCACTTATGCAATCCATTTAATTCAACATTTGCAGGTAACTAAAGTTTAAATACCTATTATTAACCACTATAATATCTACTATTAATAACTACTATTAAATAACTGAATGATCTATAATCAGCTTTTGCTGGCTGAGAAGGTAGAAACTCTTATCAACACCCCCACATTATAACATACAGCAAAAGCAATTGTAACATTCGAGCTCAACAACCAGAAATTGTTCAATAGATTTCTAACAAAACATCTTTTCTAATTCATCTCATGTATTGAACAATATTGTATTGAATAATATGGCACAATACAATTTATTGTTACACCCCTGCATGATACATATTTTCTTGTTCATTGTGTGCTTCATGTGAGATCATCATCTCCTTTAGTATTCTGAGAGCTTGCTTTGCTGTTTGTGCTGCTGTGTGCAGTGTAGCTGTCTGGATTCAGCTACCTGTGTGCCTGGACTGATCTAACTACTCCATCTCTCTGCACACTGGAGGCTCTGAGCCTGGCAGCGCTGCCAACAGGCTGGAAGAAACATCAGCCCGGAGACACAAAAACAGGCAGTGAGAGGGACTGTGGTTATTAATGATGACCGATGGAGCTCTGTAGAATGACAAAACAGGGAAACAAATAGCGTGTGAAATGCACACTTGTCTGCTGCAGTGGCATGAGTCTCAGAAGAGGAGGCGAAGGAGAAGGTGAATGCTATGAAGAGAGATGAGGAGGTGCAGGACACTTTAGAGAAGGAGGACCTGGTGGTGGTGCAGGGAAGGAGAGGTACGTTAAAGAAGGAGGTACAAAATGGGAGAGGAGGTGCATAACAATTTAGAAACTGAGGAGAATTGAAGAGCTGGAGGAAGGAAATCAGTGCAAGAAGTGGCGTATAAGTCTCTGTAGAGCAGGAGGATGGGGTGCAAAACACTACAGAGAAAGAGGAGTGGGAGGGACAGAATAGAGAAGAAAGAGGAGGTGTATAATACTATTGTAGAGCAGGACTAGGTGGAGGAAGAGAAAGCTGCAGAGGAGGCTCTGTTTAGCTGTTTTTGAGTCTGGAATAGAGTCACGTCTGCTGGGTCTGACAGAAAATATAAGGAGAGGGAGAGACGGGGAGAGAGGAAAGAGAGAGAGAGTGAGATGCTAACCCATATTTCTATTACTATGTGGTGTCAGTGGTCAGTGTTTCAGGCTTCCTGTTGCTTAGTTACTATATTGCAACAGCAGCGTCAGTGTCTGTGTTTGTATGTGTCATCCTCCCGGTGGTGGGTGTCTGCACGACTCTCCCACTGCTGCCGCCATGTCTGCTGCCTTGAAACTATACTGCTGTTAACAAGGATCGCTCCTCTGACAGAGGAGCTTCACCTCCGGCCGTTCCTATAGGCACCCTGACCGTCTAGCTACAGACTGTCAGTACAACAGGCCATACTGTAGAGGGGAATAGCAGAACCCAGCTGGTGTTGAGGAGCCAACATGCTCCCTTGCGGAGCCGTGTGCATTGGCCCAGATGCCCTGTCGTAACCCCGTCCATCAATCACCATTGGCTGACAGCCCCGGCCATGACTCCCGCCCTAAGGAAACGTGAATCTCCCTCCCCCCCCCCCCTTCAGGATGATGGATGAGGATGGAGCACTAGGCCCTAAGGGCTGGGGCTCTATGGAGTGTGAAGCTGCATGGAAGTGGGGAGATGGGTGGGAGGGGGCAAGAAGAAGAAGAAACTCATGGAGAAGTTACTAAAGAACAAATCTAATCTTATTGTAAGTCTTGAAAATCATATTTTTTCATTCAATAAGTGAAAAATGTCGAGCCTTGGAGTTTGATGATTCCACTTCCCTCTGGGGCATGTGAACCCATTTTCAATAATTATCTTCGACTGACTGACACTGAAGTATCTCACAATTGTCAATTGACCTAAGCTCTCTTGATATTAGCCTCTGCGTTAGAAAGAAGAAAAAACATCAGATCTCACGTCAGGTTTATATCACATGTTTGAGGAAACCTAAAATGAGAGAAGACAATGCGAGATGAAATTACTTACGGTTGGACAGGTTTAGCATTATGAGGGTCTATAAGTGAGAGAGAGAGAGATTTCCTCTCGAAGTGATATATCGGATGAAATGTGTCTGCTGTTTGATCTCCAACAAGGCAGTGATAACAGTACAGTGGAAACCATTTTACTCCACAGTCACGTATATTTACCGCAGTGATCTTGTATTAAAGGTGCAGACAGGTGTTTTTAAAAATTACACAACTGAGTTAAATTGTGACACAGAACTCTGGTGTCTTTTAACTTGACATGTTACAAGGCCATTTCATGTTTGACTTTCAATAAAAGAAAATAAAACAACAACAATTAGTATAAGATTTTCTTAAAAGATGTTTCAAGCATTCTTTATTCAAAATAATACCTGATAAATAATAAAACATAGATGTTCATGCATGTACACTCACTGGCCACTTCATTAGGTGAACATCTATGTTTAATATACACAATGTGTTACACAATATACACAATGTGTATATTGTGTAACATGTAGAAAACATGATACATACATATACTGTGGGATTTTAGCATTGCATATGTTAATAATAATCATTGTCATCCTTCTTATGTTTTATAATATTTTGCAGCCCAAAGTGCTCTACATTACATTTACATTGAAGGGAAAGCAGAAAACGTAAAAGTTAAAACATAAAAAAACCAAAACATAAGCAGTCAAGGCAGTCAGAGAGAGAAAGCGAGAGAACTAAATAATTGAAATAAAAAAAAACATTTTACTATGAAAAAGTGTTTATCATAAAATTGAACTTTTTACAATGCGAGTCTTTGCAAATATTCTGCACTTTCCCCCAATTGTAGAACTTGAAAGGTATAAGAACCATACAGTCATATACTCAAACTCAGCCTTATTTGCAAAGTAAGCAGTAGGTGGAAACTTGTGTCTACAGTGAACTGAGCAGGGAGCGGTTCAGTGGCTTACTCAAAGGCACTGTGACAGGCCACCATGGCTCTTGTGAGTAAAATACTTTTCAGTTGGTGGAAACCCTCTTTTGCTATTTTGTCATTCATTATTTTGTTGAATGAAGTAGCTGTTAGACCACTTAACTGCCACTCATGCCTTCTGACAATAACAGTTTCCAAATATGCCAGTTAAGTGTGGAGATGAAATATAAAACACCACATGCAGTAAAACAAAAAAGTCCGTAAGAGCAACCAAATGACAGACTTGCATTAATAGATATTAAGCCTACCATTGACTAAAATGAGTTACTACAGGTATGATGTGAAAGGAGTTGCTTATTGTGTCAAACCCACTAAGAATTAATATCCAATTCTGTATCTCAGTGCAGCTTTTAGCTGCTGTTAGCCTCTTTAACTCTTTGTTCTGGTTTTCTGGCTGCACATAGGCTGTTGGGTTGGGTTGCAAAGTTTTTATCAACTACTATAGGTTGTTATATCCAGCTAACTAGTACAGACAAGCAGTCTTGTGCTGCCTAGCATGAAATGGCCAACAGCCGAAGTAAATAAGTAGCAGGTGAAGATGATGGGTTGTTGGATGTGCAATCAAGCAATTGTCTGTTTATGTGTTAGCCCCAGGGGTGGGCAATACCGCAAAATTTGGTTTCGATCCAATACCAAGTAACACGGGGCAGAATCGCCAGAATTACCGAAATCGATACCGATACTGATACTTTTGATTAGTAAAAGCAGCTTATTTATTATTTATAGCAGCGTACTTTCATGTAGGGAGAGCAGTGTGTCATGATTTATGAGGTGAATGCATCATCAATAAGCTAAATCTGAATATAATTTCACGGCCACTAAATGATTTGCCAAAGGTAAGCAATCATTGCCACCCGTGAGACCTGGGTTTCTGTTTTTTTTGTGTTTAAAGATCTTTATTAAATTTCACAATAATACATTTACAAATACAATATATTAAACAATAAAATGCAAACATTCGCATACCTCATTGCTATTTTTTTTTTTTTAACAAAGTTCACAATATACAAAATGAATACACCCCTACCCCCAAAAACAAAAACAAAAAACAACAACAACAACAACAAAAAAGCCAACATTAAATAGATATAAAGTGCTGTGTGATTAAGTGCAGAGAGTTCAGTGGATATTCAGGACAATCTGAATATCTCTTTGAGTTCATGTTGGTCTCTCAGATCAGAGATCCAGCACCTGCCAAGGAAAGTTCTGATTTCTGTCCAAAGTTCTCCTCTCTCTGAGGTCAGCAAGCACCTGTTTAATGACCATGTCGCT
This sequence comes from Thunnus thynnus, assembly GCF_963924715.1. Lineage (NCBI taxonomy): Eukaryota > Metazoa > Chordata > Actinopteri > Scombriformes > Scombridae > Thunnus > Thunnus thynnus. Next base: position 32,333,400 of record NC_089517.1, on the reverse strand, counting down.
GTCAATGACAGTCTGATTGATGACCATGGCACATCTGGTTTCCCACAGTTTAACACACACTATACTGATAATCAGTTGGAACAGTTCTTTTCATTTGGAAGGCATCTTCTTATCCAGCAGACCATACATGACAGAGTTATAGTTCAAATTAAAAACCAACCCAAGGCCTTGCATTATAGACCAGACCTCCTGAGCTGGGTTTCCCAACGGAAGCATGTGGTATAGTTTTTTGAATTTCATTAAAATAATTAATTTAGATAACAAGTTCAATGGGCTGAATCTATTTTTTGAATGTCTAAATATAGTCTATATTTAATCAGTCTGCTAGAGTAACAGCTAATGATGACCATACAGTTTGAAAATGTAACATCAACCAATGCTGAGGATCTGATCTGAATAAAGTATTAATTTCACTACTGTATACTGTATACCTAGATATTCCTAGCCTCTCTGAAAAGACTTTGCCAGTGAACTCTGTTTCTGTGTCGGGGGTCTGTCTGAGGCATTTCCCTCCTCCTCCCTTCTTTTCTGTGGCAGCTCAGAGTTCTCTTCCCGTGGTTTTTCATGTGTTTAAACAAAATGGTGGGGTTGCCACAGCAGCGAACAGCCTTCCTACATACATCGCAGTTCACAACGTTTTCATTGACACCTGTAAAATAGCTCCACATGATGCTCCTCTTTCGTTCAGCCATCACTGCAGTCATGTGTCAGATTGGTGCTGGTAGTCAGGCTGCGTGCCGCATACCATATGTTTATTTTTTGAGTGCACAAACGATAAAATGCAAAGCAAAGAGTGCATGCATTAAGATGTGTTCAATGTTCACGACAATAGAATGTTGCACAGACAGTTCTACTCTTTGATGAAATGGGTACAACGTAGAAGTGAGAAAACTGAAACTTGTATCGATCCAACTGACGCTAAAATCGATCCTCAAAAATGAAACGTAGTATCTGTAGTATATATATTTTGGGATGGATCCGCCCACCCCTAGTAAACCATACAGTAAGCACTTGATAGACCAACAATATCTCAGGACCCACTTCTGTGGGTTTGTTCTGCCTTTTTACCACCCCTGGGTGCTGTAACTGCTGTTCTTTGGCTTTGTGAACGTACTGTATCTGTTTTTTGTTACATCTAATTTTCCAAATATTGTTTTCGATTAACCTGACGAAAAATGCACATATGAAATATACAGTCCATTGGTCACCAAGATCACTTACTTTTTATCCCCTGTGTACCTTCCATTAACACGCGTCCCATATCTGGAGGATGCTGCTTTATGTCTTTATGACATTAGGACACCTCTGTGAAAACACAAGCACTCCTGAGGGCCTTGTCTCACCTTATCTAAAAGGTTGGCCCAGTGTCTGTGGTTTTTCATGGCCACTTGTTTTTATCACACCCATAAAACAACATATGATATCTCTCCCAGAAGACACACTCTCTAAATGAACAGTGGCAGCTCAGAGACTCAGTAGATGCAGTCATGCTAATAAATGTGAAAGAGATGAATAGTTGATTTTTGCTGCTCCTCTGTTAGCAGAGAAATGATGAGAGTGAAATTAGGGCCGTATGAGATGATGTTGTTGTGGGCCAGCTGCAGCGCTGCTGAGATTATGCAAATGTGTTTAATACCTTATCCTCCAAATAAATAGTTGCCACCAATATTTTTCCCAACTCGTGTTGAGATGTGCTCAGAACCGCAGCTCCACTTTATTCCACAGACTAACTACAGTGAAGAGGATTTCCCTGTAGCATGTTGAAAAATGAGCAACATTGTCTTGAATGGTGTAACGGCCATAAACACAGACCTACTACTGGAGTTCTGCTGAACACATTAACTGCTTCATAAATGAGCTGACTTTATTTGGACCCTATTAGACGCGTCAGTGGCATGATTTAGATGGAGCCAAACTCTTAGTAGCGTAATGAGATCCTCATACAATGGTCTGCTTTGCATCTTCAGTGTCCCAGTCATTGTAAAATATGGAGGCCCTAATCATAGAATGGGAGCTAATTGCTGTAGATTCATATGTAATATTTTAAGCTTTTATGGGAGAAATTTTCAGGCTCAGTATTATTTTGTGTAAGATGGTAAAAATGTCAAATGGAAAGTGTTTCCATTTAAACACTGACTGAATTATGAAAAATGACAAGGTAGAATAAGAATGTTATTGTGTGTTTTACAGCGGAGCTACCAGGATGGTATGTAAAATGACCTGTTGCACCAGGAGCTTTTTTGTGAGAGAGACCATTTTCACACTAAAAAGTGACAGGCCCATGGCATGTGTCTTTGAGCAACAGTCTACCTGCTCCCATCATTTCATATTGCTCTGCATGCAAGTGGTAATTAAATTCCATCCATCCGTCAGGTGAGACATAATTTAAACTTTAAACACAGTCTACGCTCAAAGTACTTCAATGTGCTATACAACAGAATAACACATGACAAAACATAAAAATGTTCCTGTATTCCTAAGAAAATGACATTAAAGTGCATATAACTGGTATATCAATACTCACTAAAAACCCCATTTATCATAGAATACAGGATCACTGTAAACATCTGTCTATGTATATTTCCAAACTGGTAGTGATATTAATAGTTTTCTAAAATATTATGCATCGATTTTTTGGGGGAAAACATTAACTTAAGTTCATTGTTCCATGCATATTCCATCTTTTGTCTTTAAAAGATGAAGTATCCTATCAGTCTAATAAACATAGTATTATTTTAATTTTGCCAATGAAGGACTTAAGTACCTATTATCCTTCAGATTAGTGGGATCATTTATTTAAATTTTCTATCATTCAATGAGTTTTGATTAATTTTCCAAATAATGAATTTCGAAATAACTAATAATAAGAATTAGTGCTAGCAGAGGAGACTTCTTTCTGTGATGCAGATACTGATACAGAGAATATTGAAAGATTGTGACAACAACCTCCTAGACAGAAAGCACACTGGACAGGATTTTATAGTGCACTGCCTAAATGTGCCACTTCCATAGTTTGTCAGTGTGATGTGTAGAGAGGATTCTTTGTTTTGATTTCAAGCGTGACTGTATTAATTATATATCACATTTAATTATTCAAGCTTTAAAGGGGACAACACACAATGTCTTGAAAGAATGCTCTTTTTAAATATCTTATTTGTGCTACTGAGCTGCATATTGAAAACACATTTAGAACAGAGGAACATTAGTTAGAGTTAAAGAACAGGAAGTGAATCAGTAGAAGCGGCATAGCTGCTTTTCTTCTCCCACATACAGTAACTAATGATTTTCTAACTCTGTAGGAGGATGAGGTATGAAACACACATGCATGAAAGCCTTTAGAAATGTGCAGCAACTAACGTTTCAACATGAAAGATATCTTCAGAGTAAGGGGAGGCATTGACCGTGTGGATTTTTAAATTGCCTGCATGAGTTGGACTTCATAGTGCTGCTTAGCCAACATGGTGGACTAGAAGGGGCATGAAAGCCTTTCACCCTCTGCCCCTCCCAATGCAGCAAGAGCAGACTTAAGGCCCCGTCACACCAGGAAGTGGTATGGGGAAGTATAACCCTGCATTAGATGGATGTCCAAGGCAGATGGATATAGCACCGACACAGCCTTACTGCAAATTTGTCCAAGTGGACACTCCCATTATTGTAAAAGAAAAATCTAAATATGGGCCAAAAAGCATTTTTACATGCACATGTAAAACCAGCGCGAGAAACACTAATGAGCATGTCGGTCACACAAAGCAGAAGCAAACCCGGAAGCTATAAAACTTTTTTGACTTATTACCAAGCGGGTAGCCCTGGGTCTGAAAAGTTAAGCCAATGCAGAGGTACTTAAACCTGCAATCTCTCCAAAGGCCAGTGGGGGGCGACTCCACTGGCTCGAAAAAGAAGTCCATTTTAATGGAAGTCTATGAGGAAATGACCCTACTTCTCACTTGATTTACTACCTCAGTAAACATTTTCCTAATGAGTTTATGGACTCAATCACTAGTTTCAAATCTTCTTCAATACAGCATGATGTTCATTTTGTATATTATGGTCCCATTTAGAGGAAAATAGACAATAAAGTAGGGTATGCTTTAGAGTGTGGCTACCTTGTGATTGACAAGTTGCTACCACGGCAGTGTGTGAGGTGCTATGGTTGTCCAAATATGGTCACTTCTCATCACTTCTGGCTCCAAAAAACCAAGATGGCGATGTTCAAAATGCCAAACTCGAGGCTTCAAAACAGGAGTTCACAAACAAATGGTTGACATCATGGTGGCTATGTCCATTTTTATAAAGTCTATGCTTATTACTTACTATGCTTATTACATGTTTTTATTGGAGTGCCATCTTGTAATCCAGTGTAAGTTATATTACATCCATGGTGCACCCTTGCAAAGTAGACAGTGCTAGATGCTTGGTGAAGTAAGGATTTCACAAGGCTAGTTGGTGAATTACTGTAGCTGGTGAGTTAATCAGCCAGGAACTAGTGCTAGTCAATCATTAATGATTCAAAAAGCTCTCCGAGCTAGTTAGCTCACTGTCAGATAGCAAGCTCATTAGCTTGGTCACTTAGAAATCTCTGGCTCTCCCTTTCCTCAAAGGTCAGCACTGTCATAGTTTGTTATTAGTCAACACTGCAAATTCATCTGTCAAAGTTCACCAAAGTTGACAGATTGGTGCATTTTTACAAATTTTGGACATTTAAATAATGGTATGACTGGACTGTAATGGTGGTGTCAGATCCAGTTTCACGAGACAAAATACTCATGCTAAGGTTTGTAAAACTCCTCTCAGGAGGAACTTTACCAAACAAACCCCCAAAAAACAAACAAAAACAAAACATCAAAAGTACTATGTGGTCAAGAGAAAAAGAAAACTAATTTTCATTCTTTCCTTGGTGACAATGCTGATGTTCTTAATACTGTTCACTTTTTGATATGTTCAATATAACCTTAAAACATAATGTATGTCCAAAGAATATTTCTCATTGACGCTTACTGAGATGAATTTCTCTATGAAAGTTTTTAAATATTCTGATAAATATTTTCTGTAGTTAAGCTATGTGGTACAACTATTGGATTTTGTTGGAAGAAAAAATCATTTTTAACTTCATTAAAAAGGAACTTTAATAAAGTTCATGACCATGTGCTCTACAACTCATCCCTCCTCTATCTGATAATTGTTTCGTTAGATTGGTTTAATGTCTCATTCACCATCAGCTTCTGTCTGTTACAGTTTAGCCATGATTAAAGGCTCCTTTCCAGAAAAAGGAGATTTGTTTCTTCCTCAGGGTTACACTGACAGAACACATGGCTGTTCATGTAAATGCCAGTTGTTGCGTGGGTCAAACCAGTAATGTTACAATTTATATTCTTTTTATCCCCTTGGTCATCCTGTTGCCGATATGAAGAGATCTGTATGCAGAGCTGACAGACTTGCTGCAGTAACGTATTTTGTAATGTCCACCTAACACAGACAACTCAATTGCGGCGTGCCGGCTATGCTTCATTGCCTCATCTCATATCTCATCCCGACCAGCCCCTCCGCAGCCTTTTTCCCTCTGCTAGTTTTCTCATTACATTCCTGGCACTCCCAAGGAAATAATACAGAGCTTTTCTATTGGTCTCCGTGAAAAAATGCATTTCCTTTCATCTAGCCCTATGTGTGCGTGCAGAATCCACATACAGTACCTGTCCTATCAGAATGTGTACGCAGCCCTCTCTCCCGTTCTTCAGGCTCCTTAAATAGGCTATTTTCTCATCTAATGTTGTTTCCCCTCTTCTCTTCTTTTGTATTGATTGGACAAACTCGCTGGATCAATAGATTGCTGTAGATCAGAGCAATTGCTGCTCCGGCGGGCTACCATCTCCCAGGATTCAACACGGTCTCCCTATAAACCACTCAGAGAGGATCTCATTTCTGCGCCGAGGTTATGAAATAAAGGTCTGATAAAAGTTGACGTTGAGGCTTGTTTGTTTTGACCGATGAATAGGTTAACTGATCTGGCATTGTAGCAAGCCTTCTGTGAGCACTCGGGGTCTCACCTCATTGTGGAGCAAATTACCTTGAATCTATGGTCTCTTTATTGCGCTCACAAATCCTGAAAGTTGTTAGTGCCACAGGGCTGAAGAACAGAAGGGGAGATTGTATACTAATGGCCCCATGATGCTTGTGGTTCCTTGATTCAGTTGAGATATCAAACCATCAATCATTGTGCTGTGCTATTAAACCAGAAGTTCTTCCTTACTATCATTTGAGTTACTTTTCTTTTATTTCACTTTTTTGACATTAAGCTGACACTGCATTCTAGGCAGACTTTAAATACAGTACAAACCCCACAGTAGCTCAACTTTAATCTCTCCTGCATCTCTCCTATATATAACAGCAGGCAATTCATTTGGGTATATCACACAGGAAGCATCTCTCAAATTAAATTCTCATTATTTCCACTTAACTTTATCCCTGCAGAATTTCAAGAGACCATTAATACATTTGCCCCAAAATCTTAAAAATCACAGCCACAGCCGCTTGACCTTTACATCTGTCGTTTGGTCATTTGGTTGGTCAACCTCCTTGATCAAGATATCTCAAAAACTGTTGGATGGATTGCTAGATAATCATGGTGCGGAGAGGATGAGTGCAATGACACAACAGCACTTCTCGAATTGCATGCTGCAGATGTATCAACATATCTGTCCTGCTACCTTCAGATGGGATTTAATGAACAGAAGGAGAAGGTTTATATATAATACTACAAATCTGTGGACAACAGATACTGTAACAATCAACCATAAATTTACAGATAAATGCTGCTGCAAGCTGATTTACCTATAGTATGTTCCTGCTTTAACCGCATTAAATGCACATTTTTTTGGTTCCAATCTTGTTGCATAGTGTTTAATTAAAATTGTTTACTTTTATTTTAAGCATTATTCTTTTATTTATGTGCACCTGCAGCAAGTATGTTTTGTTCTTGTTGATAAAATCATCAAAGTGGAAGTTGAGTGATGTGGCTCAGAGGCCAAAATACCACACAGACGGGCAAAGCAAATTTCATAGTCAGGAAATTACTAACACTTGGAACGCTGGTTGTTGGAACACCGCATGTGCTGGTCATGTGCCGGCATGAAAATAGGGCCATTAGTCTTGTTTAATGAAAAGTTTGGAGATAATTACAGTATTTCCCGTGTCTCCTCATAGGTGTTCTGCTTCTCAACAGAAATTTCAGGAAGGTTTTAAAGCTTTACAGTTCATCATTACATAGAGACCACTGATCTATTCTTATCTGTAAAAAACAACTTTTACTGTAGCTGCAGAAAATGCCTCTTCATCTTTAGCTTCTAAAAATTGCTTCTAAAAGCAATTCCCTGAGAAACAATTCTCAGCCCCATTTTTTTTGTCTTCTGTATAACATGCCTCCTCTGGCAAAATCATTTTTAAACACAGAATCTTACACAATTGCTTTGCAGCGGACATATAGCTGGTGCTCTGCTCTGCTTAAACCAGCAATTCAACAAACAACAAGCCTCTTTGTTCTTTTGTCTCACTAAACTTTGAACACACTGACTCTTTTGATAATGCTTATACTACATGCTTGCTTATACTAAGCTGCTTGATAAAAACACACATCCAACCTCTGCTTTGAGTAAATCTGATTGTTCATTTTCGTTTTCTGCTGCTGAAAATAATGTCTTTTTTGTTTCTTTTGCAAACCTTGAGACAGTTATCCACATTTTTATCCCATCTTGTTTATACGACTACACTCTGGGTTAAATCAAAGACTGGTCTCCATGCTGCAGCTTGTCCAGAATGTCGGCAAAATGCAAGGCTTCTAACAAGCTTTGAAAAGTCTGTGAGCATATTCCTGTTTTAGCCTCTCTACACCATCTAACAATTTTAGAACTGATTTAAAATTTTTACTGAGTACACTTGTTAACGCATAATGTCCTGTTTATTCCTTTTGTCCTATGTTTTATGTATTATCTTGTAAACTATTTATGAAAGGCTCCTCTCTTATTTTTTTTCAAAGGTGTATTTACTGTATGAGTGCTGTATGTGCTATTACTGCTAACCATTGTCCTCTTTTAATTATGATTCAATACACCTGAAATATTGCATATTAAATGCGTCTTAGTGGAAAACTCATTACCTTGCGAGGAAGCTGGATTTGCGACATCACAAGATCACGCGAGAATCCATCTCATCAGGCTTCTAGCTCAGACCAATCAGCGTCCAATTAGGATTCTCACCTGATCTCACGAATCCAGCTGCCTCGCAAGGTAAGACGATGATAGACAGATGGTTCATCCAATCACCTACCTTTGTTGTTTGAAAGTGCCTGCCCTTTTCCAAATGGTTTCAAAAGACGACTTCTCAAATGGAGATTTTTCACCACTGCACCCGGCACTGAGGCTAATAACACTTTGTGAATATCTCAAAAAAATGAACAGCAGATAGAAATGCAACATTAGAAGCAGTGGTCATCCACATACTTGTTTTCAGACTGTGTTTTTATTTTGCTGTTAACTTTTCATGATGTGTAATTTTTCATGATTAAGTCCTGTACCTTACAAGAGTAATTTAACCACCAATGACTCTTTTTCAAGGAGGATTCTCCAAACTGAAGCCAACTCTGAAACAAGGAGCTGCGTTCGAGGGGGGGAATGGGGACAAAGCATTATTATTTGTATTATGACAGAATATGGTTCATTTATTGTGGTAGCCGGTGCATAACAGGAGAGGTCTTAATGAGGCCTCATCCATCTTTCTTGCTATGCAGCCTGCATCCATATCATGCACTCCCGTGGTGTGAACTGCAGCTCTGTCCATTTTAAATGACTGGCTTTGTCACCTGTGCTACATGCTCTGGGACATTATGCAAAGGCCCTGTCCCTCAGGCACATTTTCCTTTTTATTTCTGTCTGTTGTCTGAAATAGCACTGTTGATGCAATATCTTTGTGCACAATTTTGTATTATATATAAAATCTATAAATAAAGTTTGTAAAAAAAAAAAGGCCCCATCCGCTCACCAGCAGACCCCCCCTGCTCTCTGGCTGTAATCACATATGATTATGCACATATTCACATAATCATATTCAGACCTGGTGAGAGAGGTGAGTGTAAGGATGGACTGCTGTAGTATATCCAAAGATGCACAATAGCCCATTACAGTAGCAACCTGCTTGTTTGGTGGTGTTCTGTTTGTGGCAGGGAAATGTCAAGTGAGGGAATTAAGCTAATGAGTGGGTTTGATCATAGTCATTAATAAATGATGATAAGAAATGTTTCCATTTTGTAAAAAAACAAAATTGTCTCACATTGCCGGCATAGAGAACTGTTGCTTTTCTTTTGTCCACAAAGTCAGCCATCATGCCAAGATCCTGGACTGAACACACCTGCGAAGAGCAACAGAAGACCTAACAGCATATAGGACCATCATGCCTGGTGCAGTTCTATCCTTCTTGTGTTCCTGTCTTCATTTCACCATAGGAGGACTAACTCTGGCCTCATTACAGAGAACAGATTCTGCACTGATGAAAGCCTGTTGGCCATGCAAAATATCTGGTTCAATATTTCAATATTTCATCATGCCCTTACGGCAGAGAGAGTAAACAGCACTCTGCAATTCCCCTGAACTCCCATACTCTCTTTTTCTTTGTATCTACTAACATCTTTGTATTTTGTATTTTTGACAGTCTAATGCCGTTTGTTTCTCTCCTCAATTAATTTCTTTCCTTCTCTACCATATGCCCTTCTGTTTTCTTTCTTTTGAGATCGAATTATGTTAACCAAGTGCACTGAGTGCTCCACTCTCTCAGGATTTTTCCCAGCAAATACACACAGGGCTGTTTCTGCTTTTTTTTTTTAGAAAGTTTCAGATCTGATACAATATGTTTATTTTGTGCGAAGAGGCAAAAGTTCCAAGTAATGTATTTAATGACATGCGCTGGGCTTCAGCTCAGCCTTCTTACTGACCAAAGATTATACTTATACTAGCTAACGATTATTCATGAGCCAACACTTTAAAAGTATACTCAATTACGTAACTGAATCATTCATTTTTCTGTGAGTTTCTCTTATTAGATCATCTTCATCATTTGCTTTTACTAGTTTCACCCTCTGACAAATGAAGAATACAAGCAACGAATTATTTGAAGTTTTACAGAGGGGGCGGCACTAAAGACAGGAACAAGTTCAATGCATTTCAGTGGAATTGCTACATTCAGTAACTTTTCAACTTTGGGGAACTTGAACATGCAAATTTGTGCCATCAACCAATGGGAAACTATTTTTGCACAACTGAACTTTGAGGGAATGAGGACTCAGAGTCCAAAAAGGAAGGATCTATCTTGCTAGTTGTGTTGCACCATTTAATGTTTTTATAACCCTGCTCTGCCAGAGAATAAGCTCTTTCATTATAGAGATGCAGCATGTAGTCATCTTTCAGAAAGCAGTTGATATGCCTAATATATCTCTTGAATAATCATTAACTTATTGTTCATTTAGCAACCGAGCTAGCTAACCTTACAAGTAGTCATGACATCACCAAAATTCCACTTTCTAACCTGACTGGGGCTTTATACTCACCATGACATACAGTCTTTAAAGTGGCAGCTATGGACTGGACGATAAGAGTGGCTCACAGTGCACAGTGTGCAGCCAAATAGTCTGTATACCATCAGCAATATTGTGCTCTTATACTGGGCTTCCTGCTATAGCACACACACAAAGCTTGACAGAAAAATCTACTTGGACTGGCAAAACAGATACTGAACAACAGACTGGAAACTGGACTTTTTTCAGGTCTTCCCTGACCGACTGTTTGTTTAAGGACCTCTTAATAAAATCTTGTGTGTGACTGAGTGTGTGTATGTGTATTTTTTTGTGCCTGGCCTCGCTCCATGCATCATAACCCAGAGACAAAGAACATTATTACACTTACAACTCTAACAACCATCACTATGACCAGTTCAGGGCTGGTCATTGTGTGTTGGTTGTCAGGATGAATTGTGGAAAGCCATTCTGAAGTTCTTCCAAACTGGGTCAGCAATCCAGTGAATCACCGCACTGAATCTTATATCCCCACCCACATCTTCCTCCTTCTTTCAACTCCGTGAAGAAACAGTTTAACCACCTTTCTGCTTTGCTCTGTTTCCTTATATTTATTTCCTATATCTATCACAGGAACATTGTCAGGTTACTTACTGTCGTCCTTCACTGCCCTCATCCATCATAATCTTGGAACCGAAACATATTTTGCTTTAGAATTTTCTGTTCTTGCATTCATTGTAATTCAATCTAGGAAGTAGCTGCAAATGCACAAAATCTAAACGCAAACTCACGGCTCCAACAGTAATATTTCACAGAAAACAGGAGAGGTGGAATCAGGAGTAAGCACTGACAGATCCCTCCTTTGGAGGTTATCTTATTCTAATTTTCAAACACCCCACAATTTCTGAATGCCCATCCCTGAGTGTCTTACAAAGAAAGTTAACTAAACCTGAATCAAAGTCAGACAATAATTTCCATCTCTCAGTCAAATACAAATTGCCAGTGGGGGGCTCATAACAGGTGTGTAATCTACATAACGCAATCACCACATAATCACAGCAATTACATGCACACTAAATTGTGGCTTTCATTAAAATCCACTGAGCATGTAGCTTGTTTTGGTTTCAGGTTTCAGTTTTTATACTCACATTTAAAGCATCCATCTGAATCCCTTCACCAGAGTAACAGTTCTCCAGCAGAATAAAGTCCTGGATCCCAACAATGCAAGAAAGTGATAATAAGATGGTCAGGGATCCTTTCGTGCTGTGACAGTGACTTAGTATTTATGGGTATCAAAAGTGACAAACATAAATGCTAAATCAAAGTAATTGATTGTATAAATTAGCAGAAGCCACATGATGACACTGTGCAGCCCAGAGGATAACGATGAGGTTTTAATTAATTTGGTTGACTGCTGTGACATTAAGTTCCTCTTAAACTGCTAATTAAAATCTTTGTTTTTCATCTTGCTTTTCTTTCTTAAGCCTGAGTATTTTTTTACAAGCTCATAAGGTCTCTTCTACTTTCATTTGCAAATGTATTACAGTAACATGACATGACATCTATTACAGTAATATGAAAAATGTTGAAGAGTGCCATTTTGTGTTTTATAGTTTGTGCAGATTATATCATACCTAATTTTAAAGAGTACGTCTGGTGATATTTTTTCTTATTGTAATGAAATCCCATTAAAAACCAAAACCAACAGCAGTCTACTGTTGATCTATTATATTTTATTTATAATATTGTGTGTGTATCCAAAGTCTGATATATCTTATTCCTTTGTGTCATAGACTCCACTGTTGTCTAAAAATCATTAAAAACAGATCAATGAGCCACACTGTTGCACTGGGTGACATGTTCCTTCATAAAAAAGAGCACAGGCACTGGAGTTTATATTGGGGCATTCCCACATACTCCAGTGGTGCAGTATATACTTACTCACACACCAAATGTGTATTAATCTGCAGCAAAAAGAAGTCACAAACACACTGTTTACTCCTGTTTTAGTATTGTTTGCTAGAAACTACAGTGCACAGCTGTTTTTGGAAATTATTAAGCTCTCATGTAAAAATGAAAGCATATATTTATGAGCACTTTTTGAAGATTTACATATTCAGGAACCAATAGATTTGGGGCTGAATGCCACAAACAGGATAGGGAAGCTGGAAAGTATTGAGAGATGGGCTAAAACACTTGGTGAGTTTACATCCACTTGTTTTTATCCACATTTTCACATTAAAGTGTAAACACAGAAAAATAAAAAAATTATTGAAATATTGCATAAAAAGTTTCTACACTCAAGGTGGAAAAGTTGGTGTATGAATAAAAGCAAAATGCAACTAAGTGGAAACCGACAAACAAATTATGTACACTGTGCATGTGACGTAATCGTCCACTGAATGCTATATTTCCATCATGTTCTCTTCATTATTTTTCACTGTTTGAAGTTTGACTGGTGCTCTTTTAATTATGGTTGCTCCCTCCTCTTCTGCATTGGTTAAATGGCTCCAGACTGGAAAATTAGCACCACAAGTTTATCTGGCTTACCCAACTCCTAATATTTACATAATGGCAGTGGATGAAAACATGAAGTAATTTGAATTTTCTTTGCTGATTTCCTGAAAATTTGGTTAAAATTCGTGTTACATTTGGATGGAAAACTAGATAGTTTGAGCTATGTCAGAAGTCACTCCCTATATGCTGCATCATGAATTATATTAACTGTCTGCCATTTTATTTGAGTGACTTACTTGACTTAATCCTCTTTACCCATGTTGAGGGGCATAGGGTGTCCACCAGAGCTCTCCATCTCACTCTCTTCTGGGCCCGGGCCTTTGCTTCTTGCCAGCTCACTCCGATGTTCTTCAGGTCTTGGAGTGTGGAACGTCTCCAGGTGTTTCTTGGCCTACTGGCTTTCCTCTTCCCCTGCGGGTTGTAACCCAAAGCCTGTCTAGTGTAGTTGTTTGAATCCTTCCTCAGGGTATGCCCTATCCAGTTCCACTTTCTCCTTTTGATGGTGGTAGCTATGCTTTCCTGGTTTGTTATCCTCCACATTTGTGGTTTTGATGGGCCACCACAGCTTGAGGATGTAGCGCAGGCATTTGTTAACAAACACTTGGATCTTGCTTGTGAGGCCCTCGGTAGTCTTCCACGTTTCAGAGCCATAGAGCAGGACAGTCTTCACATTGGTATTGAAGATCCGTAGCTTGGTGTTGTTGGAGAGTTGCTTGGACAACCAGATTGGCCTGAGTATCTTGAATGCTACCTGTGCTTTGCTGATGCGTGCCTCAATGTCCCTGTCTGCTCCTCCATCCTTGCTGATGTTACTCCCCAGGTGGGTAAAATGCTCCACGTCCTCTATGGCCTCTCCCCTGAGTGTGATTGGATCATGTGTTTTCAGATTTAACCTCATTGTCTTGGTTTTTCCGGTGTTGATCTTGAGTCCAAGCTGGTCACTATTAGTCTGTAGCCTATTTGTCTTCTGTTGCATGTGTGTGTGGTTTTCAGAGACTAGTGCAAGGTCATCTGCGAAATCAAGGTCCTCAAGCTGTGTAAACAAGGTCCACTGGATTCAAGGTTCTGGATTCAATTTTATTAGAGTGCCTGACACATATACTACATGCCACAATGGCCACAATGCCACATGCCACAACGTAAAAAGTATGCCAAATGCCATGGACACTACTACTAATAATCCCACGATGCAACGTGCAGCATTTTGTAGATGTGTGTTGTGCAACACTACACCTGTAAGTGATGATGATTCATAAGTCTCTGAAATTACTGCTCACAATAGAGTAAATTATTTCATATGTGTTATAGAGGGAATAATGCATGAGTGAATGAGGGAGTGACTTCTGACACAGCCTTACTTTGGGGTTTGCTGACAAAAACAAAAATACAGAATACTGCAAGCCTTATCCTTTAATAGAGGTTTGAGCAAGAGAAGGTTTGAGAATTGAAAAAGGGGGAGAAGGGTGAAGTAAAGGAAGAAGAGACAGTCAGGGCAGCTAATTACGTCCACTCGAGGTTTTAAACAGCAGGTCTGCAGGTTAAACAGCAGTCTCACTCTGGAGGCTGTCAGAACGGTCAGGCAGGGCTGCAGATGATAGATGAACCAGCATATGGCTGTTGTTGGACCCATTAAAGAAGGCTCATCAGCAGCACATACATTGCAGGCTCATACCCATTTCCTTGCTTGAAAAGATGAAATAGCTTGCAGGAACGGATAGTAGCCTCAACATTTGTTGCCATTAGAGTGGCTAAAATGCTGACAAACTTGCTAACAAAAATGCACGATAAGCACATCGCAAAAGACTGCCTGAAATGCAATGAATAAGAAAAATAATTTTATTTACAGGTGATACCATAGACTGAGAGACGTGACATGGAGATGGCTGTTACTGTTAACACGGACCAACAAACCACTGCCCAGTCGTGTTACACAGGTTTCAAAACAAACGAACCCTCCGTGCTGAAGCCAGCAGGCAGACTGGAGCCGCTTTCATGAGACAGAGGAAGAGTTCAGAGGATCATAAATAACATTAACAGACATGTGCGGCATCAAATAATAATCTGCTTGACAAAATACAACAAAGTAAGTAGCTAGCAAAAACTCCTAAGTGGAGCTAAAGTTTTTTTTTTAAATTGACATTAGTGTTGTTTTAACCATCCAATTTATCTGCTGCTGCTGCTTAACATGACAGTAATGTTAATGTAGCCTCATAGTTTGGATAACTTGACTGGCTGATGCATTCAGACAGATTGTCATTTGTCCACAATTAGTGTAATTAACACCATACAAGTTAAAGTTCTGCTTTATGCTCACTCAGATTTTTAAAGGAAGGTATTTTATATTTTCAGAGCAAGTGAAGGAATCAGGAGAGAGGAGACAGAAGTGAGCTAGAATTGCAGGATGTAATGTTAATGGTATTGAAAGAAAAACAAGGAGAACATAAAGGTGCAACTGATTCAAGATTAAAAGAAAAAGTTTAAGAAGGAAGGAGAAACATGTGAAGCAGCCCCAGCAGAGACATGAACACATTCAAAGCAGGAGGCATATTTTTAAAAGCACAATCTGTTATCCACTTATAAACTAAAGGACATCTAAACAAACAAATGTCAAAGAACAAGATTAAAACCTGCTTTAAAAGGACTTACAGATCTTTGAATACAGGCACTAACACTACTCAACAACTCTATTAAGACAATGTTTACTTAAGCTGTTAAAACGTTGTTGACCTCAGTAACTGTTGTAAACAGCACTAAAATTGACAGATTTCAGTTTCAGTTATTATGAAACACAAAATGCTGATTCATCATTCATCTGACTGATTCATTTATCAGTGAAACTGTTGTCTTGATTTGGCTTTAAGTTTGATTAATTAATTCCCCATAAGTCAGTGTAGTTATTTTGTTATATTACAAACAGTGATCTATATTAAGGACCATATAGACACTGTGAGAATCGAGATTTGTTTTTAAAATAGAGACTGATTAGTCCATCTATCATCCATAAGGCTTACACTTATTTATGCGTTGTAAATAAAAAATGTTAATATTTATTTACCTAATTTATGTGCACTCGTTTAATTTCGGCTCAGTGTAGAGAAAAACACAGATACAGACAACCACCTTACTGCTGGTTGGTTACTGCTTACTACTCTATGTCGACTGTTGACACCACTTATCCATATCTGTGACATGCCCACCCTGCGACATAACTAGTAGTTTCGGGGCCTACCAACCCCCTGAAAAAAATCTGAGAGGAAACAGTCAGGTTATTAACTAACATTTGTTGAGTTTTGAAGAAAATATTTTAAAGGGCGCAGGGGAAATTAAAGTTAAATTTCTTATAGTTATAATGTCTTATTTAAATTAATGTTGTGTTTAACTGGTTGGGTATTCATGTTCAACAAAAGCATGTTCGAAATAATTTATTTCATTTCTTTATTCAGTGGGCATAGGCTATTCAGTATTTGGGTCTATGTTAGCAGTGTACCTTAAAGCAGGAAGACAGGAACTGTACAGCTAATATGTACACTTCAATATTTGTTTGTTTGTTTTTAAATTGGTTAACTTGGTTTTACAAACACATAAAAACAACAGATAATGACAGTAATGGTGTGAAATTGAAGTTGGCTTATAATATTTATTATTTATCACAAGTCATATTGTCATCCCAGTATTGAATAATGTTATCGCACACTGCAGATTTTCCTCATATCGTGCAGGCCTGATTACAACTCAGTCCTTCCGCAGGCACAGAGAATGCGTTGAAGAAGAATGAAGAAGGTGTCTTTTCCAAGCCAGGTCAAAAAGGGCTAAAGTCAAAGTCTGGGATCTGCGGTAGTGCAAATGGTGCTGGGAGTAGAGTGTAAGAGTGGTGCTGGGCTTGTGCAGTTGATGTTTATCCTACTGCAGTGGCAGGAGAGGCGTTGTCTGGGTTGGCTCGCCATCAACTTCAGATCAATTTAAAAAACCTGACCTGCAGTCATTGATTCATTAGTCAATTGCCTTTCTGATTTATCAGGAATTTTTAATCCCTTTAACTTCAACAAAATATATATGTGTAAATTGTACAATCAACATATTTTAAATAACCGTTACAGTAAATACATTTCTTAGTAAAGCAAAACTAAATTTCTATTTTATCTCAACGTTGTATAAAGTCTTTAAATTAAAGCAAAACATTATATGAATTACAAACTAAACAGTGTAAACTTGAAACACTATATTCTTATGTCTCTGTTCTTCAAAATTCAAAATCACTATACCAATGAAATAAAATACCCGACAAGACATAACTTAATGTGATGCTTCAAAATTTAACAGTTCAGTAGTTTTACCAACCACAGAAAACATTGAGTAATTAAACACTGTATATGTCATGTTTTTATATTCTTTCCAGTAAACAGCTTTACTTTAGTTGAGCTCTTAAACAGTTGGCTAATTGCACTGTTCATCGCTTAAAGCCCCCCTCCAGTGTATTTTGGCATTTTTAAAATATTTCATATTTTCGGAGTCATTTCCCACATATGAGGATTCTTGCGTGATCTCGAGAATCCAGCTGCCTTGCAAGGAAAGATGGACGTGATAGATGGTGACAGACAGATGGTTCATTCAATCACCTGCCAAATAGTTTTGAAAGTGTCTGCCCTTTTCCAAACAGTTTCCAAGGAAGACTTCAGTGGTTCCGTGTAATAAACCATCTGACAAGTCAGGTTAAACCATCTCAATCCTCATGCTTGAACTGAACCAACCTATCCAATGACGGTAATGAGTTCTAGCCAATCAGAGGCAGAGTGAGGCAGAGTAGGGCGGGTTATTCCGTTGCCATCCTAGAAAAAGAAATTTTGCCTTAAGTGTTGTGGACCTGTTTTCTGATTGGCTAAGGCACTTCTATGTTGTTAACTCTTTGTGACCTGGTTACATACAAAACTGATGGGTGATTAGTTATAGATAGTCATCATCAACAGCCTCGATTCAGCCAGATGGTTCTTAAAGCAGTATCCTTTTTTAATTCATTGAAAGGAAGAGATTATGTTATTTTTTCTTTTTTTCACAGCATTAAGCCATCTGTGTTAATCTGTAAGTATGAGTCAAGTTCTACATAGATATACTGTCACTGTAAAGGGCGCAGGCTTATTTCATCGAATAAACTGCAAAGAGGGTAAGAAGAAACCAAACAGATGGTGACTGCAGGGCCCAGTGGCCTAGAACAACACCTTTAGCCAGTTACAGCACATGTATGATTGATCTAGAAAGCTTTTAAAAAACATGTGTTCAGAGACGGGACAGCTCCATAAATCAGTGCTAAATAATAGCAAAAACATTCCCACATGGGCTGAATCTGTTTCAAGATGGCATCTTTGATCTAATATGTGCATTTGGAGGTCTTTGACATGACAATGTGTAGATTGTAGTGTTGTATCACAGCTGCACACTTTGTTGTGCAGATGGGAGTCTTTTATCATGTTAATGCTCCTCTTATTGCTGATAAGGGTAGCAGGGTACTCAAGTACTGTGAGAGACAGACATCCGTCACTGCAGCCTGTTCTTTATCAGATTCTGTATGCTGAATTAAATTTTATAACATTAAACTCAAATATCTCATACGACTTCTTGTAAGACCTGACTGTAATCATCTTTCCGGGGCTAAAAAATGAAAGTGTCTTTAATATTTCTGACTATTTTTTCTCAGAGGCACTGCAACAAGCTTGTCACGAAATGCATGACTTCTCTATCAGTCACCCTTGTAAATCCCTAAAATATCATGTGAATGTAATATGTCATTTCATGTCACACTTGTGCACTTGATATTATAGTTGGTAATGTTGTGAAAAAGGGCTCTGGTGCGGACATTTGATGAAGCACTTCATTTTCACCTGAAGGAAAGATGAAGTTAGTCACAACAAGTGAATGTAACATCTAATCCCTCAGTTAAATCCCAGCCTGAGGAGAGCATCAAAATGCTGACAAACTAATGCTGTCGTTCATGAAATGAAAGAGTGCTGCTCGGAAGAAATATGCATTTGCTTAACTTAGTATTAACAGTGACGTGAGGTGGCTGCTGGCAGAGATAATCCAACAGGCGCCATGCAGATGGATAGAGAGTACAGGGTATGTGTTGAAGCCATTTTTTCATGTGATACCAACCTCCTCATTACCACTGACTGGCCAGACAAACCAGCAGGTGGTTGCTCTGTCAGGGAGGAAAATTAACATATATCTCAAGAAAGTTAAAGGCCATCAGAATTGACAATGATCCATATGACGTAGAGGATACTCAGTTGTCTGTGGATATTTAAATGTGGCCATACCTGACCTTGTTTTAAAGCAGGGTTTGTGAGAGCATGTTGATACTGTCAGTGCTCACACGAAAACAGCAACATTTCTAGTTTGTTAAAATGCCTATAATGACCTACGTTTACACTAACCTGACAAGAACCTCTAGTAGTCTCATGAATTTTGACTGGTCTGTCTGCACCAAAGGTGGAAGTAGCATTGTTGTTGTTTTTTTTTCAAAACCTCATAGACTGAGGTTGGGGTAGCAGGATGAGTCAATGGGACTCGCATTTCGTTTCCAACCAAAAGTCAAAGTTGGTTTCTTTTAAGCACAACCTTCTTTGAACTGTACCCAGATAGTTCTTTGGCCAAAACCTAACCAAAACCTAACCACTGCAGCAGCAGATCAGAAAATGGTCACATGAACAAATTTGTAGAAAGTGATGATGTTATCCTGTTGATTGGGCATCAGATTGAAAAATGCCAACCCAGTGTCACTGGAAATTACATGAATATTGGACAATTCTGTGGCTTACGATGTACATCCTGTGCCAATGAGGAAAGTTGTGTGTCTTATACTGTATGTAGCGAGGTGGAAAAGGTAAAGGTGTGGAGGTTGGGATCATGGATGGACATCTCAGATGGACTCTGATACCAGAGTTTATGTTCCATCACAGACCTGCAATTAATGTTTTATTCACTGTAACCAAAATCTTTCCCCAACCTTACCCAAGGGCTGGTATACTCAAAAAGAAATAGTACGACCTGTCGTATGACCACATCAGAAGGCAAAAGTGTGTACAGCTGTTCTGAACTTCCACATTCGAATGTGCACGTGAAAAGAAGGCCATCATAGAGAGGGGTGAGATGTGATAATAGTGGCCACATTTTCAGACAGTTTCTCCTGGAGGTGTAGGGATAGTGCGGCATTCAGTTGTAAACATGGAAAGTGACAGAAATAGTTGTGTAAAGAATGAAACAAAAGAGTTTGACAGAGCTCACCTCCGCTCACCTGGCTGTGTGAAGTGGATGTGAATATCAGATTGATCATAAAGTTACACACGGCCTCCCCGAGTCCCACGCTGGAGAGGTGTTAACACTGACAGGACTTTGCCAGGCAGTTATTCTTCTTAATTTTAATACATACTATATGTTCACATATCTTAAAGCCACTGCACCATTACCAATATAAAGTAAACTAAGTCCTACATCTTATGATGGGAGGTGAACTGCAAAGTTTGAAAAATATAGAAAATCATATGGTAGTTACATGCTTGTTTTGTTTTTGTGTATTTTTCATCAAATTGCATTGAAATTAAATCATGAATTCTTAAAAGTAGAGGAGTTGTTAGTGGCCATCAGTGGAGGAATGGCTTTTTTAGATGTCAAAAATAAAAGTGTTTATTTCTAATTCCAACTTGTTTGATGGAGTTGAGGAGCTGCCTGTGAGTAGAGAATTAACGGTCCACTCTGTCAGTGTGGCTCTGTCTCCATTTTTGAAAGCATCAAAGAGTCCCAGCATGTTTCAGGAACATTTTAAGTTGAGATGTAGCCACCAGTAGTTATTTCTGACAGGCAACATAGTAAATTCATGTGTTTTTTGTTTGTGCCATTAGTATGTCTGCGATATGAAGATCAGCAAATTTGAATGGAAAGTGACCTGCAGAAACCACCGTTATTTCTGTAGATGACCCTGAGAAAACAGCCAGACAGCTTGTTTATCTGTTGTTTTACTTTTAAATCATCACTTCCCATATTTCTCAGACATATATTCCAGAATAATTGGCAACCTGTTTTTAATTTGCATCATGTCTCTCCAGGGCCCTTCTTAGGAACAGACAGGTTCTTGTTTTGTCGATTTATTATATTTTTTTCTGACTGTTCACATTCTAGACACGTTGTGAAAAACAGTCAATTTACTAATCTTACGTGGAGCAATGCAGCTATCTCTTCTACTTCAAAACTAGAGTCTCCATATGGAGAAAACAAGGATCCAAGGATCTGCAGGCCTCTCTCACCTCAATCAGGGTCAGTGTTCATGACTCTATTGTTAGAATGATATTGGGCAAAAATGGGAGAGTGGCAAGACGAAAACCACTGCAGACCCAGAAGAACATTAAGGCTTGTCTCAATTTTGTGAAAACACACGTTGATGACCCTCAAGCCTTTTGGGAGAATGCTCTTTGGACAGATGAGTCAAAAGTGGACTGTTTGGAAGACAGGGGTCCTGTTACATCTGTCATAAACCAAACACATCATTCCACAATAAAACATCATACCTACGGTCAAGCCTGGTGGTGGTAGTGTGATGGTGTGGGGATGCTTTGCTGCTTCAGGGCCTGGTGACTTGCCATAATTGAGGGAAACATGAATTCTGCTCTCTACCAGAAATTCCTGAGGGAGAATGTCTGGTCATCAGTCCGTGATTTGAAGCTCAAGCGCAACTGGGTTATGCAGCAAGAAAATGATCCAAAGCATTAGACCAAGTCCACCTCTGAATGACTCAAAGGAAACAAAATTAAGGTTTTGAGGCGGCTTCATCAAAGTCCTGACTTAAACTCCATTGAGATGCTGTGCTAGAACCTTAAACAGGTGGTTCATGCTTGAAATCCCTCCAGTGTCTGATGCATTAAAGCAGTTTTGCAAAGAAGAGTGGGCCAAAATTCCACCATGTTATCAGAAGTGTTTGGTTGCAGTTGTTGCTGCTAAAGGTGGCGTAACCAGCAATTAAGTTAACAGGGCAGTTACTTTTGCATGTACGTGATAAAAGCGTTGGACAATGTTTTTGCTTCAATAAATAAAATTAATAAACTAAAAAAAAATAAAAAATTTAGTTTAGTCTGAAGAACTGAAAAAAATAAGTATGAGATATAAACAAAAATAGAAGAAATCAGGAGCGGGGTAAATACTTTTCCATGGCACTGTAGACACTTAGATACACTGTGTTCATTGGTATCATGTATGCAGCTGAGGTCAGGACTTCTGAAGTGCTGTGTGCAGTAACTGAGGCTGTGCTAATGCTAGCTGTAAATCCAAACTGAATCCTTCTGGCTTGTTAAACAACATCTGTCTTATTTTCTACCTCTACATGTTAAATACAAAAGATGCAGCGTGTGTGTGTGTGTGGAGGATTTTGAGCTGATGGCTGAGTAATGAGTAAAGTAATGTAATTACTTTTACAATGAATGATATGTAATCAGTAATTAATAAAAAAAAAAAAACAAGTAACTTGCCCAACACTGATGAGCATATAAAATAAGTCTCAAAATCAGTTTAAACCAATCTGCTCCTTTTAAAAAGAAATCAGTT
Source organism: Thunnus thynnus (assembly GCF_963924715.1). Lineage (NCBI taxonomy): Eukaryota > Metazoa > Chordata > Actinopteri > Scombriformes > Scombridae > Thunnus > Thunnus thynnus. The sequence continues at coordinate 32,310,752 of NC_089517.1, read as the reverse complement.
GTTTTCTATGAAAATTGGAAAAGCAGATAACAATGAACCCTAATTATACTCTATAAAACAATAAAGCAATTCAATGCTCAATTTAATGCCAGATACAGGAATTAGGTCAATAATACCCAACTGTTACTCTCTCAAAGGGAAAATAAATGACACCTGTACAACACCTGTTCCGCTAAATGGCCTGTCACTACTGGGTATTATAGTGGAAAAACAATGTTTTCTACTCCTATGTTGAACCTGCACATCTGTCTCTCCCGTCTGTTAGCATTAAGTTAACCAACTTTCTCATTCTTTGCATTTTTCTATCTCTTAATTTCTATCTCTTTGATTTATTTTGCCATTGTGACTTTTGGGGTTATGCTGTAGGAAACAAAAGCTGTGACCTTAGTCAAATTTCAGTCAGGGAACACTTTGTTTCTTTAACCATCCTGTTGTCCTCGGGTCAGTTTTGACCCGGGAGGACAACAGGTGTCATTATGTGCTGTCATCAAAAAAATTGGTTTCAAAACAGTATCCTGACTAAGAAATTATGAATTATTTTAACTACAGTTGAGATCAGAGGAAAATATGTTGATGGATTATGGCAGACTGGTATATGTAAGTTTAGTCAGGATACTGTTTTAAAACCATTTAAATTTTTTTGATGACAGCACATAATGACACCTGTTGTCCTCCCGGGTCAAAATTGACCTGAGAACAACAGGGGTCCGTTTCACAAAGCAGGTTCAACAAACTCTGAGTCTAATCCTGAACTCTGAGTTGATCTACTCTGAGATAAGAAACTCTGAGTTTCCGGTTCCAGAACAGCTGATTTGAGTCAGTTTATTCAACTCGGAGTAGTTTCACCTGGAGTTAAGCGCGTGCACCACAACTATAAAAAGCCAGCATCAATGGAGCCCCGATTCAACGAGTCACCATGGCAATGGGGAAGAGGAGGGCTGTGTTTTTCGCCCCACCAGAATTAGAAATCTTAATGCAATAATACGGCGAGTTTGAACATGTTTTCAAAAAGAAGTGCAACACCGCTGCAGCTGCAAAAGAGAGGGAGACGGCGTGGGAGAACATCGCTGCTCGGGTCAATGCGTAAGTTTAAATGTAGTCCTTTGCAATCACAATAATATTACAGAGGAAAACTGCTTGATTGGTCGCCTATTAATTTATTTCATTTAGGTCCAATCCCGCGAGGGAGAAGCGCACCTGGCAGCAGTTTAGGATGAAATATAAAAACATTGTTCAAACAGGTGAAACCTCGGCATAATCTCATGGGGGAACCTCATTTGATCATGTTTTACATTGTAAAGTAAATATTAAGTGGCTGTTTGACTGTGCAGTTGTTTTATCCCCAACATAATGCTGGTTTCACACACATAAATGTCTTCTCATCTACATCATGTTCTGTTAAATAATTAATCCTATTTAAATTAACACAGACTTCTACTCAGCCAACAGAAAGAAGGCAGATGTCCGTAAAACGGGTGGTGGTCCAGCACCGCCACCTCTAACGGAGGCAGAGGAGCTGGCCCTAAGCCAGAATTTAGGAAGGCCAGTGGCTGGCCCCGACACTGTACAAAAAACTTCCGTTTGCAAAGAAACGCAGCGCAACATACAATATCTGCTGGGATGTGAGAGCATGATTACGATTAGTAATGTTGCAAATGTAAGGACGGATTAGGTTTTGTATGTAGATGATGGACTGTGACATGAAATGGTACCGCTCAAAAAGATAATTGTCTGGAAATGCTAGAACATCTATGCCGCGGTCTGATAACCATCTCTCAACGAATATTTAATTCTCTGTGCAGTAATGCTGCACCTTCATCCACGGGATCGTTATCAAAAGGACATGCCATGTTAGTGAAAAAGTCGCCACTTACTGTGCCTAATGGACTTCTAATATACTGACTCTGATTTTTTTTAATGATTTTTTTAAATGACAGACGGCAGAACTAGGCTACGCCAAAACTCGCCTGCTGACTGAATGAATGAGGAAATCAAATGGAGTGTGTGGCTCTGAAAGAGGGCGGAGACTGAGAGAAACTCGAAGTTCATTGAGAAAAACCTGGTCCCGACCAGGTTAGGTTCATAGAGTCTGTTACTTACGGTAACTGACCAAGAGCTTAAGTTACCCCTCTCTATGAAACAGGCTAGAGTTATCCCTCTTTCTCTGGTTTGAGTTACCTCCCTTTTTGAAACGGAAAACTCAGAGTTTCTCTCATTTCAGGGTTAACAGACCCTGAGTTTTCACTAAACCTGCTTTGTGAAACGGACCCCAGGAGGGATAAGTGACCTGGGAGTTATCAGCTTTCTGCAGTAGTTTGATGTAACCCAGAAAAAGAAACCCAGGGTTTGAGAAACCCAGTAAATACATATACCAGATTTTTTGACCATGTCTATGCTTACCTGGCTTTCCAGCTGCATGTTAACACCTTTTGATTCATTCCCTTAACCTGATTTCTTGTTATAATGTGGTTTCTAGTTTGCACACATAGTATTTCTTTATCTTTTCTTCTTTTGAATTCATTACACCTCCTGAGCCATTCCTCTTGGCCCCTATCCATTTGTTTATTTTTACACATTCCTCCATTATTATATCAGTTAAAAGTCTGGTTCACACTATATCAAATAAGCCAGGCAGTAGCCAATCATTAGTCAGCAGTCCTCTCAATTAGTCAAATTGGCTGCACCTGTGCCAACTCCTGATTTCCAACTACTAGCTTGAAGACTCCATCTAGAATCAGACTGGTGTTTCGTTGCTCGCCAATTATAAGGAACAAACTGGTCATTATGTCCAGATGGAGTCAGTGCCAAATTCTAATCTTTATTTATCAGCAACACTTTACACCAGTAGACTAGACTCTCCTGATTGAACTGTTTTTTTTAAACCTTTTGTGCTCTCAGTTTGACAAACTGGTACTGACTGACTGTCAGGCTGACTTGGTGCATATAAACAATGACAAATAGGTGACATGCTCTTACTGTGCCCACCCCATACAGAATGAATTATATGTGATTGCCTGTGAACATTACAACTACTCTTTAAATAACTGCTGCAGTTAACAGCAAATCATCTTGTACTAGAGTTCACTGCTTTCAGGAAAAACAGGACAGTATCTTGAACCAAGTTGAGTGATGTGGTTTACATCAAACTGTGCCTCTAGTACCTAAACAAGACTAGGCCAAAACCTAGTATATGGCCTGACCATGAATGGTCAATGTGTGAAGTTGTGGCAATTTTGTTACAGGGATAGTCAGTAGTAGTGTCTATAATGTGAATTCCTGGATATTAAATGTTCATCTGAAATTTGATGTAGTGGTCCCAGTAATATTTGTTGTTAAAGTGTACTGAAGTAGCATATCACATGACATGGTTGAGCTATGTTTGAGTCAAAAAAAAGGTTACAAATGCAGCTGCAAGAACAATACTTTCCATTCTTATCTTGGGATGTTTGATTTGAAAGAGAATTGATTTTAATTGTAATTAGAACCATTCTAATGATCTGTTAACTTCCCCTGCTCTTTCATCTGTTTCTATCTGCGGATGTCTCATTTTTCTAAGACTCATTCTGTATTGAGTGTTTTGTCAGAGTGATTGTTATTTGGAGTGCCTTAACTGTACGCTCTCCCTCATGCCTCCGGGCACATGGAGAGCTGTTTTCTTTTTGCAAGCTTGCGTCCCGGCTCGGATGCAGCCAAAGTCATGTGAACCAACGCTCGAGGTTTCTCAGCCCCAGGCACACCACCAGGTGAGCTTTTGACATCATCCCGAGGAGCAACATGACACTCTCCGCTGGCACCGAGGCTGCGGACCTCCCGTGCCGGGTCAGCAACAACAATGCCACTACATGCAACTCCGACAGTCGTGCAATCATGGTGGGGGAGTTCAGGTGCAGACCAAGGTAGGGCATCTGCTGGCTCGACTGCAGGGCTCTCTTAGTCAATGAGTGGGACAGGTGTAAATGCCCCACTGAGGATGTAATAGAAAACTATTCACACCAATTAATTTTGAAAGAGCAACGGCTAATGGAGAACCAGCCGACCAATGGTGTAACTTCATCACTCAGTGAGTCAGTCAGTCAGTTGTGACGGACAGACATTCCCGTGTGTAGGGCTGGTTCCGCCGTTGCGATCCAGCCAGAAAGGAGAAGTACTGAGAAGAAGTAGAAATTTACGGAAATATAAAACTACCTTGCTGCATTAGCAGTTCATTGTTTAATAATGCTTTTAGACGAGAATATGTTGGGAATCTAACACAAGAATAAATAGTTAAGGGCTCCTTTGCTGTGCTGCTCATTACAAACATTGCAGCAGCTTCCTGCATTTCCAAAAAGGCTTCTGGTAAACCAACTACAATCCTTATGGACTGTGAATTATCCAACCTCAAAATGTCTGAATTGGTGCTAAGTTAATCAAATTATCCCATTAATATTGAACTGTAACAGCACCTCAAGGCCTTAAACATCTCCTCATACGTCTGGACTGCATTTTAGCTTCACAAATGACTCTGTGATTGGACAAAACATGCTGATATGCATTTTTGGGGGAGTATGGAATAACATTAGTGGTTTGGTATAGCCAGAGGGGGAGAGAGATTGGTAGTTTGCAATAATTACATTAAGAAAGTGATACTGGCTGACTTAAAATGGAATAAACATGAGTGCTTAATGCATCCCTGCATTATGCTTCCCATCCCCCCCACATTGTTCTTAAGAAATTGGGCTTCTGAGAATTCATAATTACTTGTCTTATTCTTGGCCTGGCTCATGAAAGATTAAAATTACGTTTAAGGCAGACTTCTCCCTTTGTTGTTGCAGAAGTGTCTTTATATGCCAATATCTGGGGTACTTATCACAGAAAAGGATATCTCATAAACGGCCGCTCATGGATACTCACGGATACTCTGCCAAATTTGTCAGCGTCAAATGTAACATCTAAACTCTGCTCAGACATGCTGGGTGAGTGAAGCCCAGAGGAGCCCTCTAAAGAGGAGATCGAAGGGACCAAACGGCAAAAAATAAATGGCGTGGAAAAACATGGGCTTATGATAGTCTACAGAGAAATGGTTTGCTGGCCCTGTGCCTTTTGATATCAGTTTGAATTAGAATGATATTATTGATTTTTGCAAGAGCAGCCTGACAATGCGCCTGTAGCCAGTCCTCGGAGAGTGAAGAGACAGAGGCAGAAAAAGGCGAAGGGACAGAAGGAGACAGGAAGGGAGATAAAGAGGAGCAGGCGGAAGAAGACAGATAGATAGAAGCAAGGAGGAAGAGGAATAGGCAGCTAGAGGGAGGGGGCGATAAAGGAAGAGCAAGAGGCAGAAGCATGAGTGAGGGTCTGCTTGCAGAAATAGAACGACTCCCCAATCAATTGTGCGTTGGTGGCCCTGCTGTGAGACTGTAGGGGATCCCTCAGCAGGAACACATAAAGGAGAGGTCGTAATAGGCCAATACATTAGATAAATGGTATTTACTGCTATGGAAACGACTCCAACCTGGCTGGAGGTTGCCCACCATGCTGGCAGCAGGTTTGTATTTATAGTCCTCTCCTGCACCTCGCTGTGCAATTTCTCTGACACCCTATCACCACCACACACACACACACACACACACACACACACACACACACACACACACTCTCCTCCTCCTCCTCCTCCTCCTCCTCTTCAGCCTTGTCTTTTCTATCCGTCTTCACCTCCCTTGGTCTCAGTGATCCTACATCTGATATCCTGCCACCCACGTACCCAGCTGCCCCTTCTTTTCTGCAACCGGTTCCTGGCGTCCGCGGTGTTCCAGGATGGTGCTGCTGGCGACTCCCTACTTCCTGTCAGCACAAGAAATGACCCGCCGGTGCACTAAGTGTTGCCCAGGGAGCGCCAGAGGGGAGGAGCAGTCATGAAGGGCAGAGATCGAACAAGTCAAGATTGTGATTATGATCAGTTTGTAAATTAATGATCAGTTTATTAGTGTGATCTCAGCACTAGATGGCTCCAGTGTTGATCAATTGTCTTTAAAGCTACTCTAATCTATATGTATATATTAACAAATGAAAAAAAAGAAAAAAGACATATTTAATGTGAAATGTGTTGCTCATAGTGACAAACCCATAGAGAATAATCACCTGACTGCTGTTCCCCTCAGCTCTCCAAAGCATTTTAGCTTCTCTCAGCTCATTGTTTTGGTTACAGCCTGCAACTTTACTATTCTGGTTCACTCTCATGGCTTTCTTTTTCTTTGTTCCCAGCAGTGAAAAAGCTCTAAATACCTGTTGTACTTGTTGTATGCTACCTGAGCACCAAACCGCAAACACACATATGTCAGCGACAAGCTGGGACACATAAGCATGTTATTGAGAATAGCATTGGGTAACAGACAGTAGCTAATAGCAAACATTAGCACTGCAAATACCACAATGTTCTCTGGTACTTCAGCTGGTTTCCTGTAACAGTTAAAAACATGAAGTCTGAGTCGTAATTGCACTTCAAAATCCTGTTTGTGCCCCCCCACTTTAAAAATATCGCAAATATCTTGCTTAATATGCTACTGTTTGGCCAGCCATCAGATTCTGGCTGAGAATGTGAATTGAGCTGCTCATTGCGAGGTCCTGATACTCTCCAAAAAAATTGCCATAGATGAGTAGCAGACATGGATGGCCTGCCTACACAGTTCTATAGTACATTTTGGCATCTGTGGACAAGGACGTGTTTCTCGCATGCACATTCAAAAAATTGCTCACTGAATGAGCATGCAGCAGTTCGTAAAAATGAAAAATCAACAGCAACAGTTAAATTTAATGTCTTTGTTTGGAGAGGTGATGAAAAGAGAGAAAGGAAATGTGAGATGATTGATTAGAAGGCTATTCAGTAATTTAGCCTGGGATAATAATATGTTCTGTCTAGACCTGTTGATGTACTATTCTGGCAGAATTTAGCATGATGACCAACTTGACTGTTTCCTGGATTTTGTATTGGTTACTGTAGTCCCTAAATGTATGTAGAAATGCATGAAATGGGATTCAAATTGCAATTTTTTCAGTTTTTCTGGGAGCATAAGGAAAAGTCGTTCCTGATTGATTAGATAAGGTAACATTTATAAACTCATATTATCTCACATCACACATCATCTGAAATTTTGCCTCTACCATCCTCACACAATTATTACAACCACATACGACAGGCATTTTAATGGGTACTTAATAAGTAAAGTGCATTTTAAATTGAACTGTGCTGATTTTATAGAGTCTTAATGTGAGTCAAGATTCTCAGAACCTTTATGTCACTGTATGACTTGGACAGGTGGATGACGTGTTTTAAAGTGCAGATTTAGAGAGATAAATAGTCCCACTGTCTGACCCCTGGGCTTAACTATGGCTCTGTGGTGCCATAGCTAAAAAACAAAAAGTAGAAAAAAATTTAACAGACTGCAGGTGGCTTCTTGGGTTTCTGGTGAAATAAATCATGTGGTGAACAGCTAACAGGTGACAGGGGGACTGCAGTGGAAAATTGCTTGATCACTCAATAAACACACAAAGAGAGTACTGTCAGGTTTTGAAATAATGTAATCAAATAATGCAATCAGAAGTACAATGCATCATATATCTGAGAGAGAGAGCATAGCACCTAGAATTACCTTTTCTCTCTCTGGCAATTTGGCACTCAGCCAGTTCTTAAATACCCCTGTACAGAGTCGAAAATATCTATAGCTAACCCTAAAGGTTAGTGAACAACCCTCAGATACAAACAAGTTCAAGAGTTCAACTAGCCTAGGAGTAGGATTTCATAAACCACAGTGTCACAGTGACATTACGATCACATTGAATTGATCAACATGTAACACATAAAAGAGACAGAGAAATCTACGTAACTATGATTTGTCTTACCACTGGCTCAGATAAGAGAACAACAACATCAACTAACTGTTAAACAGAGGCTATATAACTTACATACAGTGAAATGTCTCATTTTACTGTTTGTGTCAGCAGCATTGACTCGGCGCATGCTCTGCTGCAACGACACTGTCTAGATCCCTGGCCTGGAATTGGACACGTTATGGCACAAGTTTTGTCCCCTCTGCCATAGCATTGCTAAACAAAATACCACGCCGAGTGTAACTTGTATATATGTGCTATGTATGTGTGTATGAATGTGGATGTATCCCGTATGGATGTCTGTCATGTAGTTATGTTGTTGATCTGTACTGTATTTATGTATCTATGTATTTATGTGAGGCTCTGTACAGATTGTACAGATTGTGGCAACACATTTCCTTGAAGGACAATAAAGAATCTATCTATTTTACACAGCAAGGAAAAAATAGACACAGCATTTAGGTATGTGGAACGGGTATTGAATGACAGACTAACACTGACCACTTAGTTTGAGAATAACATTTATAAAATATATAATATATACAAGAAATACATCAAATGATAACCACTATTTAAATCTCTCTCAAAGGACTGATCTGATACTGATTTTTGTGACAGAAGAGAGATTGGAGGGATGATGGCGTGAATGCTCACACTCAGCATTTTTAATTTCTGTGGCTGGCTTTGATGTGGTTCCTGGAGTTAGTTATACAAGGACATTTTCATTTAGGAAAAAGATTCTCCTCTGTCTATTTTCACTGTCCGTATTTATCCTGATGCCTTAATTTCGGCTTTACTGACACCTAAAAAAAGATTTCAGAATCTATTGTGTACAAAAACACCTCCTCTTCTCTCCTCCACACTCTTTATCTCCTATTGGCGGATGAATAATTAATTCCTTATTCAAAGGAAAAGGGCAAGCAGACTCACAATATTGTCTATGAACGAGTACTTATAACCCACAGACCATTGTCACGTCCATGTCTCCCAAGGGAGCAATTCCAACACAATTTACTGAACATGAACATTAGACTGTCAGAACCAGGGCAGAGCCACTGCCTTCCCAACACAATAACTCTGGTCAACTAATGCACAGGGGAGAGAAAGACATCGGGGAAGGCTTTGCTTTCAGGTAATGGCTCTTAGCGACTCCTATTCATTAAACAGAGTGTCTGAACAATAGAGCTCTACGTAATGCATCTGCTTTACACATCCTGCATTATTTATGAGTCAAGAACAGCTTTATATTCAGAATAGGTTAAAAGCTTAAAGGTTGTTGAGGGACTTGTTTTTATTCAAGCTGGTTCATTTAGTGTAATGTTGAAATCCTAAAGGGACACTGATAAACCACAATAACCAACTTTTACAAGACCAGCAAACCAACAAATTTCACGTAACAATAAATGAATAACTAATAACTTAGTGCTAATAACTTAGCACAAAAAGTAAGGAAATTTGTGTTTGGTAGATTATTTCTTTGTTGTAACAATGCTTCTTGGCAATAAATCTTATACCGTCTGGACGCATCGCTGAACATAATGTACTTCCACATGTTCAGGTTCCAGTGCACATGTTGCCGGCACCAGCGCAAAAGGGCCTGACGGTGAAGGGCAGTCATGGCATGCCTCTTGGCAGCCCTATGAGACTGGAGATTGGCTGTGTGCAGTCTGTTCCAGATTGTCTGGGCAGAGAGCCGTCGACCATATCGTCCTGCAAACCTTGACTGCAAATCCTACGGTACCTAAGTTCTGACAGGGTGAGAAAACGGTCTTCTTGGGGTGTTGTCTTCTTGGGACACCCACTTCGTGGCCTGTCTCTGACATCCCCCGTTATATGGAACTTGGCCTTCACTTTGGAGATGTTACTAGGGCTCACTCCACATAATGCCGCAACTTGGTTTTGCGGAAGACCAGCTTGAGGTTGCCCTATTGCATGGGCCCTATCCAGATCAGTCAAACGTGGCATGTTGATTCTTGGAGCAGACACCTACTGACCACTGTAGCAGGGCCCATGCTCACAATCAGGTGCTGCCAAAAGTTCAAAACAAGAGTCAATAGCAATGGCAAAATAAGCTGTTTGGCATGGGCAGAGAGGATTTGGCAAATTTTTCATGGGCGCAACCCACATACTCAGCTCTGCTGCTTATCCCACAAATGCATGTTCCTTACAAATGTGGCACCATTTAAAAGGGAAATAAACAGGCTTTCCAATGGTATAAGATTTATTGACAAGAAGCAACAAAGAAATAATCTAAGAAACACAAATTTCCTTACTTTTTGTGCTAAGTTTATATTGTTATGCTGTTGGGTGAACAAGACGGACACAGAACAGCGGAAGTGACACATGGAGATTCATGATAAGGCAAAGACGGGACTTACTTCAGCCAAGAGGCTACTACAAAACCTAGACCAGCATTCACATCTATAGTCAATGGAATTGGTAAAATGTTGGTAAGGTACATGTGATGTGTTGGAGCTGTGGCAAGGAGTGATCTGGGTTTGGGTGATTAAGGAGGCTTGCAGCTATGATGTAGGAAGACAGAGCAGAGCTAAATGTGTTAAGTGGCATCAAAATTGTTTTACACAGACACATCTCAATCACGTTTTTCAGTTGTCCATCTCATGCTCGTCTGAGGGAATGCATCTTTATGCATGTAACCCTGACCCTATGTCAGTTTTCTTCTGTTATACACACACAACTTGAGTGATTGTGTATTGGGCTCTGTCAACATGTGATGTCAAAAAGCGGGTGACCTACACTCAGTACTGTCCCTGAACACATCCTGTGTATATAGATGGAGGGCTGAACTGCTGCTGCTGCTCTGTCAATGTGCTGCTTATGCTACGCCTCCTTTATTTTGTAACCTGAAAAGGAACTAAACTTATCACACAGTTTAAGAACATGAGATTGAGCTTTTAATGTCTGAAAAGAATAATGTCATCTGCATAAAGTGACACAGAAAGGTTAGGGCCTTTGACCAATATAGAGGATATGTGTTGATTTTGCCTGATGGAAAAAAGAATGTGGTGATGAAGGACATCCTGTCTTGTACCTCTGCATAACATAAAGTCAGCTGTACGTGGATGTCCAATTTCAATTCAAAGAAGTTCCAAAACCAAATGTTTGTGGACAGCCCAAAGGTAAAACCCACTCCATCTTGTCAGAGGCTTTCTCTGCATTTAGAGAAAGAACTGTGCAAGTCTAAGGAAAATTTATACTTGAATCTAAAATATGTAATAAATGAGAGATGTTACATAAGGCTAGACATCCTTTAATTAAACCTGTCTGATCAAAATGGATAAGGAAGCCAATGCAACCGTCTAATCTCCTTAGCAAGAACTTTGGTGAATAATTCAAGATCACTATTTAAAATGTAAATGTTGGTATTAACGATATTAAAGCAGTTATCTGGTCCCTGTGGAATGTTCCAATGTCAATTGATCAATTAATGGATTTAAGAGGTTCTTTAAGAAGAACTGTCCCAACAAGATCCCAAATTATAACAATAATTCTGGTGGATTTCCATCAGGAAATTGATTTTGGTATGGATTCTAGGCGTCTTTAAGCTCATTTAAATTAATGAAATTATCTAGCTTCTTTGCTTGGTGATAAAGAAGTATTTATATATGCTGGTTGGGTTCTCTAGGATTTCAGAAGTATATAGCAGTGTTTTCCTTATATGAGTGCCACTTAATATCAATGGACTACTGATGATTTTCACTCGCACACTGTGTGAGCACAATAACACCCTAGTGCTTCAAATCCAAGAATCTTCCCTCTCCTCATTCTTCAAAGGACATCTACGTGAAAGGTACTGTTATAGGAATAGTGTAGCTGCTTTAGGGCAGTGCGTAATATGTATGTGTAGTGAGTGTGTGGTTGAGCGAGAGGAGAGAGCGAGCGGCAGAAAAGTGATGTGAATACAAGTGGAGCAGAGGAGAAGTTTAGCAGTAAGTTGTCAATCTTGCAGTAAATGTACAGTACAGGCTACATTCTGTCAGCTTTTCAAGACCAAAAAAAGTCTTGTCTGTTGTTTCTACAACTGCTGGAAAAGTGAAGGGCGTTGCAACCAAAGTTAGCAACAATGGGTTAGCCTAAACTGACCAGGCTCACTTAAAGTGGACTGACCTCTAAGATGGACCAGCTATTCTCATTTTACTGTCAAACTCAGCTGCTCTGTCTATAACAGAGAACGGAGAAATGTCTGGCTGCTGTGTTTCTCCCGAGTTTGGCTCAGCACCCATTCTTAATCATTATTCATGAATTATTTGAGTGCAAGTCTTACTAGAATTGATCATTGTATCCATAAATAAGTATTTTATCAAAAAAAATGTAATAACTTCTCTTTAAACTTACAACAATAAAGAAGGTTAGAAACATGAGAATTAATGGAAGACATACAGTAATAATAGGTCCTCATCCTTACTAGTAGACACAAAAGTAATAAATGTTTTCTCCTTGCTAGAATTGTAACACTTTTGGTTTTATTTGAAGCACAAGAATATGAGATAATTTTGTAAGACTTAAAACCTATAAACATCAGCTTGTTTTGAATCGCTTTCATGAATGAAAGCTAAATCAATATCTTTCATTTTTAGGGAATTCCAAACATTTAACTCTTTTGACTGGTAATTTAGCACAGGATATGAAGTCAAGATTTACCATCTATAGATTCCATTTTCATAGTCTGAAACAGTACCTCAGTGTCAGTATCCAAACAACAGGAAGAACAAAGGGGGACAATTAATAACTGATCAACCTGTAGCAAAAGTAAAAAGAAGAAGCAAAAACAAGATACTGCTATTTAATTTGACTCACCAAAAGTATAATCAAAGTAAAATGCATTAGCTTTTATGCCATGGGGACATAATGTTTTAGATCTTCAAATGTTTTTAGTGTTCAACCTTTTTAGTATACAGTACTAATCTGTACTTGGATCAGAGTATCAGCTTTGTAGTGCCCCCACTGTCAACCTCAAGCAGCAGTCCAATCTGCCTCACCAAATTGATGCAGTCTGAATTTCCTGCCCTGGACGAGTTCAGGTCCACTGGTATGTGCTGCCAAGAAACAGAAATGTAAAAATATTCAGTTTTTGGCATATCAGAAATGAAAAACTTCCAATGGCCACCTTTCAATATCCTGTACTTGTGCTCTTTGTTCAAGTGGCCTCTGTGCGAGGAAGCTGGAAAGCAACCCCCTCACTAAGGTGAAAAACACACATGAACTTTGACTTTGTTAAGTTGGACATAATATACTAATACAGGAAGTTAATTTTTTCTATGGTGTGCTTTGAAACCCCCCTAATCATTTTCTTTTTTAGGTCTGCTGCCTGGTAGGCGTGATTTCATGGGGTGCACACCTGAGAATGCAGCCACAGGACTCCAGCAGCTGGCAATTATCTTGTTAGGCTGTACCAAGCAGCCAGAGGAGTATTTAGAGGGGTTTAGTTAAGTATGATGTTTGTTAGGTATTACTTCTGTTCAATATGCATTTTATTTGATCTTTATAAGTCAGTGGTAGACCTAGGGTTATTATTTCTGTGTATACAGTATGTAAATATTATAAAGATTAAAACAAGAACCCTTCTTGTTTGAAGCAATCTGTTTTTTTTCACCGTTTTCCAAGAGCACCCGACACATTTTTGATCTACATTTGATTATATAGAGCAACCAGTCATCTCTTTTCCTATTATAAAGGTTAAGTTGTAAATTTGTTTTTAGTTCTCTGTGTGCATTTTCACTTACAATTTGCTGTGTGTGTATAAATGCTGGATGGGAAAGTAGTGTTGTGCATCAGAGAGAGGCAGCATCAGTGGATGAGTTAGTAGACTTGTAGTGTTTTCCCCTTGGTTTGGAGCCAGAGCCTCCATGTGTAACCGCTGCACACTCTGATGATAAGTATAAATTCCACATAATGCACACACATACATTCACATACAGTACATGCAAAAATTCACACGCAAACACACGCACAGAGAGAGCTGGCAACTATTTCTGTGTTCTCAGTACAGATGGGGATGTAGGAGTGATTTAATGAGGTGTGTGTGTGCATGTGTTAGAGGGGTGATAGAAGGGGTAATCGTCACCCTGCTGGTAAATTCTGTCCTCTATAACCTCTCACTTCCACCTATATCATCACCTCGCTGCTTCCAGCTAAGTGTGTACATGTATGTGTTTTACAGTGTCACACACATATAGCATACTGTGTATCAATACACACAGAAATAACAAAAGAAATCCTAAAGACAGAAATAATATACTGTAGATACAAACTCGACATATTAAAGGATATGGCAGGAGATCTTCTATATTTTTCTTATTGCCAACAATCTCATGTGCAAGGCCAAAAAACACTGAATTGATCCATATCTTCTCCTCTGTGTCGATTTAAAGGCCCTTTGTATGGACCTGTAATTCTGTTTATATGAACGGAAGTACATGTGTGCCCAATAAGTGTGTGCTTGTGTTGCACTGTATGCAGAAGTCCCATTCAACCTGAATAGCTAGACCCACTTTCAGGCTCAATAGCTTATTGTCTCTGACAGGGACTTAATCACGCAACATAATACATAAGCACAGAAAACAAAATAACACTGCAACTAACAGGGTCCAAGCTGAAATTGGGTCAATTCATTTGATAGTGAGTTAGCTTGATTTATTATTTTGAGGTGTTATAAGATGAAACATTGTGCTGAAAGTTGCATTTGTATGGGGCCATAGTGTCTGAGCACGACAACAACAACAACAAAAAAATGTGAAACACAGATAATGTTGGCCTTTCACATATTGTATGCTGTAAAAAAAGAAATAAATGATGCTATTGTGAGGCTGGCCTGTTATTGGCACAATTTAGTCTCATACAGGTCTAAGAAATGTGTTAACTCTCATGTCAGTTGTTTGGTGAGTATGGCTTACTTTTTGTTCAAATGTATTCATTGTAAAATATATATAGTTAGACTGAATAGAATTATTTACAAGCCTAACCTTCAAGAAAATAATTTGAAAAAAATGTCCCACAAAGTCTGGTTTTGTGTGTCCTCATCATACTATTTCTTTGTTTGTTTGATCTTTGTCAGGATCTATATGAATAATCCATGACATACAACACAACACTCACAAAGCTAAACTATTCACAAAGTTAAACTTTATTCATATAAAAGCAGAATTTCATTTCACATGTTTGTCCTTGGCTACATAGCAACAGCTCACTGCTTAAAAGAGCCAATGGAGAATCTGACACAGACTCTCTTCCTCTTTGTCTCTATGACCTCTGACAGGACAGTCACTGGAAGTTAGCCACAGTGTGAATGGACTTGTTGGCTGAGACACAAGTCAAAATGAATACCTGGTGTCGTATCAGGAGGATTGGTCCAAATTCTCCTGCCAGCTAGAACTTTGGTCACTTTTGGCCTGTGGTGATGGAAGGAGCTTCAGAAAAGGTTGTCAGAGGAATCTGTCAAGCTGAAACAACAGAAATCTGATTTTGGATGTGGGGTTTGGTTCCTCCCACTCAACGGTATCATATGGAGTTTTCCTATATGACAGTGGGATGGTAAAACAAAGAGGCATTTGCTTTCCTTAATTCCATGTTTGCGATTTGCCTTTATCGTGCCTGTTGCCTGCAGCGTTTCTTCTTGTTGTGTAATCTGTTTACGATTAACTATGGTATGTCTCAGGTCACATTTGATGCCAGACAGTATTGAAACATTCCTAAAATAAGGTAGCATTCAGCGACATTGAAAATTCTTGTTTACAAGCATTCCATATTTTCACACACATGACGTCTATTAAATCCAGTGCATGTTCAGTGTTTTCTGCCAACGTGTTAGTTGTGTAACAGTAGAAGATAACCTAGCTAAAAGACAGGAAATATATTGACACAGTGAAAGCTCGGTATATTTGATGAAATATGAAAGCTGTTACAAGAAAACTGTGACACACACACTGGAATTCAAATAATGTGATTAATTGAACATGTCATTGTGTTTCATTATGTCTTGTCAGATTGCATATTGTACATAGACAGGCTCCTCATTCTATTCATCTTGCATGATACATTATAAGTGTCTAATATACTTATATGTGGACACCTATGATCTACTGTTAAGATTTATATGAGCAAGGTTAACCTCCCAACTTCTTCAGTTATGGTGCTTGGAATTTTTTTTTTTTACCTTGGAAGTGTTAGATCAGGACTCAGGGGCAAACTCTGAATGATTCAGAGAGCCCTAGAGCTAGATGGGGGACCTGGACCAAACATCACAGACATTTACTGTTTCAGGCCCCCAGTTGAGCTATTGTCAGGGGGCTCCCCCAGAATTTCTAGCAACACCCCTACAAGGACTTCTGCACAGTTGCATCACTGTCTAATGGTGCCCATCAGTTAACATATTCCCAACTGCAGCATCAGTGGTTTTGTCCTTTGGAGTGATGAGATGTTGTTAGCACACTCGCTCTCATAGAAAATACTGTAAACTAACCTCAGGTGTCTGGGGTGGTGAAGTTGTGAAGAACTGGAAAACAAGGGACTCCAGCTCAACCATACTAACCGCCAATACCAATCAATCCTGAATTAAAGAGTGCAGTAAAAAGCAGCAGAGGTACACAGCAGGTCGATGTCCGAGTTTGTTGCAGTTTGTTAAATACAGGATTTTTATTGGCCAGGGAATGCATTCTAAGATCTTATATTCCTTACTCTAATCATATTGCTCCACAGTAAAAAACAAACAAACAAACAAACAAACAAACAAACAAACATTACTGCAGACACACTCAGGGACATAGTTACAAACAGGGAAAATGCTTCTAATACTACATTACTGGTATGGAATTAATAGTGCTAAGGTTTATTTTATACCTGCCAGCGGCAGAAATTAAAAATTGTGTGTTTAACTGTGGCAATTTGCAGGTGCCTGAAAGATGACAGTTGAGGTGATCAAAAGCTCACTCAAAAGCGGTGCAGGTCAGGTTGCAGTTAAAATTTGCTCCCAGTTGGGATTAAATTGTTGATCTGGACCAGAGTCTGCCTATTGAGTACCCCTGCCCTATATGTTACTGTGCATGTTGTAAAGTAGACCTTCTAACGGTGTACACCATTGTACTTACAGGGGACTTGAGGTGACCTGAGGTGGCATAGGTTTGTGTGGGTTGACACTGCTGTTGCACAGGGTGCTGTCATTGTCATGTCATTAAGGAGTGCAGTGAGTACAAAAGCTTTTTTATGGTGAGGTGCAGTAAATACTATAGTAAATACAGCTGAACCTAAAACCATGAGTGTCCATCTAACAGCCAATGAGGCAGATGATTGATTTTATGTCCTGTTACAGTGTAACTGTCAAGAACCTACAGCTTGCTGCTCATTAATGGTCATATTCTACTCAATAACATTAGAAAAGGTTCCCTTTATTCAAAAAATACCTACAGTATAAGTTCTAACTTCCCAGATTGTTACCCTCATGTCTTGTTCCATTGACTGATACATACTGTACTGTTACACTGTTAGTACAACAAATTACACTGTAAATCTACAGCGTTACCAACATTTTTATGTTACATTTAAGCCAGGGTTTACGGATGTTATGCTAATCCTTATTTTGAATATGAACTTTCAGTGACAACTATACTGTATACTGTACTGCTACACCGTTCAATTACATTAACTGTACATTACTGTAAATTGAGAGTAATGACGCTGTATGTTGCAGGCTGTAATCTAAAATGTTACCAAAATTCTCACAATTTCTTAAAAGAAATAACTGTCCTGGAAAACTTTAATTTTTACATTTTTTAATGAAAAAAATATCACTTGATCACATCAGTGGTAAGGTATCACTGATGCTGTTTGTATTATTAAACTGCACTTGGTTGTAAGTAGTAGTGTAAAATATAACAGAGCATAACAGTGGTAAGTTACTAACTGGATTTAAAGATTTTCAAGCTTTTTCACACTTGCAAAAAGGTTAACTCTAAGGTTAAATATAAAATCAGTAAAAAAAAGAGAGAGATGTTGAGTGCTAACAGCAGCTGACGTGCATCTCATCTCGGTTTGCAAGGTGATGTAGGCCGATGAATAATTGAAACTGTGGATGTACAGCCACAAAGTGTAGCACTGGGCCGGCTGTGATAGAGCCTGGCTGAACAAACCGAGAACAGCAGGAGTGTTTTAGCAGGCTGGCTGCCGCTCTGTGATGCCACCTCTAGTCTGGCAGGGACAGATCGCTGTGTAACGAGCCTCATTAGAACACAACTCCATCGACACATCAAAGCCTTCCCTTTTTATACTAGGAGTGGGATCACAATCCTTGGGATATTTCAGCACCTACTCCATCCCCAAACCTTCACATCTCCCTCTCTGAGAGCAGGAGGAGGCAAAGTCAAAGTTTTGGGTCATTTTCAGATCTCTGCTGCTGAGTAGCGGAGGCGGCGCTGATTAATACAGAATTATGATAATGATCTGGAGGATAGGGAAAGGGCAGATGAGGCTTCTTATTATCTTTACAGCTCAGGTGATGATGGATCCGGGCTCTGCTGCTCTCTGACATTGGGAGGGGACACAGACAGACGTTTTCATTTTGTCAAGTCAGCAGGCCCCAAATCAGGAGGATGTTTTTTTTCTTTTTCCAGGCCGCCGCCGTCCGTTTTTTGGTCAGGGCATTCATGCTGGGTTGTAAATATCTCAGGGAGGAGAGTGTGACCTCGTTTCCACCTGATCTCCCCCAAATACACACACACGCATACACGCATGCACACACACACGTGCACGTGCGCGCACACACACACACACACCTCCTCCTCTGTTCTGCATTACTCTAATTGGAGCGCAGGGTATGCAGGCATTGCCAGACACCCCCTTCTCTCTCTGCCTGTCTTGATCAGTCTCTCTCCCTCCTTCCATGTCAAAGTCACATTTTTGTCTCTCTGTCATGTCTCTGTCTCTCTTTTTCTGTCAGTTTTCAGTTGAACTGAACTGAATTCAAGTTAACAAGCTGATTTATCTAGCAATTTGTTCAAGATTTTTGTAGGATTTTGTAGAGGTGGTTGCTCATGGTGGATATTTATTTGTGACACAGCTTCTTTTCACATAGGTTGGAGATGATGCTTAACAACTGAAAGTCAACCAGATGGATTTTCTTCCTCTAAACAATCACTATTTTGTCAGGGACCACACTTTTATATTTCATGTATCCATGATCGTTTATTAATGAAAACCAAGTTCAACAAAAAACAGCTGTAATATTTTGATGAAGGTCCTAAACATCACTGCCAACTTTGTAAGGTAATCAAACCACCTTGGTCACCCAATTAATTTTTTGGACCGATAGGCAAGGTTCCACAGTACATATCAAAACACTTAAACCCTCAAATATTAAAGGAATTTAATAATTGTGACTACACATCTGACCACACATCTTTTGTCTCTCCACTCCAGTTACTCCTGCGTCTCCTTTCTCTTCTCTCTCTGCTCAAACTGTCAAACCTTTTTTGGCACTTCTGGATAAGGTGAAAATGATTGAAAACCAAGCAAACAGCTATCTCCAGCATCCAGGCATACACACCATACTCAGTACAAACTTTCCTATGTACTACAGAAAATATTAGAGGGAACACTATTTATGGAAACTCTTAAGTACTACCTCAACCACCAGAATCCAGGGATGCTCTACATAACATAATTAACAGTGCACATACGAGATATATTTCACAAGTTCAATTTGTGCTGTGGTCAGACACTACTCATTTCCAGATGGAAAACTGAGGAAAAAGGGTCAAAAGGATCCTCTCATGCAACACTAAATTAAGAGCAATTTGTTGAACATTTGTTTCTCGCCTCAAGTCCACTGAATGACACATCACATACATGGTTTAACAGTGGGAAGTCAGTCAGTAAAAGTCTCATTGATTCAAACATTGGGTTTTTGCTGAATTTCTTAAGCTAATTGTAATCATCATATAGGACCACTAAGTTCACCAGAACCCCCCCCCCCCCAAAAAAAAAACTTCCCCTGGGGAAATCATATTGCAAATGGTCAAGGAAAGTAGTTAATTATTGCTATCACTGGTCATGTTTTATTTTATCTTGTATTTATCCCTTTTAGATGTCAAAACATATTCCTAGAATATATTTAGAATTTTTCAGAAAATGAACTAAACAGGTCTGCTGCCCGTTTTTGTCATATTTTTATATGTATTTATTGTATACATCATATACCACAGGAAAGCTACAGGACTTACAAATTGGCACATGGCATCACATAGGAAATTGTGAGAAAATAGCAAGTACATTGTACTGAAATATGTCAATGTGAAGCCCCTCGAAACCGTATTATGCTTATTAACCCCCTTTACACCTTGCATCAAAATGCGTTTTGGGTGATCAGATTGTAGTTGGATAGTACTTGACCACATGAAAGTACAGGTTTAAATGCACCCAAGATGCACTGAGGACGGATTGTGATCTGACTGGCCAAACCACCTCTGGAGGTGGTCAGGGATGCATTGTGACCACATTGAACACAAGTGTAAATGCAATTATGTTGTCAATCCACATACAACAACTACATGGGCGGAAATATGTAATTGCGCACGACTGTTCCAAACCAGAAAGGTAGCAGCCATTAGCCAGTCAGCGAGCTAAGCTACTAGCAAGGAAGCAGCAAGAAAGCTATGGACATTCAAGACATTTGTGGATGGAGTCAAGATGGGACCAAGTGTAGGCTTCTTCCCCTGCTTTGAAAAGCAAGCAAAAGTCCATACAATAGCGCAGATGGCTACCATCTTTACTTTTGTTGTTGTTTTTTGGACCAGTGCAGACAAGAGGAGGATGTGATGTTTGGTTGTTCGAGCTGGACAGAGTGATCAGATCTCAGTGTGGACACTGGAGACACATATTAATACCAGGTAAATGTTAATGTGAATGTAATCAGGTTAAATCATATTCTAGTTACAATCTGGATGCGAGACTGATTTTAATGCAAGGTGTTAAGGGACTAACTGTTACAGTAATAGCTGATAGTTGATCATTTTGTAGTTTATCCTAAGGTCCAGTCCAGCTTTCTCAATCAAAACTGCAGATGTGTCATTCTTTTGGAATGAAGGTCTTAATACTTTTGACTTCCGTTAAACACATTTAAATGAGTGATCAGGTCAGTGTCCTTCTCAGGTAGCCTAATTGTAGACACTTTAAACCAGACATTTTAAACATTTGGCTAACTTGTCATATGGCATTGCAGTGTGTAGTGCAGGTAAAGACTCCAATTTCAGTGTGTGTTAGTGGTGGGATGGGAAAATATGTCAGCTAATAGCATTACAGTCACTATTGTTTTAAACTACTGAGAACTTACAGATTTTGGGTGTGCAATATCAGCAATATCACAGTCAAACATGAAAAGGGAAAAAAAAATCGAAAAAAAAATCCACAGTGACATATGCATCATGTAATGAGCATAAATTTAAAAGTATTAAATTTAAGTAATTCAATTAATCATTAAATACAATTGATAACTAAAACAATGAAAAATTCTGCAAAACAAAATTAACTTTTTTAATGATCAAGAAGATCCTCTCCGCTCTGTCTCACGTCTCTCCCCCTCTCTTTCCAGATGAAAGTAGTTGCTGTAGTCATTCCACTGCTGTTTAATGAACATATTTCCAGTCCACCCACATGCTTATTCAGAGCCACCCACATCAAAGAACCTAGGAGGAACCTTGACTGGTGCTGTGATGAAGACGAGGACTACTGCTCTGTTATTCCAGCACTGCCTTGGGCTTCAGCTTCAGTGCCTGGGAGTTCCTCCACTTAATGTCCTTCTTTCTGACAGTGCAGAGCTCCTCGGCCATGATTAAGATGGTGTGCTAACATTTTTAAACGCTCAGAAAATAAAAACTTAAAACTAGAGGTCAAGTAAATATAGGTAGTTGAGATGTCTGGTCCTGGTTTATAGAAACATGTCTCTATTGAGGCAGAACCTTTATCTTGAACAAAAGTACACTGTGCATAGATGTAAAGCTGATATAAAATATGTACACACCCACTCCAATTTTCTTGTTTTCAATGTTCTGATGCCTTACTTACTATGAACCCCCCAATGCTGTTCTCCACTACCTTCAAGTTTTAACCTGTGACATTTTCATATCAATACCAGGTACCTCTCTGGTGCACAGAAACAGCAACACAAGTTTAATGGGAATAAACAGAGGAAGTGAACTGAGTAGTTAAGCATGAAGTGAAGGCCATACCTTGCTTCATGAAGGTGAGCTCTAAGAACTTAACTATATCAACAGATGTCCCATGAAAAAAAGTAATGGATTAATCACACAGCATGCTCATTAAGCATGCTAAAAAGGAAGGTGACTATCTCAGAGCTAAAACCACACTGTTACATAGCGATTGCCTTTCCAAGATGAGAAGCACTTAAAAACTAGAAGGGACTGAAGAAGCTGCAGATGCTGCTCTTATTCAGCTCAAGACAGTCTGATTATACTCAGCTCAATCACTAGAAACATAAAACATTAACTCCAAACTGACCTTTGTAGTCACAAGCCTGCCTATGCTGATTTTTCTTTTTGCTTGTGAATTAATACTGATCTGATGAAATGAATTCTTGCACATTTAACACGTACTGTGCTGGTTTCTGTGCCATCTTGTGAGTTTGCTGTGGATATGATGGCTGTCAGAAATGTCATCAGCAGAGCTCAGGATTTTAAGTGAGGAGGTGGTGGGAAACTCACACGTTCCTCAGGAATCTGTCATGTTTGGTGCTGATTTCAGAAATAGAAATAAAATACCACCTGACTAAAGCACCAGAAGGGCAGATGGCATTTTTCATGAATCACCTTTCCAACATGTTCATGACCAGATGGTCTGGTGGCATCAAAAAATCCACAACAGAAATGGTAAAACTGAACTACTGTGATTCTTATGAATTTCAAAATATTACATGGCCAATTAAACCTTTTACAGTAACATGAGTGCAGCCTGTCTGTATCTCAAACAGTTAGTGGGAATGCAAAAGGGGATCCAAGAAAGATGAGCTACAAAGTAAATACAATAGAAGACGCCTTTGTCACCGACACTGTGCTGTTTTCACTTGGGAACTGATCAGTTAATCACTGATACATCTGTCTTAGATGTTTTGCAGATCATTTCAGATATCAGCTTGTCAGCTGTCTACTCAGTTAATGACTACTACTCCTGTTAAGCACATCTGGTTTGAACACTGTCAGATGCAGCGTATCTTGTACAAGACAGCAGAGTTCCATGCTTGCATTCACTTCAGTTGCTTTGCTAATTAGCTTCATGGATAGTTAGTGAGCTAATAAAGCCAAAACCTACTGCTTGTTCAGGTTACCTGAAGAAACTCCAACTACAACTGACTGAGTGTTGTAGACTACAGGTTCAGAGACGGTGGGGTTAAAGTGCATGATCCCGTCCAGAGTGTTTGTCCTCCATATTGTTAATTTTATAACTAAGATTAAAAACAAAATCAAAATCTGGCTGCTTGTATCTCCACAAAAGCTCACTAATCAACTTGTTATGTCTTGTTTGTTACAAGAACCTGGTTCCCCCCTGCTTCTAGTCTTTCTGCTAAGCTAAGCTAACTGTCTGCTAGCTCTAGTTTCATTTTACTGTCAAAATATGTCAGTGGTATCAGTCTAAAGCAAAACTAAACTAAACTAAAGCAAAATACCATATTTCCCAAAATGTCATTATTTCCTTCAAAGAAGACATATTATGCACATTTTCAGGGTCTAAATTTTTTATCTTGGGTTCTACTGGAATATCTTTGCATGATTTACAGTTCAATTAACTCCTTATTAACTCATTCTGACCCTTTAATGCTGCTCCTCAGTTCAGCCTCTGTCTGAAACAGGCTGTTTTAGCTCCGGACTCTTTAAGGCCCCCCTCCCGATCAGCCCACTCTATTCTGGTTGGCCAGCTCTTGGAAGCTGCGCTACGGCAGACTTCCGCCAGGTCCAAAGGCACCTGTTCTTGTTCTTTACTCAAATTCTCAACTTCTCAAATACATCTGCACATGTTTGAGCCCGAATCTGATCTGCAATATGAGAGTGGACAACACAAACAACACATGGAAAAACCTTAGCAACAACCTTAGCAAAAAAAAAGGTTACACAATGGACGGCCATTTAAGGGCAGGTACAAAAGGTAGAAAAAACCGTTGCAAATGAAATGAAATGAAACAAAGCAGGTCGAAGCCTGGGTATTTGACTTGCAGGAAGCATTTTTACATAGGTTAACCTCAAGTTTTGGAACTTAGACCATGTTTAACATAAATGCCCAACATCATAACAGTTTATATATGACACAAAAAGACAAAAACCTAGCCAAGGACAGTCTGAAACTCCATTAGCTGTCATCCTCTGGTCTGCTGACAATTGCTGATACCCACGAGCAATGCGTCAGTGCCTCAGCACCAAGCACACGTGTACTGGACAAGCTAGAATGCTCTCTCTGCAGTGAGGCACCAGCAGTGTTACAAGTATTTTGGTTACTCCCTGGAGCTGTAGTTAGAACATGAAGATAGTGACAACCTTCTATGCCAGAAAGGGTGGATCAGGACCACCCCTGACAGAGGAGGATGACCACCCTCTGAAAGACACAGACAATGATGCTCTCTTGTCCATTTCTGCTCAGGCGAAGTTATATTACTCCAGCTTCTCCTCTGATAAGACATGATTTTCCCTGCTACTGCAGACTACAGGAGCTGTAGACTGTGATAAAAGCACCTGCAAGTCATTTTCCTGCCAACCTCCATGCCCTAGCTGTTGATAGAGGAGGCCTAAAGACAGGTGACAGGAGGGACACCTGTCTTTTGTTATCCCATCCTGACTAACATATGGGAGTGGTTGGAACTCCTGAAACTGTATTTATGTTTTATTCTTGAGGCATTCTGGTGGTCCTGCCATGTGGGGTTTATTTTGATTTAGAGTCTTAGTTTGGGATAGAAATCTGTGATTTCAAGGTTTGCAAAAGGTAAGGTTTGTAGTAGAAATGAATTTGATTTGATTAACAGTCAAATACATAAATACAAATTTGTCTAGTGTTGTTATAAAGGAGATTACTGATCTTTCCTTCAACCTGTATGTTGAATTGGTTGGGTAGTACAAGGTGTCCCCCAGGAAATTGGTTTGAAAATATGGTTATCGGCCCTCTCATTAAATACAAGCCCGTTGCTGTTGCTACTCCATTTGTAGATATTTGGGAAACAAGATCCTGCAAAACCTTCTGCAAAACAACATTACAATATTTTGTAATATCTGTTTACCCTTGTTGAGGAAATATCCTGCTATACAGTATATGAACCGATAATTAATAGAGGTTTATTACTACTGATGAATAGGTCGATTGCTAGTTAGCTAACGAGCAGCTAGCTTGGTTAGCTAGCAGGTTGCCCCGTAAATAGATCTCTATGCAGTTAGCAGAAAAATAGCTAAACCAGATGGCTGCTTATGTATTCACTTTTGGTTGGACTGAGTGTTTGAAATAATTTATGTAAAATGTAAATTTATTTGAAAAGCTTTAAGAGGCTTGCACCGCTCAGCCCAGTATACGTTCTTTCAGAGTCGCATTTAAAACTCAGCAACAAAAGTGGTAAGCACAAAATGGCTATGAGACTAAGACCCAGGTTGAAAATGGCAATCAACTATCAAATGCTGCAGGAAACTGAAACTAGAAGCATGGCAGCATAAACAGTAGCCAGATGACAGATGGTGTTAGGTGTCTTACATTATGGAAAAGTTTACAAAGCTCACTTTGACCGTAGCTAACTATCCTCTGTCTGGGTCTGCTATTTCTGGCTTTGTATGTGTGATAGGAGGCGCGGGCATGGACAGATGCACAGTAGTTGCACTCTTTTCAATTCATATTCTACTAAAGGGTTATTATAGTGGGGGAAGTACCACTGCAAAGCAATGAGATATTTCCTTTATGTGTGAGAAGATAAGGCAATGATGCTGATATTCAAAGATTTTAATTTTGTTGCCACTCTTCTTGTCTAGCCATTGAAAATTATTCAGTGAGCGTTCAGTGACAGGACTCTTAATTTGTGTAGGAGCTTCTTAATGTTTGGATTATTCCTCCCACCTCACATCTCAGAGGAGAAGCATAATTAAGCAAGTTGCTGCACACAGTACATGCAAAACTGCACGTTGTACCTGTGCAATTGTGTAATTAAATTTTAAAACTTGACACTTGCTTGACACAAATCGGTAGCACAAGGTAACTCTGGTTGTAATAATGCTCGATTAAAAATAGAGCGTTTTCTAGTGAAAAAATAAAAGCCTGTAATAAACCTGTAGAGCCAGACGCTAACACTGTTCGGAGAATGGGTTCAATTTTCTGTACATGATGGGGAAAACAAGGCAGTAAAACTGTGAGAGTTATGGACCAGTTCCATAGTGACCTGTATACAGTCATATTTAAAACATTCATTTTGTGGTTTATGGAAAGATGGGTGAACCATGACTTATAGCTGGTGACCATGATGTTTTGTCCTGCCATGCTAGATGCCAACAAAGGTGAGGTGAGATCACCTATCCAGGAACACACATACACATCCATACTCTTACACAGTGCAGAATTTCTGATTCCTTGGAGTCTTAATTTGGTTATTATATTTCTTTTTTATGATCTCTTGATATATAGTCTATCATTTTTGTTTAAATTTGTGTTCCTTGGTCTCTATAAAGCAAATGTTTTGGCAACCTGAAAGTGCTCCTTAGTTTGATGCACAGGCAGGTTCCAATGACCTAACATGGCAGTGAAGTTCATTTTTTGACAACACAGTAGCTGATAGAAACATATATGAACTAAACTTGAGGGCAAAAGACTGAGAGACTTGTGTATTCCCACTGCAATCAGAATACCTTATTAGCACTCTGGACAATGTAGCCAGCTGTGCCTGTATAACAACTTTGTATTTTACACAAATTACAGACATCTGGTAGGGATTTGTAATGTCAATTGAACAACAGCGGACAAACAATATCAAGATCTGATATTGTCCTGGATTTAACCTCAGAGCTGTGCAGGGTTTGCATGAACAATCACCTCCATACAGTTTTAAAGCTCTCTCACCATTTCAGTTATCAGATGGATTTTGGTCTTAGAACTGTGTTTACTTTCACTGTGTGTGTGTGTGTGTGTGTGTGTGTGTGTGTGTGTGTGTGTGTGTGTGCATGCATGTGTGTGTGCGTGTGCGCACGTGTACATGAATCCATGAAGGTTGAAATTAGCCGCCTGAAAAATATGATTTCAATCACATTGTGTTGAAATTAAACCAGTGTTTGAACCTCTATATGTGTCTGTGAGTCCCTCATTAACATCTGTATTCCTGGACCTGCAGAACAACTTGTTTTGTTTTAGCCTTTGGACCGATGGCGTCCGATAGTACTGCAATCTTCTAGGCTGCATATTAGTAGCTGAGCTGATAACATCCACTGACACAGTCACCATGGCCTAAGTAATGACATTCACAAAAAGCCAAGCCCTCTGCACTCTCCCCTCACTTATCAGGCATGCATTAAAGTAGTTTCCAAGTACTTTTCAATGATGGTGCAAATTGGAGTTGTGAGGTCTCTGTGTGTGAGTCAGCAGTGCTGTGTGCACTTTAGCCCGAGCCAGTCCTACTGAGTTGGCTGCCATACAATCCCTCCTAATATAATAGAAACCAATTAACTGAGTGGGTGGCTTTACCCAAATCTTGATTTAAAATGGAGCTTTATTAAAAAGAGTTACAATGTGGCAGCATGCTTAACCTGACTTGTGGCAGAGATATGATAAGGAATGTAATCCCTGAGGCGAGAGCTGATTAGCTTATCCAGTCAGAGTCACAGCTAGTGCAGAATGAAAATGGCTGCCATCTTGGGAAAAATAAAACGTTATTTAAAGTCTTCACAAATTTTTTTTGTTTTGTTTTTTAGAGACACGGAGAAAGACAGGCATAGTGGGAGAGAGACAGAATTCAGCTGAATGATAAGTCATTATTAATTCATAACTGTCCGTTGTGACTTTCACCTGATTTCTCTCCTAAAAGCACAACAGGTTCCAGCCTACAAATCTGTGAATGGCTCCCTTTTATATAACCTCTTCTTTATAAGCAGTGCTGATCAACCAGGACTTGACCAGCAGCAGTAGAGTTCAACGGGGCTCCACATGGACTCTTTTCACTAAGGTTAACCTATATGCTCACTGCATACTTGTCAACATTGGGCTTTGAAAATAAGGGAGATATTCCAATTTTTACATTATGAAAAGGGTTCCCTCTTTTGGCTCTGGAGATCTTCACCAGGTGCCTGTACTGCCTGCCCTGCTGTAATGGAATGAACTGTTAGTGTATTCTCTCTGGCTTCTTGGGCACACTTTAGTTTAACTGACCTAGCATGGTCAACATCATTTTTCCCACCATGACCAATACTAAAGCCCAGTTACTGATGTCAACAACCTTGTAACAGCTTAAGAAAACTTCATGTTAACATTGTGTGTAGTGTTAGTACCTGTGAAGTATTAAAAGATCTGTATATCCTTTTATAGCAGGTTTCAATCTTGTGCTTTGACTTTTGTAACTGGGGATGCCCTTTAAGTTATATTTGGATAGCCGATTGTGCCTTTAAAAATATTTACCAGAACAGTAATTCATCTAGATACAAGTGTAAGTTCCTTACCAGCTTTGAATTTGTGTCACTCCATCACCTGACACCTGGGCTGCTTCATGTTTCTCTTTCCTCACTAAACTTTTTCTTTCAGTCATAGACTGTAAAAAAAAAAAAAAAAATGGGCGTAGTCACTGTGACGTCACCCACTGGTTTGAGGACTGCCGTTTTGATTTGATTGTCACCATCTTTGATTTTTGGAGCCAGAAGTGACCATATTTTAATGAGAAGATGGAGCTGACCCCAATGCTAGCTGCTAACTTGGTTAGCATGGTGCATTTACAGGCTATGGTTAACTGTGATAATGCTAATGCCAATTTTCGCTAGTAAAAAACAGGCCTAAAACCATTAAAACAAAATGAACTTACATACTACTTGGGAAATAGGGTCATTTTTTCATAGACGTCCATAAAATTGGACTTCTTTTTTGCAACCAGTGGAGTCACCCCCTGCTGGCCATTAGAGAGAATGCAGGTTTAAGGCATTTCCGCATTGGCTTCACTTTTCGGACTGGGAGTTACCCACTCGGTATGGTGTTAATTACAGTAATTGTGTACACATGACACACAGTGGGAATGCATCAGCAGTCAAGCCATCCAAACTTTTTGCTAGCTACTTACTTTGTGGTCCTTTGTCTGACATTATTATCTGATGATGCACATGTCAGTTAATGTCATATATGTTCCTCTGAACTCTGATTCATTCGTCTGTCCCATAAAAGTGGCTCCAGTCTGCCTGCAAGCTTCAGCACAGAGGGTTTGTTTGTTTTAACACGGTTGGTGGTTTTTTGGTTGCTCCTTGTTAACAGTAAGGGCTGCCTAAGTGTCTCATACGAAGATACAATGTTCAAATGGAAAACAAAACAAGCGCTCCTAGAAGCTACAACAGAAACTGCAATAAGAGGCCAGTCTCAGCCACTAACAGCTGTAAAGTGATGGAAGTTTGCACAGGTTAGACTGCATAAATGCTATTTCAGAATTTGAGAGATGAGTAAATGGTGTTTACATCAGGGTTGTCAACTTTGGGTACCTGGCTGAAGTGAGATTTTGATGCCATGGGCTTAATCACGCATACGTGCAGGCACACACGCACTTAATCACGTGCACATATTTGGACTCAATTGACCATCAGGGTTTAAAACAGTATACACTTTACACATGTGGTGGGAGCGGGAGCTTTGATCTAAGATTTAAGGATATAGCCTGACTACACCACAATAGTAGACATACACTAATCCAATAAAGGGCACACAGGTTCGTTCACTAATGAAAGTCAAAGATGTGTTGTTTCCGATATCAAAACTGCAACGTTTATTTGAATGTTCACAAGTTAAAAGGCAATAACAAGGGTTTACACTCTCTCACACACAGTCACTCGGCCAAATATGTACATCAGTGTTCTTCACTATTTCTTTCATGGGTGCTGCACTGGCAGGACAGACAGCCGCAGTAACCATGAAGTAAATCTACCAACTAATTTGTCATCCCACGACATACAATATGTAATGCAGAAAATACAATCTGAATTAAAAATAGGCTTACCTTAAACCTAGGGTATCTAATGTATTTTAGAAGCATTTTTGTTATATTTGTTGAAATTCTCTGTACATCCCAACAGCAATCAATAAATCAAATGAAAAGCCAGAATCTGTGACTGTTGCAGGCCTGTAATAATCCTGTCCAATCATTTCATTTAGCCTGAATGAAATGTCATTTTATAACAGGTTTCAAACTTGTTCTTTGACTTTTGTTAGTGGGATGTCTTTACATTTGAATAACAGATTGTGAATTAAAAATATTTACCCGAACAGTAATTAATCTAGATACAGCTGTAATTTCCTTACCAGTTTTCCTGCTTTGAATCTGTTCATGTCTCTCTATCAGATGACGCCTGGGTGGCCTCTGTGTTCCTATTTCCTCCTTAAACTTTTTCTTTCAATCTTTTTGAAAGTTCTTTACTTTCTCCTTGTTTTTCTTTCAACACTATTACATCCTGCAATTCATCCTCACTTCTGTCTCTGCAGTAGAGAGTGGGTCTGAGCCTTTGACAGCTGTAAGGGGATGTTTGCGTGAACGCTATTTCAGAATTTGAGAGGTGGCTAAATGGCGTTCATGTGCGTTTAGTCTCCATTACAGCCCTGTGTATAACTGTAAAAAAATAACTTGCGTAGTTTAACCATCACTTTATACCAAAAAGACTCTGACTGTTCATCTCTGTTGCTGTCGCAATGTTTTGGCGTGAGAATTGTTTGGGCAGCGTGAGAGCGTGAGACTGAAGGTGAAAGCGTGTGTCACATGCCAGAAGCATGAGAGTTGGCAACCCTGGTTTACATGTGTTTTATCTCCACTACAGCCCTTTGTATAACTGCAAAAATAAAAAAGTAAAACACAGGAGATTTATGTGGGAAAATACCAAACGGGAGCACTGTGGGAGTGGGGGTGAAAATGCGGGAGAAACCCGTGAAAAATGGTTTACAGGTGTGGCTCACTGATTGGCTGTGATGTCAATAACATTTTAATGAGGAATCAATGAGACCAATACACCCAGGACCACTGGTCAAAGGGTCGAAGGACCAGCAGGTCCACACAACTTAGCACATCTATCTATCTATCTATCTATCTATCTATCTATCTATCTATCTGTCTATCTGTCTGTCTGTCTGTCTAGGGAGTAGTCAAGTGATGTTTAATGTATAATAATCCATAATACATTATGTTTGTTGCTATGAAACATGCCCTTGCTTCTCACACAGTGTGGGCTCTTATTTTATCCTTGCCAGAACGCCTCATTGTCAATCAAACAGTGAATGTAAACTGTAATGTAAATGGATCTGTGGTAGCAACCTCCAGCTGGCTTGTTTGACTTGGCTGGCCGGCGCTGTGTAGTGTAGGTACAGCCATCTTTTACTTTTACTCCTGCAGGCTTCCTGTTTGCCTGCTCCTTGTCAGTGTTTATCTATGGATTACACCTTGTCTGCTTGTCTGCATGTCGCACTCCAATTGCTGCCTCGTCTTCTTGCTGAACAAGCATCTCTCTTGGACGGGCACTGTGGTGCAAATGAGGAAACAGCATCTTTTTACACAGAACAGGATTTATAGGAAAGGTGTTATGGATTTAGTCCTTTTTTCCTAAAAATATAATTGTGTTCCCAGAAATTGGCAGTATTATGTTAAACCTGTTCTCTCAAGCTAGAAATTGAAATGTGTGCATTGGAAAAGTATGTGTTGCTCCTTCTGCAGTGTATAGATTTCTGTTATAGAGGTAAGTGAAGAGGGTTGATGTTACTTTGAGTGACAGTGCTCTAATCTACCAACCCAGAATCCTTTGGAATAACATACATATTAGATGTTTCTGTGCCTTATGTTTGCTTTTTTATTAAAAGTAACCATGATCTTTACCTAATATCAATGATACCATAGTTGCTATACCACAGATATTGCAGAAAGTGGATTTTTAAAAAGATTGGAATTGATTCAATCCAGGGTTTTGTAGAATCGTCCAACCTTAGGGTTGTACCTACAGTGAGGGCCACATTTTCAATCCCTGGAACTGTGTCCTAGTACACGTTGAACTACCCTTGGGCACATAACTCAACCATAACCCACACCTCTTCATTAATTATTAGTTGCCGTGGGCATGAACTTGTTATATTGAACAGATCACAACTATACAACCAATGTGCCCTGTAACATCATCTGAGCTGTGTTGCTTACTGTAAATCAAACAGAAATAAAGATAGTTTTTAGTATAATTTTGGTTTTCTTTTAAATATAAGCCTTTAGTTTTTATTTTAATACATTTATTTGACAGGGACCATGTACAAATAAATAAATTAAATTAAATACTCTCACAGAAGGAGAAGAGATGTATTGTAACAGATTTAGCTACTTGCTAATTTCCATCTAATAGGTGTTCAGATATTTCACTCAAAACCACCAATGCCAACCTCATGGTGGTGCCAGATGAAAAGTCATGGGATCACCAAAGTAATTTGGATTAATTATCCGGGGACCCTGAATGCATGCACCAGATTTTATTGCAACATGTTCAATTGTTGTTGAGATATTTCATAAAAAGGGGACACCTAAACAACAATATAACTTTTCCTATGAGGACATTTTGACATGTCAGAGTAGGAAAATCACAGGTGTGATGGCTGAATGCCATTTAGCTGCTTCAGTTTCAGGGTCTGGTATTGTGCATGCTGTCTCACTTTCATGGCTTATTGTAACACTTGAATAGATCTGAACAATTGTTTATGTTATTGGTAACACCTGAGGGGTGTACTACGAAGCGAGATTAGTGGGTTAGCGAGGTATGTTGAGCCTAAAGCCAGTGTTTTCAATATCACAAAGGTGGCTCTCTTTTAACCTGGCTACATCATCATGCTAACTTATGCTGCAAACTTAACCTTGTCTGGAGCAGGTTACGATGTGAGTCTCAAATTAAAATAAAAAGTGCTGATTTGCTGGAGTCCGTTTAACACTGCTAGTACTGCAGCTATTAGAACACTGATTAGAGAATTGATTAGTGTTTTACCATATTTACCATTGATTTAATATGTCATATTGTAAATTTGTAATGGTGCAATAGGTTTGGGTTACTTGTGGGATGGGATTTTGTTACAATATATCAAACTTTATTTCAAATAAAAAAAAAACTAATAAAAAATACTTTGAACAAAAAAATAAATAAATGAAATTGATTAGTCTATTGGTATTTATCACAAATAATATTCAGTCTATAATATTAATTTCAACTTCGATTTGGCCAAAACCTGGAGTGATTTCCAAGTATCCTTCATTATGGGACAGTCAGACCTGACTACACTTCTTGAGTGTAATGTTTAAATCTGCTGCATCAATCTTAAAGTTTAAGAATTAGTGAGGGAGGCACGGAGAGTGCATTGAGTGGTAAATAAATACATTAACTACGATTTAGTTTTTTCATGAACTAATTTACACGATCAGTAACTTTCTCTCTCACCTTTTTTGCTGTGATAATGTATTTATATTCTTCATAGCTCTCCATTATAATGATCTGTCCCTCCTGACATAGGTAGGCGACATGCGATCGGTCAATTTTGTGCGGAAAAAGAGTCAAACGCCACTTTTTATGGGGACGTGCACAGACCCAGAAGCAGAGAGCCTGAGTTAACAAAGAAAGTTCATAACCACTGTTGTGATACCACTTATCTCTGATCGCGAGTTTAGGGTTTGTCGAGCTAGCTCACAAAAAGAAAGCCTGGGTATGTTGAACTTGCTTCGTAGCACACCCCTCTGTGCTTTTCCTACTATATGACAAGTCAGACCCACTGGCATTGCTGTCCCTTGATCCATGCTGCTAGTGTGGCTAAAAATGCAGCGTAGATATACAATGGACCTCTGCAATGGCTCCCTTGAACATTACAGCATACTGGATACAGCTGGGAGCATATCATTACACAAAACCCAGCAAACAAGTTACCATGATATCATTTGTCCCTTCAGCTGATTAGGAAAAAAAAAACTCAAACAATTCCCTCTTGGGATATTAAAATGTTCAGCAGGGCCTTAAGCGTACAGTAAAAATGCTACATGTATATGTCATCATCATATCTTATCAGTGTTTCCCGAGTAGATTGACTGTGCTATTATCTTCATCTGAGGCCTGAGAGTTGGGGCTGGTAGTTACTAATGATTTTGAGGACTTCTATGAGAATGCACATACACGCACACACACACACACACACACACACACACACACACACACACACACACACACACACACACACACACACACACACACAAAGGGGCAGAATAGTGTGAGCTCCAACACAGAAGCAAAAAAGTAAAAACAATGATGAAGGCAAGATTGCTAAAACACATTTGGGAAACAGTCATGTGACTTCTTTAGTTTTACAGATAGCAGATAGCAAATGAAGGAACAACTAATAGTATTTCAATCTTTGATTTCGCTGTCACTCCTCCAGTATGGTGTGTGTGTGTCTTCTAACTATTGGTTAGGTACTTTCTGAACACATGGTGACAGGCCACCATTAGACTCTAATTTCAGTTATCTAAATAACAAGAAGTCATGTCACCTCTGAATGAGTAAGGTCATGACTTTCTCATTTCCAAGCTGTAATGTCTATTTATTCTCTTCATTCCATTTAGTTCTGGTCAGGCTCATTTTGTGAACATTACTGGTCACATAGCCAGCACTTGATAATTGATCAGTGACTGATATAGGCCAGGATAATGATAGACTGTCTGATATGGATCTGTCTATCTTGTTATTTATATTTTTTTCTCCTTGATACGCTCTGATAGGAATCTACTAACATTGTCTGGTTGGTGTAGATAAAACAGAAAAACACACACACACACATAATTCTCCTAAAGGAAAAAAGAAACACTTATTCAAAATCAAACTGCGTCACAATAGTTCACAATTTTAGAGTGGCAGCCCATTACTTGATGAAACCTCTACTTGACACAGGCTGTATGTTGCTGACATGCTCTTTGATGCACAGGGGGCTAATTGCAGGGAAAGGCGGTGAAAGTTGTGTGAGCCCACCTGCTGCGATGTAAGTATAGAGAAGTATCACATGCCAGATTTCTGAAGATACTGGCTGCGAGAGAACCAGGTCACTGCTTTATTTTGCCACTTGCAAAATTCTCCTCCAAGACAGCCCAAGTCTTTGATCTGGAAGGGAAAAAATATTGAAGATTTAAAATTGGTCATTAAGCTGACACTCTGAATGAGCTTGACCTCTATCACAAGAAAGCCGTGAGTGCAACAATAATAAAAAGAATAAGCTTCACTTTCTTGATAATCAACATTAAATGGAAACAGTATGAGGCTTGAGGGTCAAAGACATACAAGTGTTTTATTAAATGTAATAAATATCTCTATATGCATGATATGATCAAAAGCTGTGAAACAGAAAGAGAAATACATTGCACAGTTGATGTCTCACATATGAGTCCAATAAAATACTGACATAAGAATTTCATTTCACCCTCAAGCAAAACACTGGTTATAACATGAAGTAAATTAGTGATGGTGTGGTTGCCCAGGGGTTACAGAAACAGCGCTGTGAATGCTGAAATTCTCTGATGACGCTGCACATGGGCCAAAAGATTGCATAATGTTAAATAATATTAGAGATGGGTGATAAATGCTAAAACTAATTTCACTGAAGTCTTAAGCTTATTTTAAGATTCTCTGCTCTTTAGTTATTAAAGGGTTTGATATTTGAAATGTATTACTATTATTATCAACATTTTTTGTTCAATAATATGTTTGCATTTACAGCAAAGAATATAAGAATTTATCATAATGCACTATTAAGTGTTAGTGTTAGATGCTAAAGGCTTATCTACACATGTTGCCATCCGTGTCATTTTTATGCTTCAAGTTTATAATCATCTACTACGTGCACAACTACAGTGGTTGTGTAGCGGATGTAGCGAGGTGTGACATCATCCTTTGGTTTGCATTGGAGCCAGTTTGAAGCTCAATCTTTTCTGTTTGGAGCCAGGAGCTTCTAAATAAGGAGTGCGGGGATGTGCACAAATCTGAAACTGTGTTTTAATGACTCTCTGTAGTCTCCTTGGTAATCTAGTCCAGGTTAGACAAGTCTAAGTACAGTGGTTTTTTGATCTGGACCTGTTTTCATCATCAAAATAAAGGTTTCACAAATCTGAAAGTGGATTTAAACAGCATTAAGGCCTTTGCTATGATGTCTAACACTTTTTCATGAGTGTAAATGGTAGAAAAACAGAGAATCAGCTGTTAAATATCATTATTCATGTTTCCCTTTGTTCACTCAGGCAGCTGCCTGTCTTTGACTGTGTCAGTAATCAAACCAAACAACCAATCAAAAGTCATGGTCAGTATTCTAAGTGACCAATCCAAGGATCGGACTGTCCATTCCTGCCTCTGAAGTCTCAAAAGTCAATTTGACAAGCATGCAAGTGTTGTGAGCGCATAGTGAGGGTTGAGCTTGCACTCGTCACTTGTGCACATGGAGCAGAAATGATCTCTTGCGATGATGGTTTTCTGCTTGCAGATACTGTTCTGTGCGCTTGTATAACGTGCACGTGCATGGTTTATATGTACGCGGATTTTGAATCTAATTAAATGCCATATTTAGGCTATTCCTTCAGTTTGATACAGACTTTTTCCCCCTTTGCAATAAGAAATCTTAATAACAGTCACTTCTCACAGAGGCTCTGACTTAGGGGCCACCTGATCCCTTCGGCCTTGTGCCCAGTAGGCCAGCTGGGAAACCCATCCACTGGTTCTTTGAAGTCACACCAGGACTGACAAAAGCTTGTTGGGAACAGGAGAGTTGCACCGTTGTTTGTTTGAAGACAACACTTGACTTGGTTAACTAAGCATGGGTTATTTTGAAAATATTGTTATCATTTAAATCTTTTTAAAGGTTTTAATAATACTTTATTTTAAATTTAATAAAAAATATTAAATATGTATTAAATACTGTATTTCCTCTAATAGAGGCTGGTAATCAATTAAAATGAGATGCAGCTGTGGCTCAGGAGGTACAGTGATTCGTCCACTAATCAGACGGTAAGTGGTTCGATTCCCGGCTTATCCTTAAGCAAGATACTGAACCCCAAATTGCTCCTGTGTGTGTGACTGGGTGAGTGAGCATTAGAGACACTGTAAAGCGCTTTGAATAAAAATGAGCAGATGAGCAGGTTGGCACCTTGCATGGCAGCCTCTGTCATCATGTGTGAATAGGTGAATGTTGGCATGTGTTGTAAAGCGCTTTGAGTGGTCGGTAGACTAGAAAAGCACTAGAAATGCAGTCTATTTACCATTTAAAAGCCGGGTCTACGATAATGGCTGGGGGCATGGTTAATATGAACAAATAAAGGCTGGCCCAAAAAATGGAAACAACAAGGGTGGATAAACTCCTGGTGCCTGTTATATAATGTGCATGCCAGTTAAGCATAAATTGTAGTTACCTGGATGGAACTCCAGTTCTATGAGTACTTGTGGAGAATGTAGGCTGTGTTTCCAACTGTTTTAATAAATTCAACAATATACATGCTATTTTCAATCAAAGCAGACCATCACTGAGAGGGAAGGGGGACGGAAGGGACGCTATATCATTTAAATATGGAGATAATGGTGCATATTTTAATACGAGCATTCATCCATGAGCATACTACCTGTATGCTAAAGCTAAGTGCCCTGCCAAAATGTTCTGGGTGGAACTTATTATTATCATTCCATACATCAGAGTAAGCAATTAATGGTAACGCAGTGACAAAAATTCAACAGAGCCAATGGAAGCACATCAGAAAACAAGGAGGCTTCGTACTAAAATATGAGCAAATATACTTATCAAACAGAGGGCATTAGCAATAAAGGTCTCTCTGTAATATAAGTCTGCTCCCAATAAATGCCTAGCATCCTCTGCAGTTGAGGTAAATAAAAGCCCCAGTCACTATTTGAGGAAATATGGTATATATATATATGTTAGATACATAGATTATTGCTGGAAACAAAAAGCAAAAATTCATTCTGACATATCGTGTGCATATGAATTTATGAGAAAGACTTTCAGACTCAAAAAAAAAAACAAAAAAACTTGACTTACATGTCAAGAGTCATTCTTGGAGAGCAGGTATCATACAGTATTTGTACAATGATGGACATCTCATTTTGTAAAGAGCCTTAAAATTGCAAAGCTGCCCCGCTCTTGCTGATTTGTCTTGTCGCTCTGTGTGTTGAAGTGTAGCAAAAGGTGACAGAAACCACATTTTTACCTCCACACCTGTCTTACTAACGACTCTCAAGTTGTTATCTCACACTATCTCTTTCTTTGCCGTGACTCTTCCTGCCTTTGGTTTTCTAGAAATGCATACCCTTAATCATTGCAGAAGTGCCATTTTTCACCAGACGTTTGCTGAATTGCTTCTCCACTTTGGCTCCATCCCCAAGAGGAAAAATTACATTTTATTCACTTTTCACCAGCGGAAATGTACAAGAAATAACGATGGGTAACCTGTTGTTTGAGAGACTTTCCAATAACCAGTATTCAAACATTAAAGAGAAAATATCAATAAATGTGCACATGTAAACACATCCCAAACACACTCATATAGCATATTTGCTTTCCTCCTGAAAAAGATAAAGGTCTATTCTGGGTCTTTGGCCTTTATAATGCTCCCTCTCATTTCTCCACAGTGTTGTTTGTCCTCTTAGCTGCCTCCCTGCCAGCGAGTGGTGCCTCTTCCACTCCCCGCTCGTTCTGCTATTCTTGCCAAGCTGAGCCACAACTGTCCCTCATGCTATGTCTGCTAGATGTGTGAAGAAAGCTTGGAGGGAGCAAGGCGAAAACGGACCTCTTAAGTGAGTCGGACCCAGTCAGGCGGGACGGCTGGAAATGTCTTCCTCTTTGATTCCCCAGGGAACAGAGACGGAAAACAAATGGAGTCTGACTCGCTTATTTTCTCAAGGTCCTGGAAGTGACCTGCCGCTTCTGTGGAACTGGGGCTGGAGTGCTGATGTGCACCGCCTGGTCGCCAAGCTGTCCAGTGGTCTGTCAGCCCGACACAATGGAAAGGGCCTCTCAACCCTCACCCTTCCATCCAATCCCAGCCACAGACCAAAGCACAGCCTGCTCAGTGGCACTGCTGACAACTCAGTCGCCCTGTGACACAGCGACGACCTAGTGAGTAATTGGTCGCTAGAAGTCGGCAGGCATCGACTTGTGTGGCTTTGCAGGCAGTGATGACTCACTATGTGCTTGCAGTTACTTGCCATTCAGTGGACATACATGCGAGAAAAAATACGAGATCCTGAGGGATAAAACGGATATTCACAGAGAAGTAATAGCCAATGAATAATTAATGCAACAATAACAGCACACATGCACTCACATTTATCTAATCATTCCGCAGTGGGAATGTGTACATAATAAGAATATTATCTGTCTGCAGTGAGGCTGCCAGCACACTCGGCCCATTTGGCTGGGAGCTAACAGAGGAGTTTGGCAACCAGTTATCGCACCGCTGTATCTCACAAACTGGATAGCTGATTCTGGCAGATGAATACAGGATTTTAACACTTCAGAGCTTTAAGTCTGAATTCAGCATTGTGTTAATGATCCAGATCCTAAGAGAGACAGAGAGGAAGGGAAGGAAAGTTACTGATAGAGGTTCAAACATAGTGCACATGATGTATGTACACGTGGAAACACACTCTTTCACATATTCACACATCATACACATTCCCTGCAGGGCCATGCAACACAGATACTGCTCCTCTATTCTGCAATGCACACAAAAGTTAGGTAGTGAGACACAAAATCCTTTAATACATGCATCAATACTGAACACAAAATGGTCTTTTATCAAACCTGTTGCCTCATTCACAGGCAGACAATTCAGTGTCTTTCTCAAGGACACTTTCATGTGACACATGGCTATGAATCGACACAAACTGGCTGAAGAAAGTATTGAACGCATGAGATTACATCAAGAGGAGTGTTCTTAATGGGTAGGGATGTATAGATACTACAACTACAGTTTTGTAGGCAACTAAAGCACAATTATCATTTTTATGGTTATGTTTAGGCACTCAAAGCACCTAGTTAGGGATAGAGAACGATCAGGGTCTTGTTGAAATATTGAAAAAGTAATGCTGAGTTGAAGCACAAGACAGTAATTTTTCAACATTTAATCAAACCAACAAACAAATCCAATTTTTTGGCCACTTGGGGGCAGCAGAAACAAGCTGTGAACATTGACATATCATTTTTAAATTGATATGTTCAACTTGTTGGTCAACAGCTGGCTATTTGCACGTCCAGATACACAGAAACAATAGCACTTTTTTGTTTATGATCATAATTTTAGTCAGTTTTTACAGGTAGTTAACCATAACAATGCACACATAGTTTACAGAGACCGGAGGTAAACATAAAAACAAAGAATACTAAGAGAAAAGAAGACAATATTGACAATGACTTATAATGGTAATAATAATGATAATGGTGACAGCGACAACAGTAATAATAGAAACAATAATGATAATTATAAAATAAAATAGCACTACATGGAAAACAGAAAACTAGGAAAAAATGTCATGGTCTTGGCAACCTGATTAATAAAAGTCCAATATTTACTCTTTTAGCACTGGCTTGGTTTCTGCCAACTCCTGGGGGACATGTCTGGTTCTTTAGCTGCAAAATGCTCCACTGTTCACCACTTAGTTTCTAACCATGTTTGGGGTTTTTTTTTTTAGCTGAAGACAGCTTCCTACTGCATCTGGAAACAACATAAATGACAGCAGTGGGAGTGAACCAAATCAGTAAAGTTGTGTGTGTAAAAGTGTTGTATAAAAACCTAAACAATGAGCTGAAGGACACTAAAGCACTCCATAGAGCTGAGGACTGCAGAGTCAAGTGATAGTTATCATTACTATGAACCCACATACACATAGTAATTTGATCCATTGTTAATGTAACAATATCAATCATAGCAATTTCAAAGGTGTTTTAGCAGTGTAGATCTAACCATGTAGCCAACACAGGACTAAAACCTCTCCGGTGTCAA
This sequence comes from Thunnus thynnus, assembly GCF_963924715.1. NCBI lineage: Eukaryota > Metazoa > Chordata > Actinopteri > Scombriformes > Scombridae > Thunnus > Thunnus thynnus. The sequence goes on along the minus strand of NC_089517.1, from coordinate 32,269,648 downwards.
CATCCTGCGCATACACCCACTGTTCACCCTAAACAGCTTCCTACAACATTTGTGTGGTGCATGCCAGTGAACATAATCCAGGAAACAAATTTGGAAATTGGGAAAAACCATTCATTACTAAATAAATATAATTTTTAGGGGACAGGGTTTATTAAAACCTTAGCTGCACAGCACCAACATAATTAACAGGCAACAGACTTCATCCTTGTAATATCAACTAAAGAGCTAGCAGCAAGCCATCAAACCTTTTTTTTGTTGTTTGTTTAATCCACCCTTTATATCTCATCAGGCTGCCTTAAGCACAGTGCTCTCTTCCAACTCTACCCTTTTATACAAGTACAAATCTACAATTTCACATCTGGACCTGCTCGATGTGACCACAGTCATTTTATCTATGACTACAGAGAGGTTGATTGAGAGGTTTCACAGTCTGGCTGCAGAACAGCTCCCTTGACTCACTTAGATGTTAAATACATTGCTTAATGGCACCTTGACAGGAGACGGGTGCTTGATGAGGGCATTTTGCTCTCATTTTTCCAGCCCAAATTATCCCAGCAGGTCACAGATTTAAATACGCAACCTTAAACTCACAAACCCACATCTTTAAACCATTTCAGGAAGCTCTCCACTCCAATCACACAGCCAGTGAGGCTAATTGTCATATAGAAATAACTTACTCTTTTTTAAATTTCTTTCTGCAGTAGCCTCTAGGAAGCATGAAGAGCATTACAAATCCTGCAGAGACAGGAAGTGAATGTGGAGTTTTGACTGTTATGTCAGCAAGACTCAAAGCTATGTTAGTTTGGTAGGAAAAGAGTTTGTCAGGTGTACAAGGCCACTCAGCCACTATAGATATCTACAAAGTCTCCAAATAAGATCAGAAATCAGGATTGAACTTTTAAAGACATGTACTTGCTGCTCAGAATTATTTTGAACATTTTTTGAAAGATGAGGTTTGTCTGACAATTTGCACATTGGGGTCCTAAAATTGAACAAACCTCTTCTTTATCACCACTCCAATTTTCTAGTCTGCTCACTGTTTTCATAGTCATGGTCACACTCATAATCCAAATATAGCATCACCATCAAAATTTGAAACACAGGATGGTCACTATCAAATTGATTGACAGGTCTTTCAATACTGTGCAATTGCTGAATCTGAGTTATTTCATCATTATTCATAAACACAGTACTATTATTCCCCTGTGGTATATTTTCTTTTCTGGAAACCTGTTGAAATTATTTTTTTGTTCCTCCGAGGCTATGAGGCAACAGTCCAGGCAAGGTCGTCGCTGCTGTCACCAGCTTAAACAGAGTGAATGAAGCTCCGGTGTCAGGGCTCCGCTAATTTGAAACATCTAAAAAACCTTTGTGCCTTGTTCAAATCTATCAACGCCTGTGATGTAATTACATTTTAAATAGGCTCGGGTGATAAATTGAATCTCTATACTGTTCTGCCCCTAACCAAACTTGATTAATCTAGTTTTAATCAGTTGGTGGCAGGGAGGTGCCTTGATGTTTCATTTAACCAAGGCTGACGGCTGAGACAGTCAAGCCTTTGTCAGATGAGTCCTGCTCAGACACTTAGTTTTTTCTGTGTGGGGATACTGAATCATGGTGGCGGTAATGGTAATCGTGGTGATGTGTGTCTGTGGGGCGTCCACCCTCCAGTGACTGTCCTGTGTAGATCTAAAAGAATGGCCGTTGTAAAGCAGCTGCTCCTTTCAGTTACTTACAGTAGGCGGGTGAGATAAAAGTCCAGCTAAGGAGAATTGCTTCTAATTATAGATAATAGACACAGACTCATTCCCCCAGCTTCTTCCTCCTCCCAGTGGCCATGCTGGGAAGAGAAACACTTTTAAACAAAGGAACCTTTGCTCTCTCATGCTGCAAAGTAAGAAGCTAAATGCAATATGAAGCCCAGTGAATCGTTATCTTGAGATGTGGCACTAGTGAGCTCCACCGATCATAAATAATAATTACGTCATTAAATAAAGCCTTCTGTATGAAACCAAACCCGCTATTTCATATAACTGAAACTGAAAGCTCACATGTCTTTGTTTTAGTAATGTTGATGATCAACCATTCTGCACATAGGTAAGTGGAAATACCAGCTGTACTCATCTGTATTTTGGAAGATGTCAGCATTGCGTTCTGTGTATTTGCAAAACTATGATCTCAAGTGCCTTCAGGGGCGGCCCATGGTTTGGGGGCAAATGAGTGTATAAATATACATTTACTGCTGTATTATTGAAGAGTAAACCAGAAAATATTCACGTTTTAAGAAGCCGAAGCCAGTGAATTATTGCTTAATAGAAAAGTTTGACATTTTGTGAAATCAAGCCAATTTGTCAAGTCAAGCCAATTTTATTTATATAGCGCTAAATAACAACAGGAGTTATCTCAGGGCACTTTTCACATAGAGCAGGTCTAGACCAGAGAGGGGGAGAGAGAGACACAGAGAAGCACAGCAACAACAATAATAACAATAACAACATGGAAAGATGCAATTAGATGCAGATTCGCCCAGGGACAGTGGGGCGAATCGACATGTCCACGCAAGTTGAACATTTCTCAACTTCAAGGTGCAGTGTGTAGAATTTAGTGGCATCTAGCAGAATGGACTGGGCAGAAATGGCATATAATATTCATAAGTATCTTTTAATTAGTGTATAATCACCTGAAAATAAGAATCGTCGTGTTTCATTCTTTGCAAGTTTCATGGCCACCGTAGGTTCTCCTACACGCTTGGAGGGATATGGGTATTCTGTTGGTTGCAATCTGCAGCCTCACTGCTAGATGCCACTAAATCCCACACACTGGTCCTTTAAGTGAAAAAATTGCGCATATCCTGGAGCTTTACAAATATACTTCATAAATGTACAGAGATGAGAGGAAAAGGGAGAGAGACTGGAGGAAAATAACAAGTAGGAAATAACATAAGGACTGGAGTTTCTGGTGAGTTTTAAATTCAGTCAGAAGCTGAGCTTAACACAAACACACAAGCACACACCAATAGACACAGTTGGTGCGTCTGTTGTTAGCTAGCTTATAGCTAGTACAGTTGGTATTTTGGCTGTTTGGGACAACTAAACACAAACGATCCAGCGGTCAAAGGCGTGCAAATGAGGTAACCATTTGCTTGCTTTATGTCTGAACACACCTTTAAGCTCCCTAATTAACACACATCTTGTTTGTTTAGTCTGTACAAAAACAGGAGTTTAACGACAAGTTTTGGTATTAGGCAACCTGGGAAAATGTGCAGGACTACTACTTGGCCAGTTGCAGTGGACGGACAGGGGACTTTTTCTTTGTATGGTTTAAACAAACAGAATATAACATGTTAATTAGTGAGCTTTAGAGGTGCTGGTTGGCAGATAATTTTTATGGTTGGCCAGAGGCAGGCTAGCTGTTTCCACCTGTTTCCAGTCTTTGTTCTAAGCTTAAAAAGCCAAAATGTCAAACTGTTCCTTTAAGAAATTATTCATTTTATGTAGATTGACTAATCGACAAATTAAATAATTGTTGCATCCGTACTATTGTAATTGCACTCGACCTAATTTAAATGTTTAGATGAGAATGTTGATTGTAAGTCAGAAATCAGATAAATGTCCTGCCTTACCTGATAATTAAATGTGTCAGCTGGTTTCTATGTGAACCTGGCTATTTTGAAGAAGAGGACAGATGAGTCATGTGTGGCTGCTGTGCAAATATTTTTGAATTTAAGACTACAGCTGGTCCACATGACTCCAGTGTAGTGTAATAGTCCTTAATGATATAAATCCACATAGAATAAAATCCACCAATTCCTCCACAAAACATGAACTGTCATCACTCTGAGGGGATTACATCCTTCTTCTCCTGTGTGATAGAGGCACTGAGGGGTGTAAATCTCAGGTCAGGATGACAATGTGTAATGCACCATGACTAATTGACTGTAGCATTTTGAATGGCAAGAGTTGAATGGATGTGAAAACAGAGAAACGATAGGAGCTGTTGTGGAGGAGTGTGGGATGTATTTAGCTACTGGACCGCTGGACGCGTTGGCTGCATCCAGCAGAGCTGGAGCGGCTGGAAAATCACACCAGTGGATGAGCTGGGGGAAAAAAAACATTCCTCCCATGCTGTCATTGTGAAGTTTTTCTCTCCTTTTTGTCCTGTCTTATTCATGTCTTCTTTCCTCCCACTTGCCTCCTTTTCAATTCTCCTCTGTCTGTCTGTTCGTCCTTGCTTTCATTTCTTCCCCTCTTCAGTCAAACGAAAATCTTCATTGGCTCTTCTTCATTGCCTCTAACAGTATAATGTACAAACAGTTGTCAAGAACCAGAGTATCTTCCAAAAAACATTTCATACGGAAGGCTATAAATTCATATGTTTACTGATTGCTGAAACTGTGTACAATAAAAAATTAATCACTCCTCTACTCTCATGTAGTTGAGGTGGGCAAGGATCTGAGTTTTTGAAAGAAATGATGGCATGATCTGCCCTTCAAAACTAGAATAAAAATATAAATGAATAAATTAGAAATGTGTATCAAAGGCAGAAGTTTCATACCTCTAACCATTCATACCACACCTACTGTAAAGGGAGGACATTTATGACAGAAATGCTGCTGCTGCTCTGTGCTTGTGTATGATTCCCTTTCTTATTGGAAATTAAACAAGATACAATAGAGTGGAGGACAACAGGAACTGAATGAATGATGTCTGTGACACTTGAGAAGTTGCTCCGTAGTTGAAACGTTTCTGTCATGTGCATAGATCAGACTTTGCACTGATTGAATGTGATGAGTCCCTACATTAGTCTTGAGAAGCACAGAGGAAAATGGACTCCTTTATCTGTTTAAACAAATTATGATCTTGCTAATGCAATATTTAAATATATATAAAAATATTTATTTGACTATATCTTTGATGGAAACTTGAACTTGACCAGATGGAATTATTCCTTACTTCATGTTGACACAAGTTCAAGTAGTGAGTCAGCAGAGCCCTCTCTGGTCCACCTTGTGTGTTTCTAACTCTTTTTTTTAATTGTTTTTTGTAACTTTGGTATTGTTTTGTGATTTGTATTGTATTGTGATTATCCAGATAGTTCCTGCTAAATTACTGGAATAACCTTCCAGGCACTGCTAGTGATTTTTACTATTCACACATGCAGCTACAGTGAGGAACATTTCTGTCATGCACCTTTTCACACATGCCATGGCAATGCCAGAATAGATGGGGCAAGGGAGAGTCCAGCACATGGCAGTAATGCGACACTTGTGAATGCCAACCACCATAAAACTCAACAGAAGAAGAAGAAGAAGAAGAAGAAGAAGAAGAAGAAGAAGAAGAAGAAGATGGGGAAAGGCCGGATGTACATGAACGCGGCCATAGATATAGAAACGTAGACACCTCATTGGCTGCTGCTGTATGTCACCACTGTATGTCTGCATGTCCACCATATCGGGTCAAGAACTGCCGATAAACAAATAGGATTTTTTTTTCCAACCTCATTCTGCGAAGACCCTCCCCTACACTGCCCCTGATTGGCTCTGAACCTGATATTCTTACCCTAACCCCAGAGCTCTGCCTAACCCTAAGTATCTCATGCCTCATGCCTAAACCTAACCAACGAAAGCAATAAGTATTAGCCAATCAGAGGCAGGGTGGGTCGTCGTGTGTCTTTGGGAAGTTGGGGGGGGGGGATAAGGCAAACAATGTGTATTGAGAGATGCAGACTTCACTACAACACCAACTGTAACTCACTTAATTCTGGACCGATTTACATGAAATTTGGTTTGTTATGAGAAATTTAACATGATACTGGTTACTTGTTGGATTTAAGTCAGGTACCGGGGCAGATCTAATTAGCTCTATGGAATAAGACCAAGCATATCATGCTCTGGCTGCAAAAACCATTGTAACAATACAGAGTTTGTCTGTAAACACAATTTTCCCAGTCTGATAATGGTCATTTTTATTTTAGGGTTACCATCTCAGTAGGTAGCTAGTTTACTTATCTCCCCTACTGCAACAGTAATGTTCATACACAACCTCATCCATATATATATATTTTCTAAGCTGCTGAATCACATCTACATATAGTGAGAATGACAACACCAACACTCTGGGCCTCCTGTCTACATGGGGGCCTGTCAATTGTTCACACCACATAATATATTATAACTAGAAATTTTCAGAGGAATTTTGAGTGTGCCTGCTTCTTGGTATCTCAATAGGATTGGATGTGGTCCTCACGAACATAGAACTCCCTCACACACACTGATCTAAAATTCGAACTGTTCCTCACAAAGATAGACATCCTAACATATACACTAACACACAGACACACACACACACACACACACACACACACACACACACACACACACACACAAGTCTAAAATTTAAATTGGTCCTCTGTATATGTGTGTGTGTATGTGTGTGACAGAGTACACACACATTCTTTAACTTGCCCCTATCAATAGGTTCATAGGCCACACAGGGAGAGAGGTAACACAGTGGTTGAGTAGGAATTGTCAGTATCATTTGTAACACCAAATGGCAAAAGTACAAACAGCTAGGAAAATGAGTTTATTGGCTATTCTGTATAGTTGTGGTAATGTAGGCAGTAGCTTATGTTTTTTTCAGAATGAATACTCAAGCAAATACTGAAAGTTTGTATACTTTATTGTTTTTAACACTACTTTTATAACTTTCAGGGCCAAAGAATTACATCTTTAACCAATCAGTTTTACCAAAATAAACAATGTAAAAACAACTACAGGATCTAAGTAAAATGAAAAAAAAAGTCCCAGTGTTTTATCAAATTAATGTCAAAGATGGAAGAAACAGCTGTTGTATTGGATTGCATTTGGTTGCACAGTTGTACCTATTGAAGTGGCCGGTGAGTGTATTTTGAGATATACTGTATAATTGCTAACTGATATACATATCAAAGAAACAATATGTAAACAAGATGAAGCGGGATACTACATGATGATCCTATGAAATATAACAATTGTGCTATACAACACAGCTCCGAGTATCATGCAAAAGTGCTGCACATAAAAACCGCTTACCGAGGTTGATGAGTTCAGCAGTTCAGGAGATGCAGACACAGTTACAGGATTATCACTTGCCTCACCAGCTTGTGTAGATGTCCTAATTTACCAGGGTTTATTGGGCATCTTCAAATTAAATAAGAAAGGGACGTTTACTTTCAATATCAGGTTTAGTGGTAATTCCAGTTATGTTAGCAAGAGATCATTTGTATGCTCATCATTCCATATATTAACACTGTTTACCACAAAGAGCACAATAATATTATGACTTGAAAATACACTTACCTTGTTAAGATGGTCTGGAAAGGATGCAAAAACTGCACATGCACAATTTTCCCAATTCTGTCAAAATCAACTGCCTTGAAATGAGAGCTATAGAGAACTATAGTATCATTTGGCTCAAAATCCTTCCGTCTGACAGCTATGGCCCAAGCTTTACTTTGTCCAGGATCTTTGAGGAACCTTTGACAAAAACAAGGCCATCTCAAAACTGCATCTGGCATGGATAGCTGAATAGTGCATTAAACTGGCAGCATAAATATGGCTTACTAGATCTAGCTAATTTAGGCTTGCTAGTTTGTATAATCTCATGAGCACAAAAACATTCAAACTGATAATTTTGTATAAATTTTACAAAGAATGAGGTCATTATTAGGGAAATATCACGTTTACCCCCAGTAACGTCATGTTTTTGTTAGGTAGCCATCATCATGACGGTGTTTGGTCATTTTTAGGATAGTCTGAAGCGATATTTCATGTTCACTAACTTAAACAACAGTAAAATACAATATAATTGCCACTTACTTGTGAAAAGTTATCCTGTTTTGCCTGTTTTGAATGTTTCATCTGTTTGTAGAGCCAAATGCAGCACATGCCTGTGGCATTTTTCCAAGCGGTTTACTCTCTCTGACTCTTGACTGTTGACCACCCCCATATGGTGACCATGCAGACATACATCAAATTGCAAACACGGTATCTACCTTTTTATATCTATGTACGTAGTGGAAGATGTCCCTTATTTTCAGGAACTTGGCAGGTGAGGTGCTGTTCTACCTCACACAAGCTCCGCCCTCTACTGGACTCTATGGGTAATACTCTCCTCTAATCACATGCATGTAATTGCCTACTGAAATTTTCATGTACGTAGCTGACCAATCAGGACGCGCCTGCTGAAGGCAGTGCTTCACTGCCACTCTCATCCTTTTCTCTTCAGTGACGGGGAAATCAGCTCACTGATCTTACCTCACCTCCTACCTCGCTGCTACAAGCTCGTTCCTGCCCGTTGTGCCCCAGTCCCATCACTGCTGCTGATGGGCATCTCTTCTGCTTTGAGTGCCTCGGATGGGACCACGTAGAGTGCAGCATGATGCAGCCACTGCCTTGCATGCACTGCAGGACACTACCGCCTGTTCAATCCCGGCAATGGTGGGACCATTTTCAGCTGTGTGATGTCTCACTGCACTGCGATGAGTTCAGGTTGATGAGTTCAGCAGTTCAGGAGATGCAGACACAGGTACAGGATTATCACTTGCCTCACCAGCTTGTGTAGATGTCCTAATTTACCAGGGTTTATTGGGCATCTTCAAATTAAATAAGAAAGGGACGTTTACTTTCAATATCAGGTTTAATGGTAATTCCAGTTATGTTAGCAAGAGATCATTTATACGCTCATCATTCCAGTCAGTTTCCACTATATATTAACATTGCGATGAGAGCTAACTGGAGTTCAAGACTGATCTCCATGGCGAAGATGAGTTCATTGGTATATCTGGCCCTCCAAAGCTGCCACCGGATGCCTCCGAGTGGGTTCTCCGATGGACGATGACGACAACCTCTTGTCTGTCTCTGTAACTTCACTGACCTTCGGAAATCCGCCACCGACTTGTTTCGCAATGATTTCCCGAAGGTTATGGCCATGGCGGTGGAGCATGTTGGGCTCCCTTTGCCCCCCAGTATCCCGCCAAAACCAGTCAGGTGCCTCCATGAATGATTTTACGGCCCGAATCATCTGGCTAAACCCACCTGTGTTTCATCTCCCAGTGCGTTCAAGTGTCCTGGAAGGAGTCACTGGCGGGACTGGTTTCCATCCTGAGATTGCAGGGCCACAAAGAGACAGGCTGACCTGGTGTGCTCCTCCTAAAAGAGGCCCTCACATCCCTCCTGATTCCTCACTCGGCTAGCTGGGCGGCAAGTGGGAAGCTGCAGCCTCCGCTGATGCAGGATACAGACATGTTGGAATATTTTGAGAAAACATTCCGGCTGTGCGTACTCTGCATACTTCCTGGTTCCCAAGAAGATAGGAGTTTGCAGACCCATTTTGGATCTCCGCTGTGTGAACCAATGCACTGAAATGTAAATGTGAAATGTAGGCAGTACAAATTTGCCTGAATATCAATCCCTGCTTCCATTCACACATGACCCCATGCAGGAAATGTTCCTGAACATTACAGGGATAGACTGCATGTGTGAAAGAGGCTTTGATAGCAAATTATGCTGCCTATTTCATAATGTCCAACAAGTGACAAATGACAAGATGTTAAGATGGGACTCACTTATTTCTTTTTTTTTTCACATTCTGAAGGCTATGTGAAGGCTATGTGTTTTGCTAAATTTCTTTTTTTTTTCTTCTTACATCTTTTGCCCCGATTGCACCTGTTTAGACTGATCTGCCATGAGTGACATCTCCTCTGCAACTTAAATGTGGCTCATTCACACAGTGTTTCTTGGTTTTTAAAACATTCTATTTTGTTTGTGTATAAGAAATAACAATTGAGTGATTCATTTTTTACAGTGGGGGTGCCACCATGGTGAATCAAGCTGGGGACCTTTGTTACATCTTTCTCTCTCTGGTTTGCTATCAGCTTTCTACTGGCACTATCTCATAAAGGTATAAAATGCCTCAAAAGAATGCAGGCTAAGGCACACATTTAATCTCTCTCTCTGCATTCTTTACCCTGTGCTGCTGTACTCTGAAAGAGACCTCAGAAAGAACAAGAATGGAGGGGGTGTGGCTTTATATGTAGATAAAGCTTCAATTATAAGGTGGTGGAAAGCATAACAACAGCTGTTGATGACCTGCTAGAATGTATTACAATAGAAATCTGTATGGAAAAAAGAAAAATGTAATTGTGAGCTGGATCTAATATTGAAATATTTAAAAATTGGATGGAAAAAATGTTTGCAAAAACAATTTCAAAGGTTATCTTCATATGTGGGGGTATAGGCCTGTTAAATCCACATAAGCACAAAATAACTGAAGATTTTATCACTGCAATATATAGTATGAACTTATATCCAAAAATCAGTAGACCCAGCAGAATAACTTCACACTGTGCCACACTCATGGATAATATATTCACAAACATTATGGAAGACAATACAGCGATTGGACTATTATTAAATGACATCAGTAACCACTTCCCAGTTTTTGTAGTCTATGACTGTAATTATAGGGAGGTTAAAGAAGTCAATAACTTTAAATATAAAAGAGTGAGAACAGAGGAATCATGAATGCATTCAAAAATAAATTACTAACACGAAATTGGAAAATAGTATACAAAGAAAAAGATAGACAAAGCATACTGAACATTCCTAAAAATATTCAAATCATTGTATGACAAAAAATGTCCAATAAAATAATACAATAGAAAACAAAAAAATTACAGATAGTCTGTGGATCACAAAGGGACTACAAAATGCCTGTAAAAATAAAAATACACTTTATAGAGAATTCATAAAGTATAGACCTGTAGAGGCAGAAAAGAAATATAGAAAATGTAAAAATAAGTTAACTAACATTATGAGGAATAAGTAAGAAGCAATACTATGATAAAATATTAGAGGATAACAAAAGCAACATCAAAGGCATATGGAGTGTTAAACAGCATTATTAGAAATTGATCTAGAAACTCAAGTTACCCTCAGTATTCCATTGATAATAATAAGACCATAAATAATATGGATGATATGGTTAGTGGTTTTAATAAATTCTTTATAATTGTGGGACCAAAATTGGCAGAAAAAAATCAATAACCCAGAACCAACCAAAGAGGGGACTGATGATGATTATGGGGTTAGAAATCAGAGTTCAATGTTTCTTAGAGCAGTAGAGGAAAAGGGGAGCATGGACATTGTACGTAAATCTAAAAACAAAAATTCTACTGACTGGAATGAAATTGATATGACAATAGTCAAGAAAGTCATCAAAGGAATTGCAAAAGCATTAACTCACATCTGTAACTTGTCTTTCCAAACTGGTAAACTTCCAACTTCTTTACTTTCCCAATTCTCCAAGATACTGGAAAAACTCCTTACTGAAAGACTAGACAAATTCATTGGGAAGCATCAAAAACCTGCTTGCTCTTTGCATGCCACCCTGCATGACATGGGCCAAACTCTTAAAAAGGCCACTGCATTGTATGATCATATTTGGGAAATAGCATTTTACATCTTTTCTGTATTAGTGACCTAAGTCACTTGCTGTAGTTGAAGAACTGAAAAAAGGGAAAATAGTTTTTAGACATATTGTTGCTCCCAAGAAAGTTCCATTAAGATCCATAAAAGCCTTTCTTCGACTCCCGTGGTGTTCTGTGCAGTTGTTTGCAGCAGAAAGTGAACTAAGAGCTAAGAAACATTGTAATTACCTGCAAGTAATATATGAATGAAACATGACCGTTTGTGTCATGCTGTCTATGACACATCTCTCAAGGAATTATAGTCATTGTGATTGACTTACTTCAAGTCCTCTCTCATTGAGTGTTTGAATGACTTTGTCCTCCCCATGAGATTTCTAACCTCTTTTGCAAAAAGGCCAGAACGCAGCAATTTGACAAACACAAAAGAATTCAATGTGCCAAGTGCAAAACTACAATAACAGTAACAATAATTCTTTGTGTAAGTGCTGAAAAGACATCAGTCCAGTTGTCAGCCAGCAGGGTCAGATGCCATGCCAACAGAGATCTTGGATAAAGTCATTTTTGAGTCTGCAGTTTATTCTGCTAACAGACAGACTGAGCCATGGTCCAGAAAAGTATGTTCTCCAGCCACAATGGACACTCTACTCAATATAACAACACATTTTTCAGCTATGGACAAGCCATCTGGGTTTAAACGGTTGTACTACTGGTTATAAAGGAGAATCTTTAACTTTCTCTTAAACAATTCCTTTAGCTTGAAGGAATGGTTTTCCAGTTAGTCTCATCAAGAGTGAACACCACCCAGAATCTCCAAATCCAGGCAAAAAACATAACATATAAATAAAAGAAAATTTGCTGTAAAGACCAAATACACAACTGTGATATGAAAACCAATGTTAAAGCGCCATCAGCGCACTTCTAGACTATTTTAAACTACTACTTGAATTGGCTTCCTATTGTGGCTTCCTTCATTTCCTGCATTATAACGACTGCTATAATTTCAGGGTTCGATCTCAGAAACACTCAAGTACTAATCAACTCCTGCTTCCACTATATCGCCTATGATCACTATGTAAAGCTTTTTTCCAGCAAACACTCTTAAGATGATATTATCAGTGAAATGTCAACTCATTTCCAGTATCTTGTTATGAGATATCGATGCTGGAAAAGAATGTGTTATTTTGGGGCTACCAAAACAAAAGAAAATTTAAAGAAACGTCTTCAACACTGCTGTGATTTGAAATTGTTGATGTTTGATGTTGAAACTATAGCCAGCAGCTAGCTAGTTTAACATAGTGTAATGATAGAAAATAGGGGGAAACATTATTGGCTTTACAGGGGGTTATGTGCAGGACATATTATGGACGGGGCACACGCCGTAAAAAGTGTTTTTCAATAGCAGATGAAGAATCGTAATGTTTTGAATGAGTCTCATTCAGATTTCTGCTTTAGTGATGGCAATGTGCTTTTGTGGATTATATCAACTTGAAATTACACTTGCTATTCTTATTTCAGTGAAAGCTTGTGAGTTAGGTTTCTCTTAGTATCGTTTGTCTGATGTCATGACATCCATGCCTCTATGGGGCTAGAACAGTGACAGTTAAATTTTGGCATCAAAAATAAAAATTTGGCATTGAAAACAAAACTTGACCTGAAAAAGGAAACATTGGCATTGAACCACTTGTAGAAAGTTGTATTGGCACTGAAAAAAGTTCCACTGAAAAATAAAACACAATCTTATTATCTTATTTTGTGTTGAGGACTTGGCAAGTTCTGGGGAGGATGCTTAATATTCGTAACCTGGAAGTATTTATTTAAATAATTTAATTCAGAAGGTCAAGTGTCTGAAAAACAGTGAGTCTAGGTTAGTGGACAAGTAGGTAAGTATTTTGTGTGTAGGACTCTCATGGTTTAATACCGTAAGTGAAAGTTGTGTATTCATGTTGTGTACTGGTGTGGCTGCTTATCAGCACATTAGCAGGGCAATATTGAGCTTACAGTAGCTTGCCATCAAGCCAGTTACAGGGCCCTCAGCCGCGGTTCTGTTCAAACCACTTTGGATGTGTGTATGTGTGTGTATGTGCACATGTGCACGTACATGTGTATACATGAGCGTTGGTTCACACATTTGCCAGGCCACGGTCCGCATGGTCACACTTTTTGGACTACACCCAGATCCTCACAGCCACAGTGAGGAAGATCTAATTTTTGTAACTGTGGTGCTTTCAGAAAGCATGAATTTACTCCCGCTGCCTGCATTGCTTCCAATGTAATTACAAAGATGGCCAGAGGAGAAGGAAGAGAGAGGGTGCCTGCCGCTCTTGTACATGCAGCATCTGGATTGCCAACCAAAGAACACCAAACTTTGCTGTGTTAGAGATGCAGTGATAACAAGGTGTTGCGCCAGCGCCTTGGTGGTAGGGCTGCCTTCGTGTTTACATTGGAAATTATGGAGGCAGCGGTGATAAATGCTTGCTGTGTGAAAGCACCACAGTTATAAGTCACTTGGTGGCTAATGTTAAGATAAGCGTTACCCAGCTCAGTATTGCTGTGCTAATGTGCTAATAAACAGCTGTGTTAAGCCAGGCTCAGACTACAGAAGTTTTATAATCCTAACTGATTTTGAAATCGGGTTGCATCATGTACATAAGGAGAAACTTCAGAGATGTTCGTCTCTTTAATCCCAAATATGCAAACACTACAAGATTTGAAAATAATGGTGCATCATGCACTACAGGATATTAAGATTATCGTGCCAGAGGGAGCAATGCACCACCTCACATGATCTCATGTGATCTCATGGGAAAGCAGGCGTAAACAAAATGCATACTGTCATGGTGCAACAACTCTTTGTCCTTGAAAGTTATTTAGGCACATTATTTAGGCAGCTGTGTTCTCGCCACTTATAATAATAATAATAATATCTTTATTTATATAGCACCTTTAAAAACAGAGTTTACAAAGTGCTTTGACAGACAAAGCAAAAGCAGCACAATGCAAAGACAGGACACAGAAAACAATAATAGGTCTGACAAATAAAGACAAAGAAAAACAATAAAGAGATGATAAAAAGATTAAAAGACAATAGTAAGATGATCAAAAGACAAAATTACATAAAAGCAAGTCTGTTGTCTGTATGGGTTTTAAGAAGTGATTTAAAAGAAGTTACTGATTCTGCGAGCCTTATCTCCTCAGGCAGGTCATTCCAAAGTCAAGGGGCCCTGATGGCAAAAGCACGGTCACCTTTAGATTTAGGCCTTGACTTTGGAACAGCCAGAAGTGCCCCACCTGAGGATCTAAGGCTGTGGGCTGGCTCGTACGGGGTTAACATATCTGTTATGTAGCTTGGAGCCAGACCCAGACGTGCTTTAAAAGTGATCAGTGAAATCTTAAAATCAATTCTAAAACAAACAGGGAGCCAATGGAGAGAGGCCAGAATCGGGGTGATGTGATGTTGTGTGTTAAAACCAGTTAGAAGCTGCTGCGTTCTGAACTAGTTGTAGGCGAGAGAGGGATTTTTGTGTTATGCCGGAAAGGAGGGAGTTACAGTAATCTAATCTGGAGAAAATGAAAGCATGGATGATTTTTTCAAGGTCAGAGTGGGAGAGTATTGGCTTAATTCTAGAAATGGTTCTTATTTGGAGGAAGCAGGACTGGACAACTTTTTTAATGTGTGGTTTGAAACTTAGATCTGAATCAAACAGTACTCCTAGATTTCTGGCAGTGGGCTTCATCTAGGTGGATAAGGGACCAAGACTGATAGGGTTTTTTGGATTAGGGGGACTGAACAGTATGATTTCTGTTTTTGAGTTGTTGAGTTGAAGGAAATTTTGTGCCATCCAACAGTTGACATCGCTTATGGACAAACCTTTCTTCCATCTCAGCTGTCCAATGCACCTGTACAACAGCTTGTTGTTGTTGTTACTTTGTGGTCGCCATTTCAAAAGTCCCCTCATTCACTTGTCTCTCTCATTGGCTGTTGTGGTCCCACTTAGACAGTAGTGATGTAATCATCCAGGTTTTAAATCCTAAATATCAAACATGTTTGAAATTATCGGGGTGCCCCGATGAGTCTGCAAGCAGTTCTGGAGGTTTAAGATTGGATCTTTTTCCCTCCCCTTAATTTTAATTTAAAGGGGAGGTATTATGCTTTTCCTTTTTTTCAGACATATATATAATGTCACAATGTCGAATGTTCATGTTAAAAGTGGCCGACGTGTCAAATAACGAGGTAAACGTACGTTGCAGTAATCCCTGTGAGCAAAAAGCAGCAGCATCAGACTGCTCTGAATGCTTGAGTTCCAATGGTTTTTTCTACTTTCAGCCCAAGCTGACATCAGTTCGTGACACATTTCTTCATATGGACATCTCCTACGTACACAGCACGCAAGTTCGCTGCTCCACTACGGGAATAGTTACGCCAAGCCATGACGCCATTACACAGCACAGCAAAGTAAAATAAGTAGTTTACCTGTTGGAGGTGTGCTGGTTGTCTGCGGCTCTTCATGAAACATCTCACTGTGGCTGTTTCTGCTTGTACTATTCCTGCCTGTGTTATTTCTAACTGATCTGCTGAACAAACAGCTACAAATAGCTCCATATGTTGTTGTTTCCACCGGTTTTTAGCGCCACTAACGAAGCTCCGCTAAGTCAGTGAGAGACACATTTTTACTTCACTAAAAATTTCTTCACAATAAAAGCCTCCCGTTAGTCAGTCATTTAAAAGCTTTTAATTTGAAGCAGCAAAGCAGGAAATGTTTGGTTTGCATTGATGGTTAGTTACACAACTCTGATACGTAAAGCTGGCCAATCAGAACACAGTAGGCTCATCGGGAGGGGGGCCTTAAAGAGACAGGAGCTAAAATGGAGTGTAAGAGAAACTGTATATATTGAGGGGCTGCATCAGGGGCCAGTATGAGATAAATGAGTTTTTTGAACTTTGAATCATGCAGAGCTACTCTAGTGGAGTCCAAAAATAAAAATTTAGAGCCAAAATTAGCGTAATAGGTCCTCTTTAATTTTATTCTCATGATTTTTTCCCAGTTTGGTGTTAGTCACTTCAGGCCTGGACACAACTCATTGGACTACTAGGTAAGTTATACTCCTAGAATAGAGTGCTACAGTGCTATGGCAGTGCTATTGACAAGGCTGTAATGTGGCTGTATGTGCAGGATGGTGTGTTCTGAAGTGAACAAAATGTTTGGACTTACAAACTGAACTGAAAGTAATTTCAACAGTTATAATAAAGGTGAAGTGCAGGTGATCGTTAACAGGACTTTTTTAACTTGAGCTTCGACAACAGCTTTTGTTAATGTACTAATTGTTTTGCAAAAATTGTTTAGTAAAATGCACAAATTAGTAACCCATGCTAGCTTGAACTGCCTTTAAATCGGACAAATCTATTTTAAAAAGCACATCGAGGACCTGAAATGTGAAATGACCTGAAAACTGAGCCTCCAACAGAGAACATGTAAAAAATAATTCCAGAGTTCAGCCAAAGCTAATATGAGACTTTTTCAGTGTGATATTAGCCAAATCAAGCAGATATCTTCCAAATGTAGTCTTTTTAGCACTAAACTCCCTGTATTTGTCACTATCCCTCTGCTCCGGCTCAGCAAGGAAACACTGTCTAGGGAAACACAAAGGAAATTTGGGACTAAAAAGTCAAACTTTGGAAGATACCCACTCGATTTTATTAACTCATTGAACTCTGCTGAAGTCTCATTTTAACTTCATCTTAATTCAGTTTATATATATATATATATATATATATATATATATATAGTACTGTGGGCACTGTTGGGCACTTTAGATGTTTAGATTTTTATCCATTATGCAATGCCATCAGGGAGGAGGTTGATTGGTCCCAAATTTATTCATGACATGACAATGACTGAAAACATACAGCTGGAGTCATAGAGAACTATTTTCAGCAACAAGAAGAATGACGAGTCCTGCAACAGATGGTATGGTATGGCCCCCACAGAGCCCTGATCTCAACATCATGGAGTCAATCTGGGATTACATGAAGAAGCACCTGAGATAGCCTAAATAATAAATCCACAGAAGAACATTCTTTCTCCAAGATGGTTACAACAACCAACCTCCAAGTTACCATGAAAAATATTGATTTCATTTTTCATTCTGTTTACTGAACTTTGCATGAAGTTAATTGATAAATAAAAACTATTCATGGCATTGTCTTTGAAAGCATCCTCATTTTACTTTTAATGCCTAAAACTTTTGCACAGTACTGTATATATATATTTGTATTAGGGCTGTCAATCGATCAAAAACAATTAATAGCACAATTTGCTGTGATTTATTGCGACTAATCACTTTTTTCTTCTTAATATTGAAAGCTTGTAATGATGGATATTAAAATGTAAAATCATGGAATGAACGTAGAATCAACACCAAGGAGGTAAATTCAAATACTATTGTTTAATAGCATGTTTTTAACTTTGAACACATATTCTCTCCTGTGAACTACATATTTCCAATAAAACCATCAAGGCCACTGACTGTCATCTTGAAAGGCATATTTCTTATAAGCACTAACAGGACTCTAAAGTGCCCAGGCCTTTAAAGTGCCAGTTGAATTTCAAAACCATCAAGGCCATTAAAATTATATATCAGCTTAGAAGGCAATCATTTCTTATATGCACTAATATAAATGATGATTAACAACAATAAATGTATTCCATGTTCAAGTGCCAGTTGAATTTCAACCAGATCCACAGTAGTCCATGCAAATATGAAAAAAGAACAAGGAAAGATTCTGATTCACACATGGAAGACAGAGAGAGAGTTCAAAGGGACCCCTTTTCCCTCGCCAAAATTTAGCCTAATTTTGGAATGTTATTTACTCTCATTCCCTACAAGCTAGCATGACATTGTACCAATGGATGCCTTGGGTTGCCTAGTTTCATATGATACCAGTATCTTCACTCTAGCTTTAAAAGTGAGCCTGCTGCAGCCTCTGAGAAACAGTAATGCGTTAATCATGTTAATTTTTTTAATATGTTAAATATTTCAAATTAATTCAAAAACTAGTGCATTAATTTTGACAGCACTAATTTATGTGAAATTATTTTAAGAAAGAGATCTTTTTGCAACTAGTATTGACAGAAGAAACAACTACAACAATCAATAATGCTTTCAATGTACATATGGGCAGGTGTGTATTGCTTTAACACAAACTTAATGTGAACTTATCCCTAAACATCTATTCAGAGAGGGCTGGCTACATTTGATGAGATGGACTTCTGTGTTTTTAACGATTGGATCTGCATTTTCCCAAATTATTTACATACAGCCAGTAAAGCCCATCTCTTTGTTTTTTCAAGTGTTGCACTTCATGTGGAGATACAAGGACTGTGGGAGAGCATTTACAAGAAGATCTGAGCTGCTCAAGCACTACAAACTGAATCATAGATATTATCGACGGGGGCCATTCATATCCATGCACTTAAAATTATGTATGTAGAATTAAGCATTGGAATGCACTATTGAGACATTTAGCAAGAAATCACTCTGCCCAATGAACAGTCACCAAATCTGAATCCATGTTCACATGCCATATTTATGATCATAATCAACTCTCTACAGAAAGGGAATATTTTCAACACATCTTTCAGCATCTTAAAAATAAGCAGACTGTAACGTGTGTTCCAAAACTGTGAATATAAAACCAACATATATGAGAACTTCAAAAGTCATAAATACAGAAAACACTCTGATACAGTGAATATCGTGAGCCTGGGATAAATTCTGTTGAAGAATCTTGTGCTAGTGTTGCCAGTAATATTTCAGATGGGGAAAGTATAGAGAGCAATTTCAATTTAAATCTGCTTTTGACAATGAGGATTCTGAAAACTTGGAGGATACTGAACTTAAAACTGATTCAGTCCTCCTTAAGTTAGAAAACATCTTTCATGTGTCTACTGCAGCTGTAGATGAGCTTTCGCAGGAATTAACTATTTAAACGATTTGATTGATTCTCTTTGTCTTCTTATTACTCAAAAGACCATGAGCCAAGTATTACAAGATAATGGATGCCAGTTTGACCAGTCAGTTGTTAAAAAGCTAGCCAGTGCACTCTGTGGGACAAACCCTGTTAAAAAAAATATTTGGAGATAAAGGTCCACTTTCCAGTGCGTAGAGGTGAACGGCTTATTATAAGAGCCACTTTAATGTAGTGGAACCAGTGGAATACATACTGTACTTGACTGAAAGGATAGTAAGCCATTCCAGTATATTTCAATTTTAAAGTCTTAGCAGCAAATTCTTGACTGCCAGACAATCTTGGATCAGGCTGGTAATTTGAATAGTGTAGATAAACAGCCACAGAGATCTTGTCTGCAAATATACAAATCTCTCTTAGATGGTGCCTTCTTCAAAGAATTTCATTGATATTATACATTGATGAATTTGAAATATGTAATATGGTGCATCCAAGAGGAAGCATTAAATTTGTGGTTTGCATTGGATTCTGGATAATTTACCACCAGGCTGTAACTCTGCTTTGTCCTCCATCTATTTGGCTGCTTTAATCAAAAGTAATGATCTGAAGTGCTATGGGTATGAGAAAGTGTTAGAACCTGTAATTAATGATCTTGTAATTTTGGAACCGAGTGGGATATTTGTGACAAAGTTGGGCAAAACAGTAAAAGGCACAATTCAGTGTGTGGTTGCTGACAACCTTGGTGTACAACCTTGGATTTGTTGAAAATTTCCTAGGGTCATACATATGTAGATTTTGCGCTGCAGAAAGATCAGAGTTCCAGACTAATGAAGTTAGAAGTGGAGTTTTTACTTTGAGAACCAAAAACATTCATGCAGATCATTTAGGAATCCTTGAGGAGAATGAATTGCCCAATTATTATAGTGTGAAATCAAAGTGTATTTTGTTAAAGCACCTGTTATAGACATTACCGCTGGGTTTCCTCTAGATATCGTGCATGATCTTTTTGAAGGAATTGTCCTTTTAAACTTGCACTTTGCCTCAGTGTATTCATCAAAAAAAACTATAACTATAAAAAACTAAGTGGGCTGACGAAACTAATCGACCTCATCCCGTGGCTCTTAGTTTTGAATCCAAAACAATTGTTGGGGGAGATGCACATGAGAACTGAATCAAATTTTTGCCTTTGTTGATAAGCTTGTTGTCTTTCCTGATCTTACCAAGGACTCCATTGCATATCTTTAAGATCTCTGAGCACAGAATTTGATTTCAAGAGGTTTTCCCAGACTGCAACCTTACACCAAACACCATTTCTTGGAGCATTATTCATGCTTGATCCATCAGTTCGGTCCATTCATTGCCCTATTGAAGCAAAGCATAGCTTTTTTAAAAGGGTTGCGAGGAATATCAGATTGTACATCATTTGCACACGTGTAGCTTTACAAGACCTCCATTGGAAGTGACAGATGTTTCCACTGTCACATGAATGTTCTTAACAAGGAAATCTCAAATGCTCTGAGACATAAGTCTTAAAATATGGACAAAGTGTGACATGTAATGGACTAAACTCCAAGTGTGGGATGATCTTGATCCATGGCTCACTGGGATGACTGCCAGAGTTTAGTGAAATCATCCAAATGGTGATACTGCAGGACAAGTTAATCTTCATTGTGAAGAAGCTTAGTGGATGGCATATTGAACATTATAGAGCTTATGATCTCAAAATGTCGCCAGGCAAGGAAGTGGAACTTATTGAGCCACAAGAACTACATGATACATACCCACTGGCAGATTACAAAATTGGAGGGATGAATCTTGTCACAATTGAGGCTATATTCATGTTAAAGAGTGAGGCATCTGAATGTGATAAGTTATTTTTTTAAGTAGGAAAACAAAAGCCAGACTCATACACTACTATTGTGTTCTTAAAACATTTGTTTCATACCAAAAGCCAGAATGGTGTTTCAATCAAAAATGGTCTTTATTAATTGACCTGCAAATACTTACAGTAGGTAAAAAATAATAGGATATAATTTCTGAAAATACTTTAACAGTTTTAAAGTATTTTCAGAAATTATATCCTATTATTATTTATTATTTTTGTGGTCTTAGTTGTTACCCTTCACCTGCAAAACACCTATACATTTGTTTTTGTGTGCCCTTTTAAAGCAGCTATAAATGGTTTGTTATTGTTGAAAAGGCTAACTGGCCCAAATTTTATTAACCAATCAGAGCTTTCAAATTTCAACATTGAAGTTCTTGCATATTTATCCAAGTTGTCAACTGCAGCTTTCATTTATTTCATGGAACCCAACATTGAGGTTGAGGGTATAGACATAATGTCCGGGGTTTTTTTGGTTGTTTTTTTTATGTAGGCTGCTGGAATCCAGTCAGCAAATGCTAATGGAACAGGGATTTATACTCAGTTGCCATTTTATAAAGGCCATTCACTGAAGTAGAATAACACACTTGTAAGATGATTCCTACAGTTGCTTAACCCTATTTTATCATTTAAAATCTACACTCAGGGCCAAATCCACAAAGAATGGATTGCACCTGCTAATAGCACCGTGAATTGCGCACCATTTGCACCTGCAATCTGCCCCATTTTAGAGTCCTATAAAAGATTTTGCGCTGATGATATGACGGCGCAAATGTTTTGCAGCTGAGTGCAATTTTCCCTTGTTTTGCATTTGTTTGAGTGAGCCGAGCGATTTCCAGTGTTTCAGGCTTTTCTCCACATTTCAGCACACAGATAATGAAAACTGCAGAGAGCTCAAAAGCCTCAAATTGCGTGTCTTTAATTAACAGAGGCGTGCACCCACAGAGCTCTCCACAGAGCTTCTCTAGTATTTTGCATCAATAAAATAATCTACTGAAATGTCCATCTATTAATGTGACTCAGGCAGGTCTGAAACGTGTTAGATTAATGTCTGTATTAGGGATGTGTTGAATGCCCAGTATTTGTATTTGTATCTGTATTTGTTGAGGCAGTAAAATTATTTGTATTTGTATTTGTATTGACTAAAAGTGGAAAGAGGCTTAAAAATCCTGTTTTTGTTTTTATTACACTTTTAATTTTAGAAAATTAAAGTGTTACAATAAGTGTTCATGAATAAACTACCTTACGAAGGAGGTCCCCACACCAGGTCTCGAACTGGAGTCTCCCAGATCATAGACAACTGTGCTGACTAGTGAGCTAAAACTTAACTCATCGCCTCATTGCAGACAGACCTCTACCTATTTATACACCAATAACACAGAGACAGCACACTGTGTAATGTGTAGGGAGGAACTTCAAAGGCAATTATTGCTTTGCACTTCTCATTTATTACCTATTTTTACAACCTAACTTTGTGGAAAGAAGAAGGGGAATAACAGGTTATGTAGAGTCCCTTGAGAGCACTTCGCGTGTGTCAGAAGCTCAGCTTTATCTCTGGGGAACACCCCCAACTCCGGGAATGATGTCCAAATTAGGAAATGTGCGTCATGTAGCAGGTGGATGTGACTCCCCTCGTTGACCCTTTGCTGATAGACATAACAGTGGAGCAGAGGAGAGAGAGTGAGATAGCAATGTAACCAACCTGCCCACTGGTATTTGACATGGGTTTTTTTCTTTCTTTCCGGAAACAAATCATTTTTAAAATATTTGTATGAATCAAATATTTGTAAAAAAACACTATTTGTGCTTTGCCGAGTAATGTATTCATATTTGGGCATACCCCTAGTCTTTATGCAAATTAATTGTGTTGTGATAATGTAGATAAATTGTTTTTCTTCTGTTTTGATTAGATTTGTATGCATCAATAGCACATGACCTTTGTTACAGCCTGATCAGTCAGTGAAAGATGCAATGACAGCAGAACAGAACACAGATGACACTGTCAGTGACCCAGATCACATGTGAGAGATGTCTGACAACACTGCAGGGTACCTGTCAACCACAGCATCTGAACCATATACCCGAGAAAATGACTCTCAAGCCTACAAAAAAGCCCAACAAAGGCCAAACTGTTGATCCCCTTAAAAAGTGGAAGCTTGATTTGTTACAGGAGATGTCTGTTGCGATCCAGAAGCCAGCTGCTGACAGATGGCAGCTGATGGTTTGGGAATTAAGTAGCAGAAGGACTGAGGTTGATGAAAAACCCTGTGATCAAGACGAGGCTAAAGAGAAAGATTATGAATGATGTAGAGTATATGAGGCCTAGGAGTGTGACCAGCCAGTTTCAATGCCATGCTCATACCTGCCATCACCTACATGTCCCCCTCCTCCACCTGTACAGGTTCTTTCCACACACACACCTTTAGAGTCACTAACACACCAGCAGCCCCCCACATACATATCTATGCAGTCACTACCTCACCACCATCAGTACAAATGTTAGACGATTGTGGTTTTGAGCTATCAACAAAAAAACTGCTGATTACAGAGAGTAAAAGACAAATTCCAGGAAAGGTTTAAAATGGTAGTTTTAACAAATAACAAATCCACTGTTATTTGTTCTATTTTGCAATTGCAGTTCAATGCTACTAGCACTTTAAAACGTTTTGTATTTTGTATTCTGGTCTGATGTATGGCACTACACTCTGAAAGCCAAGTGGATACTTTATTAATAATAACGTTTTGGCCTCTTGAACATATGATGAAGGTCAGATGGTCCAGTCATCGTTATTAATAAATGATCCTCTTGGCCTTCAGAGAGTGTAGCACCTTCCCTTTTGTTTTGATCTTTATTACCTTGTCAAGGTTGAGCATTATTGTGGTGCAGAATATTCTCCACCGGTTGACAAGAATGCCAAAACCATTCTCCACCACTCTGCGGGCTTGGGACAGTGTGCAGTTGAATACCCTCTGATCATGGTCCATTTGCCGGAAAGGACATGGCTTCATTAGGTCACAATGGAGAAGATATGCACCATCCCCCCCCATATATGTATAGGGGGCTTCAATGGCTGAACCTGGCAGTCGTTTTGCAGAGGGAATGATGAGGAGGCCCCGGTCAAGTGCTCCCTCTAAATCCGAAAGATTCGGGCATCTGAGGCCCTGCCCTGAGCATCCCACTGACATACCTAAATTGGTGTGTCACATCAACAACAGCGTTCATCTGCATGAATAACTGATATTTGTAGTTGCGGAAGGTGCTTCTGCTGTGTGCAGCTGGCTCTATGTTGATGTGTTTCCCACAAGTGCCAACCTCCGAGGCTGACTAACTCAATATGCAAAAATCTGACCGGATACAATAAAAAGTATCCTTTATGTAACAAGCAGCTCCATTGGAAGAAACATCACACAGCAAAAAATGAAGATGTAGTTTTTTAAAATTTGACTCAGAAGTTGGAAGTGGTTTTATATGGTATGTGGGCTTAATAGGGACGTTTACCCTATGTATCCTTACTGAAGTAAAGATACAGAATATAATCTTGATCACAAACCTGTTGCCAATAATCTCAGTGTTATGGCAAGTCTCTCCTTGGCAGTGATGGTGAGCTTCATGTTTGTATCCTTCTTGGTTATCAGAGGTGCAACTCTTCTCAGCAGGACCTCAAATTCCTTGGCAGTCATTCTGATCATATCCCTGAATCCCATTCTGTACTCTACCTGTCAACATTGTAATACAAATAAAGGCAAAGAAATTTAAGGCAGGGCACTGACAGAGTGCATGATGCATATGTTGTTTTTCTACCCAACACAGTAACCTTTGTAGTAGCCCAAAGTACAGTAATATTAATATGGAACGGTATCTCCAGTGGAAGGTCAGAGAATTTATAAAATGACTACATTTCTAATGATCACAAGTTTCACTCTCCCGTCCACCTGTGTACAAATAACAATAACGTCAGCTTGTAGCTTGTAGCAGTAGCTTGCACTAGCTCCGTTTAAGACTAACATTAAAACTTTATTTCCAACTCATGATTTCATCCACAGTTTTTTTTCTCATTTTTTGTTTTTCGGTGCAAAACATAGCACACACATGTGCAATCAGCTGTATAATTGTGTACAGGATG
Organism: Thunnus thynnus; assembly: GCF_963924715.1. Taxonomy (NCBI): domain Eukaryota; kingdom Metazoa; phylum Chordata; class Actinopteri; order Scombriformes; family Scombridae; genus Thunnus; species Thunnus thynnus. The sequence goes on along the minus strand of NC_089517.1, from coordinate 32,244,210 downwards.
AGTCCAGTTGCATTTTCTTTCATTCAGGATACCCTATCTACTGCCATTTGTTTTTTTGTTTTAGATCAATGCAGATTTTCAGAGGCTCATGGCTGTTCCTCTTGAGGAGAAGACCATGGCCCAGTTAGACATGCACTCAAGTCAGCTGATCTGAATCATTCCTGCCAAAGGAGGAGCAACACGCCAAAAGACTGCTGACATATGGACACTTTGGACCAGGTAGATCTGTATCATCAAACGAGACCCTGAGTTTCCTTGGTAGCTAAGAGGGGTGTCACAGTTTATCTGTATCCTTCACAGATGCATTAACATGGGCAGACCAATACTGACCATGTCGTTCATGTGCAGGCAATGTTTTCAGCTACTCAGAGGCTATACCACTGAGCTCACATCCCCTTTTCTTTCTTTCTTTCTTTTTTTTTTTTAAATGAAACTCTGGCATCGTAAATGCCAGTCTATTTTTAAATAAAGTAAGTGTGGGACCTGTAACAGTAAGGACATCTGTCTTCAGTGATTTGGAGAAATGAAATTAATCAAGATTATGTTGTCCTAGACTGAGGACATTCATCTTCGGAGGGAGTGTGTCCTGAAAGCCCTCATCATCTTCCTGGAAGAAGAGAGACAAGATGACCTGATCAAGGAATATCTTGTAAGTTTCAACACAAGTTTGCATGTCAGCACGTCTTGTCAAAGGACGCACACAAAAAATATCCTAATTTGCTGATGCTGTAAAAGGGAGATTTTCTCAACTGTAACAACAACCATAACACCTGAAGCCTAGTTGGATTGATTACATGTTGTATTTATAATCTTGGCCATATTGGACATCATGTATTGTCTCGCAACAATGCACAACACATTGGATCAAACACTTTTTTGTAAAGTAATAAGGATTTGCCTGGCTTAGTTGATTGTACAAGTTTAAAGGAATAGTTTTGGGAAATCTTCTCTTTCTTGCTTACAGATGGTCAGATTGATACACATCTCTCTGCTGGTTGTGGTGTGTGGTGACACCAAGCCAAGAAATAGTCCAGCACATAACACACATCAACCAAAAACTGGCACATTGTGGCTAAATTACCAAAACAACAAACAGAAAACTCAAGACACAAAGTATCCTTAAATTACTTTTTTAATGTTGAAATATCAACATAAATATCTTTTCAACTTCATCTTGACCCGTTTTAATACCAGACTTGGCCAGTCATGAAATGTATGGCTGAACTTGTGCCAAATCTATATAGTGTGTTTGGCATTATTCAGTGAAATGTAGTCATTAACAATTTGTATCCATTGTCTTCAATAATTGTGCAGCCCTAGCAAAATCAAAATCCTCCTTTCATAAACTGTGGTGGTATATATTGTTTTTGTGCTCTGATCAAGATGAGGCATCAGAATTATCAGTGAGTTATCACAGAGTAGGACTCAGGCCAGTGATATTGTTGTCTCATACATAGTGCATAGTTACTGCATATAGTGCAAAGTGATACCAGTGATGATTTGTGTTTGTGTCATGTAACCTCCTGTAGGACTCTAGAGCAGATGAGGGACCTGGAGCAGCTCACCATGGCAGTGTTTGGAAGGAGGGGGAAGGGCTGCAGGAGCCACCTGAAGACAATGGCATTGTCACTGACGGCGTGGAGGTGTTGCATGAACTGACTTAAGTTGCCTCAGCTTGCGCCCTGCTTCTAGGTTTGATATATTCACTCAACCTAGCTTATCCAGAACCCTTTCATTTCACTTTTGAAGTAGTACAAGCAGCACAAGATGTCCCCCAAAGTACAAAATCTGTGTGGCAGACTTCAAAACTTGCAGTAATGATACACTACGATGTATTCCTCCTCTGGGCTATAAAATGCCCTAGTGCCATATTGTGGAAGCACAATGGTGTTTAAACACAGAACATGTAAAAATAAAGCCTCTTTTGGATGTTGGACCTTTGTATGCACCAAGAGACAGTCAAGAGACACAACAATTATTCCATAAACCAAAATGTGAAAGCTTTTTTAACAGGTTTTTGTAGGTGCAGAAGTTATCGTTTTATCCAAACATGTTTCTTTCTATTTGTGGTGAAAGGTTGTATTTCAGTTTTGATGTGTTCCAAAAAACAGTTGCATATCACACAGTATCTGTAGAGCAGAAGCTATGTTAATGGTTAGAGCTCCCAGGAAGAACTCACTGTGGTGTTAATATGTTGGTTTTATGTGTTGTATGTCTATTTACCACAAATGTGTACCGTTAACATCACTGCTGACAATTTTCAAGAGCATATCACAGCATGTATGTTAGAATGTAACACATTTCCCTCCTTCCAGGAAGCCATTGGTTTCAGTGAGTATTAGTACTAGTATAGTGGTATGAGACATAAAGAGACTTGAACATTACAGGAAGTAGGTTTGCAACTAATTTTTTTCATAAACGGATTATTTTCTCAATCAATCATTTGGTCTATGAAATATCAAAATAATAAATAATAAATAATAATAATAATAATAATAATTAAATTTAGAAAAAGGACATAAATTAGTAAACTTTTTTATGCATTTAATGTATAATATGTTGATCTAAAAGCCACGTTGGTGACCATAAAGTTAAGGGTATGGGTTTTTTTTACATTTATATAATAAAGGTCAGATTTGATTTTTTTTCAGTCATCTTAAAATTGTAACTGTTAACACAGTATTTTAATTATACTTAACAGACTAAGATTTCACAGCAAGTTTACTACAAATATGACTTTTCCTGAAACTATACTATATTAGGTTGTAAAGGAGCAGTATTTTGCTTTTGAGTAATTAATGCAAACCATTGCAATCATAGCAATCAAATTATTAACAGGGGGGCAAACTTGTCACTTTTCAACGGAATTTGCCATTTTCAATTCAAAATAAATTAATTATTTAACAGTTAAAAGTAATTTATGTGATTCATGTAGATCTGATGACTTTTTGAATGTCAGGTGTGGGATAAGATAAATACCAGTTTGCCACAGATGGTAGCTGGCCAGCTAACATAGTTAGCAAGTTCATGTTTTGCAGACTAATTCAAAGTACTGTAAATGTAAAACAGGTTACCCGGTCTCCCCACAACGGACTTCAGTTTGACTGGTTTTATATAAAATAATCTGCAGACCTGATCTACATGGTGGAGTGATGTGTGTATTTACTTTAGCTAATGTTAGTCCAGCTGCTGGAAACCGCTGCTCAGCTGAACAGACGTACAAATACTCTTGCTCCGACTTTGTCAGTCCATTTACTGCCACCACTAAAATGCATTTATACTGAAAGAAGGGGAGCTTCACTGTTACAGTTCGTCATTTTTGTGCTGATTTTGTTGGAAGCATGTGTAATTAGAGTCCTGCTGTCTGACACTCAGCTCTCAGCCTGCATTAACTGAGCAGCTGCTTCTGTAAAAGATGTTAGTTTAGCATTAGCATGAGCCTCAGATAGCTAAACTGCACAGCCGCTAGACAACAACTCCGAAGAATTTTCACAACTTTATGCTTCAGAGTTCATCAACAGTACCGCCACAGATCAGATCGAGGCACCCTATGACTTTTCTTTCCTGGAAGGCAGGGAGGTGCGATTGTTTTACATTTTGATTACATTTTCCTTACGGGCGGTCACCAAATACACCTGTAATTCAGTCTCATTAAAAAGTGAGAGGCTCTACCTGGTTACTTACATCGCACATCCCTCATCTTACGATTATCCGTTAATATATATTTAATTTGTTAAATTATTAACCAATAATCGATGAATCACTGACATCCCTACTTTATATCATCTATTTTCTCTGTATTAGAAGGCCCAATGTGCAACATAGCCAAGCCTATGTGAAATTTCCTAAAAACCTGAACGTGTGTGTGGGTGGATGTGTTTTAAGGCCAGGCACCACAGTTGAATAGGGACAAAATAACTCTTGTTCTTCTGTCAGAATGAAACTTATTAATATAGACCCACATACAATATATATCTGTATTATAACCTTTATTTTATGTCATGCAAATATGCAAATTAGGCAAACTCATGAAATAAGTAGCAAATATAGCAATTTGCAGGTGCTTTGTCTTCCCTTAATGTGGGACACACATTTTTCACGAGTTCCATGGCCACTGTAGATTTTCCTTCATGATTGGAAGGTGAGGGTGACGGGAGGGGTATTCAGTTGCTTGCAATAGGCAAATTCACCGCTAGATGCCACTAATTCCTACACACTGGTCCTTTAAAGCAGTTGTGTTAATCTAACTTGTTGACTTTATTTGTAAAACTTAATTAATTTGTGTGTTACCAGTTGAAGTAATTTAATTAAGTTTATCCAACTATTCTCTTTTTTTCAGTGCAGTGACTTGCTGGAGTCTCTGCTGACACTTTACGGGGGTGAAGATCAGGGGATTTTCCTGGTGTTATGAAAAGTTGTCTAAATGTATTCAAAATGAGCATCAGCATCCTTTGAGATCCGAATACTGACATGATGCTAAAAGACAAACATGAATATAAAGTCACAAAAGAATGCATCATGGTCTGGTGCAGAACTGCCCCTACTATGTTAAAATCATTCACATCATCACAACTTTGCATTATCATTTTTACTGATTTTACAATTGACACTCTATTAAAAAGCATTTCCCGTATTTTAGATCTGTGAACATGCAAAAATGCTTTTATCTTCTGTCTACAGAAGCAATTTGTTGGGAAAGCCAGTAACTGGAAGCACAATGTTCTGTTGAACTCTCAGTCTGATTCTCTGCACTGGTTCTGTAACGAAGACTTGCCTATCACTCCTTTCTCTGGTGTACAAGAGATCTGAGAGCATGTTGTCTTTTAAGTCGCTCAGTTTGGAGAGGTGGCAGAATACTCACTCCACTTAATTAGTCCTCAACAACTTTATGCTCTGCTCATGCAGCCCTTCATCTTCACCTAGACCCTTTGAAGGCTTTAGAGTTATATTGGGTGTTCCTGACTGATTCCAGCAGACCAGTGAAGCTGAAGGAAGGTGGCAAATGTCATGGCAAACAGACATTTTAAATTGGTGCATGGTTGATGATCAATGAAGGACGATAATTGATTGAGCTGGAAGATGTATAATGGAGACTCTGCGTCTGGTTTCAGGTTGGCCTTCCCAGAGAGAGGTGTAGTGACGGGTGACAGCCACAGTGATGGCAGCCTGTTTGAAAGGGTTAGTGAAGATGGCCTGGGAGAACAGAAAGTTGTCATGTGCTCAATAAGATGTTTCATGAGTTTTTAAAACTTCATTAATAGAAATATTTCAAAGACAAGGACGAATAGAATGTCACAATGGGATCTAGGGACTGGTGGTACTGAGGAACCAATCACATTTTAATATGGCTCAGGATGACGTTTGAAAAGATCATCCCTGAAGGGCTTTCATATCTGTTTAGTTTTTGAAAACTGAAACTTCAGCTAAGATTAGGCCTGAAGGACAGTGACAGGTGGTTGTTACTATTAGCCAGCTCTCTGCCAAAAAATCTGGAAAGGTGTAAAAGGCAGATATGTCACACTGAACTTGCAGACGAACTTCACTGAAGATTACATGTGAAAAAATAGTTTTAGTAAATACATAAGCAATATAATGTTTTTAAATCGATGAGTGAAATGAAATAAAATAAAATAAACCAAATTACTACATGAAAATCATAAGAAATATATAGACAATAAAGTGCAATTATTTAATTATTTAAGTTTAAATGCATTTTAAAAATAGATTTATTTCATTGAACATATATGTATATATATATATATATATATATATATATATATATATATATATATATGATTGAATATTGAATACACACATTACTCCATTGCTTAACTTTTGTTAAGCAATGTTTGTTTTTGTGTTGTTGTTTTTTTTCTTTCATAATGTTATAGAGCACAACAATGGAAACAGTCCTCTGATTACGATTTCTTAATGGTGATGCCTCAGACTGTACTTTTCCACATGTAACAAAAAAGTTGAATTTGGCACATGAAGCCTATGGTCAGAGCCCACAGATCCACATAGATATACTATGTTAGGGACCCAGATGGGAAAAAGTAGCAGTTATGGAAGTGTTTGCATCTCCTTATACGTAGCAGTAACTCATACAGTAATGGATGGAAAAGAATATTTAAATTAAGTGAAACTCCAACTTGTTGAACTGTCACATCCTGAGCATTGGCTCAGGTATTTACTCCACTGAGTGCCATCTACTCAAGTGTTTCATATTTTCATCGGCATTCTTAAAAAGTGAATGAACATACTGAAGGAAATTGCATAATGGCCTAGTTTCAGTACAGAAAAGTGGTCATGATAACTAAGCTACACAAAGTAAATAGGAAGGCAATGGGGAGAGGCCATTGGGAATTTGAAGGGAAATAAAAACTGTTTACCAGCAACACCCGTGCACAGGGCTGTTTAGTACCAGCAAATTGATGTGAATATTGTACATTAATTTAATGAGACAGGGTTGTTCAAATTAAAATAATTTGTGTTAAATATACTGTACTAGAATATAAAAGCATCACTGCAGCATTCTATAATGGTGCTTTGCTGGGTTCTTTCAGATAACCAATGTAGGAACAACATCAATTTAATTTGATGCTACAGTCTCAAAAATGCCTTGATAATTACATTTCAACATTAAATCATTTTCATGCCGCCTCCCTCTAAAACTGAAGCGTCCTTATTGTAAGAATCTTACAAAATAATGCTCTATCTATTTAAATCCAATTCTGTCTCACACAGGCTTTGCCCTCGCCCTCTACTGGACTCTATGGATAATACTCTCATCTAATCACATGTATGCAATCATGACGGGAAAAAGAAAAGGAAAAAGTAATTTTCTCTTAATGAAAAACAAAGTCTCCTTGAAGCTTATGACAAAGTGCCAAAAACAAGCCAGCGAGATGCAGCAGCGAAACAAGCGTTTGAAACAGCTGTTCTGTATTTTGAAACAGTCAATAAAATTCAGTAAATAGCAAAGCTGCCCGTTTCATTACTTTATATTCATGTAATAAATATACAAATATCAATTAAATGGTAATCTGCATGAGAAATTAAGAAAAAGAAAAAAATATTGGTTATAACAATCATCCACTTATAGTGAACAATTTGACTCGGACGGATGTAATCACTATAAGCGGTTTCCACTGTATTCATAATATTTTAATAAAAACAAATCACATCTCCCCTCCTCCACCTCTCCGGCCCTCCGTGATGCTGGGATGATAGAGTCTCAGGCTGCTTCATCCAGCCGATCACTGAGTCTGTGTAGTACAAAAAGCACTTGCTCAACTGGCGTCCCTGCCTCTGTTCTCTCTCTTAGAGAAGCAGACGGCGGGCTGCCTTATTCAGCTGCAGGCTGTGCTAGTTGAAAGAAGCTCAGCGCTGAGCGCACCCATGAGCACTATGTTAGGCGTGATGTGGTGAGAAAGAAACACATCCCACCTGATACTCAAAATCAGATCTGTGTCTTGCTGCACCTGCTGGTACCATTATTTATCGGACCAACCGAAGCGGTGCGTCTCCCCGGGAAATGGCGAGGTTGCTAGTGGTGTTATATCCTTCACGCCCACAAATTGACAGGGTGGGGATGTCTCATGTCTGCTTAGTGTCAGCACTGTCTCCTGCTGTTTGTCACCCTGCACAGGACCGGCGTATACAGCTAACCACTTGGGGTTACGTTAGCACGGCCGACCACATTGCTTCCTCCTCAGAGAGTAATGCTCTGGACCCACACACAGACTGAGGAGAGGAGACACCAAGTCTGCTCTGCTCCCCTCTGGTTATTTCTGTGGGAAATACGGAGGATAACAGATGCACTGACACAACTTCTGATGCTGTGCTGAGGCAGCCAATGGTAATGTGTTCGCAGACCGCTCTGTCGGCTCCGCCCTTTTACCAGCCCCAATCATCCATTTATGGAAGATTAGGCGGCAGAGAGGGCCAAATCGGAATATCATAGCTTTCTGGCTGCTGCCCCCCAGTTGACTGCCTGTCCTCTTACACAGTTTTATGATGCATGGCATCACGGCTATCAGAGTGGATGGACAAGACACTGAGACAGGGTTATTCTCTCCAGTTTTGCCGTGTCCCCCCTCTGTTCTCGGGCATCAAGAAGATAAATCTATCCTCCCTAGAGGAGATAGATTCTCTCTCTGAGGAGATCCAGGACCTGTTACTGAAACAGGCTGTCTCGATCGTTCCCACTCACAACAGACAGAGGGGGTTTTATTCTGCATATTTCCTACTTCCCAAGAAGATAGGATGTTTTAGACCCATTTTGGATCTCCACATACTGAACCAATGCATTGCCCAAAAGACGTTCCGCATGCTAATGTTGAGGACTGCTGCAACTCTGGTCCTCACGTGTTCTTTTAATGAAGCAATAGGAGAAGAAATTGTTAGGCTCAAAATCAGCTTTATTTTAATATCAGTAAATATGCAATATTACAGAGCTCTGGGTCTGACTATAGTCTCCCTGACAAGCAACAGAGTGTCTGTCAGTTCATGAAGTCTGACACACTATCTCTCCCTGACCCAGTATTTTATAATACATAGATCAAGAAATGTGCAACCGGGGTGTTGTCGTCTTCTCATTGGTTGACGGCGTCCTGCTTCTCCTTTTCGTGGTATCTGACTCCATACGTCCGGCCATGCCTCTGGGTGATCTGAAACTTCAAGAGACAAACATCCTGCTTTGCACAACCTACTGATCAATATCACCTGTTTCTTACAGTGTGCAGCTTAAGACCTTGAGACTATATATGGCTTTGTTTTTCACAGTTGAATGGGCGCATCCCACTCTCATGCTTCCTGTTTTGTTAGCTGAAAGCAGAAGCTGAGGTTAAACTGACCTGTTACTATATTCTGGGAATAAGTGAATTTGTAAGTTTCTCACATCCAGTGTGTTTCCACTTTAAAGTCACAATGTTCAAATACAGCATAATAAGCTTTCTCACACGCAGTATAAAAAATGAATCTAATATCTGAAACACCTCTATTAAAAATAAGCTTATAAAATCTCTTTGCTAAAAAGCAAATCAAGGACTTTGTTTTATTGCAATTATGTTTTAGCAAAAGCATCAATCATAAGAAAATATCCTTCAATTCCCCCTTTTGGTCTCACCTAACTGAGACCAACACCCAGTTACACAGAGTCTTCTTCCAGGATGTCATCAATGGCTAGGGTGTGATTCAGTTCTATGCCTCCATAACGCTGGAGACAGGGGTCTTTATGCTTATCAGATTGAACTGGGAGAGAGCATCTGGACCTGTTCAGGTGTGAGGTGGTGTGTGAGTGTTCCCTTGAGGTTGTGTGTGAGTGGGTGTAGGTGATTGGACCTGTCCCCGGTATCCCTGGTTCCTCTTGGGATGAAGGAGTCCTCCCTTCCTTGTGCCGCCATTCCCACCACAGTGGAGGAACTGCAACAATAAGAGCAAAAAGACAAAACACACCCAACCATCCCCACTTATTATCGGGGATGCACATGATTAACTGCGAATCAAATATAAGTATAAGGTAACAGTAAGAGTAATAACCGATATAATGAAAACTGTAGAGACAATGACTGTGAGTCTAATTCTAGCTCTGTGGTGCTCTTCAGCCAACTGAATTAATGCTTGCCCACCAACTGTCTGGCAGATTGGTGTGTGGTTGAACTGAGGATCAGTGTGTGTGACTAACATGCAGTAAAATAAAATGAATAATACTTAAGTAAAAAATGAATAAAATGATTAAAAAATAAGTAGGCTAAATAGCAACCCTCTAGTGGAGTCTTCTATCCTATCCCTGTAGCTGAGCAGAACCTCTCTCAACGTAAGATGTGTAATGCCTTCTCATCTAATTGACTCACACTGTCCTGTGTTGTGCAAAGCTAAAAATAGAAAATGTCTCTTTTCCTTTCTCTCTCAACAGTTTTTGACTGCTCTTTCAAATCTTTGCTTATCTCTGCCAAGGTCCTGATGGGAGGATCAGCTGCTGCACACATCGTCCAGTGGTACCATGTGTTTCCTTTTCCCTTTAGCCGGACGGTGTGGGTGGTCCTTTCAGCAACCTTGTAGGGTCCTGTTCACCTCGGCTCTGACCACTTCCTTTTGATGACCCTCAGCAGCACCCACTCTGTGTTCTTGGGGGCAGGACTTCCCTCTTCACCCCCTTTTGCCTCAGCAACCTCTTTTGAGAAAGCTGCTAGGAATGGAGTGGTTTTTGATGTCACGCCACCAGCTCCAGGTCCTAGAAATTGTTGCCCATGTGTGAGTTCATATGGGGTGAACCCTGTCACAGAGCTGACTGAGCTCCGAACTGACATCAAAGCCAGTGGGAGGGCATCAACCCAACTGAGCTTCATTTGTGCACACAGTTTGCCAATCTTTGCCTTTAAGGTTTGATTCATCCTCTCCACTTTTCCTCGGGACTGAGGATGGTATACTGTGCCAAAAGCATGTTTTAGTCCCAGACAGTTCTCCACTGCCTGGAGGTCTTTGTTTTTGAAGTGTGTGTCATTATCGGATCTGATTTTCTTTGGAAATCCGTGCATTGGAATGTAGTGATTAATTAAGAACTTAATCACTGTTTGGACATCTTCCTTTTTTGTAGGTACAACCTCTGGCCAGCCAGTGTATGCATCCACTGCTACCAGGAGGTATCTATATCCTGTGACCCGATCAATCATGTCAGTGTAATCAATGATAATTTCCTGCCCGGGGAGTGGGGGCAGAGGAAATTTCCCTTCATGTGGTTTAATCGTTTGCTTATACACACACATTATAAATGTTACAAATACTACACTTTCTAATGTGATTATCAATCATTGCAGGTAGGAAAGGGTGCCACCAATGAGTGAGATAGTGTTTCATTTGTGCACTACCGCAATGAGTTGGACCGTGTGCTTCCTGGAGCATCACTTGTGTCAGACCAGGTGGGAGAACAGGTCTCCCCTGTGGTCCTCTCCAAAGTCCATTGACCTTGGTTGCCCCTCTTGCCATCCAGACACTCTGGTCATGTGGAGAGGCCTTCTGCTGCTCCTCTATTAACATATTTACATCGCAAGGTGGCAGTATATCATACACAGTCTTGCCTGCTTGCATCATCATGTATTGAGTCCCATAGCCTGCTCTCTGTTTGGCTGCTTGGTCTGCTGCGTCATTTCCCCTAGCAGTCAGCGAGTCCGTCTTGTCATGTCCCTTGCATTTTATGACTGCTATCTGTCTGGGTTTCATCAATGCACTTGTGAGTCTTTTTACATCTTTCTCATGCTTGATAGGTGTCTTAGATGCTGTCAAGAACCCTGCTCTGATCCAATGGCTGAGTTCTACTTGAATAGCACCGACCAGAATCTGTATAAATATTTACACTCTTACCTTCTTACCACTCTAAGGCTGCAATCATCGCCTGAAGCTCTGCTAACTGTGCTCATTCCATTCCTGTTACATGTTCCACTGCTATCGTCTCAAACCCCTCCTCTGTCACTCTTACAACAGCCCATGCGGCCTTCAAGCCCTCTGTAGGATGTCTAAAACAACAACCATCTGTGAACAGAGTTTCTTCTGCTTCCTGCAACGGTTGGCTCTGCAAATCAACTCTCACTCTTACATCCTACTGTACTTTTTCTTCACACAAATGCGGTTCCCCCTCCCCCATGTTATCTGCCATGCTTATACCTTCGTGAGTGAACGTTATGTGTGGTGCAGTTAAAGTTTTTTCTAGACGTGTCTGTCGTAACGATGTCATCGTAAATGCTTGGGAGTTGACATATGCCACTACACTATGTGTTGTGAGTATCCCATTACCATGTGTGCTGTTTTGTTCAAAATATTTGCGACTCTCGCAGCGTGTCATGTACATGGTGGTCTGTTCTCTGTAGCATCTAACGTGACACTAACGTATGTGAATATCTGTCTCTCACCCCCCTTTTTCTGAAAAAGCACGCCATTCACTGAATGTGGTTTTTCAGAAAAATCGAGGTAAAACGGGATGGTTTAATCAGGCACAGCGAGGGCTACGGCGTTAGAGAGTTGTTTGAGTGTGATGAAACTCTGTTCAGCGTGTATGTCCCAGCGAAGGGGAGAGGTTTCTCATGCCTTTTCATTCACCAGCATGCGGAGTGGAGTAGTAAGTTCCACATAGTCAGGGACAAAATGCCAGCTGTAGCCTGTCAGTCCTAGAAAGGACAGGCTCAACATGTCTTTGGCCTCAGGATGATCAGTTTTTTCTCTACCATGAAAGCGCTCAATCTGTTTGTGCTCTAGCATTACTGAGTCTGATGTTTTGTGAACAATTTGATATGATTTTTCAGACTTGGAAAAGAGAGCGTTGGGAATTTGGGTGGGCTCCCAATCTGTGACTTTTACCAGTCTCTTTGTCATGGGACCCAACTCCATGGCCTGATGGTCAGCATGCACAGCTAGAGTGATGTGGGGTGTAGCCTCTTTAGACATTTCATACCACTGATAGAAGTCTGGTGTTAGTGTAACAGAAGCAGCCATGCCCTCCAGACCCGCAAACAGGCAATCTGCCGCAACCCAGTACACGGAGCCATCCACATCCATAAAAGCCTCGTCATACACAAAAGACCCACAGCGGTCGTAGAACAGTGTAACGTGCAATGGGTCAGGGGGAGGAGCGTATGGATGTAACATATGCAACCATGGCTTCCATGCCGTGTACAACGAGTGCACACACCACCACCGTCTTGCGGCTCAGGTTGAACTAGCCCTCAGTCAATCTCAGCCCACTCCCCCACTCCCCGACTTTTTTGAGTCGGTGGCTTTCCACAGCTCATTTTCCAATTGCAATTTTAGAAGCTGAGTTTGACTGTTATTTTTTCTCAGTGGCATGTGCTCTTTGTTTATCATCTTCTTGCCGTACATAATGAGTCAGGTGTTTTTCCCATTTTTCCGTGCTACATCCCTGTAGGTCGGGGTTTGCCGCCATTTGACCCTGCACAGACTTTGGCATGCTGTCTAGTACAGCTTTACGGAACAAAGTCTGTTGCAACCTGTTCTGGCTTGGATGAGACCCAGCAATGTCCACCCACACGTTTTTGCATCTCAATTCACTGGCAAGGACCACACCATCAACAAGATATGTTCGAGTGATTTTATTAAAGAAAATTAGTGCATGTAATCCGCTGGTTTGCTTGTAGTGTGGGGTGTGGGGAAGCTTCGTGGGGAATCTGCCGCAGCGCCCGGGCAGCAACAGACCCCCAAAAGCTTCCATTACTCGAGGTGAGCTTGAGCAGCTCTGAGATCTTGAAGATCGGAATGAATGTAGCGATGGTATGTTTGGGAGGACCATCGGCCCATAAGTTGAATGAAATGTTCAGGAACTCCGTTGCGGGAAGCTGAAGTGGCGGCTCCGATTCTGAAGGAGTGTCCAGAGTAATGAGAGGGAGATATTCCGGAGATGGAAAGTATGTGGTGGAAGTGATGGTGGAACCAGAATCGAGTAGCCACTTGGCTGGATTCGGAGATAAAAAGAGGATCTGTTGCTATGGTGCTCTGAGATTTTCTGTACGCCAAGTAATTTGCCAGGGTTTCAAAGGGTTGCAAGGGTGATTGGATTTTAAAATAGAAGACGGGTGTGGGCAAACCTGATTGGTTGGTTTGGGTTTGCTTTAAGTACAGGACCATACTGTTGTCCGAGAAAAAGGACAGATCTGAAATGCAAACGTGGCGGTTAGGGTCGAAGAGAGAGGTAGAGGGGATGAATTCAGAGCATCTGAGGAAACCAAAGAAGGCGAGCAAGAACATAGCTTCTAGCGTACGAGCTACGTGAGGAGTGCCCTATCCAGAGTGGATGATGTGAATGCATGATGAAAGCAGGTTGGCAGTAAGAGGAAGGCGACAAGGATTTTCGTCTGGTTCTTGATGGAGAAGTCCTTTGAGGAGAGAAGTAATCTGAGGATGGCTTGCAGATAAACCCGGATTGCCGGTTATAAGTTTTGAAAAGAAGCTGATGCCACTTAGGTAGACTTTGATGGTGTGTGTTTTAATAGCCATATTAGCCAACAGAATGGGCGTAGGTTATGAAACTAGTCAGGGTGATGAGGTCGAATGACGGGATGTTGTGTTGATCGTGAAAGCGGTGAAAACTTTTCCAAGCTGTCCAGTATGATGAGAGGGTTGAGGGCGATAGGCTGTTGATGATGGAGTTCTGGGAATTGATGATCAGGGGTACTAGAGCTGGATTTACAAGTTGAAGGTCAGTGCTGAATATGGAGGAACTAGAGTAGGCTGGGTATCTGCGTGAGGAGCCAAGCTTCTGAACTTCTGAAACGAGAAACGAGAAAGAGAGTCAGCGATGGTGTTTGAATGACCAGGAACATGAGCTGTGCGGAGGATGTAGTGGTGTGTGGTGAATGCCAGGTTAGGTGGCGCAAGAATGGCATGATGGATGGGGAGTTGGAGCGTCCTTTGTTGATTATGTCTACAACTGCTAGGTTGTCGGAGTAGATAAGGATAGACTTGTGGGACCATTCATGGCCCCACAGAACGGCAGCGGCTATTATGGGGTAGATTTCAAAGAGTGCAGAAGAAGCGACCTGATGATGCGAAGGACGAAGTTGAGGTGGCCCAGGGGCGAGAGAAGCTGCCTTTTGGTACAGCAAGGAGCGAGGAGGAAGTCTGATATGAGAAGGGTGATCTGGTTAAGTTTTTCGACTGGGAGTGAGGCCTGAAATGAATTGGTATCGAGTGTGATTCCCAGGAACTCGAGGGACGTAGAGGGGCCCTCTGTCTTTTCCCGGACAGCGGAACCCCAAGGTTTGAGAACACCGTAATTAGAGTGACCAGGCCAGAAGCGGGTGGCGATGAGGGAGGGGAAATTATGAGGAAGTCATCCAAGAGATGGACAAGGACCGGGATGTTATAGTTGTTGAAGAGGATCCAGCAAAGGGCTTCGGACAAGGAATCAAAGAGCTTGGGGCTGCTTTTACAACCGAAAGTAAGCCTGACGGCAAAGTAGTTTGCTCCCCGCTAGCGGACGCCGAAGAAACGCCAGAAGTCAGGATGGATTGGGAGAACCTTGAAGGCGCTAGTGATGTCAGCCTTTGAGAGCCAAGGTCCCTTGCCGGCTAGTTTGATGAGGGCAATGGCATGGTTAATGGTTGTGTAGTGAAGGGAGAAGTCTTCGCTTGGAATCAAGCTGTTAATGCTGGGGACAGTGCTTCTATGTGGTGCCGAGAGGTCGATGACGATGCGTTTTTTTCCAGAATATTTCCTGGTGGCGATACCAAGAGGGCTGATGCAGAAGGTAGGGAAGGGGGGATGCGCGAATGGACCGATCATGAAACCCTCCTTAACTTCTTTGGAGAGCAGGAGGTCGACGGTCTCGGGGTTGGTTATGGCGGACTGAAGATTCTTGCACTCAAAGGAAGCGGATGGTAGTGCAGAGAGTCCCAAATGAAATCCTTCTCGACATCGGGTTATGAGGAACTCAACGAAAGCTGGGTCGGGGTGAGTGCAAAGTGCCTAGTTTCTGTGAGGTGGGGTAGTGTGGACACGCAGGGCGGGCGTGGCCTCCTCCACAGAAGGAGCAGACGTGGAGGTAGCGGCACTGGGACATGGAGCAACCAGCTTCATTAAAGTTGTTACATATAGTTCGGCCACCGTGGAGCATGATAGGTCTGCCTTTCTTGTCTACTCCGTCGGGTAGGGGGAAGATGACAGAAGGGGCAGAAGATGCTGGCTTCAGGGTTATGTGTGCTGGTGGGGCCATGGCTGCTAGGCGGGAGGAAATGGGACCTCCTGGTCGGACATTTTGTATTTCGGCACAAGTGGGGATTGAGCAGGAGGAGGCGGGGTGGGATGGCGCCCCACAGATGGTGCAGGTGAGGGCAGCAAGAGCGGCGAAGATGCGGCAGTATAGTTCTGAGTCAAGTGTGCCCCAGTAAGTGGCCTCATTGAATTGGTGCAAGCAGACAGCGGCTTCAGAGGCGAAGTCAACGCAATATTGGTGAAATCCGTTTCCGCCAAAGCGGAGGGCCAGGTTGAGCACGATAGACAAATAGTCATCGAGTTCTTGACGGCAAGTGGGAAAGCGGGAGCATAGGATGTCCCTTCAGATGGGGACATACGTCGTAACTGTCAAGGAATCTGGCTGCGGAGGGTTGGTGGAGGGAGGGCAAGAGGAGGAGTGCGAGGTCAACATAATTACCATCGATGAGCTGTTTGTGGATGTTGTCTGGGACTGGAGAAGGACGAGAGGTGTGAGTGTTATGATGTGTGGGAGGGTGGGCTGTAGACAAGGTGAAGTTGCCGGGTGCGTTCAGGGCTGGAATAGGTTGATGGAGAAGCCCGGAAGTAAAAGAGGGAGGAACCAGCTGTGTTATCTGTGGGGGAAAACTGGGAGCCGGCATCCCGGTGCCGCCCAGATGGACAAGGGTTGCTGGGGCTGAAAGGTGGAGGGTTCTGGCATCCCAGTGCCAGAAGCGCCTGTAAGGGCAAGAGGTTGCTGTTGGAAGAAGGGGGCAGCAGGGGGTGCAGGCATCCTGGTGCTGGGCGCACCTGCTAAAGCTAGCTGCTGTGGTTGGAGGGAGGAAACAGCGGGAGGCGCCGGCCTCCCGGTGCTGGAAGCTCCCATAAAGGTAAGAGATTGCTGTTGGAAGAAGGGGGCAGCAGGGGGCTCTGGCGCCCCGGCTGTGGCAGATGGCTGCAGTTGTTGGAAGTGAACGGCGGGGGGCGCTGGCATCCCGGTGCCCCGGCCGTGGCAGGTTGCTGCAATTGTTGGAAGTGAGTGGTGGGGGGCGCTGGCATCCCGGTGCCAGGCTCCCCCACCGATGTAAGCTGTTGAATGGGTTGATGCTGAGATGCATAGGCTGCAGAGGTAATTGCACGGGATGGTTAAGGCTGCCGGTGTTGGGGATGAAAAGCCGATTGGGAGGTGGAAGGTCCTGGGATCATATTGCCTGGTGCTTCTTCTGAATTTGGTAAGAATACATTGTGCATTTGGGAAGTGGTTACCTGATCCCTTATGTTATGTAGTCCGTGTGATCCTCTTTTCTGTCTCTGATATTGCCTTCTTCTTTGGCTTTGGGCTGGAGGGTATGGTTGCTCTGTCCCTTTAACGGGCACTCTGATGTCACGGCGCGACAAGCTTTGCACTGAGACGTCACCCGGAAGACGGCTGGTGTTGATGGTGTGGAGTGAACTACCGGCTGACATGAGTTTGTTGAATAGTTTTGCCTTGTTATCCGAGCGGTGGAATGGAATTCCTCTGTCTTTTAGAGTTTTGGGGAGAGTTACTACAGTCCAATCTGAGATTTTCGAAGCAAGCAGACATTTTGGGGACCTCCCTGGAGCGTGGTGACGCCGCGAACTGCTGCGAGTAGTGAGGCTGGTATCAGGACGATGCCGGTGAGCTGGAGCCAACCTGGTGGGCGAAGGAGTTGGGGAGTCACGGCGACGGCGATGGACAGTCTTAGGACCACTTCGACCCCTTTTTGCAGAGGGAGGAGATTTTGCGGAGGGAGGAGATCGACCGGAAGACGCCGAGGAGTCTTCGGGTGAACTGTAGTTTTGGATGGTGAGGAGAGATGAACTGGGTGGAATGTGGATCGTGGAGTGGACTGAGCTGGAAGGAGTTGCCCGTATTCTGGGTGGCTTGCAGGCTACGGAAAGCGGAGTCTCGAAAACTGAGGCGGTGGGGAAGCTGTAGACCGGATCCTTTGGCATGGACTGGCAGGGACTCAGGATTTGGTTGTCCTGATGCTGGCCGAAAAGGTCATTGTCCGACGGGGATAGGGAAACTAAATCCATGGTCGGGAAATGGTGAGTAAGCAAGTGGAACTTTGTAGTTTTTCTTTTTTAAAGATATTGAATCGATGTGTACAGTCTCAGCTCTGGAGCAGAATGCGAGAGCGAAAGAGGAGGAGACGGGTTTGGTTAGTATTTATGGGATTGCCGGAAGGGGTGCGGTTGAGGTGTGGTCCTTCGCTAGTAACTTCGCTAGTAGCTTCAATAAGAACTCAGGCATGCTCTCCTTGTCCTGTCTACAGACCGTCAGGGAGTGCAATGACCTTTCTGGCACAGGATACATGGCTCGCATTACGTTTCCAATTTTAGTCGCATGAGTGCTGAATGGAACTTGATCTGAAATCCTATCAATCTTTGCAGTTTCCTCAATTTTACGCTGCTCATGCGGAGGGAGCTGTTGCCCAATTAAGGCTCTCCAGTCCCCCAACCCCCGCCTCCAGCCATTAGTCAATTGACAGAATTTGTTCATCCAGGCCAATCCGCCTTCTGTTGGGGCAGGCATTTTTTCTAAAATACAGTTCATGTCGGTGAATGAGAAAGGCTGATAGACAGTCGAACCGTTACTTTTAACCAAGAGAGGAGCTTGCATATGTTTACACTGTTTTGCCTTCTAATCTCTACATTTCTCACTTCAAAATCCAACTCTCTTGTTTCTAAAATCCCACTTGTCACAGCGAACATTGGGGCCTGAATAGCGCTTGGTGCTTTCTCAGTGTACTGGGGAGAAGCCATAGAACACAGTGTCAAGCATGGCGGGTCGGCTGCATTCGGGGTCGAGCGTAGGTCAATTTTTGGGTACAGTCTGTTGGGCTTCAGAGATGGAGCAGTCTTTTCTACTTTGTCCGTTGTCTGTCCCGCGGTCTTAGTCGAGTCTCTGTTCATTGCAAGACAAGTCAGAGTAATAGCGTGAATGGATGCTTTTCTCTCCTCTTTCTCTTCTAATGCTTTCTTCCATTTTCTGTTAATTCCCCATTTTCCTTTGCCCTCAGAGGCTCTATGTTTTTTATATCCTGGACTGCTGCCTCTTCGGCTTTAGATAGGTGTCCCAATAAGCAAGTTTTTTCATGTGACTTTGGCACCTGCTCCTGGAGCCAGGCCCATGTTTTGTCATAACCTTTAAGAATTTTTTGCTGTTTACTTGGCGGGAACCTGTTGGCCAATTCCAATCTGATCAGATTCCACTGCCCGCCTACTGTGTCTCTTGGACAACCTCCATACTCCTCGCACTCTCTGTCAAACTCTCCCTCCATGATAGATTACAACCTGTGAACGTGCTACAACACACTAATAATTCAAAGAAGATATACACATATAGGTCTGGTGTGAATAGCTCCAAATGTCCAGTTCATGCACAAAATTTTGTGGTGGTTCAGTCCGGTCTTACTCTGGGGGTTAATTCCCAGGCTTTGTACACAAACTTTTTAGACACACTTTTCCTATATGCAAACCACCCAATTTCCCCACAGAACAGCTGCTGAGCGAGATGTCAGAGAATCTCACGAAGTGCTCAGCCTCTGGAAGCCACCCACACTTTTAAATTCCCCTTATAGTACGTTTAGCTTCTGACTATATCTCCAACTCTCAGTTGCTATTGATCAGTCACACTTACATAGTAATTAAACCAATCTCGTACTCGCTGTACCTCTGGCGCTAATTTTTCGCTTGTACAGCGTACTTTATGCTGACTCTAACGGACAAAGGAGTTTCAGCCTGTGGGTTGACACGGCATCTATCCGCGTGTCTCCCTCTTGGTCGTTCAGAGCTCAGAACCTTGGGTCAAGGCCACCTCTACTTTACAGCACCTTCCCGCTTTTGCTCCGACTCTAACGGAGGCAGGTCTTTAAACCTTTGGGTCTTTGTGGGGAATCTAACCACCACGGGCCTCCAACCCTCGGGTGGAACGGCGCCGCACTCTCCCTTACAGTGCTCCCTTAAGGGGAGTTCGCCCTATGCTTGCACACTATACTGGTTTTAATTATTTTAGGATGAAAAAACTGCAAGTGACTTCAAAACAAATTTAGACGTTGCCAATTGCAGAACAACAGACGTCTGCTTACCTTGTTTTAGCGGCGCCGCGAAGTTTTGCAGTCACTCGTTCTGCGCTCGTCGAGCCTCACTTCTCCGTCTTCATCACGTCGGGGTCACCAAATTGTTGAGGACTGCTGCAATTCTGGTCCTCGCGTGTTCTTTTAATGAAGCAATAGGAGAAGAGATTGTTAGGCTCAGAATCAGCTTTATTTTAATACCAGTAGAATATGCAATATTACAGAGCTTTGGCTCTGACTATAGTCTCCCTGACAAGCAACAGATTGTCTGTCAGTTCACGAAGTCTGACACACTATCTCTCCCTGACCCAGTATTTTATAATACATAGATCAAGAAATGTGCAACAGGGGTGTTGTTGTCTTCTCATTGGTTGATGGTGTCCTACTTCTCCTTTTTGTGGTATCTGACTCCATACGTCTGGCCACGCCTCTGGGTGATCTGAAACTTCAAGAGACAAACATCCTGCTTTGCACAACCTATTGATCAATATCACCTGTTTCTTACAGTGCGCAGCTTAAGACCTTGAGACTATATATGGCTTTGTTTTTCACAGTTGAATGGGAGCATCCTACTCTCATGCTTCCTGTTTTGTTAGCTGAAAGCAGAAGTTGAGGTTAAACTGACCTGTTACTATATTCTGGGAACAAGTGAATTTGTAAGTTTCTCACATCCAGTGTGTTTCCACTTCACAGTCACAATGTTCAAATACAGCATAATAAGCTTTCTCACACACAGTATAAAAAATGAATCTAATATCTGAAACACCTCTATTAAAAATAAGCTTATAAAATCTCTTTGCTAAAAAGCAAATCAATGACTTTATTTTATTGCAATTATGTTTTAGCAAAAGCATCAATCATAACAAGAAAATATCCTTCACTAACCATCAGGAGATTGCTGGAACTGGTTCAACTAGGTGACTAGTTTACCACCATCGACCTGAAAGATGCCTAAGGGATAGCCTACAAGTACAACAGATTACCGCTTGGCTACTCCCTGGCTCCTCATATGTTCAGCAAGTGTGTGGACGTGGCACTGCAACCACTATATGACCACGGCATGAGGGTTTTCTTTTACTTAGAGGACCTCATTGTTGTGGCCAGGTCCAGAGAATAGGCCATTTTCCACATAGCCAGTTTGGTGCTGCACCTAACTGGTTGGTTTTGGCTATCAACTGGAAGAGGCCCCCAGCCACGCTCGCAGAAGGAGTATCTGGGAGTCGTGCTTGACATGGTCAGTCTGCAGGCTGTTCTGTGGGAACCGAGATTGATGGCACTGCAGCAGGCAGTCCTCAGACTGCTGCTGTGAGAGCGTTGACTGTTATGCAGGCATTGGGGCTTATGGTGGCGGGACATCCAGTCATTCCACTGGGGCTCCTGCACATGCGGCGCCTGCAATAGTGGTTCGCCAGCCTGTGCTTGGATCCCAGGAGGCACAAACACCACTTAGAGAACGTTCCCCCATCAGTGCAGGAGGACCTGCGTTACTGGGGGTCCCCACAGCATCTATTGACGAGATCACCATTGGGTCGAGTGACCTCCTATACAGCGGTGTTCACAGATGCATCCCTGACGGGGTGGGGGGCACCTGTCTAGGGAGAGCGATAGGTGGTGTGTGGCCTTCAGGGGAAAACCAACACATCAATCTCCTCAAACCTCAGGTGGTGCTCCTGGTTCTCCAACACTTCCTGACTCTGGTTCAGGGGAGACACATGTTGGTGAGAACACACAACCACACCAGAGTTGTCTACATCAACAGGCAGGGCGGAGTTTGATCTGCAGCCCTGTTGAAGATGGTGGAGAACCTATTGGTGTGGGCCTCAGAACTCCTCTTATCTCTGAGGGCCCTCCATATTCCCAGTCTGGAGAACATGTTGAGGGGCGGCCCTCTGCTGGATGAGGTGGTGCAGCAGATTCGGAACTGGTTTGGGAGAGTTGAAGTGCACCTGTTCGCCAGTCGAACACCCACTGTCCGCTCTAGTTCTTCCTGATGCCGCAGGACAGTCCACCTTTGGGAGTGGACACATTTGCACATGCGCCATGGCCAAGGAAGCTGCTCTATGCTTTTCCTCCTCTTCATCTCATTCTCCCATTGCTGGAGAGAGTGAAATGAGAGAGAATGTTGGTCATCCCGATAGCCCCCGATTAATGTTCGGCGTCGTGGTACGCAGAGATGACCCAGATGTTGGCGACCCAGCCCTGATCCATCCCTTAAGTGTGGGGACTCTGTCCCAGGAAGTGGGCTCCATAGTCGTGCTGCCCACATTGGGCCAACCTCTCCAGGCTTGGCTCCTGAGAGGGACAGGTTGATGCAGGCTGGATTGTCTGCACAGGTGGTGCGAACCATCCAAGAGGTGAGAGCAGGATCCACCAGTGCTTGCTACAAAGCTAAGTGGTTAGGGATTCCAGCACTGGTGCAAGGAAAGGAGACTGGACCCCCTGACATGTGCAGTGGTACATGGGTGAGTGTTGAGAACATATGCATGGCAGCATCTTGGTCTATGCCTTGTCTGTTCATAAGGTTCTATCTCTTGGACATGACAGGATCCTTTTCAAGGTCCATGCTCACAGGTGTGACTCAAGACTTGTGAAAAGGGTAGTGTGTGTTTCAGCTGTGGGACACCTGCCCCCCCAGGCATTTATATGCCTGCATTCTCCCATCATCCAAGATGACTCAAGAAATGAGGTGTGCAGGGTGCCTGGTTTTTGACCTGTGACCCATGCAAGATTAGGCCATGGAAAGTGAGGCAGTGGGTCAGTGAGGCAGTCTGATGACATGTTGCGGCAGGGCGAACATTCATCGGGCTCCACCTACTGTGCCCATAGAGTCCAGTAGAGGGCAGAGCCTGTTTGAAATAAAATGAGGGTTACAATGTTTTAACCCTAGATCTACAAGCCCAGGTGGAGCCCTCTACCTTTAGACCCTGCTGCTCATATGCTGTTCACTGAAGTGGTTTGTGGATAAGTGAGTGGCAATGAGACTGCTTCATATACTGTGTGAAACACACGTTATTGGTAGGCATGATTGGCCGACTACATACATGCAAATTTCAGTGGGTGATTCCATGCAGGTGATTGGAGGAGCGTATTACCCATAGAGTCCAGTAGAGGGCTCCACCTGTGCTTATAAAACTAGGGTTACAATATCGTAGCCTTTGTCTCTAATTAACCCAGGATCACTTGTTATTTGGACTATCATGATACAAATATTGTATTTTATAAAGTCATCACATGTTTTTTTATTGTATAATCTTAATCTGTAAAGGATAGCTGTCAGATAAATGTAGTGGAATAAAAATTGCAAAATTTCCCCCTGAAATGAAAATGAATGAATGAAAAAGCAAATATTTCAAAATTGCAAGTACAGTATTTAAAAAATGTACTCAGTTACGTTCAACCACTGTCTGGCTACAAACTTTAAATTCAAAGTCATTGGCACTTCTGAAATATATTGGTAAAGACTATTATATCATGAAGATAAAGCTATCTCCACCCCGACCAGCTACAGCAGTAAAATGCTAAAAATACTACATACTGTTGATGCATAAGTATTAACGATCTAATAACGTTACATGTGATAATATAACACTCACAGGAGTGATTTTTCTGAGGAACCGGTATTTTTACTTTGGTACTTAAAGTACATTTTGCTGATAATACTAATGTACTTTTACTTGATTTTGAATGACAGACTTTTACTTGTAGAGTATTTTAAAGATCCCCTCCAGATATATGACATAATACTCTACTTTGAATAATAAGTTCACTGAGAAGTACATTCTCAGTGTATTTCAAGTTTCCACATCCCATTTGTGTAAGTTGCATAGTGGACCATGATTGGCTTCCAAACCAGTTGTGATGTCACAAATCATGCTTGTAGGTACATGCCTTAAACTCATTTTTAAGTTGAGCTCAGAGAAACTTTACACTTTCAGCAGATGAATGTGAAAACAAACTGCACACACATCATTCTGCACAGTGAAGCTCAAGAATCCAACTGAAGTAACAATATGCAAAAGACACTTTGGAGTGTAGGGGGACTTTAAAATTGTTGGACATTTCTGGGTACTTTTTACACCACTCGTTCTAACTCTGATAGTTATCAATACACAGTAAATGTGCCAATAGTTGGGTGAGCATCTTTATGGAAGGCCAGTGTTAATGTTAAATGATGTTACCCCAGTTTTCCACCATTGGTTCCATCTCTGATACAGTATAAAGAAGATTTTGTAAAACAAAAATACAAATCAGCAATTAAAAACACAGCATATGTATTGCATTAAATTATTGCTCCAACCATCTGTAAATTCCTGTAATAGTGAGAAAACCTTACAATACAATGTCATATGGAGTGCACATGATTATGACTTCACATTGTACATGACCAAACCTTTTCATTTACCTTAGGGACTTCGTGACATTTATTTATTGATTTATTTATTTTTGAAATATTGCTGTATTTATTTCCCGTTAGCCTATATTATTATTTATAGGATTACTAGTTTGCTCTGGGTTTTAATCACTTATCTTTAATTTCTTTCTATATTAATATTATCATTTTTACCTTTTAGCAAATCGTGCAGTACAGCCGCCCTCCAACTGTATACATGAGTAGAGTTGTAATCACTGTTGATTGCATGCAGTTTCTGCAGGTGTCAGTATGACAGTAGCCGGTAGGAGGGACTTGATGCTCCTCAACTTCTCATTTTGTCTCTCTGCTCTCCAGCCAGTCGTCCTGGTCCTGCTTGGAGAGAGACGACGACATCAGCAGCAGCACGGCATTCCGGGGAAACACCATGTATCTTAGGCTGAAAAGACGAGTGGAGCCTCACATCAGTTCGCTTTCATATTTTTGATTTCCGTTTTTTTTGTTGCGTCTTTTCTTTTCTTTTTTTCCCTTTTCCACCCAATCTCTGACGCGCAAGGACACTACCGCATCCATCCACGGCAGAAACGCTCACATAGAGCATCCTCTGTACAGACGCACCACCATCCTCCTCCTCCTTCCTTTCTCCTGTACTCCTCCTCTCCTCTCCTGTTCTGTTCTAACCCAGAGGACACCGGGACCTCTTCTACCCCCTTTGCCCGGAGACATGGATCTATGGTTTCATTCGATCCGGATTTGCTGGTGGAGGGTTTTGTTACTGATGAGTGTTTTCCAGGACTATCTGAGCTCCATGCTGGACTGCCCGCCGACCTGCAGCTGCTCTCAAACAGAGATCTATTGCAATAAGTCCGACAACGGCAGGTTTTTCCCTTTACTCGCCCTGCAAGATACTGGGAGCAATGGGACCAGTGTTGACATAGCAGAGTTATTCAAAAACATCACCTCTATGTAAGTAGATGCGGATTATGCCGTGCGTTTTTTCTTTATAAGTAATTGATTACATCCTCAATGAGGCAGTGTCTGTTGCTTTCATTGCACTGATCTGACTTGTTGGTCGATTTATTTTAATTTTTTTATCTTAAGGCTTTTCACTTTTTGCACTTCTATCAGTCTGTTAAGTGGCTTGTATGATAACACCGTCTTTGATTATCCTATGTCTTACGGGTGGTAAATGCGCCTATCCTGTCTCGTGTCCACCCCCTGCACAATAAGTCAAATCCTTTGCAAATCTGGTAGACGTTGCAACCAACAACTTGATCTTGAAGCTTGCTCTTAAATGTGGGAATTTTTCTTCTTTGTGCGTGTGTGTCTGTGTGTGTCCATAAAGTTGCTCCTCCGCAGCGGCACCGCGGGCCTACATGGCCAAATGTCAGAAGGATGTTGCGGAGAACCTCAGATCACCCATTCAGTTGATTCCTGTCCCCAACTGTTCCGACAGATTGTGCTAAATGAAACAGAAAGAAATGGTGCAGTAAGGTCAAACAGTAACACCTCAGCCCGCATCCTTTGAGACCGATGCGACCCGACAAACTTTACTATGTCCAGATGATGCATTGCGTGGTGTAAAGGGGGGGTGTTAAAAACGTCACTTGTGGCTTTCTTTTTTTCCCTACAGAGATGGACATGTATAGCAGGATGCTTGGGTTTTTATAGCATAAAGGGCTTGCTTAAAACAGAGGAGCTGTGATGACGGCAGACTCTCCAACCCCCTCCTCGCCCACACACCCACACAACCCCAGAAGTACATTTTCATTCTGCATCCTCTCTCTCTCCCTCTCTCTCTCGCTCTCTCTCTCACTAGCATCGATCCTTCCTGCTAACAACATCAAAGGTTTCTTTCTTGAAAAGTCAGAAAAAGCGAAGCTCGGGCCTTAAAATAAGACCTCTGGTCTCGATGAGGCTGATTTGCATATAAAGTAAACATCTCCCGTGAAGCGCTGGAATTCCCCGCACGGCTTCCTCCGCCGTCTTAAGCCACAAAGGACTTTTCCTCCCATCAGCTTTTGGTATCCTGTTTACCCTTTATCCATTCGAGGGAGACAACAACTTATTTGGTGACACGGTTCATCGCTTTCCTGTGCCACTAGAGGGTAGCCTGGTACCCTTTATACACTGGGAGCCAAATGCTCTTTACAACACTGAAGTCATTTACGTGACTGTTTTATGAGAGAGACTTTTCAATCCAGTCAGGCACAGAATAAGCTACAGTTTAAAGTGCAAACAACATCAAAAGCAAAAGTCAGTACGGAGATGATGGGTCAGAGGTCACAGCACACTATTAGTAGTGTGACCCTATGATGACTGTCTGATAAAGATTTCCTCTTTGTGCAACAAATTCCGTCCACATATACATTTATCTCTCCTCTTATCCAGTGAGATCCACTGTAAATTTTCTACCTCTTGGATTTTCATTTAAAGTTGCCAAAATTCTGTTTTGTAAGAAGCATAAAGTCATGCTTTGATTGCATTTTTGCCTTTGAGAAAATCCTGATGCCATTGACCCAGGACTAATTGTGCATTTCATGGCCCCGCGCCAGCAAGCTGGTTGTTTTGTTGCTGCTCAGCATGGACAGCAACCTCCACCCAGCACCACCAGCAGCTCAATGACAAAACCTCACAATGTCACATCAGCTTACACATATATACATACATTCATACATTTATACATTCAAACCATACAGAGATGATTTGCATACAATCTGACTTCAGTTTTCAAGATAACAATTATGTAGCTTAAAAGCATACTGTGGCACATAATTAGCAATATTTACAAAAAAATGCAAAACTAAACAATAGACATGGGTTTAAGTATGTATATCTATAAATATATATTGTGGTAATTGCCTTTTAAATGTATAAATGAGCAAGTCTAATAAATAATAGTTGTTCTCTGCTAATTTACTATCTGGTCAGCAAACATGCTCCCTTATAACAATAACCTGTATCCATAGATGTAGAGCAGTCCATGATTGAAGACATATACAATACAAATCGCCCTTGGTCCTCTCTGTAAGGCTTCAGATGTAAGCATTTTTGCTAACAATAAGTCTATTTCAATTATCATGAGGGAAACAGAATGAGATGGGGACAATTTGTGGAGATAGAAGACTAGAGCGAGGGCTCCTAGCAGGAACTGTGGGAGGATTGGCCAGCCAAAGAAATCTGCCAAGTCCAGATAATAGTTTTCCAGTTCTCTCACATTAACGATTCATCGCAAGAGGCATCACTGTTTGAAGTGGATAAGATAAGGCCTTGCTGTGATACTTGAAGAAAAAACAGTTTTCTAAGAGCAACTGAAGCATTTGACAGGTTTGTGTAAGTGCAGCTCTGACTGCAGGTGCAGGTTTGTTTGCAGAATCCAATCAGCGTCTCCACCTCTGGTGATGACGTTTGGCCTCATTTTCTTTTCCTTTTTTTGAACCGTTAAGAGTCTGTTTTGTGAGGAGAGACTGAAGTGTCAGACCAATCTGTTGTAAATTGTTCAATGCTTCCAATATGTTCATCCTCATCTTCTCTACTCTTAAGTACATCCGTCCATTCAACCCTTACCATTGGATATGTATTCACCAGCATACATGCATTCACTCTCTGCAAAGCCTTGAACTATTAAATCAAATTGTGAAGGTGCAAAAGGTACATCTTTGATGGCGATAGTAATAGTCAATCTATAACTTGGCTTTATTTCCAATGGCAATATAGCAATAAAATGGTAATATAGTGTGATATGTTATGTCGACTTGAAACTTGTCTGTAGTCAATTTTTTGTTATTAACATAAAAATTGGAGACTCAGTAGTCCTGGAAGATGATATTGTTTTAAAATCTTGTGCACACAAGATAAAAAAAAAAAAAATCTTTAGGGACTTCAAAACACCAGACCAGCCATCAGCCAAATTACAAGAATTACAAGGTCCCCTGTACACTTTCACAGAATGAACAAATGTTACATTTCATAATGTCTGTTCCACTTATATCCACATTCTGTACATCTGACAAAAAATGAGTTTAAGCACAAGTTTACAAGACCCACATTTCCCCAGGAAAGATGCACTTTTTTCATGCACTGTTACTGCTTATATTGATATTATGGTACTTTAAGGTACTGACTATCATGCCCACATAATCGTATGAGGTTTATAGTGTGTCAGTTATATTTAAAGATCCCCTCCAGACAAGACACATTTTAAGACATATAAAATACTCTTATTTGTGTCTGATATGCTTTTTTCTGTTTTGTTCATCAGTTACCTGGTTAAAAAGTCTTAAAATTTCACCTTCACCTTCTCCATCATCAAATCCAGAATATCTGAATGAATATGCAAATATTTTTCATTTTAAAAATGTAGCTGCTGGACACAAAATGTCTGCTATACTGAAAAGTCCAGTGTTTCCATATACTGCAACACTTGTGTTAGTTGCACGTTGGACCGGAATTGGCTTCCAAACTAGTTGTGATGTCACAAAATCACCTCGTATGTACATGTCTTGAAGTCTGATATAACTAAACAAAGAGAAACTTTCTCCCCAAACTCTGCACATACAGTACATATTTCTGCACAGTACTCATCCAAGTGATGTAACAGTAAGGGGGACTTGAAAGATACAATCCATTAGTTAGTTGTAGCGCCCAGTAACACTCAAATTTCTTGAGTTCATAGTTCATAGCTGACTTACAATAACCTTTCCTACTCAGTAAAATTTTTGATGTCCTATGATGTCATTCAAATGCATATCTTGTTATGTGCAGTGTTTGTTTTTACTATTGCAGTTATTAGGAGACACTATTCCTCTGTGCCTGTGAATATAAAAATCAGGAGTCTTCTATTTGCCTTTGAAAAGAGATGGCTCTTCCCAGAGTGTCATAGTTTTGGCATCTTTAATGTCAACTCTTTCTTCAATCAAAGAGATTGATATGAACTTGTAAAATTGCCATCTGTTTATCCGCAAACAAATTGAGAGTTCCACACTTTAAAACGGTTCACTGCTTATCTCCTTTGCCAAATACGGCTTGAAGTTTATCGTTTAATATCTTTAAAATCTTGATCATCCAGTCTATAAAAGTCTGTCTTCTCATTTCCAAAGACTTAAACTATCCTTTAAAATACAGCATAACTTCACATATATCATGATTAATGTGTTGCTTACAGACGGTGTCACTTTCAGATGTTAGAAATCACAGTTTGGAGTGAGGCTGCAACCCAAATAAAACAACAAAACACAAGCAAAATACAAGTTTCCTGGTTTTATGTCAGTAATGCTGAACCAAAGTCATTTTTTTTAAATGTTAAAGGAGTAGCGTTTTGTTACTGACCATGATCTCTGAACGCAATTTCAATTGTACTATGCCATGAAATATAATCATAGAATGGAGGCTGTGATCTAACAGGATAGGGTATGTTGTGAAAAGGAACAAAAGAAAAGTGAAGCCCTCATATCCATCCATCCACCCATCCATCCCCTCTTTTGTGATTGTATATTTCACCTTTCATAACATTCAAGAATTACCTGACAGTTTTGTGTCTATACAAGCTACTCTCCTTCCCTAAAAAGTTGTTAGAGAAGTTTATTTTCCTCTCTTTTCTTTGTCAAATCTTAAAACAGCAGCTCTACTTGAAAGTATTGATCCTTGGACAACTTGAAGTACACATTTGATATGAAACCTGCCAGCTAGCTGATGCTGCCAAAGAAACCTGTTTCATACAGGAATGTTTCCAAGGTCCGCTTAAGTGACTTGTGTGGGCTGTGAGTGTCCCCTGGTTCAGACATTGAGCATTACTGCATTACATAAATTCAGTGTTTTCTCTACCTCTTAAAACTGTGCAGCCCACATACTGTGTGACTGTGGCCAATAGCAACCTCAAACCCAACTCCAAATATCTGCTATATACTGTAGTCCTTGCATAAGGCTTCTGAATGGGAATGGACTTTTTCACAGGAAACATTTTAACATGTCATACAAGGAAAAGCACAAGTGTAATTAATAACATGACTCATGCCTGCATTCTATTTATGTGTGCAGGTTTCAGGGCCGTCATATTGTGCATGTTGGCTCACTGGCTTTGCTTACTGGGAAACCTAATGAAACAGAGCCATTGTTAATGTTATTAGTAACACCTGTGATGTAACTGCAATGATGAGTCAAAATGTGTGTTGTGAAAAAGTTATACAGATATAGTGAATTTTGACAGAATTTCACTAGAATTGCTGTGTCTAGGGTATCAGTTGGGGACGGTGCATGCATACACATATATGTATTGTCTGTATATGAATTTTGGTTTCCATGCAGGTTGTGTTAACACACCTAGCTAGCAAATTAGCTTGTGTGACACACCTTTACCTTTACCTCTCTTCTCCTGACAGGTCATTACTGTTAGTTTGATAGTCTGTTTATGTCTCTAGAATCACGTGGTCTATAAGTTGTGCTGACAATGGTTCTTTGACCATCTTTTTGTATGTTAAGAGCCTCCCTAAATGCCCATGTCTTTCAAACTGCACACTTCCAGTTTTATTATACAGACTTTCTGTTACAAATTTTGAGTCTCAATCACAATCCGACGCATTACAGCATTACTCTTCTAAGAATTTAGAGACATTATACAACTGCCCCAACTCTGTCTGGACTTTCACAGGCTGTGTAGTAGTCCATGTGATGAGTAAAATGATTGACATGAGCCTCTTTAACGCCTGAATGGAATATATGCTCAAATAAAGGCAAAAGATAGGCTTAATAAATGCAAAAGGCATTACTTTAATTGCATTAAGGATCTTTTTTGCTAAATCTGCTGTAAAATATGTTTATTGCACTGCCTGAGGACCCTGTTTTAAGGAACATTCATCAGATAAATTGCTGATTTGAGGAGTATTATGGTAGCATTAGAGGAGACATACAGGGTTCTAACAAAACAGAAAATCCAAACAAATTTTCATCATTTTATAGTGTAATCTGGTTTACTTGGTAATAACACACTTGCAGACAGATTTCAGAATAATGATTTGATCCATATGTTTGGGGAAAATAACAGACAGACCTTCCAGGGTTTTCCAGGCCCAGCCATCTTGAACACAGACAGAGGGTTTTGTTCCGCCCCGTAATCTGGGATGTCAGATGGATGTACAGAGTGGTGTATCCCCTTCATCCACATGCATTTACTCACCTTCATTCTCACTGAAACATTCCTACTTTCCCCTCCTCTCTGCAGGTATATTTATTTATTTCACTACCACCTACCTCCTGTTCTTTATCCACTTCTTTGTCTTTGTTCTCTTCTCCGTTTTGATGTCTATGTTTCTGATGCCCGGCTTACCTGTATCTGTTTGTCATCTTGATTTATTTTTCTTTGTCACCTTGATATTTCTCTTTTGTCGTTCCCATTTTATTTCAGTTTTTTCTTTAGGGGTGAGATGTTTTTACAAGCCTGTTGGGGTTTGTGTGTGTGATCTGCAGTTTTCAGCGTGTTTGTATCATTTGAAAGCGCAAATAAATTATACCTAAACCTCACTTACCCTCTGTTAGCTGATCATGAAGAATATAGCTCAGACCTTTACACCTGTCTGACATCAGCCTGGGTTATCTGCTTTATATCTAAGCAAAAATGAAGCAAAAATCACACTCTGTTATTTTCTTACTACACTACTGCCACTCTCTTATTGTTGGAAACAAGTCTGTTTACTGATTTTTGACCAGGGCTGGGTAATGTTTGAATGTGTTTGATATTAGAGCCCATACAATACCTGAGTTATGATGAGACGAAACAAACAAACAAACAGAAAGGCACCAAGCTATGTAACTCGACACCAGAATCCTTCGTTAGATAACAGAAGTGAATAACTAACATCATGCCATGTCAAATGGTAACTGCATTTACAAAATAGGATGTAGGGATGTGCAGAGAGCCCAGTATTTGTATTTGTATCTGTATTTGTTAAGGCAGCAAAATTATTTGTATTTGTATTCAAATAAAAGTGGAAAGAGGCTTAAAAATCCTGTTTTTGTTTTTATTACGCTTTTAATTTTAGAAAATTAAAATGTTACAATAAGTGTTCATGAATAAACTACCTTACGAAGGAGGTCCCCACAGCGGATCTTGAACCAGAGTCTCCCAGATCATAGACAACTGTGCTGACTAGTGAGCTAAAACTTCAGTCATCACCTCATTGCCAGCAGAACTCTACGTATTTATACACCAAAAACACAGAGACAGCACACCGTGTAGGGTGTAGGGAAGAACTTCAAAGGTGATTCTTTCTTTGTACTTTTCATTTATTGCCTATTTTTTACAACCTACCTTTGTGGAGAGGAGAAGGGGAATAACAGGTTATGGAGAGTCCCTTGGAAGCACTTCGCTTGTGTCAGTAGTTCAACTTTATCTCTGGGGAACACCCCAAACTGCAGGCATGATGTCCAAATTAGGAAGGTTGATGTGACGCCCCTTGTTGAGACCTGCTGATAGATGTAACAGCAGAACAGAGGAGAGAGGCTGAGATAGCGATGTTACCGATCTATGCGCTGGTATTTTTTTTCTTCCTGAAAGCAAATCATTTTAAAAATATTTGTGTGATACAAATATTAGCAAAAAACCTAATATTTGTGGTTTGCCAAATAATATATTTGTATTCAGGCCCACCCCTATCTGGTAGCCTACTGGTTAAGATGCATGCCACTTAACTGCAACATCGGCAGTTTGAATCTGACAGTGGGCTTTTGTTGCATGTCACCCCCCATCTCTCTCTCCCTTCATCCCCACTTTTAAAAAATAAAAATAAAAATAACGTATTTGTATTTGGGCACACCCCTAATAGGATGCTAACAATGTTAGCTAAGTAATTTTAGCATTATCCCTCAACAACCGGTTGTTTTTACAAGATAGTTTGGTCAATATTGAGATCATTGACTCTGGAAGCATCATGCATTTATTGAACTTGTGAAACAGAATGTGGCACAATAATCATTTTATCTCAATTATCTTGTTTTCATAATCGTTGGAAGCCAATATGGCAATTGAAAATAAAATTTGATCCATCGCTGAGCTCTACAACAATCACACATCAGACATTACTTCTCAATTCAAGCCAGCATGCTGACTGATTTGGAAATTAAAAACATTAGAAACAAAAACTTTCCAGAACTGTTACGCACTTTATGTCTTTGTGGAGCTGAATCTCTGATGATCTCCGGTCAGCACAGAGCTGCTGCTGAAAGGTGGAGCTGATCAAGCAGCTGTGTTTACCAGAGTAATTGAACCAGCTATCAGCCTCACACGGTCCTGGCTTGAATATCCCATCCTGAACATCATCATATCACAAATAAAAAAAACCTCCTGTCTAAAATGAGCCTGCACACAACTGTGTTCTTCCGTCAGAGGCAGCAGTGTATGGAGAGCCATTTCATTCGAAACCCCACCCAAACCGCACACCACCTATGCAGTTACCAGACACCATCTATCCAGTCATCCTGCACTGCCACCCAGTGGATATCGCGCACGCCACCCAGCTGGGTAGTGCAGCGACCCAATTTGACATTGCACGCTATAGCTATAGCTACCTACTACTTCCTACTTCTACCTACTTCCGTTTTTTTCTTCTTCTTTAGATTAGGTAGACTAGACACTACAATGACGTGTTGCTGCCCTCTACTGATTCATATTGATGTTCCTTTTGACAGTAATTTATATTTTGTTATATCGTTCAATACTATACACATATTCCATCAGCTTCTTCATTTTAGTCCAGTTATTCAGGTTGGGTAAACTGTGCAGAGTAAAAACTGTTTCTCCAGCTGCTCTCAGGCCTCTGAACAACTTTGTCCTTTGAAGTGAGTAATTCTTGCACTGGATGAGGATATGTCTCACTGTCTCTGAGTTGCCACACTCACATTTGCCATCCGGGTGTTTCCCAATCAGAGCTAGCCCACTCCTAGGCCCTCAATGCCCAAGCCTCAACCTGATTATGACAACTGAATCTTTTCTTTTGCAGGTAAAATTGCTTTTTGCTTTTTCCACTGTTTTCTGTATTGTAAAGTAAGACCTCCCCTTATTTTCTTTTTCCCATGTACTCTGCCATGTTTCTTTGACTTTTATTTTTTATGATTTTATGTTTATGAGTTTATGACTGAAGTGTATTCTGATAGTCCATATTATAGGGCAATTTCTACTCTATCCTCATGAGCAGCGTTCTTTGCCAAGTAATCTGCTATTTCCCTGCCTTGTGAATTCTGTATAATGTATAATGTTCTTTATAATTTTAGAAAAGGTTACTGAAAAGCAACTTGTTCAAATACTGGAATCGCACAGGGTGTTTGATTTTCTGGGACTGCCTTGGAGTGGTGCTCCTCTTGTCTCACAGATAGGTCTTTGTCAGTCTCTGTAGGTAAATTAGTTTCAGACACTGCAGCTTTGTCATGTGGCATCCCCCAGGGATCAGTCATGGGACCCATTTTATTCTCCATATACATGCTGCCACTACAACAGATTATCAGTAGTTTTAACAACATCTCCTGCCACTTGTATGCTGATGACGTCCAGTTGTATTTTAATTTAAACCTGATGAGCTTCATAAACTCTCTGTGCTGAACAACTGTTTAAATTATGTTTAAATGTTTAAATTGCAATTAGGAATTGGATGGCAAATCATTTTCTGCTGTTAAATGCAGATAAAACTGAAGTTTTGATTTTTGGTCTTGATAATTTTCACTCATCAATCAGGCAGAGTCTTGGTGCCTTATCCTCATCTTCTCAGTCTTCTCTGCGTAATCTTGGTGTTATTTTTGACCAATCCATGAGTTTTTAAACTCACATTAAGATGACTGACTCGATCATGTTTCTTTCACCGAAGAAACATAGCCAAACTCAGGTCTGTTGAGTCAAGAAATTAAATGGAGATGCTAATAAATGCTTTTATCTCATCATGTTTGGACTACTGTAATTCTCTTTTTATCTGCCTTAATAAATCTTCTGTACTCCGCTTACAAACCATTCAAGATGCTGCTGCTAGGCTCTCAACACTACTCAACAGATGGTCACATATTACACCTATTTTAACCTCACTGCACTGGCTTCATGTTAATTTTAGAATTCATTTTAAAATTTTGGTGTTCACTTATAGAGCCCTACATGGCCAGGCTCCACAGTATATTGCGGACCTTCTGCACCCCCACACCACAAGCTGAGCTCTTAGGTCCTCCACCCAGGGTTTTCTAAGTACTTAGACTCAGGGAGATCGTGCTTTCCAGTCGGCAGGCCCTAAGCTTTGGAATAGTCTCCCAATAAGCTTGAGGTCCTTGGACACTGTGGGTTTTTTTAAAAAGCAACTAAAAACCCATCTGTTCAGACA
Source organism: Thunnus thynnus (assembly GCF_963924715.1). Taxonomy (NCBI): domain Eukaryota; kingdom Metazoa; phylum Chordata; class Actinopteri; order Scombriformes; family Scombridae; genus Thunnus; species Thunnus thynnus. The sequence goes on along the minus strand of NC_089517.1, from coordinate 32,208,694 downwards.
AGCATTTGGGTAGCATGTGGTATTTTATGTTTTAATTTGTCTCTTATCTCTGTTCCCCTTGTATATTTTATATGGTGTCTTTGTTTTATTTATTTGATTTAATTGTATTTGATTTTATTTCTTTGATTGCAAAGCACTTTGTGACTGGTGTCTGTGAAAGGTGCTATATAAATAAATTTTGCTTGATGGCTAATGTTTGATAAATCTCTGTCAATGTATCAGGTCTGGACTTGGATTTGATTTCTCTTACTGTAGTTAAAGCTGCTGCTGAATCACTGCATATGACTGAGTTGTCTGGTTTATTGTCCTCTCCCCACCAAAGTGCCCATAATATTGCCAGCATCTCTGCTGTGAATACTGACATCTGATCTGAAATTCGATGTCCGTTCTGAATTCTTAATTCAGGAATGGTTCCTCCAAATGCACTTTCCCACTCTATGGATACTTTGATCCATCTGTATAAATCTGTAAATATGAACTCCATTCTTGTTTCAGATGAGACTTAACTTCCTTGACCATATCTCCTGATTTCTTTCTTTTGTCAGTGTTGAGTATGCATAGATCAGGTTCTGGGATTAGCCATGATGGTACAACTGACCAACAGACTGGAGTGCATACATTAATATTAATAATACCAACTTCCTCTGCCTTAGATTTTAGCTTATTTCCAAAGTTTGCTTTGGTTTTTCTCACTCTACTTCCACTTGAGGTGATTGAATTTCTGTCCAATCGGCACTATCCAGCTGGGTAGCGTGCACTGTCACCTGGGTGGCGTGCAATGTCCAATTGGGTTGCTCTGAACTGTTGACTGGGTCACATGTGATGTCCACTTGGTGGCAGTGCAGTATGACTGGATAGGTGGTGTCTGGTAACCGGAAAGGTTGTGTGCAGTTTCGGTGGAGTTTTGAATGAAATGGCTTTCCATAGTAGTAAAGTCTGTCTCTTCACTTGTCCAAAAACTAGCTGCTGCTTTTCCTGCTAGGAAGCTCCATGTCCTGACCGGCTGGAATTTGTTCGACCTTCACAAACACAATTGCTCACAATGATGAAAAATGGAAAAAATGCAAAACAAAACGAGCGAAAAAAATACAAATTCACTAAATGACGACTGCTTAGACTCATCAGTACCTATTACTGCACAGTGTACTGCAGCTGGGACAGGGAGAGCAACTCCCTTATGTGACGTAATATGACACGTTGAAAAAAAAGCTTGTTTTAAGGACGCTGCTCAAAATACTAACTTTTCTGTCTGAATTTCTGCCTTTACGTCTCATTAAACCAAAACTAAACAAAAATCATACATTAACCTTTACAGGATAGTTTTCATGATACATAAACTGTAAAGCCAGTAAGAAATTTAACCTGGAAGAGCTCTTTAAAAGGAAATGTCTTCAGGGGCTGCAGTACTTACTAATGCAGGATAGATGCAACAAGGAAGAGGTTTTTGATGGCTGCTACCGTGGTTTAATAAGAGCTATTTAGATTAATCAATTAATTATTGGCCTGTCTTAGGCTATAAATATGCATATGACTTTGAAATGAAGCAGTTTGCTTTTGGGGTGCAGATGATCTTGACAACCTTCAAAACCCTCACTGCATCTCCATTCTCTTGCTTAGTCAGTGTCATCACTACTAATGTCATCTAACCACTCAGGACAGAGTTGCTAACACACGTCCTACCAGTTGGTCCTTACCATACAGACCCCCTGCTGCCTCCGCATTGCGAGGCTCACCTCAGGCAGTGCACGACGGGCTCCTCTGTTATAAGCATATCATCAAGTTTGCATGAGCCTGTCTTTGTGGAAAGTAGGTCATGGCTGCCATCTGAGAATTAGGAGGAGAGAGCGGCGCTTCGTTCAGATCCTTCTGCATGCAGGGATGCTGTGAGAAGTCCCGGCCATGTGACTGACCCAGCTTCTCCCACGCCCCCACCACCTCAACTCCTGCATCTGCAGGCAGCCCTCGCGCCTTAAAGATGCATACTAATGAAGCACCTTCCCCCCCTTTAACAATCAAAAGATGCATTGAGGATCGAGGGGTGAAAAATACTGAAGGCTCTGCTGTTTCAGCCAGGATTAGAAAAACCCTTTAAAGCCTTGCAGTGGCATTCCAGGGGCTTTCTGTTGACATTTAGTTGAGCTTCTGCTTTTATACAGAAGATTATGAGTCAGTGTTGCTACTGTGTGCAACAGTTTATCATGTCGAATTTTGGAGATTGAAGGGAGCAGAAAAAATCATGTATCTACCCATTTAAACTGAAATTTGTTCCATGGTTGCATGACAAACATAAAATAAACCTGACTGAAATGTTTCCCTTGTGCATAGTCAATCAATTTACATCTATTTACATGCATTGCTTTTTTTTTTGTAATTCCTCGCTAGTAAGCAACAGTTATCAAGTACCTACTGCTATTAGACATGTATTGGAGAACACAAGGCAGACCATTTTATGTCTAATCAGGTAGCATAAGCTTTACTGAAGGTTTATTACAGTCAATGATGTTTTAACATGGTATCTGTTGGCTTACTGATGCCGCTCTGAAGCTGTATTATAGCTAATTCCTTCTTTATGATATTGATGGATGATTCATAGTGTGATGGTGGTGGCTCAGGAACACTCTTCCTCTCTTGATCTCTCTCTCTCTCCCTGTGTGTTCCTCTCTGTCGGCCCATCTCTTGCTCACACACCGTTAATTTCCTCAGAGATAACCTCTCCCCAGGTGAGGATGTATATGTCTGAGCCTCACAGTGTCCATCACCGCTGCCGACTCCCACCAGACATCGCCAACACAAAACCCCACCTTCCGCCTTTCTCTCCCGGCCCTAATAAAGCTCTCGATTATTATTCATGTGGGATGTTTTGTGTTTCAAAAAACATCAATCATCATGTATTATCAAGTAGGATGAGTCACCTCACTGTCCTCCATGTCAGTGATGACTGGCAGAGCTGTGTGAATAATGCAGCACTCTCAGTTCTCACTGAGGTTCAGCCATGTTCTCCTACACGGGATGCATTTTGATGAATGCTATTCAACGTTATTCTCGCTTCTCTTTTGTGTAAAGGAAGCGCTTATTTTTAAATCAAAGTCCAAATTCCCGCCTCAGAAATGAATTGTTCATCTCTGTGTGTTTTTCATTCATCTGCAGTTCATGTGTTGTCTGTAATTGCATGCATCAAAATCTCTGCTTCATCATGTCTCACTGTGGCCTCAATTGGCTTCTGCTGTCTGATTAGTTCAGGGTTACTGGGGGGATAGAGCTTATTTCAGCCTTGCAATTGACTATTATAATAATTTTTGTCATTACTTTTGTCATTTTTATGACCACAAGGCTACAGCATTCGGGCAGCTCTGAACTAGAAAAACTTCTTTTAAAAATTGACAATTGTGGTTTTGGTATTTCTTTGTTCTGCCAAAGCAACGCAGTACATTACCCAGATAAGAGCCCAGTGATCTGCCCTCTCTCACCCTCATTCGTCCATCAGTTTTCCATCTGTACAAACGAGTGAGGTCTGTTTGAGGCAATATGTGTGCTGATGTTTGGGCAGTAAACACTCATGATGAATTAATGCCTATACAATGCAGGCTGTTTAGATTTGACTTCCAATAGCATCAGCAGTGAGGACAGGATAAAGCAACACAGCACAAATCTAACTTCATATTTCCCAGAAAGCAGAAAGATATATATATTGGCCCTGAGTGCCATTGCAGCCTCTATTTATTGATTACCTCAGATGGTCTGATATCTGTATTTGCTCTGTTCTGAGGAGTATTGGTGCGTATTGCACTATATCAAAACATTATGGACCTGGCAGGCCATTCAGCTATTCTCACCGATCATTCTCAGTGAGCCGAGGACTCTCGGTGGCCGTGCAGGAGTAGAGAGCACCAGCAGAGTTTTTTAAGACCCTGACAGAGCTCTGTGTGGAGGCAGATGAGAACACATTAAAAGTAAATGGTCCACTGGGACTCAGCTCTCCTTCCTACTTGCTCCCTGTTGGTACAATGACCTTGCTGCTCCAGTCAGAATATCAGAGTCACTTTCCATCTTCCTTCACAGGCTCATCTTTTTAAGAAGTGCCTGACATCACCCTCCTCTGACTGAATCACATCCTCCTCACTCATATCTCCCTCCTCCAAACCTTTTTTAGAAACCAATGCACCCTTTCACAGTGATTTAATTTTTTTTGTGGCACCCATTCACATGTACTCCACTCATGAAGGAGTACACATGAAGGGGTGCCATGAAATCTCTGAGGCCCAGTAGCAATAGATAAGTATATTATTTCACTTATCTAAAAACCGGTAGACACAACAATATGTGGAGACATTTTGGAGCTCTTTGTTCCGCGGATCAGTTAGAAATAATGCAGGAATGAATAGTACAAGCAGAAACACAGCGATGATGATGTTTGATGAAGAGCTGCAGACGACCAGCACACCTCCAACAGGTAAACTACTTATTTTACTTTGCCTGCTGTGTGATGGAAAAACACTCACAGTGTGCCAGCTCAACTCAAGTCATGGCTCGGCGTGTCTACCCCCAAAACAATGGAAAAATGCCATGATGTTAGCAGAGCAGAGCAGTGAACTTGTGTGCCATGTGTGGAGCAGATGACCATATAAAGAAATCCGTCAGGAGCCGATGTTGGCTTGTGACAGATTTCACGAGCCAACATGAAATCCGTTGGATTGAGAAGAACTGATATACTATGCAAAGTTACTGTGCATCTTTTTTGTCATTTTTGTATGCTGGTTGTGTGGTTGTAGTTTCTTGCTCTCAGAAGATCTCAATCTCAACAAAACAGTCTGATTAGAAACAATTAAAAGCGTGAGCTATGGCCACCAGTTTCAGCTGCGGCACATTTAACCGTTTTTTACATGATGTTTTCAAAGTTTACTTCCATTTTGATAATGTTGAAACATCATATAAAAATATAGCAAATGTATTTTTTATGTGTAAGGGGTGTTATTCAGGGAGCTGTAGCTCTGAAATGTGCACTTTGTTATGTGCTATTTTTAATGTCTGTGTTAGTAATCTGGGAGTTACAGCAGTTATCCTGCTGCATACCAAAAATATAAAGTGAAATGGGAGAGTGAGCATTGTGCTGATAAAGCCGATTGGACACATTGTTGTATCTGCTGCTCATGACTCAAATATTCTTCAGGGATGAAAGAGGCTGTGAGAGAAGAGGCTTCAACATGAGAATGTCTAAATTGTTAGACTAAATTATCCTGCTTTTCACAAGATATATTACCAGGGGACTTGGGCCATTTGCATTATCAGCTGACATTGTTCATACATTTTTAAATAAAAATCCCAGCACAAATTACCTTCCAGACAGAGGTCACTAATGTGGTGCCAAGTGAACCATCATAATATGTTTTAAGCATTCATTTGCTTTCTTTTTCTGTCTTTGGAAGAATTGATATTGAAATGACAAAGATGGTTTTACTGCAAAATTTTGCATTGCTAAGTAACAGACACATTTTGACCTTATACGGCCGTAATGGGGACACAGGAGATTTCAGCATATTTCATCATCACATATTTCATGCACTTCATGAAACACAGAGGATGGTGTATAATTTATTAATCAAACAACGTCCCCACATTATACGAGTCAATGTCAACAGTCAACAGGACTAAACAACAACAACCATGAGTGCGTATACCAGGAAAGGCACCTTTGGGAGTCAAACTAATTTGGTACTTTGGCAAAATTAGCTTCCAATGTGAAAAATGTTATCTCTGCTTTGACAAGTCTTTGATGGAGAAACTGTTAAGGTGATTAAGATGTAAGTGTAATGGTGTCTACATTTGACACTGTGAAGTGTAGAGGCTTCTTACTCCAGAAGAAGCCATCACCTGTCAAGAGTTACTGGTGTTTATTGTTACTGGAAAGATCAACTTGTTCCTTTCTGGTTGTTTTAGAGAGATTGACTGTTGTAACTGTATTTTGCAGATTTCAGTGTGTTGGAGTGCATATTTAAGGGCCTTAAATTTCTTAAATAATTATTCCACTTTCAACAAAGTCTGATAAACACTCACCAGCCACTTCATTAGGTACACCTGTGCAATCTAATGCAATCTAGTACAACATCTCTGCCATAAATTCTACATTTATGAAGCTTATAAATGTTCAGTTTTTGTTGACATTGTCAGAAAGGTGATAATTCTACTTTATGTTTATTATTGAGGTCATAGTGGGTGGTGGTGGTGGTGTACTGGAGTACATTGTATTGAATAGTGTTCCTAAGAATTTGTCCACTCCATTAACATACATGAGGGGGGCAAAATATTAGAAACACTTTTTAATGTAATGCACTCCAGCACACCGTCACCACCCACTACGATCTCAATATTAAACATAAAGTAGAATTATCACCTTTCTAATTTCAACAAAAACTGAAAATATATAAGCTTTGTAAAAGTAGGATTTATGGCAGAGCTGTTGTATTGAATTGTATTAGACTGCACAGGTGTTCCTAATAAAGTCGCCGGTGAGTGTATGTGTGTATGGTTATGATGTGTTGTAAAAACATGCACACGAAGGTGACGAACAGCTGCACTGCTTTTTGTCTTGAGATAGACTGATGAAACAACAGGAGGTGTCCTTAGGTTACCCTGTCTGGCTGGATGGGTTAGGAATGGGCTCACGGACCCTCATTTTGATAAAATCCTGAGTGTTAATGTGTGTAAGACAGAGAGAAAGAGTGTGTGTGTGTGTGTGTGTTCGGGGGGGGGGGGGGGGGGGGGGGGGGGGCAGTTATTTAAATGGAAGCTGGAAGAAAAATAGCAAACAAATCAAATATTCAACAACATTGAGCTCTATCTCTTCCCAGTTCCATCTCTCCTACTGGAGGTAATTGGTTGACACTGTAGACTTGTGTGAGAACTGGAATATGTGAGGACTAGATGTTATTGCATTTTACATGTCAGTCAGAAAACAAGAGGACAAATTTGGGAGAAATTTAACAAGAACCTTCTAAGACTTCCCTTTCTGCTCACGTTTCACTAAATCTGTTAAAATTGATATTTATTGATTCGCCCAGAGAGAGAGTATTGTAAAGATGTAGCTTTTCAGTCCTTCTGTATTGTGTAATGGAAAGATTCCTCTGCCAAACAGTGACAATTTCAACTGCATCAATTTTTATTTAACCCTTTAGCACTGACCCCATTTTTTGGGGTGGTCCACCTAAATTAAAGATATGGCTGGCAATTTTCTATATTTTTCTTATTGTCAACAAATCTCATGTACAGAGCCAAACCAACAATGAATTGATCCTACTTAGAAGTATTGCGTATGCATCCAAAGCCTGATATATTGTATTCCTCTGTGCCGTAGACCTCCGTTGTTGTCCAAAAACCATTAAAAACATGTCAGTGAGCCCCACCGCTGCACTGGGTGACATGTTCCTTCATCACAAAGATTACGGTCACAGTAGTTTGTTTAGAAACGACTCCAAAGACTAAGAACAGCTATCACGTTTTCAGTCCTAGCAGAGAGGTTCCTTGTACAGCAGACGCCACTGTGTACGCGCAGGAATGCAGTTCAGTTTACAGAGCTGTGCTAACTTTTTTCTTCATATCAAAAGTTAGGTTTGTGCTACATTTAACATTTCTCAGAAAACTTAAGCACAAAGTCAGGAGGTTGTGATATGAAACTACAGTGACCAGACATCCCGGTTTGTCCGGGATTGTCCCGGTTTCAAGCTGAGTGTCCCGAGTTCTGACAAATATCTGTAAAACACTAAAATGTCCCTGTTTTCAACATTCACTACCATATTGTCCTGGTTTTCACCACAATTAAAATAATAATTATGAATTTATACTTGTTTTCAGTGCTTAGATGTTTATCATGTTCTGTCCCACTCATTACATTACCTAACCCAATATAAAAACATAAACAATGCACCACACATCTGAATTCAACACACATTTGTCTGTATGTGTGTCAATCAATGTGTCATTGTCAAGGCTGTTGCTAGCCTATGACCCTTGTGGTTCTTTCTGACAGAATCTGTCGGCATGCTAACAGTTAGCTATCATGCTAAAGAGAGAGTCGGTCTTTTCTAAAGAGCTCCAGGAGGCTTACTCCTTCCTTCGTAAAGTATTTGGCAATGAAAATGCTGCATTCTGCACACACTGCAAGAGAACAATTTCCATCAAGCACGGTGGAAATGTTGATATAAAAGATCATATTACGACGGCCAGACATAAGTGGTGTTTCCCTGAGAGCTAAGAGCTCCAGAAAAGAAACCTTACATTACATGTTCATATTTATTTATTTATTTACAAGCAGTTTTTGAAAATTACATAGTACCAGCTTGTGCAGGTGGTGCAGTTGGCAGTAAAAGGTTAACAAAGTAGCTTGTCAAATGATCGATACATGATCTTGCTGAGGGACATGCATATAAAATAAATCCATCTGTTTAAAAAGTCAAACTTAGCATGGCAAATAAACTCTGCATACACCTCTGATCTTAACCATCTCTCCTTAGGGTGAAATCTGAAATAGATTAAACCTTTGAACAAAAAACTCTTTGATCCTTCGTTTTGAAGAGAAGACAGTGCTGTTATGTCTCGGCATCTCTCCTCTTCTACCACCACGATGTGTTTTACCAAAACATTACACCCTCACTCACTGTCACCCATGTTAACCAGTGTCTGTGTTGTCACAAAAAAAATAGCGTTGTGTTATTTTGACACCTGGCTAAATATCACTGCAGCAGAATCTAATTCCAACCGTGAGCCTCATTCCTTTGCTGCAGGTGTAAATTCCTCCTGTCAGAGTCCTTCCTCAACATGGAAATGCTAATTTATTTGGAGCTCTAATTAGCACAAGGACTCAGGTGAAGTGTCACACACATGATTTAGTTTAACCTTTTGCTTTGATTTCCCTCAAGCCTGATTTCTAGTGTTCACAGGAAAACAACTCTGTTTTCCCCTTTGGTGCTTAAGCTGTTACATCACTGAGTATCATTTTGACTCCATGTTCTCTGTCTTCATGTGCTTCAACTTCCACACATTTATATTGAGATCTTTGCTAAATTAATGTGTGGTTGTTTCTCAGCATTACAGGTCTCTGACTAATTAAACTGTATCTTCCTTAAAAACTTTATTTCTTTTAAATCAGTTATTCTTTCTCCTTCCTGCATCATATCCTTTTTTGCTCTGTCCTCTTACGCTGTTTTCATACCAAATGCAAAGCGAATTTTCGCCTGGCGTTTGACCACGGGATCATTTGTTTTTATTTGTTTGTAAGCTAGCGAGCAATGGTAGACACCGACTATGTCTCGGGTTGTGTGTGTGTGTTTGTGTGTTTGTGGTCATTTCAGCCTCTGACTGAAACTCACCAGGAACTCTGGTTCTTTCTGTTATTTCCCTGCAGTCTCTATTTTTTCCCCCTCTCCTCTCTGTACATCCATGAAATACATTCATGTACATTTTCCCTCCAGTCAGCAGTCAACATGGATGAAGAGAGACTAATTATATTATAGCATCGGACAGTGGAGGGTGGCACCTCTGTGGCTCACTGCTGCAGACAGGTTGATAAGCGAGAATGAAGATAAATCCACCTTTTAATCCATGAATACGTGAATGATCTGAATTTCACGTATTTGCATCATGTAATTTGTGTTGCATGGCTCTTTGCATTGACTTTGTATGTAATCACGGCACACAAAATATCTCTTTACGTTTGGTGTGAACACACCATTACACTCACCATAATCACCTTAATTAAAATGAAATACTGTAACAAGAACAAGAGGTGATTGTGAACAAAATGATTGAAGACTGCTTTCAGAGGAAAATGAAAAAGAAGAAGAAAAGGAATTAAACCCTTACATTTTGTACGCTATTTTTCATCCCTTATATGAAAAAAATTGTTATGCATGGAGCCCTTGTACTCTGAGTCCTGATGCATTTTTATTTTTAATTCCTTGTAGTTGTTCAGATCTTACTGTAAATGAAAAAGAAAATGTAAATGAAAAGAAAGTGTCAAAAGCAGGCTGACACCACCCAACTCCCCCACTAACCAAGTGGACTTGTGTTTTTGTAGAATATTAAATAGGAATATAAATAGTATTTTGGGATGATTCACATTCTTGATTATACCAGCCCTGTATCCCAAGGAATTACATTCATATTGAACGATTCATCATCACAACTTGTGTATGATATCAGTGGCCAGTGCCAATGTAGGAAGTGGTGTATAGCATAGTGGAAAGTAAGCATGTGGAGGTCATTCTAATAGATGGGTATGTAGCACACGCAGAATTCCATCACAGACCTGCAATTGATGTTCACTTTGCCATCAGCACATATTGTAGTTCAGTCAGAGACACTTACATCAAGGAATGACCATTTATAGCAAATGGTTATACAGTTATATTTGGCGGAAAAGGCTCTGCTGTAGGGAGCTCTCAAAGAATCTGAGCAGCGATGAGGATGCTGCTTAGAGATCTGATCTCTCTAATAAACATACATGAACATTAAATCTTAGTTAAAATCAGAAATATGAAAAAACACATGAGGAGGAGGTTGGGGTGGTGGAGGGACAGTGTCAGATTAAGATGTCCGTGATGCACACCTGCATGAATGTGATAAGATGTTACCAGCCTCTCAGCTGTGGATGAGTCAATGATAGTGAAACAAGTTGAAAACAGGCCAATCAGCTGAAACAAGCACTACTTCAGTGCTCTCCCTGAACTAATGCTATGCTCTATAAAGAAAGCATTTTTTTTTTTTTAAAAAAAGGTGGCATTAAACACTAAAAAAACAACACTGAATGTAATCTGGGGTTTTGCTGAATCATCCAATATCAATGTTAATCTTGAGAGGCAATAGGGTTGGTTCATACAATCTGGCAACTTGAAGATCACAGTTTGTATTGCTCATTATTTTACAGAAAATTCCATTTCCAAACCTGAAAATATCATTTTATTAGATTAGCTTGGTCACAGTTAATGCACAACACAATCAGTCTATCATTGTCAAAATGGCATGTAAAGGTAGACTGTACCAGTCAACAGGGGTAGAAAGATGAGGTCCTGAGCTGTGAGGAATGTACAACTCTTCAACACACACGTAACTGGCCGGAGTGGACTGTGAATTTGAGCCCATTGCAATATTTTAGTTTTGTTTAAACTAGCAATAAAATCCTTACTATTGTATTCTGGATGTGTTCTAAGAATTAAACCACTTTTTCTAATTTTGACCTTGTAGGGACTCCCAAGGTAAGAGTGTCATCAGTCTACTTAAATATGTACTTATTTTTAGCTCTGAGTTTACAGCTGGATCGGTCAATTTCAGTGTTGTTGCCACAAGAATGCAAGTCTTAATGTTGTCTGAGTTAGTTTAACACAGTACCATCCTGTAGGGCACGAAGAAGGTAGTCCAATTAATTTTTGTGCTCAGTTTTCTCCTACAAAGCGAAGGGAAAAAAATAATTATGATATTTTAATGAATCAATTATACTCCTCAGGGATACGGGGATAACTTGATGAGGAGCTGCAAAGTGAACATAAACATTCAATGGAAAAATAAGATCATTCATTATAAATTCACTATGATCTTCTTATTTTAGTACTTAGTAATAAAGTTGCCAAGTCAGAGTCATGTTTACATTTAAGATTTCAGACGAGTAGCTAGTGCTCTTTGTTGACAGGATGTAAAAAGCAACAATAAAACACGCAATATACTCTGGATCACAAACATTGCTAACAACCAGTTATAAAGAGGTCAAAGGTCAGAGTATCTAGACAGCAATGGATAAAGCAGATGATGAAATACTACTAGATAAAGAAATGAGAAATGAACAGAAAATTGAAATCTTTAAATGTCAGTTTTCGCTGTGAGCTGGAAGATAGAGACTCACTTCTTCCTGACAGAGTGCAGCGGAGTGTATCTCAACCCAAACTCAGTAATTACCGTTTCTTTTTTTCAGCTGATAAGGAAGGTGAGAAATTATTCATGTTCTCTAATGTCCAGAATGTTTATCAAAATGGGACTTCAGCATTCAGAAAAGGATGCCTAAAATTGTAGAACCCCGAAGAAGAATACTTTAAAGGACCAGTGTGTAAGATTTAGGGGGATCTATTGGCAGAAATGGAATATAATGTTCATAAGTATGTTTTCATTAGTGTGTAATCACCTGAAAATAAGAATCTATGTGTTTTTGTTTCCTTAGAATGAGCCCCTTATATCTACATAGGGAGCGGGTCCTCCTCCACGGAGCCTGCCATGTTGCACCACCATGTTTCTACAGTAGCCCAGAATGGACAAACCAAATACTGGCTCCAGAGAGGGCCCACTGTAGCTTCTCCTATACACTTGGAAGGGGAGGGGGTGGGATATTCAATTAGTTGCAATCTGCAAGCTCACTGCTAGATGCCACTAAATCCTACACACTGATCCTTTAATTTTCATTGCTTGGCAAAGCTTTTAGCAACTCATAATGAAACTGGGCTTGAATGCAAAACTTTTTGTTGAACTTTTGCTTTTTGACCTTACACGGTTACTGGGTTACAGTCTAACTGTGATGATGCTCCTTTCTCTGGCAGGATCATAAATGAAACCTGGTTACATAAGCTGACCTGGGGATAACCTGGTGCTATTAAAGAAAGGAAGATAGAAAATGGGCAACTTTGAACCATATTTGAACATTAGCTATTGATGAAATAGCTACAATTTTGAGTGCAGGACATAGTGAATACAGATAAACATCAGAAGTGTTAAAGACAGACATGTCTGACCCAGGTAAATTTCTCCATTTCATCATTGTGATTATAGTGGTTCCAATGTCATGTAGTCTCATACAGTAAGAGATTCTTATCAGATACTGTACTATCCTTGAGACTCTCTTTCAGGACTGTGAACTGATCTCAGCTTCAGATGGAGAATGTGGACATGAGCAGAATATGTGCATACAACACACATAAGACTTTTAGTGGTGCCACTTCACTTGTGTTTATTTACCTGCAATTGACATGGTGTTGTATTCATGAATAAATCCCCGTTGCATAGGCAGAAAGCAGAGTCAGGACATTTAGAGTGCATTTAAGTGATAATTGAGAGGTGAGGTAATTACAGAGCAGGGTTATCGATCTGAGGTGGGGTCTTAAGAATCTGTCAAGTCTTGCCAGGTTTGGAAAGATTAGATGAAAAGATTTAAAGTTCCTTAAAGGTTATCTCAACACGCTGTCAGGTGTCTATACAGGCACTTCAATCCGCAGCCCTCAATCCAAATCTTCACTTGTATTTCAATCCAATTCTAAATTTCAAACTTCTCCCCTTCACAATGACATCCAGCTTTTTGAGAGTGACTTTAAAAAGAGGATGAACTGTGAGCTTGGCTAGTCAAATCAATCTAGTCACGGTAGCGGTTCATTACTGGGAGGGCCGAGGAGCTCTCCGATCAGCCTTCTAATATCACTGTGATCCTCTTCTCTTTTCTTACCTAATTGAATTCTCCAGGAGAAATGCCCCTCAGCTGCAGATTTATCATATCCTGAAATTGGAGGAGACTAGCTCCATGAAGGACGTGCACAGAACATTTAATCCACTCCTCATGCTGTAAGCCCAGCGCCATGGTTTCTGCCAGGACATGAGTTATCCCACTGTGGACCACTGGCCTTCAGAGAAGTGTCTTTATGCAGAGTTACCCGAGATGAACAGGAACAGCAGCAACAGGAGGTGCAAGCATCGCATTTCAAATATGCTACCTGTCATGTACAGTATGACCACCATTCACAACAGATGGTGTCGTAATCTGTAATCAAAGCCCCTTAAATGCAGCTCAGTACACAATATGTCTCTACCTCATTCTCATTTCCAAATCTTTACTTCTCTCCACCTAACTTTCAATCTGCTTGTTTATCTGCTATCAGAATAATCTACCTACAAATCTGAAACTGAGTGTTTCACAGAACTTGTTTAAAGTGGCCTTAAAGAAATTGTTACAAAGTACCATGTAACATATTCAATTTTAATTCTGAATTTTTATGACCAAGAAAACATGAGCATTTATATTGCTATTTATATCTTGATCGTATTGTCTTCTCTTGCTGTCTTGTTGTTGTTTTGCTTTTATCTTGTGGTGTGTTAAGTGTTATATTAGAGGACCGCAATGGAAATAACCCCTGGGGCTTTATTGTGTTTTCATGCACAGTGATTTTTAGTGTATGCGCAGTGTTACATGTGTTTTTTTAAATCATCAAATAAATTAATTCATACATTCATTCTTGCAGTGTTAGTCACTAAGCTTTTCCTTTCCTCTCTACTTTGTAGTAATAACGGTTTTGACATCAAAGTTAAGATAAGTTAAGATATTGTTTTTCAAAGCCACCTCATCAGGAAGGTAGTTGAACATAGGATGTGGTGTCTTTTTAATGTAAAGATTGAGTGTGGATAATTAGCGAGTCATAAAGAGGAGGATGTTGTGGATGACAACACATTGGAAATCAGCAGTGGGCATTTTAAAATATTGAGCATCATGCTGCAGCAGCAGACCTACAACTTCTCATGTCGACTTACCAAACGCCATAAAGAAACTGTCTAAAATCCTGCCCTGCCCTGTCCCATCCTGTCCTTTCCTATCTTGCTTCTATTCTTTACTTTCTTACCTGCCCTGCCTGTTGTATTCTTTAGTATATCCTACCCTATCCTATCCTGTCCTGTCCTATAACCTCAATGCCCTATCCTATATCATATCATATCCTAGTTTATCCCTAAATCCTATACCCAATATCCTATCCCATCCATTCTTATCCTTTATCCTATCTCCTATTCTGTCCTACATCATGTCCTATCTCCTATTCTGTCCTACATCCTATCCCATCCTATCCTATCCTATCCTATCCTATCCTATCCTATGCTATTCTATCCTATTCTATTCCAGTGTGTCCTATATCCTATTCTCCCATCCTATCTTGTTCAGTCCTTCTCTGTCCTACTTTTCATCACTGTACAATACCTTCCATGGTATAGTATGAAATATAACCATATATACTATACTTCCATAGTCTGCTTTGAGATTCTGTCTTGTGTGTGCAAAGGATGGGGTGTTGGAACGAGTTCAGATGTATATCATTCCAATAATTATGCATGTCTCCAGATGGGATGTATTTTAAGAGCACCAAATATCTCTGTGCTAAAGGTCTCCCACATTTGCATGCAGTATGGCATTTCTGGCAGAAACCCAGTGCTATACGATCACTTATTTGATTAAACATTATCATGCTCAGCAGGACAGTGGAGCTCTAAAAAGAGTTGAGGGATAATTGCTGACAGTAGCAGAAAGCCTTGTGTGTCTGCCCTCCATCATCTTGTTTCTCATGGGCCATAGGCTTGAACCTAACAACACCTGCTTGTTATTAGGATCATTGTGACTTTGTTTAGCATGTTTAGAAAAATTTCCTATTTTGCCTTAAGTTTTGGATTTTCCTCACTCTTTTGGGGTTTTGTTCATTTACTGATTCATTCTTTCAAGTTTCCTTTTTCTGTCTGACAGATGTAAATGTAAAAAGCTGTGATGTGGAGTTGTTTCATCTTTGATTATCCTTGTTCACAATGGTAACAGACTGTCTGTCTGTTAAATTGTTCAGATTATTTTATTTTGACTCAAGTGTTCCAAAACACTATTGATTTTTTTAAAATTTCACCAAGATGAGATATCCCACTGTTGGACAAACAGCAGAAATTAAACGCTTAACAGCAGGAATTTTAAATTAATTGATGCTTTTATGATAAATATTTCATCAATAATTCAATGGCTCAAATTAATGTGTAAGGAGTTGCTTGTGACAAAGTTCACAGAAAGTGACCTGATTCTGCAGTTGTTGGTTTTTTTTAACAACTTTTAACAAATTATTTTGGTTTTATGGTCCACAACTTAATTGATTTGATTCACTTTCACCATTCTCATCAACTACCTTCTAATTTTCCAGAGTCTGTTGTTGGCATGAAAGCTCTGATAAACCTACTGTATGCTACCTGCCCAGTACCAACTGGCAAGTCATAACTAGCCAGTGAACACGGTGAGGCATTTAACAGCTGAAGAGCCAGATTTTTCCCTCAGGAGTTAGTGGAGACCAAAATATAGCTAAAAGTAGAGTGAATTTTCGACCATTATTATTCAGGTAGCCAGAAACACGACTCCAAATGAATGCTAATGTTGCTTGTTCTGCTGCCCCCAAGTTCCTGACTGCAATGAAGACAAAGCTTTCACAGATTCCTCTAAATGCTATACAGTACATATATTTTAAAATGAATTAATGAGGCACTTAAAGGGTGTTACCGCAATTTGAAAATGGCCTGTATTTAAGATAGAGCATTTATTGGTGTAATGATAACTGTGGGTTGACAGTGTTGATGTACGCTGCTTATTATCCAGCACAGATGGTGGTGTACAGTGTTGAAAGTGGCATCCGTTGATCTGCAGATCCATCGCTTTCTGAGCTACAGCTGAGTAACTCCAATATGGAGTCAGCTGAATCCATAGAGGATCATAGCCTAATGACACTTGGCAAAATGGCACACTCATTATAGTCATTTTCATTTTGGGCAGAAATGCTTGAGCTTAGTCATGTGCGAAGCGTTGATACCTTTCAGTGCACGGACCAATGCTCCCACGACGTTTAGCCCTGCCAAATCTCTGCTGTGGATTGGCTGAGCCTGTAGCGAGCAGTGACACTCAGAGGCTTAGTTTCCACCCAAGGCTGGATCGGTAAACCGGTGACACAGAACAGTCTGAGGGCAGCCGTGGGATGGCATCCTGGCTGGGAATATTAGCAGTGTTAAAACACTCTGAGCTGATGGCTCTGGCAAGGCTTCAGAACAGCACAGTTCTCACGCACGCAAGAAGTGAACTGAATGGTAAACTGGCAGACAGTTATTTTCACTCTGCACTTATGGTTTAGTTTTAGGGACTGAATAAAAGAATTAATCACAAGTTTCTAATATAAAAAATGAGCCCCTGTATCAGGGTTTCACAGAATGGAGTCAAGATACAGTTTAGCTGATGCTGATTTCTGTAAATGAATGACACACACACAAACACATATTCAAACACATATAATCTAAAGGTTATAGTAATGCCCAGAATATACAAAGCTCTCTTAATGAATGGTCAAACATTGTCTGACCTTGCATGCGTGTCTCATGGCTTAACAATTTGATCTACCCAAGTGTATGTCAGAGCATACAAACCCATGATTTCCTAGCTCATAATAATAAGAGAGAACAGCATCAAAGAATAGAGGTTGTTTGGAGAATAAAGACTAAAAGTGCCGACAGATATTAATAAAAACCACAGTGTTCTCTTAATATACAGTCAAGATGGAGTAACTATCCACACAGTAAGTGAGTAATGGCCACGATTACAGAGACCAGCACTTAGTAGAAGCAACTGTTTGGCTGATCGGTCCATGATTCGGGCCATCCCTTCCCTTTAGGATCAGTCCCTGGAAAACCTCTGATAACTAAAGAAATCAATTGAAATTTCATTCCGGCTATTTTTTCATTTTGCTTTGTATTGAACTGAAATCCCTTTGTGAGACCACTCTCTCCCTTTCTCCATTTTTCTGTACCCATGTCCCAGTTGCTGGAAAAATTGGGCTTTATCCTTAGTATTGAATCTATCGTTTCTATGCAGGAGAATCATTTTTAATATAGCTGTAATTTGGTCAATTTTGCCTGTCACTTTTATATCGATATCATATTCTCCAGCTCACAGTCTCTGCTGTTAATGTAATTGAGACAAATTGTCACAATTTGCCGGTTTTTCATATTTTTCCAGTAAAAAAGTGCTGGAGAAGAGCACTGGCCTCATCTATTTCTATGATGTTTCTCCCTGCCAATATGAACACTGAATCATTTTTTTATTTGAACCTTTATTTATCAAAGGAAGACTCACTGAGCATGCATGCTCCTTTAATGTCTTATGACCAACAGGGAGATGTGAGAGGAAAGCAAAGAAGAAATTCCTTCCTCCACTCCTACGTTTCCATGTATAGTACCTGATGTTAAAAGTGCACCTGAGCAAGGCACTCCACTTGCAACACTAATATAGCTTCCCAGCCCCTATCATGGTGTGTGACTGTATGAACATGAAGGGTGGGGCTCTAACAAATCTCTCTGGAGAAATAAAGGTGAAGACGAGTGAAAGAACAGCCCAGTTGGCTTTGCATATTAATACTGTTGTTGGAGGCCATTTTATAAATCAGATTCTGATCAACAGATTGAAGGCGGTTATAATTTCATAGGCTCATACATTAGGAAGGAAGCTGGTACATCTGTTTGCCTGTGCGTGTGATTGCATTTGCATAGAAGTAACAGGCGTGGGTTTGTCTCAGTGAGCAAAGCTGGAGAGATCGTAATACTTGATTCCCATTTACAAGCTTTGAATGCCAAATGTCCCTCATGATTGGTTTGGAGGATGACTTGTTCCATCCTACGAGTTGCAGTAAATGTTGAAGGGAATAGCTTACTTTCCTGTTTTTTCATCTTTCCCCACTTCCTCTGTGTCCTTTTCATACATCTTTCGGGCCAAATCTTAACAATGCAGCTTGCAGATACTTATGAGTCAAGCATTTAAAAAAAAGCACACAAAGAAAAACAGGTTATCTGATTGATGTTAGGCGTGTGCTTTAATCTAGAGGAGTGCTACTTCACCGCTGCGTCCCCACTCTGAAGTGTTTGGGCTGTAGAGGAGTGCTGCTCTGCCTCTATAAAAACAGAGAGGGAGGCAGAATGTAGATCAATATCCCAGGAACACACCAGAGACATTCTATTTTATTAAACATTTTCCCATTAAGGTGGTTGTGCGAGCGTTGTAGATCATCCCAACAAAGTCGTAAATCACACACAGACAGCAGTATTGGAAACAATGGGCAGAATCAGGGAAGATTACCAAGAAACAGAAGATATTCTGTGTTTGTGCTACAGGGGCCCCCATGTATCTTGTTTTTATATTACCACACATTTCAGCTGAGGGAATGGTTCAGTGGTAGCATCAAAATAATTTCATATTCATCACACAACAACACATCTTCATGTTACAGGCATGATTTTGTGCAGTTTACTCACTAAATATCTGTTTCTAATCTTTTTCATGAACAACCATGAAAAACCATGCTTGCCTACAGTTGGTGACTAAGCAGGTTATTTAGTTGGGGAAGTTAGGGAAGTGCCTTGCTAAAGACAAATGATCTATGGAAGCTCATCAATGACAAAACAAATAAATGGACCCAAAGCAGATTTAAAGCTACACTGATCAATATTTGTATTACCAATGGATCAGGTGACTGTGTGTGTAATGTGAAAGCAGTCGTCCTCAGTGACAAAACCACAGAGAATTATCACCTGACTCTGCAGTTCCTTCAGCTTTATGGAGCATTTTAGCATCTTTGAGTTCATTCTTTTGGATTAAGGGCTCCAACTTTACTATTTTGGTTCACTTGGTACTGCAACAGTCAGCTGTTTTCCATGAAAAAGCCCTAAAAAAAAGCTACCTGTCCAACACAGTTACCGAAGTTAGGGACTAGCTAATTGTGGAACATTTAGCCATTGAAGAGCAGGATGTTTCCCTCAGGAGTCGGTGGAAGCCAAACCAGAGCTAAAAGGAGATGAA
Organism: Thunnus thynnus; assembly: GCF_963924715.1. Classification (NCBI taxonomy): domain Eukaryota; kingdom Metazoa; phylum Chordata; class Actinopteri; order Scombriformes; family Scombridae; genus Thunnus; species Thunnus thynnus. Next base: position 32,189,058 of record NC_089517.1, on the reverse strand, counting down.
TATTTGACTTAAATTTGTCAGGGAGCCAGAAATATGACTCCAAAAGATGATAAAATAATGTTGTTCCATGATGAATAGGCTAAGATACTCATCATAATAACTATATACAATAAAATGTTAATATGACAGTGTTGTGTTTACATCTTGTTTTGCTGCTCTCAAGAGGCCACATATGAAGGTCTAACCGGGTGGCACTTGACTTTCAAGTCAATTTCAGTGGAGTTTGTTCCCCTCTCAGTCAGTGTTAACATGCAGGGATACAAAGTGCCATAACTGAGTTTGGTACTTTGACAGTATGGAGCAAAGAAATTCACATTATTTGCTCAGAAATAAAAAGTCCCACGGTGGAGTTTTTCTTGTGGTGCAAAACAGCAATTAGAGTCTGTTTTTTGCATTCAAAACTTGTTTTGTACAAACTAATCAGTTCCTAAATGTCCTTACATCCTGACTTGCACATTACTACTCAAATTTGTTCTTTGCTTGCTCAATAGTTTTGTAACTAATAAACTTCCATACATCAATAGCAACTGCTGAAAAAGAGAAGAGAGCTTCTAACTGGTTCTTTATCTTAACTTAGAGTTACTCAGTATGTGATGTTCAAATTGGCATCATCCTCTTTCACATTTGACTTCTGTAGTGTTTATATCTTTGTTCACCTATTAAGAAATGAAAAACTGGAGTTTTTGTCACATTCACGAAGCTTAGAACAAGATAGCAGGTAGGGGTTCAGCGTGTAGCCCAGGGCCACTTCAACACAACAGATGGCTGTTGCTGGGATCGAATCTGTTACTGTTTGGTTCCAGGGTGTTCTCCTCAAGCACTGAACCACCCTGCCACCCAGTTCAGATTGTACTTTGTTGGAGGCCCTTTTCTAAAGCAGATGGAAGGTGGCTGTAATTTCATAGGCTTGTATGTTAGAGAGCTAGCTGACAAATCTGCCTGTACAATTTGTTCTGATCATATCCTTTTCATATCCTATGCACTTACCAGTTATTAATCAAGTCATGTCACGGCAAATCTATTACAATAGCACTTTAAGAAAACTGTCCTTTCATAAAATACTGTACAGAGAGCAAACAATTTAAAGACAGATAGGAAAGAAAAGAAATAAGACTTTCATTCTAATCTTGTCAAGAAAAAGATCTAATTTTTTCCTAAATCTTCTTTCTTCTGTGTAATATTTATTTTGACAAAGTAGTGATTTAGAATTATTGTACTGTCTCACTCATTTAAGTCTGGACAAGAGTGTGTATTTGAATGCCCTAAATGAAAAATGATAGCATCTCCATTACTTTTCAAATTAGGTTGATTTTATTTTTGTACCATTTTATTTGTGCATCCTCCAAGGATCTAGGAATAACATGACAGAGATTGAACGCCCCTGTATTATCATAGTATCTTTGTTATTCATATCCATCTTTTCACAGCAGTCTAATCCACATGCATATTCAATGTGCCGCGGACAATCAGAGGTTCTGAGCAGACAACGTGCTCAGGTCCACAGGGAGGTGTTGCCTGCTTCCTCTGTGCTGTCTGTTGACAGCAGCATGATGAAAATGGGAATAGTGCAAAATTATATCACAGCACATAAAGTGGTGCTGCAAATGAAAACATTTTGTGCTCACATAAATTATACTTTTTCATATCACAATATTGCATCAGTATTTTACGAGGGTATACAATATAATTGAAATGATGTCCCATTGATGCAAGCTGGTCAAATTATTTTCTGTATTTAATCACTGCAGATGCTAAATTCCTGTTAACACTTTCCAAATTAGGGCAGAAACAATATGAGACTGTCACCCTATTTCAGTGCACCAAATTAGCCTTAGCAAGTGTGAATAAAAACAACTGTGAACATTTTAAATATGCAAGGTATGATTCTCGGAATTAGCTCTTTTAGATGGCAAACTGCTCAGCTGATTCTTATTTAGAAATTATTTTGTTGTGGCTCTTGACAACAACTTCCTAATTTCCATTTTTTGCAAATGTAACATTTCAATAATCAATCTGTTTCTGTTTCTGTTTCTTTTGAATTCTGTGTAACATGTCTGTATTCTTTAAAAAATGCTATTTTCTGCCAAATGCTGTTTTCTTTTATTGGGCATTCACTCCTAAAAACAGTACTGTTGTTCAGCCCATGAACTAACTTGTCAGCTTTTATTGTTTCTCTGTTTGTCTTGTTTTTATGCTATTTTCTTGTTCTTCGTCCTCACTGTGGGATGGCAGGAAACCTGCTGGAAAGCAGTTTCTAAACTGAGCAAGGCCCAAAGCTGCTAATGCTTTACATGTTTATCCTAATAAAAAAATAATACATAAAATGAAAATGTATTGAAACTGAGGCATCTGTCAAGTACTTACCGCAGTTAAAGCTAAAGCTCCATATTGAGGCCTTTATCGTTTTCAGAGAACCACATGTTTTGAACAAGGCCTTGGTTTCTGTATTGTTTCTTACCATGTAGGTTATTTAATTTTTTTTCCTGCCAAAATTTGCAAAACAATCTTATTGAATAACCATAAAACTCTACAGTTCTTCAGTTGATATTATCTTCGTAATTCCAGATTGATTTATCTTGATAAGGTCAGTCTGAGGGGTTGATGTATCTGAGAGGCATGAATGAGAATTTTTTCACTAAAAAAATATTTTAGGGCATTTTTATGCCTTTATTTGACAGCAGCAGCAGAGAGATGACAGTAAACAAAGCCCAGCCGGACACCAACTGGGGACCACAAGTGTGCCTTGTATTTTCAATATTTAATAAAATAGAGTTTTGTTGTTTTTTAAGATTTTTGGCTTGTTTTTAAAATTTACCTAGCTTTTCAATTATGTTTGTGTCTGCATTCTATGACAGTTTATGTTGTAGTTTTCACTATTTACAACATTTTGTTCATATACTATTATGAACAAAATAATAGTAACAAATAATATTAGAGGCAACATCCTTAGAGGCTGGCCAAATATGTGCCTATAGCCATCACTGGATAATTGATAAAGACTCATCCATAATGTGGTGTCTATGAAGGCTCTGTGTTGAAATATGTTGGTTGAATATTTTTCACTTTTCATGTGACTTAATCTGGGTTTAATTAATTTGTGTCACAAACAATTACAAAAGTTAAAATTCATCTCTAAGGAAAGCTGAGACTTTTTTAAATGATAGCTGTGTAAAAGTACCCACTATGTTGTTTATTTTATTCAAATGCACAGTTTAGAAGTTCACAATAAAATGTAATGTTTAACAGTATTAAATATATAGCCCTGCATATATGACCAGCACAAAAAGGATACCATTACAATGTTAGATCCAACATTGACTCTGACTCTAAGATCAAACTGATTGAGTAGTTCTCAAGAAGTTCTCCTATAATAGGTTCAGTCTGTAACTTCATTCACTATATTACTGGTGTGGGGAAGGGAATTTTAAGTCTCCTGAATGCATATTTATCACTGCTGTACTCTTTAGCACCTGTGGTTGACTTTTGTCATTAACCCCCTGATACAACTCCGACAAAAACAGTCTTATTACATTGGCAAAGGTCCAGTCGATCCAATCCAGTAAAACACATTATTACATCAATAAATATCCATGAATGGCTGCTGCATCATTTCAAATTAGCCGGCAGATGTCCTAATCTTCCAGGTATTTTCTTTTTTATAACTCAAGTTAGCATGTAAATATTATCCACGTCAGTATCAAAATGGCAGCTGCACACTGACGTTTCAATTGACACCTCACTTGATCCAATAGGAGCTTCCATGTCCTGTCCACAGCCTTCAATAACCAACGAGAGTCCATGTTGAAAGGAAGTGCCTGCCCCTTTTCTTTCATGTGAAGACTGAGCCAATAGGAACAGAGTCTGCTGATAACTGGCATTTCGAATAGCCAATGAAATTCCAAAAAATGACAATATGCAGCTTTAGTGGTTTCTATAAAGCCACAACTTTGCATTTATGTAAATTTAAATAGTTTGCTGTGTGTTACTTTTTATATAAACTGCTTTTCCACCATAGCACTTGTTTTTACTCTTTTATATGCACAAAGTTTAGTTTCAACAGGGGAACAAAGCACTATAATGTGTTTATGCTTCAGTTACTCTGAAGCAGGGTTATTTGGTTTCTCTAAATGGCCTTTTTTTGCAAGACGCCTAGAAATGCCCTTAGAAAAATGTGTAAAATATTCATCTTATATGGTATTGTTATTAAATTTGAACTTGGACTAGGTACGGCTCCATTCTGTGGTCCCATTGTGTTTTCCAGCTAATAAGTCCCAGCTATAGGTCATCTGCAGGTATCTGTTTGCAAAAATATTCAGTTGGAAATAAAAACCTTTTACTTCAGCGTGTTCAAACTTTTATCATTCAGTGCCAGTAGCACTTACTGTGATTCTGGAAAAAAATTCAAAGTGTTACCTTTCAAAAGAGACCAAAACCATGCATGTACTCCTAATGGTTTAAGAACAACTTTCAATTCACTTTAGGCATGCCTTTAATAGGCGTTTTAGGCTAATTTTACAAGAATTTCAAGGAATGCTAAGTTAGGTTTACAGTCTTGCACACTTGGTCATTGTTTGTACAGATGATTCAAGTGGAAGAGTTCTATGCCCACTCAAGGGCTGAAAATGTCAATCACCTAACACTATCTTCACAAAAAAATATTTTGAATGTATACTTTTGTAAACTTCTGTAAATCTTTACTTTTCTACTACTTTCCACACAGTCTGAGCCTGCCCTCTCGTTCTGTCGCTGGGGCAACACAGCAGTGCTGTGAATAAGCAGCGCCTTGCGAGGGGAATCCGTCCTGTTTGCTAGCATGTCACATTAATGACTCAGCTCCCTGCCTTCAGAATCAGCTGCCTTCAGTTCAACATCACCTCTGTGACTCTGTTGGCATGAAGCAGTTAGAGCTGCCACACATTTTCAGGAACACATTTGTTAACTCTCGCATGCATTTTAGTATCATACAGTGTTCGGCTTTTAGTGTATGAATGGTTGTATGGGTGTGTCTATGAATGAGTGGTATTATGCAACACTGATCCACTCCCTGATTTTGTTGTATTACCCAATAGTGTCTTCAGTTTCTTTATGCATCTTGGGCAGATTGGATAGTATCCAATCTCAGAAAAGCTAAGTATAAATGCATCCTAGAAGCATTTGAGATGTACTGAAATCTGATTTCTCAGCTGCATTCTAACCAGTTGTTAAAAAGGTGTAAATGCATGTTAGCTAGCTAGCTGTAATTGCTAACTGGTAATTGCTGCATTATCACCACCATCTAGGCTGGAGTTGGGCTGGTACTTATTTCCATGTAGGCTGGGAATACCAGGACAGATTGCAATTAGATATGTGATCTTGTCAACAGAGAATCACATATGTGGCTGAGTGTAAATGAAAGTGTCTGAAATCTCATCTGAAATACTTGAAATCACAAGTGTAAATGGGAGCCATTGTTGTTTCCTGGCAATGGTAGTAAACAGGTGCACTTTGTTGACAAAATGACTATACAAGTGAGTGTGGATCCGAACAGCAGTAAAAAAGTGTTAAAGCAGACCAGCAGGGGGAGGGAAACAATTAAATCTGGGTAGGGTTAGGGTTAGGTTTAGGACTAAAGCAAACAAACCCAGTGTAAAAATGCTCTCAGTCAGTGGTCCACCTGGACAAATCATGTTTATTTTGCACTGAGTTCCAATCTCCCAAACCATTTGACAAATCCAAGCTCAATTTCACTGTGACTCAGCTCACATTATGGCCACAGTTGCTGGTATTCTGAATGTAATCAAAACTTAAAATCATTGACTGGAAAAACATCCTGAAACAGCAACAGTCATGTTCTCTTACCGCTAACTGCTCCCACCTGCCAGCCTTCATAAAAAAATTGGCAACCCAGTAGCCACCTATAAAGAAATGCGCAGTGGAGTTTCAACACTGCTGGTTACATTTGGCAAACCTGTATTCTCCTCTCCACTAAAGCAGGTGATGCACCCCAGAGCGCAGAGCTCAGATAAACAGAATGTCTCAGACGCTGCCTCATCATTGTACACTAGATGCACAAAAGCCAATAGATATGGTAGTGGAGCACAGGGTTTGCCAAAAACAGCAGGAATGTTTGCTGCTGTTGTCATAAAACCCCTATCTGATCACAGACATCGTATTGAATGATGAACAGTGAATGTAAATCAAATCTCTAGATTATTATACGACTATGTATACAGTGTACATGGAAATAGATTTGTTTCTCCACGTGTCTAAACTGTATGTGTACACAGGTTATCTGTATAGCACCTTCCAAATTAAAAGCCAGCTGTCATCCTGCCATGTAGAAAACTCTGTATGTGTCTCACTGATTATTTGGTTCATAGCACTGATTTGAAATTTGACATTTAGAGTGAAGTTCTCTTTAGCATTTAATCATATTTTCTTCTTTCCAAAACAAAGCAATAAAGCCTTTGCCGTGTCCTCTGCTACGTCTCCTCATTTCCCTGGCTTAATTGAAACTGGTGTGCCCTGTGTGTGTGCCTATTTCATTTCCAAACCATAACAAACAAATCATTTGCAAATGCTCTTTTTCCTAAAGCTAATTTAAAGGTGCCAGCTTCCCGACTTTTATCCCACCACATAGAAGAGTTTTTCCTGGGAGTCTGATAGTATTAGTAGAAGTAAAACCATCTGCGGTATTTATTTGGTCTGTCCCCCTCACACTTCCCCTCACATAGATTAAGCTCCAGAAGCTGCCTCTTGGCAATTAAATCTATCAGAGGGCAGCAGAGAGTGCTTTGTCAGAACTGTTCCAATAATTGCAATTTAAATGAATATGGATTCAAAAAACTTTGACAACACACGCAGTCTCAGTTTTGCAACTTGGGACTGGAAAAAAAAAATCTTGGCTTGTCTTCTGGTTTGTTTTTCTTTTTCCTTGGATGAACAGGAACCTCTCATTTACGATTCTCTTTCTTTCTTGTTTACAGACACATAGAGAACTGGACAGGCCTGCAGACTCTGAGAGACGTGGATATGGAGCTCTACACTGGACTACAGAGACTGTGAGTGTTGACACCGTTATCTGGCAGGGAGTGAGGGGAGACTAGTGACAGACACTTCACTTCTTTCAGTCCTACTGTGTTCCAGATCTGGAAAACGAAAGTGTAACCTGTACCGCTGTTAATCCCTGTTTTCCATTAGGCTGTAATTCAGCTTACAACACAAGTGGCTGCAGCTGCAGCATCACCAGCAACGCATCAGGATTTAGTGTCCGATACCTCTCAGAAAGTGACACAATCCCAGCTAATTCTCTGAGGAGATGACAATGTGTTAGTTGAGCTGCGCAGAGAGAAGAGGGAATGAAGGGTATGTTTCTGATCGTAACGCAAGCTGATGTTTAAACAAGCTTTTAATTCTCGACAGTCACACACCAGTGGAACATCCCCTTTGCTTTGCTTAGCCACTGATCAAATAATGCTAAAAAGCAGCAGGGAAAATTGAATTAAGGGTCCCTGGTGTAGCGTTGTGTTTTTTTTTTTTATTCTCATCTCTTCACTTCTTAAAGCAATGTTACGCTCCTTTCCTGCTTTGCTACCCTGCACTATGAGGTCACACCCTTTACATTCCTCTCACCCCCCCCAATCCTCTCTCAGCTGCCGCCTCCAGGCCTCCTTTTTTTTTTTTCCTTTCTGCAGGGAACAGTATTCTCCTTTGCCCTCCAAAGTCAGAGCTGGCCTCTCCCCTGATCCCCTTGATCCCTCATCAGGGAGGCCAAGTGCAATATCTCCACCACTAAATTAGCATTTTTCTCATTACCACCACCTCTCTCCTGCTGCCTTGTCTGGGGACACTGGCTCCTCCCGACTGGAGTCGAGCCTTCTCAGGGAAGGCTGTTACCTTGTATGACGTTACGTTATGGGGCTGTTAGCAGTGTGGAGGGATGATTGAGCCATAGTTGCTCTGGAATAGTTTACGTTACCTTATTTTATATTCTACTGTATTTGATTGTAATTATTAATTGTAATAATTCATAAAAAATAAACATTGACTTTTTAAATGTTATATGACAATACATTAATCTCCAGAGAAAGAAGCATGCTGCATTCACTATGTTTATTCTTATATCTGCACCTTTCTAGTCACAAGTGTGATATAATTACTGTTGCTTTTGTGCTGATAAATTCATTAGTTATCATTCAATACACAAACCTTTTCAGATTTAAGTCACAATAACATTATAGGAATAGTTCAGCATTTGGGGAAATACACTTATTTGCTTCCTTTCTAAGAGTGAAAGCCATGTCAATCTCATGTCAATCTCTGTTCAAAGCAAAACACAAAAAATCCTCAAGCCTCTTGTTGAATGTGTACATTAAAGAAATGTAAGAACAAGAATTTGTGGTTTTACAGGGAATTGCATGCAACTATTTCTTGGCAAAGGCTAATAAGTATACTTTCCAAAAGGTTGAACTATTCATTTAAGTAATGATTTATTTTTTGGTTAGAGTAAACTCAATCAAAAAAATGAAACTGAATTAATGTGATCAGTCTGATGTATCACTCTGCTAACATGTATGCTAAAGTCGACATAACTTCAGGTAGTTGCCTTTTAGCACTTACCACATCTACCATTTTTAATTTTTAATAGGTGAATATTTTATTTTTTCCTACCACAAAACGATTTTTTCTAAAGATTAGAGAAGATAAATAGTGTAGTCTCTTGGATTTTTGAATGGAGTTCAAAAGCACCCTTCAGGTAAAATAAATGCTTTGATGAAGTGCTATTACCTTTCATTTGGCTCTTTGTGAGGTTTGGAAAACTTTACTTGCACAAAGACATGAATTTTTCAAGTACTGTTACTACTCATTTAAATAAATGTGATTGGATCCAGGCTTTCCCAACTTTAACACAGAATTTTATATAGAGTTATCAAGCTCAACAGTCATCTTTTGTTGTCTTAATTTCCAAGCACTGAAATAATGGGGACATTTTTGTTAATTATTTTTCTGGGGAACTCCTTTGACGGTTTTCAAGGACCCCCCCAAACCCTCTCAAGGACCCTTGGAAGTCCCAGAGTCCCACTTTTGGAACTTTTGGGTGATGAAACACCACATCCCAGTCAAACGCCACAGAGGTGTGATCAGACTTCTAGAAGGTAATTGGCACCAGCAGCTGGGTATAATCAGCACACTGTGTTATGAGGCGCTCACTGATGATGTCAATGACTTCTTTGGTGAGAGACATCTGTGATTACACGATTAGAAGTCATTACCATTGTAGCCTAGAACAGTGGTTCCCAAACTGGGGTGCTGGGAATTCCAGGACTCCTTGAGAGGAGTCCACGGGGTCCCCTGCAAAATGAGGATTAGTTTAATTTCACAGTTATTTCACTCGATACAAGTGAACACAATGAAGGGATGTGAAAGAATGCACGCCATAATCAGAGGTTTCACTCGCTTTAGAGTAAAGACGCACAAGTTCACAAATCTTTCATCAAATGGCGGTTCAAAGTGAATTTCTATTTCGAGCTGAGCTCCGGGGTGTATACATGCGGATTGAAGTTAAAGTTGGAATTAAAGTTGGAATTGGAAGAGACAAAGAACTATTCTGACTCGTTGCAGTGGATTACTGCAGCAGAAACAAAAAAATGTCTTGAAATGTATCAGTACTGCATGGTTGTTTCCTTACTATGAGGCCACCATTTTGTTTATTTTAAACATGTTCATTTTTTGTTTCTGCCCACATGGTTAAACATTTTCTAACTGCCAGAGATTAAAAAAAAAGATTGGAGATCAAGATGAGGAACAGAGGCACGAGCACAATGAAATGCACCAAAAATAAGAAGGGAAATATAAAAAATCTAAATGGCCTACATGCAGTTATATGATCATAACACTGTGCTACTATGTGAATGTGTTTGTATGTGCCCGTACCAGAGAGAAAAGACATGCCTTTGTTTTGGTGGTCTGTTCACAGTTTCATCTGTATTTTATCATTTGTCATTTCAGAACAATCATGAATTGCAACCTGAGGGTGATCCAGGCTCGAGCTTTCGCTCAGAACCAACACCTACGCTACATGTGAGTAAATATTCTATCTTTGACAACCGTGTTACCCATGCCTTCAAAAGATTTATTATGATCTGTAATACTTGACAGCTTGCAGTATATGGCTATAGATGAGTTAGTGTTGAGCAGAAGATGATGTCGTTGATAGAGAGTGGCTTCAGGAAAATTGTGGCGGTGCCATTACTGTCGCAACAGCCGCACATCTTAAATGAGACATCCATTATTTGCCTTGGATAATTGGATTCCTATCTGCCCCAGTTCTTTGTGCTTCAGAGCAACATGCCGAAGACGCAGTTCCATTTAGACTGCACTCGCCAAATGGACAATTTGTCCAGGAGGCCGAGCATCAGAGAGCTAGGCGAAGAGCAAAGTAATTTCTTTAACAAAGGCTGATGTGTCACCGTATGACAGCCTGTTATTCTCCAATTTTCTAGGAGTAAACACGGTGAGGAACACAGTCACAGTCTTTTACCTGAGCACACTGCCATTTGCAATTTCCAGTTGTCGGTTGAGAGGCATTTTGGTCTCTCTCTTCTCTGCAGATGACAGCTGTTAGGCTTGAATCTGTGCACTTTGCACTGTGTGTGTGTGTGTGTGTGTGTGAGAGAGAGAGATAGCAAGTAATAGCTCATAATGGCAATATTAAAGTAAATGCAGTGTTTGTCAACTGAGTCTTTTAGAGAGACAGAGACCATACTGACTACCAGATTTACTTTACTGTATGTTGTCTTACAGGTTGACTTTTTGTAAGCATAAGCATCTGAGTATGTGTGTGTTCCTTGGTGCACATTATGGCATGCATGTGTGTAAGTCTTTAAAAAAAGGTGGTGTTGCTTGTCTCTTTTTCTAGTTAGGTGAATGGAAGAGCAAATCAAACTCATGTGGATTTAATGAAAGCTCCAGAAGATGGATTTGCTAACACACGACTGAAAACAAATGAAAGATTGTAAAGTTCTCACGTTGTCCTCCATCTTACTGTACATAATTGCTGCGCAGTCATCAGGTGTTCAAAGTAGACTTTAAAAGGTCTAAAGCATGAAAAAAATATGAGAAAAGATCAGAGGTGGAGGTGATGACCCTTTTTTCCTTTTGTACTCATTGTAATGGTAAAGAAGAGTGTGATGTTCAGACCTTAAGTTAGCAATTAATATAAGGTGGTTAATAAAATTCTCTTTCCATTAAGTTTTAAATAAAATGTTACATAAATTGAGTTTCAGTGGATTTAGCCTCCACTGCATTTTCACTCCTCTAACATCAAGGCATTTGCATCGTAACCAGTGAAAGCCCCACCCCAGACAGCCAATGACAGGCCTCTATTGTGGTATCGTTAAGGCAGGTGGACGGTTGCTAGGTGACACCGAGGATGATGATGTCAAACAAGATTAATTATTATGCCTAAGCTTAGCCTCAGAAGACCGACCTCATTGATGTCTGTGTCAGACAGGTCTGCTCAAAGCCCACGCCATCAGACGCTGAACTGGTTGCTCTTTTGTGACGAGAATTGAAGCTATTCTCTTCATCACACATTCAGGTCAAAACAGGCTCAATCACACACAGTAAAGATATTATTAATCCCATGTGCTGTAAATGTGTTGACTGTAATTACAGTAACACCCTCCTTAATTACACTCTTTTCAATTAATATTCCTCTTCTCTGTGTTTTATGGCATGTATCGTGCATGTTTTCCTCTTGATCTATGACATTTTTTTGTGCAGCTCGCTACACTATCAAATATTGATACAAAGTAATGCCACAATAATTCAACCAAAACCGGGGAAAGCTTGTGCATTAACTATTCAGTGCAGCATTTTAGGTCTTTCCCCAAGTAAAAAACAGAATACTGTGTAAAACACACCACAGCAATGGCAGTCAGCCTAACAGATATCAAAACAAACAAACAAAAGTACAGCTTACAAGCTCTACCAGGCTGGATATGCTGACTAAAACATCTGCCTGGTTCATTAGAAATGAACTCAGCTATATTTAATATCCTTTTTTTAAAACCTTTGTTTACTTTCTTAAATACTCTTATCAAAGTATCAACGCTGTCATTATAAGGTGACCTCTAAGGGCCCGTTATATTTTATTTGAGCCCAAAATAAAACTAATTACAGTATACCATGGCCTGGGAGACTTAATTCTGTTCAGCAGGAGATTGGTGCATAAAGGAGGTGCAGAGATTAATGCAGCAGTTAGTGTGCTCCTTTAAAAACCCACTGTGCTGTTGATGTGTTCTAAATTAAGTTCACTGTCTTAACTCTCTGGAAAGACAATTCAGATGAGATCAGCTGATTGACATAAAGGTAAATATAAACTGTGTAAGGCAATACAAAGCTCCAGCATTAAATCTGTGTGAAATACACTCATGTCACAACTATTTGATCAACTCTCTGAATTAATGTGCTTGCAAGATGCAAACATTAAATCAACACAGTATTTACTTTTTAAACACCTAGCTGGTGCTTTTCTGCTGAGCGATTAGTGTAAATAAGCAGCATTTCCAAGACCACAGGCATTACAACCACTACTACAAGTAAACTAAACATGACCCTAAAATGATATGATTGAGCAAGAACTAACAGTTCATCAGGGTAATAACCGTTTATCTATACATTATCGCCACTGTCAAATAGTTCCTAAGAAACTACTTGTGCCCAAATAAAACCACATTTGTAGACTCAAACCTGCATTGTTGTGCCATTAACAAACACAGCATTGATATATTACCACCCTATAAAGTTTACATGGTGAACAAACAGTTGCCTATTTACACATCTAGCAGACACAGGGCAACACTGGCATTTATTTAGAGTCATGTTTGTGTCTGCTTGATGAATGTAAGTCCAATATTCAACCACTAACTCCTGAGAAAAATACCTGCCCCTTTAGCTAAATACTCTACTTTGGTCAAAGCTAGTTGCTAAAAGGGCAGGTAGCGTACAATGAGTTTATCAGAGCTGTTTCACTAAAAACAGCTGCCTACATATAGAAATGGCAGTGATTAGAGCTGTGGGACTGAATCAAAACAGTAAAGTTGGAGGTCAGTAAACAAAAGCAATGACGCTATAAGGCTCCATTGAGCTGCAAAAGTAGTGAGAATCCTCTGTGGGTTTGTCACGACGAGCAACACTCTCACTCTCATTGGCTTTATTTTCTAATAATTGTCTCCAGATACATCCCATTTCACAATGTAAAAAATGCAGACATACAATAAAATTAAAATATCAATACATTTTATATTAAGTAATATTACTGTCATATAACAATGTTCATACTGGATTTAAACTGTTTTCTTTTTCTGAGAAAGCTGTGTAATCAAAAGATTGTTGGCTCAATATGGTCATAAAAATGTGCTTGCTAACTTAACCCACAAGTGCAAATTATTGACTGGTATTTGCAACTAAGTTATGATATCGATATTATAATGGAAACTTTTCTCTAGTCAGGCAATTTAAAAACATCTATGTGGGATATCTGTCTTAAAGAAGACACACTCATCAAGTGAACATATTACTGTGTTTGTCCCAGTGGCCCCAGTGCCTCAGCAGCAAATCCCTTCTCACCAATTGTTGTGGCTGGAGAAGAGGATGAAACAGCATACATACAACCTCTTAAGTACCATAGTGGGACACTAAAGGAACAATCAGTAATATTTTGCAATGTCACTGCAGAAATTAACCATACTCAGCGCCGATGAGTACACATTTACATTACTGGCTGCTGAGATTTTAAGACTTGTGAACAAGCAGTCCTGTACTTCATATTTCAACGCATGTCCAACACATCCACCCTTGTTCAAGTTTATTTGCACGTGTGTGAAAGAATGTACAGCAACCAGACAGCAAGGGATATGGTTCCCCTGGCAGTTCCACATCTTAATTTCCCACCACAAAACAAATAAACAGCTTTGATTTTATTAGCGGGGTCAGGCTGTAGGATGAGACAAGTTTGCCAGTATTCAGTGTTGTTATTTTATACTGTTTTCCATTACATTTTACTAAAGAGCTCAATTTACTGATTGTTCATGCAGTAGATATTTTGTAATGTGACTCTACAGTATACAGAGCCATGTATAATTACCTTAAAGAATCAGTGAAGAACATTCATGTGTGTAGACAGACAATAAGGTCTGGGATTGGTTTTATTAAGATGACAGTATTACAGGCAGTGTAAGTTTTGCCACTGAGCAAGTCAGTTATCAGTAACTATAAGTGAGGGTTGGACTGGATTCTCTTGTTGTGGCCTTGTTGCATCACTGCTCCTGTGGCCCAGGCCAGGTGAAGGGTTTAAGACATAATCAACTCATTTTAATGTAATTGAGTGGGTATAAGATCTAATTAATGTAGCTGTTTAATGTAGTTGTTTATCATTTCTTTCCCACCCTCTGTTTCTCCATTACTTTGAGCACAGGTATATTGATATTGCTTGAGTCACATGACTTTATGACCTGACTTAACGACATGACTTTTTGATATGACTTTCTTTTTGGTGTGTGTTTCTGTATGTTGCATTTTCAGCTACACTGTATGACGAATGCTGTAGCTACACAGTTCTTCCCTGGTTTAGTCCAAGCAAAATAGAAATGAATCAGTAATAAAACAGAGTAGCTCTTACCCCAAAATTTCTCCCACTTATACCTTTAAAAAATCGCCTTCAGTAGTCGCTATGTTTCTGCAGATGTATCTCATTTTGCTGTAGTCATTGTGTCAGAAATTCGCTCTCTGTGACATCTGATCGGCAGTTGGAACATTTCACAAGAGCCCTTGTGAAATGTCTTCAGATAATAGTAATTGTATGAAAGCTTTAATCTCCCTCAGAAGGTTCTTAACTGAGGTTACACACACACATACACAGAGTCGTGTTTCCATCACTTCAGAGGACATTATATTGACTTACATTCATTTTCTAGAAGCGTTTATCATTTCTTCAATGAAACCACGCCCACTTATGTATGACGAAAGCCTTGAACGACAGAGGCCTGGACGGCTCCGTTCCCATGGAAACCGTGCTCATGCACAAATGTATAGTATTACTTTCACGTTTCTTACAGGGAACCATGTATAAAAACAAACTGATAAGTTATTGCCATCACATCAGGATAAAAAATAATAAAGTAGAAAAACTTTATTGTCTATTCAAGAGGCAATTTTTAATGCAAATCTTTCTTCAGCCTTCTCTGTCCAGCTTGTTTTCAGTCAGTCTGGTTGCAGAAGCCCAGCGCAGCCCTGGGGGACAACACTTGCTGCACAATGTTTGGTAGAAGTCTTTCTTCATTTCTAAAATGTTGAGTTTTTGGGAGGCCTTTTCTTGTGCAGCAGAATCAGAATCCTGAAAATACAAAACTTGCAAAATGTTTTGAGAAAATATAGCAAAGTAGTGATGATGATCTGAGAAAAACAACAAGTCAATGACCATAACATTAACTTGGAATGACTTGAAAGTAGATTTCAGAACAACCTGGCATAATGCATTAGGATTTTGTGACAACACATCCATAAACAGTAATCATGGATTTGATGGACTTGGACAAGTGAACTATCAATATATTGCATGTATCATATAAAAATTTTAATCAATGAAAGATTGAAGATCTCTATGGAAACAGCAGATGTGGTAGAAATAGTCATCTATTCCTATAAAAGGTACAAGATGGGTGCATAGTTTGTGTGAATAGTTTAAACCCCCCAGCCTGTCTTTATCAAAGACAATTACTTTGACAGCCTTGGAAAACCTGTACTTCATGAGTGGTAAGATTGACACATACTGTTTCAGTTGCTGTCATGCCAATAAGTTAACATTACTAAAGGCCTTTGAACTGACTGCATTCCACAGTTACGAAATACCATGTGGTCTGATAAATATTAAATTCATTATTCAGTGTCCCATATCGCTGTTTTCCAAGCTACACATAATACAGCCTCCATGTTTAACTCAAACTAGTCCTTCAGAATTAACATTTCCCATTACTAAACACCAGATAGCCACTGAAAATACAGTTAGGAAATAGCACAATATCTAGCTAAATCTTGTCACATTTGTGGTCTGATAAACAGTAAATTCATCTGCAGGACCTGCGTGAGCGCGGTTTCCATGGGAACGCAGCCGTCAAGGCTTCCGTTATATGGAGGTGGGCGTAGTTTCATCTGAACTGGGCTGGAAAACAATAGATGTTTCCTGGAGACTTATCTTAACCTTAACCATAACCACCACATGCCTAACCCTAACCTTTACCCTAAACTTAACATAACCCTAAACTAACCTTAACTTTAAACAAGTCTTCACCCTAAAATTAATGATTTATGTTAAGGGGACTAGCTTTTTGACACCATAAGGGAGACGAGTCCCCACAACATGACTGTGTAAACAGATTTACATCCCCACAACATGGGGAATACCTGGACCACACACACACACACACACACAAACACACACACACACACACACTGGTTCCACTGAAGGTTCTGTGTTGTGTCTCTTATGTTATGCATTCATACAGTAATCAAACTGCAGGGCATCATCTCTTCGCACTGCTTCGGAGATTTATTTTACAGGAATTAAGTGTATTATCTCAGCATGGTAATGGGACTGAACTGGGTTAGCTATTGTTTATTGCTCATTGTAGCCTGATCCATTTCAGTCTTACCTGTGCTTGCACAGTCACAAGTGCCTGAGGAAGTAATGATATGACCTTGCTTTGCTTGGTCAGGCAGGCAGAGGAGGCACACTGTTAAAAAATCGTCACACAATGCAGGATTTGCCCCTTTTCGTAACCTGACCTGCTTCACTGGGAGTCATGGCATGCTTGTGGCTTGGACGTTAAAGGAATAATTTGACATTTTATGAAGTGTCCTTATTTGCTTTCTTGCTGAGAGTTAGAGTTAGCTTAGCTTAGCATTAAGAGTGGAGGCAGGGAGAACCTGCTAGACTGGCTCTGTCCAAACATAACAAAATCCACGTACCAGCATCTCTAAAGCTGTTATATCTAATTTGTTTAATTTGTTAAAAAATTAAATGTAAAAATGACAAACTGTGGTTTTACTGCTGGAACTATTTCTTGGCAAGGTGCAGTGACTTTCTGGAGTCTTGTCTCACACTTTTCCAACCCCTCTTAAAAACCACAACTTGACATCTTTTAGAAAAGTTTTTTAAAAACAAATTATAAAAACACGATATCACATGTTAATTCATGAGCATTAGAGTTGCTTGTAGGCATATTTTTTTTACTTTTGAACAGAGTCAGGCTAGCTATTTTTCCCTGCTCGTTATGCTTAGCTAACTGTGTCCTTGCTGTATCTTCATATTTAGCATCCAGACAGAGAGGTGTATTGACGTTTTCATGAAGAGAATATTTCCCAAATATATAACTATTCCTTTTAGATTTGTTAATGACTTCCAACATGAGGCGAGGTGACTTGTTTCAGTGATTAACACTGAAAGACAACAGCCAGCTGATGGCTAGGTGATGACCTGTCAGAGTAATTTCAACTTCACTTCCTGTTCTGCTGCTCCCTTTGATCCCTCCATGTGTCTGGGTGTGAATACCCAGTGTTCATGCTTTGCCTCTATGACACTCACCTCACACACATTTATCCTGCACACAAAGCACTGGTGGAAATGAAGTCTATCAACAAAGGCGCCACTACAAGGTCTTGGGCTTTCAACTCATTTCTGCCACTGCTGGGTCCAGTTTTCTATTTGATGCTGCTAGTCGGCCGGGGCGTCGTGCCTCGTGCTTGTCCCCGCCTGTGTCAAATTAAAGGTCAGCGTCTGGATGGTGAGGCAACTCTTCTCTTTATTCCAGTGCAGCCAAGGGAGAGGCCCAATAAATCTGGAGGGAACGTTGTCACTGGGGAGTCGGAAAGGTCACTCCCCACAGGGAGAGGGAAGTGGAGAGACTCTCTCTCATTAAATCTTCCTGGCTACGTTTTTTTTTTTCTTTCTTTTTTTATTCCTAAATGTCACTTTCATACTCGGGTCAGCTGGCCGGCTAGCCTGAGACCACCTTTAATTAGAAGTCTGATTATTCACTGTTTACCTAGTCAAGGTTTTTAAATTCCCTGCTTTCCTGTCAGCATTCCTTTAAAATAGACTTCCTTTTCTTCCTCCTCGACTGTGTCTTTTTTGAAAGAGTTACTCCTGCAGTCTTGAGGTAGCCTATTCACTTCAGGCGGTGGCTGACTGGGAGATGAAACAGTTACCCAGATGACACCTGTAGTCTCGGTACTGTTCCGCCTGGTGCTTCCACAGGCACATAAAAATAGAATCTCCGAGGTGTAAATGAATGCTAAACCCTGATATACTGTCTGTGTCAAGCATCTCACATGCACATTCAAGGCAGTTAGCTGATGGTCTTACCCAGAGAAAGCAGGTAGGGTCCAGTGTAATGCTTGAGGTCATCTTAACCAAACACAGCTGTCTTGACTCATCAGCTGAACTTGTGACCTTTTTCTATGAGACAAGTTCTGCAGTCATAATGCTACTCTGACTAATGTAGACAGGTGAAATGTCAAATGTGCATCAAATATTTCTCTTTAGCTGGAAAAACTAGTTTACCTAGATTACCAAAATTGAGGTGGTTAGAAAAGTCAGCCGTAGCTAGTCTGGAGAATTGCCATTTTGAAACCCAGACAAGCTGGAGAGATTGATGAGGAAGTAATTAGACAGATTTTATCTTAACCTACGCAAGTCGTTCATTAGAGAGTTGTACTGAGGAGTCTGAATATGAAGCAGAGAAATAGCACCCATGTTGAGCATTTATCTGTTTTGGAAAAAATAAATGACTTCTTTGGTTAAAAATAAAATTGTGACAGCTTTAGAACCTTTATTAAAAAGTAATGTACCTGCTATTACTGGAGCTGTTTCAATCTGTCACTCGGTGTCTTGGAGTGTTTACTTTCATTTACAATGTTTGACTGTAGATTTGAACCAAAGCTGTGTTATGTGAGTTTATGATAAAACACCTTTTGGGGTACAGATGTAGAGTGAAATCCGAGTGATCTTTTTTGATAGACAGCACACATTAACATGTCTAATATTAACAGGTAATTACATTTCCCGAAATCCATCAGTGTGACAGAAATTCCTCTCATTTAAATGCATCTACGATTACTACTACTCTATTAAATATCTACTACTCTTCTCCCGAGGGGAAAATATTTCCATCTCTCTGTTTGGATTTCTGAAATTATAGCAGCTGTGTTTGCAAAGCTGTAATGGTGAATCCAGTTGTGTGGGCTACCTTAAATATTTGCTTCTGTGGGAGTCATTGCATGACTTTTGATCCCTTAAGAAACGCATAGCAGTTGTTTATTTCTCCTCATCCTGCCCTTTCCTAATTTAGCATTGCTCCGGAGGAGGAGTTCCTCCTACACTCAGGCTGTAGCCTTTAGAGACCAACACTGTTAATTCCAGTGAGCTTCCATTTTCATCAGATAATACGAATGCATTATTAAGTTGGGTGCACACTCTATATATAGTACAGGTGTTGGATGCACATAGTTGCATTGCTTTGCAGAATCCATCCTTGAATCAACAGTAATTCAGCTGAGATCACACGCTAACGGTTCATGCCCTCTGTGCTCTGTGTGGGCGCTTTCCGAGTGTTAAATTGGAAGTTGGCGTTGCTCTGCGGGTAAAGGTTGTGTGGACCTGATTCCCTCCCACAGGCCGGCCTGCCGATTTGCTCTGCCAGGGCTGAAGCCATGTGACTGCGGGAGATAGCTGATGGGGAGGTGAAGGGTACTTCAGGATCTCCCTCTAACATTAGATTCCGTAGTAGACCGCCCCCGCCATTTTTCAAAACCTCACCACCCACAATGCACCACATGAAATTACTCTTCAGTGTGGGAAACGGACCATGGGACATGCTATTGCTGCTACAGTAGGTGAACCTAACTGGTGTTTGATAATGCAGGCAGTTTGGCTCTCTGGTTGCCATTATGCAGCAGGGGTAATGGATTTTTCCAATATGGAAAAAAAGGACTTTTTGATGAAAAAAACAGCAACTCAACAACAGATTAGATGTGCCAGTTAAACAGGGCATATAGCAAGCCTTATTTCCCAGACGTGGAGGTTTGGGAGAGCAAACAAGCAGTTCAAATTGAATCAGCACATTCATAAATTCATACTGAGTTCAAATTTACATTCCGTCCTTATGCTTTGGTGCTTGGATGTGCGTGTGGCTAATCTCACTGTAAACACAAACACGGAGGCTTGCTACCCTCTGATAGTGGTGTCATGGAGCATGGTATCTGCTGGCTGTGTGGACTGCAGGGAGAAACGCTCTGCTGCTCACTGGCCGACTATCTGCCATGACTTGACCACTGGGACTCTCGTTGGTTGTGAATGGAGTGCATCAGTCAATGGTCTAGGGCTGTAGTGGTTGTATTTATCTATAGAATGAGCTCTGAGACCAGGCAGAGATTGTACACAGCTTAGATTGGTTGGTGTTCAGGGAGCACAGCTCAGAATACAACATATAGGCATGTGACTGGTGCTCTGTCAAAAAGGCTTGTCAGACATGCTTGTAAGGCGTGTCGGCATGCCCACCCTAATACATAAAGTTCAAATTATAGTTTTTGTGTCTGCATAGGCATAAAGTTTTGTCATGAAATTACTACTGTCTGTCCTGCAAGTCTGTATTGGAACATATAAGGGCCTTTACCATGTGGGCGTGTTGTGTACGGAGTCTGTATGCTGCAGATAGATAATTAATTAATCACATTCATAGTATGACTTGATACGTGTTAGTCCATCACTATCAATAGAAATTCTTAGATACTACCGCTAGCCACAAAAAAGGCTGCTTTTTGCACACATGGTTCCTTCCTGTTTCCTTTGAATTTAGACTTTGGCACAATGAATTGCAGCATTTGTTCCAGAGACAAGAACATTTTTGTATTGTATTGTGGTTGTATTCTACTCCCAAATTAAGACTTTACTTTTTTTTTTGCTTTTTTGACAAGAAATTGTCCAATAACGACTGTAAGAGATACATGAATTTTATACTCAAATACACCCTACACAAACACAACATGCTCACAGCTCACACATGGTGATTGTATGCTGTCTACCCAGAATTAACTAAACAAGTGGCTTTTAAAATTGAACATCTAGCAAAATGAAAAGACCCTGATGTTTTTCTCAGTAGTTGGCTGAATGAACCTTTTCTTGTAACACAATAAGAATTGTACTTGACAGGTGCAGAAAAGAGAACTTCAATGAGATGATCATTTTGCTCTCTATAGGATGTCTACATAGGCCGTTTGCCATAAGATGTTAATGGATAATTTTGTGTTTTAACAACTAGATCTTATTTTGGTGGAACTGGCAATCCTTTCTATTGGTTATGACAATGCTATGTTTACCAAATTAATTGCTCTTGAGATTGAGATCTGGGAATACAACATTGCTAAAATTAAATATGAAGGCACAAAAAACACAAGTGTTGAGGCAATAAGACAAGTTGTATGTTTGCCAACAGTTAAACTATATAATTTATTTTATTCTGAGGTAAAAAAGAAAGTGAGCAAACATTTAATGTCACTAATATTCTCTCTTGGAAAAGTTTGCAGACCTATGCACAGCTACAGCTTAAAGTAGGTCAATGTTGAACCAAAAGGTCTGTCAGTAAACTGCGATGGATATTGACAACCAACAGTTTTTGTGATAATTTTACCATTCACCTTTGATTTCTCTTCCGAATAGGTATGGATAACCAGGGGCTTTGTTTAAAGCTGGTAAGATCACTTGTGTTTCTTGCCCTTTTCAGAAATCAGCAACTACTCCGGTGTGTACTGTGTTACTCATTACCAAGTGGACTGATGTCCAAACCTTTGAAAATAAGGTCTAAGTTACAGGAAACTGGAATCCTTTATTGCCGTGGGTTTGTTCTAGGGGTCTTTCTACCTCGTTTTAGTTAAAATTCACTTAATGCATTTTTAAGGCTAATTTACTAGATGGAAGTAAAGTGCCAGTGTGTGTTTGAATGTGTGTGTTTTTTAGTGTTGCTTTATAGTCTTAATTACTTTTCTAGCTTCACTCAGTCAATGTCCTGACAAATTGATGTGGGAGTGATGTATGGCTATGAAATGCAAGGGTATATTTTGCATGAACATTGTACAGCAATGCATTGCTCATGAAGCGCTGTCCTCTAATGACAGATTGTTATTTGACACAGAATCAAACTTTGATACAAGATTGCAGGACTGAGTTAATGAGAGAAAAGCACAGAGAGAAGAGATGTGATCAAAAGACACATAGAGAGACAGAGACTGGCTCAAACCAATCCTGAAAAGTGAATGAAAAAGAGAAGGGTGTGAAAGAAGACAGGAGACAGAGAGAGGGAGATTCAGAAATAGAAACTGTGAGACATAGGCTGCAGAAGATAATGACAGGGAGAGCGAGCAAGAGAAATTAGACATGAAAGCACTACTAAGGGAGAAGGAGGCCTTCACCTCAAGGCCCATTCCGAGAGACAGAGAGTAGCTGGGCTGTGCGGGCGATCTTTACATCCATAATCACAGCAGTCTAACAGAGCCTAATGCTTTATGACGGCTGTGCTGGTCCTGAGATGGCGGTGGGTTGTTGTGGGTCGTGGTGAGCCACAGGAATAATGGCTTCAGTTAATCTGCAGTGCAGGACATTCAGTCTCAAGGGACGCCATGTCAACTGGCGTGACTGGATCGATAGCGTCTGTAACACTGAGCCTTCTCCCACCGCCTCAAGTTCAAACCTCCCACCGACAGTTCACTGCATCCTCACCTTGCTGCCTTCGCTTTCTTGACGTCGCTTTTGATCTCTTGAGTGTTGAAGAACCAAAGGGGGAAAAAAATGATCGAGACAACATTTTCTTTACCTGGGCTGACAGAGCACCTAAAAATAGCTGCTTTCATCTCAGTGAAGGATTGGTTTTAGGCAGTGTGCAAAAGCTTGTCTGCGGTGCTCTGTCCTCTTAGCCAAGATGCCGGAGTGCTTTCAAGTTGCGGTGCAGGGGTCGAACATGCAGTGTCATCATGCTCCACTCTCTCAGTGTTAGCTAGCTGTGTGTCTGTCAGTGCCTGGTACTAAAAGCTGGAGCAGCAGCAGCAGCACTAGCAGCTTTTCTCTGAGGCAGCCAAATCCCGTAGGCCAGATGAGGTTCTCTGATTCCTGAGGCAGCACTTTTCCCCGGCATCCTTCCCCTCCGCTCACTTCCATCTTCCTCCCTCCTCTCCCCTCCTCCCTCATCGCTCGCCACTCACTCTGCAACCTGTGTGCTGACAGACAGTTGTCTGGTTGAGACCTGACATTCGGCGTACACAAAGCCAAGCCCTCCGACACAGATGCTGTCAATCAAACAACACTGGCAAGAAACCCTCAGATGTGTTTGGACAATGGGATGAGGATTTCAGCCGTGCAGATTGCTATTTACTGTGCCACAGGGGGGGAAGGATCGGGCCTTTTCTCCCCAGCCCTGTGGCTCTGCCGCCTGGCCTCTGGATGGAGCCTCCGGCCTCTCGTGCACTAATGCTGTGTGGTGCCGTGTGAGTGTGGCAGTGGGCTGATTTCCCTGTGACAGAGACAGATAGAGGAGACTGATTATGATAATGTGAAAAAGGAAATAAGGTTTTTTCCCATCTGTATATCCAGGGAGGCTGATAAGATGGCTGTTTGGAGCAGTGAAGTTACAGTCTGTTTACATCGTCACACTACTCTGTTTAAGAAGATTCACAGAGTCACAGATTTCAGCTTCAATAATGCAATGTGCAAAAAATAATTTGTTCTCAATAGAGCTGAAATAATCTATTGTTCAGTCAATGACAGAAAATTCATTTGCAACTATTTTTTATAATCAATTGATCCTTTAAGGGATTTATTTCTAGCAAAATGCAACTTCATTTGTTGCTTATGTGATAGTAAATTTAATATATTTGGATTTTAGACTTTTAGTGAAACAAAACAATTTGAAGATGGCACCTTGGGCTTTAGGAACTTGGAACAGGCATTTTTCACTATTTTCAGACATTTTATAGACCAAATAATTGATTGATAAAGAAGATAATTGGCAGATTAATCAATAATGGAAAGAATTGATAGCTGCAGCCCTAGATCCCAAAAATAATCATGATTACTAATTTGAATTTCAGAATTACAGTTTTTGACATACAGTAATGATCTTATTGTTTAACATGCCATACCAAAAGATGTTTTTGCAAATTGTTCATAGTTGATTAGTAGTAGTGTGAGTGTCCTTAAAGCCAGCAGAGCGTGTATGGATTATTGAGAACCCACATCACACAGTTTTACAGTCTAGATGGCTATTGATCTTCAAACTAGCTTGTACATTTGAGAGAAAAAAACCTGCATTTGAGCCTCATATCCCAGGCACAGAGATGAGACAGCTCAAGTGAGTGATAATTTTCAGAGGTGCTAACTCCCTGCCTCTCTCCAAATGTCTAAAAGACTCTGAAGTGATGTTAGCAATCACAGCTTAAGACTCACTGAACCCTTTGATAATCAGTAGAGCCCTCTCTCATAAATGTCACCATGAGTGCTGCACACACACACACACACACACACACACACACACACACACACTGTGCTGTCATTATCATTGTCCACATCA
The DNA here is from genome assembly GCF_963924715.1 of Thunnus thynnus. Taxonomy (NCBI): domain Eukaryota; kingdom Metazoa; phylum Chordata; class Actinopteri; order Scombriformes; family Scombridae; genus Thunnus; species Thunnus thynnus. The sequence goes on along the minus strand of NC_089517.1, from coordinate 32,164,405 downwards.
TTGTTTTTTAATTTCCATTTCCTTTACTTTTGTGTTCTGATTTTTTATTTTTATTTCTTTAAAAGTAGGGATGAAGGGAGAGAGAGATGGGGGCAACATGCAACAAAAGCCCACTGTCAGATTCAAACTGCAGACGTTGCAGTTAAGTGGCATGCATCTTAACCAGTAGGCTACCAGAGCATACCTAAATACACAATCTTAAAAAAAAAAAAGATGTGAGTGAAAGCAGATTTGCTACAATTCAATTTGGCCATGATCAGAATTTTTATTCCATATACTGAATCAGAAATGCTTTGAAAAAAACAAATAGCACTAAACATGGTCAATGATGACCTGTATAACTTTTTAGCTAGTCCCTAAGGATGGTGAAATTTTTCACTAAAATGCTATTGACTGCGTATTGTTTACCTCAGTTCTTAAGTCAATGTCATATTTGGTATTTTCAGTAACTCTGTATGGAAACATCAAATGGTTTCAGTAACCAGGAGGAGTGGGGCCCATTTGGATTAACATTAGCATTATCTGCTACTGCTAGTGTGACTAAGCCTTGCATTGTGTTAGCCTTGTGTTGACTGCTACTCTCTGTAACTTTACTCTCACTGCACAAATTGTCTTCTTAAATGAGTAGCAAGGTTTGAGGTGCCATCGGCATATTTTATGATTTAATTTCATGTTTTGAAGAGTGCTAGCACAATATAAAAGTTTCAGGCATTGCTGTGCACAGTAGTCCTGACATTTTTTCAGTGTGGATTGTGGATATTGTGGATGGCTTGAAGCAGGTAGGTGATTGGGTAATGTAGCAAGCTAGCAGGAAGGGGCAAACTGACACACACTAGAGGTGGAAGTTATAACCATTTTACTGATTGATTAGAATAATTCAGTTCAAATATTCTTAGTCACTGACTATGAAGATTGTTTTTTTTTCTAAGCTATGCAGTCATATCATGATTCAAATGCACTTCAGTATGTGGTCATGTCATCCTAATAAGTTCAGCCAGGCCTATACAAGCACTGTTTATAAGGTAAATAGCATAGCAGCCTTTTATTAGCTACACGGTTATCACTTCATGATAGTTTCTGTGACCTTTGTGGCTTTTTAATTATCTTTTAACCAGGCAGTACTATACTGTGTATCAGGGCTGAGCTGCTGACAAAAGTGCTCTCAGTCTCCAGCGAGGGGAGCTCCACTGCTAAAAGCTAATGATTTGGTCATCAACTATAGTGATTCAGTATAGTCAGGTCAGTTGGAAGATTTAGTGTCAAAGGGGTCCTATCATGCTTTTCAGTCATGGCCAATATGTCAAATAATGAGGGAAATGTATGTAGAAATAATCCCTGTGAGCAAAAAAGACTGGTTTCAGGCTGCTCTGAACACTCAGTTTCAAACGATTTTTTTACTTTCTGCCCAACGTAGGCTCGTGAGGGATTTCTTTATATGTTCATCTGCTCCACGCATAGCGCGCAAGTTCACTTCTCCGCTCCGCTAACAATATGGTATTTTTTAATTGTATTGGGGGTAGTCACACCTGAGTCGAACTGGCATTCTGTGAGTGTTTTTCCATTACACAGGAGGCAAAGTAAAATAAGTAGTTTTACCTGTTGGAGGTGTGCTGGTCATCTGCAGCTGCTTGTACTATTCCTCCCTGCATTATTTCTAACTGATCCACTGAACAAATAGCTCCAAATATCTCCATATCTTGTTATTTCGACTGTTTTTTAGCACCGATAATGAAGCTCTGCTGATTCAGTGAGCAACACATTCCACTTCCTGTAAATTCTTCACAGAAAAAGTCTGCTGTTATTTTAGTCATTTAAAAGTTTTTAATTTGAAGCAGTAAAACAGGAAGTGTTGGGTTTTCATCAGTGGTAACTTAACTCAATTCTGAAACAGCTGCCCCTGGATAGGCTTCCTGAAAGCTTGCTGATCAGAACAGAGTGGACTTTTGAACATGATTCACAGTTTTTTGAACTGTGAATCATGCAAAGCTACTCTAGTGGAGTCCAAATATAAAAATATAGAGCTGGAAATGAGCATAATAGCTCCTCTTTGTTTGTGCTGAACACATCTGACACACATACGCTAGAGGCACGAGTGCAGAGAGAGACTTATTTGCAAAGATACGTTTCTGACAGCTGTATCCATTTTTTTCTGAATTTCATGCAAACATTGGTGCATATCTGTGGCTGTGTATCAATGAAGCTGAAACTCTGATTCTTGTATTGCTTTTCAGTGCTAAACCTTTACATCTACCATTTATCTATCTATTTTTGAACCACTCTGAGTTTCACTGGACGATACTGATTTGTTATTAATGCATATGTGCATACATTTAACAGTTTTTTTGTTGTTGTGAGAATACAAATAAAGTCATTCAGGACTTGAGTGTGAGGATCAGCCCACTGCACCTCTTTTGACAAACTGCTCCATCTTTGTTCAGCTTTTTATATTAGACCAAGTTTTCCAGGTGCAGATTTAATGCAAACCATTCGGCTTTGGCTGTAATTAAATCTGTTCTGCTAATGATCCAATTAAATCTGAAGAAGTTAAAGAAAGGCTATGGCACTTTAATTAAGTCATGTCAGTGGAGAGTAAAACATTGGCATTGCCCTGCCTGGCTTCACAGTTGGCTTACTGGCTAACTCAGACTGGAGAGGATTGCTCTGGCCTCTGGTTTGAATGGTGTTCCTGTGTGATAATACATACCAGCTTCACACTTCCTCCTGCACAGCTTGAGGCCACTCACTTCCATGCTCTTTCCACTAATCCTATAGATGCTCAACAAATTCATTCTTTTTTTTTTACTGTCTTCTGTTTGACACCATGAAGGCTCTGATACGGCTTACGCTACACCCCAAGAAAAAAAAAGAACCAAAACAAAAACAATAACACAGTATGATATAAATGGAATAACTATAAGGCCACTGTAGGGGAACATATCTGGTGGAGTTGAAAGGCATTAGATATTGAACGGTCCTTTTCTCCTAATTGGCCTGATTATTTCCTCAATTAATTGACCCCAGAGGGGAGGAGGTACCAATGTGGTCTTGACCTGCCTGTTTGAAACATCTATTAACTGCTTTTACTGAAGGAAAATAACAGAAACGGACGTTATGGATTTAAGTGTGGTTTTGCACCAAACTCACAATACTTGGCTTCTTAAGTCAACTAAGGCATTGATTCTACATTTGTTAAAACAAAATTTTGTAGTTTTTTGTGAATATGATCAACAAAATTTCAGATATTTTTCAAAATCAGTTTCTATTTCTGTTGTTATCCCTGTGTGGTCCCTTTTTCTCCTTCCCCTTTCTCTTTTTCTTCCTCTTCATTGAAAAACCCATTAGTAATCTCATAGTCATCAGTGAGGTTATTGCATTTAGTGGCACAGAAACTCAACTTAGCCAAGATGCACAAAATTATGCCTAATAAGGTATTTGGCAGAGTGCTAGCCAATGACCTAGGGGCTGCTCGGAGGCCGTGCTGTCTGAGCTGTCTTCAGCGGGCCTAGTTCTGCATGGCCCCTGGCCGTCTGTCTCCAGTGGGGTGATGGGAATTAAGATCTGGCAGCCCCGGCTGGGTCAAGGTGGCTTCCTGCTGTCTGAGACTCGCAGGGATACCCGGCTCAATGCCAGCCACGTCACCCCTGCCAGTTTAACGGTACCATCTGCCCTTGCTCCTCCTTCCGCTCAGCCAGCCTCGTCAAAACAAGTCAAGATGGCAGCCCCAGGTGGCTGTGTATGACAGCTACGGCAGAGGGGATGCTGGGAGTTGCTGAGAGCTGCTGTGCGGTAGTGGCAATCATCCAGGCAGGCACAGACTGGTGTTATACCATATAACCACCTCAACACCTTCTCAGCTGCGAGACAGCAATGTAGCAACCTGCTGCCCCCTCCACCAGACAGATCCCTGGTTGGGGATTACAACTTAGCTTTGGATCAGCTCAAAGGGCTGGCAGACTGCCTGCACTCTGCAACATGGGGGTAGCCACAGTTTGATTTCTAAGCTGCTGTTTGTTACTATGTTTCTGTTTCCTGGCGTTTAAATTATTAAGTTCTGGAAAAACTTCAATGATCTCTGGTCTTGAACCAGCAGATCTCAAACTGGCAAGTAGAAACCTTCAAGCCATCATGAGATAACTCTGGGGATGTTGTGATATTGTGAACCATAATGCATCCATGTAAATATTTATTTGTGGCACATCATTTAGAATTTATTCTTCAATATATTCTCAAAGTAATTTTTAAACTGGTTAATATTCTATATGTTGCTCTCATAGCTGTTAAATAGTTTAATGGTCCCCATGGAACATACAGTATTTAATAGGGAGCATGCTAAACATTTACCACATTCTTAATTTTAAGGCTCACAGCTGGCTCCAGTTAGGTGATTGATTTACTAAGATGTTGCATTCAAATTACATTAAATGTAATTGTCTGGAGTGAGAATAGAATAATGGTGATGTTAATTAATTAACACTGTGTGTTTGGACCAGTTTGACCATTGTGAGCCACTGCATCAGATACATACAATTAAGAAGAGGTAAATTAAATATGTAATTTATTATATAAGTAATATTTAATGTGAATTAAATAGGCAATATAATCCATGATAGGTCATTAATACACCTGTTTGCTTTCATTACCTGAACAGGTGGAAATCAATGTGCCTTTTACTACACAAAGTGAAACTGATACACTTTCATTATGACCTGGCACAAGATTCATTATGCATGGTACAGTATTGCTCATATTTCACAATTGCATGCACTAAATATTAATAATGTTTGTATGTTTTGTCTGAGACCTGTACCTGTTTAATAATGAACTAAAGTAATGAGAACATTATATTTTTCTTTGTGAGGTAAAATTCTATTAAATGACAGACAGCGTGTTCATGCAGAAATTTACCCTTGTGTCATCTAAGTATTGAAAGAGAAATGGATCAGTTACACTGCTGTAAGTTTACATTTCTTTCAGTATCACAGTAGATTTTTACCCAGAATTTCTTCTTGTTGTTGCTTAAAGCAACAGAGTTTTGGCATATTTATTTTGCTATTGCAGTGATATGAGCACTGAAAGTAAGAAACTGCCTCCGTATTTACACCGGAAAATCTTAATTATCATCCTGTTGTAAAAGATTAAATGAATTTAAATAAAATGAAAGGTTATGTATTTATTCATACATATTATGAGCACTGCAGTTCCAATTCTTCACCAAACAATAAGTGACCATCACTTAATTTGAAGAGAGAAGTGCAGTTGGTTGTGCAACTTGCTTCCTAATGACCATATTTGTGGATATTTATGTTTATTACATTTTCACTATTCAGTTTGCCATTTCATGCCTGATCTTCTTCATATTGCACTTTGTCCTCAGTGTGCTTTCTCAGACATTTGCAGAAGGGAGAGACGAGCAACTTCTTGACATAAAATAGTAGAGAATTCAAAGTGGTTGCCAAAGTCATGAAGAAATAAACTGTACTTGTAGCTTGTGAAATAATTGTGTTAATATTGAATTGTCATTGTTTGTAACTTCCAGTCACAATAGTAGTAAAATAGTTCAAAAGCATAATGAAAAAATAACCTTATTCATTTGATAGTTTGCAGTTTTAGTCTGCACAAAGGAGGGTGTGTAGTTGACAGCTTCAGGTGTGAGATAAAAAGGTTGAACTGCTGCCGTAAATGCTAAATTTCCTCACAGGTGATGTCATCATTGTCTACTCTTTTCATCTCACATCCCTCCGTTTTTCACCCTTCTTTGCTCCTGTTGAGCTCAGGTGGAGTTTAAACCCTGCACACCTGAGTCAATGTGATTAGCTCTACTTCCCGTCTTCTATAAACCATCACTCATTACTGGGAACGCTGAGGAGACGCCACTTGGCCAAAGCCGTCCTGATGTGTGATGCATGGCAAGGTGATGGTGTTATTGTTACAGGAGTGCAGTGTGATGAAAGGATAAATGGATCCTCCAGGCTAATGGAGGGAGGCGGCCCAACCTGCAGCCTACTGAGTGGAGCCAGCTGTAACCGCACTGGGAGGAATCTCTCCGGCTGGGCGGCAGAGCTGTTTTTCATGTTCAGAATGTTGCTGTGCTCATTTCTGCCACCGAGAGTGGGAATGATTTGGATGTCACCTGCTAGGGTTATGTTTCTGAAACACGAGGTCCATCCACCTGAATTTATCATTGTCATTCAGCTCACAGCCTCTGTGCCTCGCTCCCTCTGCAGAGAGGCTGCCGGCTGTGCAGATGTTAGACATGACAACACGCGATGAGCTGACAAACAGCTGCTGTTCACCAAACCTCTACTTACATTAGATTTTAATTTTTTTTAAAAATCTGTTCTTATTATGCTTTTATGAGCAATTCTCAGCATTACTGTGGGAGCTGGACAAGTAATTACTTTCAACTGACTGCCTCTGGAATATCACTCATTTTGATGCCATTCCTTGGTAAATTTTACAAAACACCTCCTGTTGGATTAATATGATTATTTCTTTTAAACAGAATTCCAGAAGTGCTGCCTCGCTTTAAATAACTTACAGTAGCTCATTTTCTCACAGTGGTTTAAATTAACACTACTGCTACCTACAGTACCTCCGCTTGTGACATTTCATTTAATTTTATCGGTCGTCCATCCCCTTAACCTCAGAGTCGAGCCTCCGAACCTGAGCTCTCCATATGTACTTTGTGTTATGTGTATGCAGTTGCTGTCAAGCTGCAGGTGGCAGGCCATAACTTTAAGATAACAACACATTATGTGAAGATGCTTAGACAGTAAATCTTCATTCCCCAACACCCTTACCTGCATTTCCATAAATTTGCATCATTGTTGTGTTAGTAAGTGGGGCATTGGAAAGTTGAGTGTCCTTGAGGCCAGTGTTTTTGAGCTGTCAAGGAGAAACTGCTCTTTGGATTCAGTTCTTTTTTTCTTCTTTTTTTTAATGAAACAGGAAGGAGAGGAGACAGTCCTCATTTCATGCATCAGATTCTACTTGAAGGCGCTAAAACATACCCACTTGACACCCATGGGTCACTGTTTTCCTAGCTGTCTTGCTCTTGCATGTTATATGCAGTTAACAAGCTGTTCAAACATCATATACTGTAGGACGTGCGCACTGAGCAGATGCTTTTGAAAAACACAAATACGCCTTCTGGCATCACTATAGGACCAATCTAATATAGAAAGCCACTTGAGCCTGGAATAAATACAGCTATCTTGTGAAGAAATGCGCAATGCCCTTCATGACCCAAGCCTTTATAATAATGAGTAACATCTTATTTATCTGATGTCTGTCTGTCTAGCTGTGTCTCTGACTCTGAAATCAGTGTTTTGTTTCCCAGAACTGCTTCAACAAATTTAATTAAAAAACTCTGTATTTCAGTGTTTGCTGTAGTCGGTCTTCTGGTTTCCACAGTAACCGACACACACACGGGATCTTGAGATGCACACTGCGGGGCTAAGCTACACTACAGCCATAGAAGGAAAGCTTCTTTTGAAATTAATGAAAGCTTCTCCATTACTACAAAGTGCTGGCAGTATGCTACGCTGGTAATGTGCTACACTGGCATTACATTCCTGACCGAGCACATGCCTCAATAGTTGATGCATGCATTCATCTTTTAATAGTACATTAAAATAACTAGATAAAGTTGCTGTTGGTGTATTGATGATGTACACAAATCATAAAATGAACACAGGCTTTGATGTCCAATTTACAAAAGCTGACATATTTTTCAGCATGAAAGAACTGGATAATTTGTAAGCTAATGCTGTATATTAGTGCCTGGTTGTAATTTGTGGAGATTTGGAATACGCTCTCTAGCAGAAAAACATAGTTTGCACTCCTGGATACAGCAGTAATAGAAAGTAAGAGTACATTTAAGTACACTTTAAGTACTTGTACTTTATTAATAATATTTTTATTTTATGATACTTTCTTCTTCTACTTCACTGCTTTTCAGAGGGAAATATTGTACATATTATCTATCATTACTAGTTTCTTTGCGGATTATTTTACATACAGTACAAAACATATGATGAACAAATAAAATACGATGCACTGTTAAACTCCTCAACAGTATATGAAGTAGTAAAAATTTGCTTCATTGCAACAAATATCCCTACTTACACATTAATGCAGTTATCAGAGACAGTAAAACCTAGTTTTCAGATGCAGTGTGGCTGTTTTGAGTGAAATAGCTCTAAAACCCCACTGTACACATCACCGCCCAGACACAAACAGCTAGTAAACATTGTTAAGCATTTAGTAGCTCAAGAGCCAGATTTTTCCCTCAGGAGTTAGTGGAAACAAAAACGGAGCTTTAAGGAGAATAAATACAAGACATGCATACTGTTATTCAAGTGGACAGAGACACAACTCCAAATAAATGCTAATGTTGCTCATATCTGCTGGATGTGCAAATAAGCAATTGTTGGCTAACAAGTTCACCATATCAGCTTAAAATGTGATACTATGCCAGTAACTGTTCACAGCAGTTTCCATTATTCCCAAGTGGTCAAAAATTAGCAATTGCAGGTTTAAGTAAGTTTTGCTGATAAGACTTTACGTATGTAACATTTTAAAAGCGTGAGTTTTAATCGTAATGGAGTAATTCCACAGTGCGGTGGATGAGACTGTATGTTCACAGACATCTGCAGATAGAAACAGATGAAAGAGCAGCTGGAAAAGAGGCAATAATTAACATGTACACCTGGGTGTCATGTTTCCATCACTGCCGATCGAAGCTGGAACCAATAAATTCCCGAATTTATTTGACCAGGGAATGAATGAAGGTTGTACCCTTTCCCACTGAAGACGAAAGCTGGATGTCAGTTGGTGTTAGTGGGTTTTTTGTCTAGTGTGAAAGGGGTTTGAGTAACCCGTAATGGCAAACAAAACTACAAAATTAGATTTCTCCAAGCCAGTCCTCTTGGGGAAGTGTATTAGTAGTTCAGCAACTCTGCAGTGAAAACTTGGGTTTCTTCAATAGTTCACCCTGCAGCTTCTGACAGCAGCACTGGAGTCCCCTGCTCCACATCTAGATGAAACACTTTGATTGCTCAGTCCTTCAGTGCTCAAAAGACTTGTGTCCATTTTCTTGCAGCTCCCAAGACTGCCGTCTATGTTATTGGTGGGGAGAAACAATCATTGTGGTGAAGACAGAAACAAAGGCTGGGCCTGTGGCTCAGTAGTAATGTTTTAATTAACTGAAACAATGTTTAATCCAGTCCTCGGGACAGTGGAAGTACAAATGGGCACAGCAGAAGCCCAATGTTGCACTCTGGTCTGTCTTTCTGCTCCAGGCAGCAGTGAATTTGGATGCAGGTCCGCCTCATATGAATGCCTCGATCACTTCTCAGAAACCTCTGCATTATGACTAGAAAGCACTCAGCTGGTCAGGCTCACAGCTAGGGATTTATGGAGTCCTGCTTTGGCGAAAGGTGCCAAAAACACAGTCATTTTAAATTTATTCTCCTTGACTACCTTCAGTCTTTATTTTCTGGATGGAAATTACTGAACCCCATTACCAAAATTTCAGTAATTAGATCTACCTGTTCAGAGGCTGCAGCTTCATTATTACCTCTGTCTGAAGACATTGGAGAGTACTTTTCCATTATGGATGCTGACGTTTTAAAGTGTAGCAAACAAATACAAATATGGAACGTATTTACAAAAATCATGCTCTGTTGACTTGCCTGCTTGCCGGAAAAGCACTCTCTGAAAAACAAGGCTGGAAGAGAGGCTGAAAATGTTTCTTGCAGTCGTCTGAAGAAAAATACTCTCGGGTGTCTTTACTGGTGTTTTAATCAACTCTAACATTTTATCGATTTCAGCAAGAGGCATTTCATAAAGCAGTAGGCCAGAACAGGTTGGCAGTGTGTACCTTCAGCTGAACAAGCATCAGACTTTTCTCCATGGGAACCCTGAGCCCTGGTTCACTATCAGAAAACTCCGCTGCGGCCCACAACTCCATCTCCTCCCTCTGCTTGTCTTGTAGAACGCAGTATTTCATTGTGTTTCGTCTGAGGCTTAGTGCATATTTCATCTCCTTAATTAACAAACGCAATCAGAATCATGCCTATAAGGTTCGAGTCTACCTGTGGCAATGCTGTCAGCCCGGTGGCACTTCTGTCTCTGCTTGTCTCATTAGATTGATGACAGTTTTCATTACATTACTCAGTCTTTATAAACATCTCCATCCTTATCTGAAAAAATAATCAGAATCATGGCTTAAAGGCTTCGTTCTCTTGTGTCTTGGAACGTTGACTCACATCTCTCCCTTGCAATCAGCAGCATAGACAGATGACTGTGCACAATATTGTTTTGCATTAATTACAGTGACAAACTGAAACCACAAATGATATTGCAGGGATGTACTCCAGTTACTGATGTCTTTAGCATAACGGTACTAACCTGACTTAAGGGCTCAGTGAGCTTGAGTGTCATGCCTTCAATTCTGGTTCACAACCCCTGTTACATCACTTCCTCTTTCATTCATCTTACCACCTTGCAGAAATAACAAAATAAATGCTGTGTGGAGATCAGAATCAGCCAAACAATGCAATTGCATGGAGACTAATTTGTTGGTACTATTATGCTGATAGTGGAATTCATAAAAAAATATATTGAAAAGGCAGGATTAAGGCCTTACATTCACATTCCTCATCATTCACAGCTGTTGCTGGAATGAAAGTAACAGATATTATGTGTATGTTATTAATGTTGAGTCACCATAAGGCCTGTGTTTACAGAATAGCTATGGGGCTGGAGATTAAGTCATTTATTTCCAGATACTGAATGATTCAGGTAGCAATTTGTTCCAGAATGAATACACATTTCACCACTTTTGAATGAAGAACGTCATATTCATATGTTAGGGTCCTTTTTAACAATGTGGGTCTGATGATGCGTCATTTGGTTCAGAATGAAATATCTCATCAACTACTAGATGGATTGCCATGAAATAACGTCCTCAGAGGATGAATTCTACAATGACAAGATAGATTGGTACAAGATTTCGTATACACATTCATGTTCCCGTCAGGATGAATTCTGTGTGAACACACCTATAGTCTTGTTAAAAACTGCCTCTAAGAGGGTTTCATTGAGCTTCTCTACCACTTTACTTCACACTGAGTTACATCTATGTAGAAGTTGTGTAGTACAACCATAGTACAGTCTGCTATGCTGTTTATCATCAAGAGCTGCTGTTATGCTTTTGACAAACAGTTAGGATCATTCTAGCAGCTGAGGGTTGTGTACCTTGCTCAAGGGCACTTTGATAGTAGCTAGGTGCTGCATATTCACCCAGTTTTGGATGTGGAGGAGGAATAAACAGGTTTAAAAGCAGATGAGAAGAATTCTGCTGCGAGATTAGCACGACACATGCATACACATACCACAACCAAAGGATTTTTCTGAGATTAAAGAATCGACTATTTTTATCCCCCTTTTCCCCAGAGCCAACCTTACCTATGCTTGATGCAGATTTGGGGCGAATAATATTCTCGATTATAATGAAGTGGTGGCTGTTTGAAGTTTCTCCTTGGCTGTTTTGATGAAATGAATTCCATACGGTACCTCCAACACAATTTATGAGGCTCACTCCCCCGTTTTGTATTTTCAGTGATTGAACTGCCTAAGGAGGGAGATTTGGAGCACATTCATTCTAATTCATTTATCAATAATACTATACAAGCCCTATCTCACTGAAACACATGCATCACTACATCATGAGATGTATCTTTTTCTTTTTTCATAAATGATTTACAGTCTGTCTTCACGTTGGATTGGTGGTAGACCAATCTGAGATGTTTTAATAGGACACAGAGTTTAAAGAAGAAGATATCAGTATCTGGAGTATGTTGTTGATGCTGTTGAGAAGATGACAGCCAGTAACAGAGGGTTTACTGGTTTGATCAACAGCTATGACAGGTGATTGTTTTCTACCCGTGAGCAAGCCCCCAATCTTCTCCAGAGGCACTGCACTGAGGCTGACGCTGCACTCTGTTGCTGCCTGTGTCTGCAGCACATGTGCTGAATGTGTAACTAGATAGGAGTATGTGAGAAGACAAACTCCATTTGCTTTGTGCAAATTATTCATTTTTAAATTATTTCCGACTTTTTAGCATTAATAAATCATTACCTCATTGATTTTGAGACATTTGTGTTTAATTACTGTAAACAAATGAGAGCAGTGGCCTGCCAGCTTTTGCATGGCATTTTACACAGTGTGTCCCCAGGTTAGATTTTATGTAAGTCATCTGGATATCCTTAAAACTTAAAATAGCATTGCTTCATGGCACAAATCAGGAATGAAAAATGTTTTGTAGACAGTGAAGTGAAAAGCTGATCCTCTTCTGTAAGGCAAAAAAAAAAAAAAATCTGAGGAGATGAGTTGGCTTGGGGCTTCCCATCATATCAAATAAGCTTTCATCTTATGCAACTTTATGCAACCCTATGGGCAGACATCCGCACCTGGCAACTACGGTATGGTTGAGGTTATGGTTTATAAGAAGACGAATGTTCATTGTTCTGCATTCTTGTAATATACCTCTCTACATATATGGCACACTGCTTCCTGCCTTGACACTGAACGTTTGCATCAGACATACTGTACATTGTGAAGTGCAGAATTGTACAATATGAATGTAATTCCTAGGGATCCTGGGCTGGTTTATGGTAATTATAGTAAATTTAGTAATTAAGTTTATGTAAAAATTCCAAATTTTACATATCTGACCTCTATAAATATTTTTTTGTTATTGCTGACTTTTTGGTAGTCTAAATGGATAATCAAGTTAATAAAAAAGCAGGTAAAATGTACATGTAGTAAAAGATCATTAAATATAAAAAGCCAACTATGAAATCTACAAGGCTAAAGACAATTAATTATGGCAAATAGAATTAGTACAGAAATTAACAGTGACCAAAAATGATTAATTTAATGTGATTAAACAATCCTCCATTTAAGCAGTGAGTAATGATAACTCATAGTGAGTGTATGTAGGCTATAGGTCAGGTTTATTCAGCCATTTACACTGGAGGTCTTCCTTCCAATTAAGCACAACGGCAGCTCATTTCTCTAGTTTCAGGTGTGGTACTTGGTGGATTGTGCAGACACTTGAGTCATTGTGGGACATGTTTGAAAACCACTAGTATAACTTTGTAGTGCACTACTGTATATAGTCAGCCCAGTCTCCTATGAAAGTATCTGCAGGGGATGATTACATAGTTAATAACAGTTAATAATTATAGTTATCAACACCTAACATTTTCTATATGTATACAGTAAATATTACAACATCTATTTTTGACTTTTACCAAGTGGTTCAGTTGCTAATTTAAAGGGTACAAATTGTGCTTTTTGGGATTTTCTATCATTTATATACTGTTATGATGTTGGATATCTACGTTACACATTGCCAAAGGTTCAAAACATGAGATTAACCTATGTAGAAATTCTTCCTGCATTTCAAAAGCCCAGCCTTCAGCCCTGAATGCTTCGATTGTGATGGTGTTTTCTACCTTGCCGACAAGCTGACGATGGCTCAGAACAGACAGAACAGCCGTCTGTTCCATAGCCTTTGTTGCTAAAGCTGTTGCTAAGGTTTTTCCATGTGTTGGTTGCAACATGTACAGATGTATTGGAGTTGTTGACATTTCGAGTAAAGAACAATAGATAGCTATACTACTGTACAAAGATACACCAGTAGAGCCCCTAATTAAAAATAGACCTGGAAGGACCTGGAAATGTGCATAATGAATCACCTTTTACCACACCATCACTGTAGTTACATGACTATTGCAAATGGTTATACAATGGTGAGATCTGGTTGATAAGTGTCTGCTTTTTTATAGGAGAGCATCATTCCCCCACAAAATGATCCATTAACATATAATATATGGAATTCAGAGATAAATATACAGTATGCACACATACATCAGAATATTAGATCTTTGCAAATTCGACAGCACATAAAGTATTTACACATAAGGAGAAGAGAAGACTGGGTTGGTGAAGCTGCAGCGTTGGAGTGATGTCTGTTTAGTCTTTGGATTGTGTGTGAAAAGGGAAAACAGGGAAGCTGAAAAGTGAAATAACAGAAATGGAGAACTTAGGAAATAGAGCCATCAAAGTGTTTTAAATAGATTAAATGAGGTGTATTTCAGGGCTTACATGATATGCATTTCATGGTTTTGGATGAAGAAGGTTGCTACTTGTAATGCTAACAACTGACAATAAAAAAATAAATAGAAAAATTGGTGATTTACACTTAAATGTAAATGAAGTTCCAGTGAGAGGTGTGTCAAAGGTCATAGCCTCCAGGTAATACTTTAAAGCACTAAAAAGATATCTACAATATTTCAGATATGCATTCTCAGCCTCTGACAGAGGCAAAATATGCATATCAACATACATTTAGTACTCTATCACGTGTATTCAGGCAGGATGCATGCAGTGGCTTTCAGCTGCAGAGATGATGGTGCATTGGACCAGTGGACCATGAGACACGTAGTTACACTGCATGGGATGAAAAGCATGAAATAAGTTCAGAGAATTATCAGGCAGAGACATGCAGGAAGCTGGAGTGGCATAGACTCATGCAGACCTTATTAGTAGCTTGAACTTTTTCTTTGTGACCTCCCAGCTATAGGACAGACTTGGGGTTGCAGTAAGTTCTACGTCAGCAAGTTAGAGGAACTACTTATTTTGAGAATACATTTGGTGATAAGCGGTAACGGCTTTGATGTTTTAGGCACCGGATCGCCATAATAAATACAGACATCCGCTATAGAAAGGCTACTGAATAATATGTGTCAAAACTCTCCAACCCCAAAATAAGAAATGCAAGCATTACTCCTCTCTGTCTTTGATGCTCAAGTCAAGTTCTTGTAGAGTGAGTCTCCTGGTAAATGTGTTCTTTTTCTGGGTGTTTGGATGAATAAAGACATGAATGAGAACTGCGAACTTTGGGCTGAATCACTATCTTGTTGTATCAGTCAGTGATAGGGAGAAACAGAATAAATATATCTTTTCATGAAAAAGATTCAGATTATTAAGAGTTTATGTCTACTATGTGATAATTACCCTATTAAGTAATGTAAAACATACCATTCTCTGATTTTTACATGCTGCACTGCTCACTAGTTTTCTGTTCCAGACAAGAGATGGCCTAGTTCAAAGTACTTCCATCTTTATATTATTATTGCAACATTTTTTCATAAACTCTGCATGGGTGTTGTATAAGAAAACCTTCCTGTTTGAAAATGTCAGCCTTTTCAAGACTGAAGTAAAACAATTTCTTTTAAGACTGACACCCATGATATATTAAAGTTAGACATCATTATTTGAAAGGTGTGTTTTTGGAGCTTACACAGTCATCGGAGTTGCTCATAACATAAAGGGCTCTGAGACATTTCAAGAAAAAGGAAAAAATCTCCTCATAAATTACAAAATGCTGCAAAAGAAACAGAAAGACAGGCAAGCGATTAGTTGCTGCACCAAATATCAGCAGCCTCTCCTCAGCCTGGCAGTTGACGACTAGATTTCACGACGTCCATATTGCTGATCCGTTGCGACACCTCCGCTCAGTGGCTGTCTGGTTCTCCTCTGCGTGGTCCTGAATGTCAATCTGCAGAGCTCCCCCACACTCAGACAGTAGCTACCAGTGATGCTGCACTAATTAGCCAACCCTCTCGAGTAGCCAAGCCTTCCCAATGGCATCTGTGCCAAACAGAATTATTAAAGAAGGAGGGAGGGGGAGTTGCACCTCCTCTGCAGAGGAGCAAACACCCAAGTTCAGTTTAGCATTCACTTCGTCGCCCTCTGGCTGGGGAGCCAATGTTGTCATCAATATTAACACCTAGATACATCCGTCTGTGTAACGCATATTTTTTACCCCAACCTAATGAAAATTTCATGTGAATCACATAATTATAATTCCTTATTCAAATGAGCAGTGTCTGAGAAGCAGAGATGATTTGTGGCTCAGTGACTGAAAAGCTGTTGTGAGGATGCTGATGCTGGATCTGTTTTACAGTTTGGTCAAAGTAATGGAGGTCTCGAGGTGTGTGTCTATATGTGTGTGTGTGTGTGTGTGTGTGTTTGTTGGGCAGCGGTATATGTCCTTCCAGGCCTGGAAAAGGGAACTGCCGAGCTTATAAATAGATTAATTTTCTACACCGCTAATTTTTTTAATTTAATAATCATTGGCCCCCCTTTCCACAGCGCTTGGCCTTCTTCACCTCCTGTCTTCTGGCATTCTGTCGGCTTTGATGGCTTATTTGCTGATTTGTTTATATATTTATTAACTCATTTAACCCACCCCCCCACCCCCCCCCACCCCCAATCCAATTTTAGCTGACATTTCTTGTCGAGATGCGAAGGATGACCTTTGAAAACAGAACACTTCCTGTCGGAGATGTGAAGGAGGTCTCACTCTCGGCTCAGAAAACACTCTTCCTCTCCTCTTCACATATCTCTATGCAAGGACATAGGGAGGAAAACAGATTCACATTTGTCAATTAATTGAAAGGCTTATGTGGATTAGTATTGTTATGGCTATGTATGAAGCAGATAAGTATAACGGTACGTTTGTTGTGTACATGTATTTTGTTAGTCATTTGTAATACTGACATTTCAGGATCTCCACAAACAATAATAAGAATCATAAATAACATCTAAATCAAACAAGCATGTCAAAGATGAAGGGAACAATGACTAATTGTGAAGTTAAAGGAATAGTTTGACATTCGGAGAAACAGGCTTATCCAATTTCTTGCAGAGAGTTAGATGAGAAGATCAATACTCCTCTCCTGAGAGCGGTATCAATCTTCTCATCTAAATCTCGACCAGAAAGTGAATAAGCCTGTTTCCCAAGATGTCAAACTATTCCTTTAGATGTATATGTGTGGCTTACTTAACATGAATTAACCAGTTTTATTAGTATTCTTTGATGTTTTATGGCTACTGTTTGTTCAGTATATTCTAGCCAGCTGGATAGTATGTAGTAGGCTACTGAATTAAAGAGGATGCAGAATTTCATCATTTTCATGAGTGATTGAAGAATGTGTCATGAATTTCAATTTAATTTTCACAAAACAACTAATGATCTCCCATAAATAATTAAAACATAAAAACACAAAAAGGTTGTCTTTAAACTTACTTCTACATATGTAAATACCCAGCAACAAAGCAGAAATGAATAGTACATTTCTTAGTTTTATGGTCATTTCTGTTGAAAGCTAGTAGCTAGTTGTTAATCTTCTGTTGGGGCTCCAGCTGCTGGTCCACAGTCCAGAGACACTTCAGGGCTCCTTGAGATGGTTCTAAGAGTCCTCAAGGTGGCTCCAGGGGCCTGTGTGGCTTTCAGGGTCTCTCTCTCTTTTTTTTTGTGATTAAACTCCCCAGAAATGATCCTACTTGATAGACTATTCTAATTGGGGGATTAATTGAAGCTGTCAGTTTGATTATCAGATACAAAATCAACAACAAAAACTTCAGATGAGGCTCTGCGGTCTGATTTGTCTCTATTTGAAGGCGCTCTGAGGTCTAATGTATGTATATTTGGAGATCTTTAGTCTAATGCGTGTCTATTTTAGTGTTTGTCATTTGACGTGTGTCTATTTGGAGATCTGTAGTCTAAATGTGTGTCTATTCTGGGGATTTGACGTAAATGTTGAGTGGCCCCAGCTCCACATCACCTAATGAGCTGCTGTTTGCTCGCCCACCTTTTCTCTCTCTCTCTCTATTTCTCTCTTTCTCTCTCTCTCCCCGTAATATATTCTTTCAGTGTATAATACAGCCCCTTTGGGACCACAGGTTTTCTTTGGGAGGGGAAATTTCATGCAGCGTCTTTACATATTCTCACAGAGTATTCACGCTAACACACATTTCAAGGTGACAATATTTAACCAGTGTGTATGACTTCATGCAAGCATGTGGTTGTAGTACTCCTAAGGGTTTTTACCTGTGTGTGTGTGTGTGTGTGTGTTTGTGTATGTTTATGTGTGTGTGTGTGTGTGTGTGTGTGTCTGTGTGGGTGGGTGGGTGGGTGTGTGTTCCTGCAGGTATGTGTATGTTTGCATATGCATGTGTGATTGTATGTTTGCATGTGTGATGTTACAGGAAATAAGAGAGACCTGCAACATCCTTAGCTCCTTGTTGCCATGGCGACACTTCTGGTTACAGGAGTATCTAATAGGTCTTCCATACAAATTAACCTACTTTGGTGTGTGTGTGAGTGTAGTGAGTATGCGTCATTATGAATTTAGTCAGTCATGTACATAGACATTTTTAGAATAAACCCTAAAACAATTATTACTACTACTGTTTGCTTTTATACTGCTATGCATATTTACATTTTTATATGTTTTAATAATCACATATTGTTCAAATCAGTATTATATTTATTTATATTATATTGAACATATTATCTAGAATTGTATTCTTGCTTTATGCCTCATCAAGTTCTCTTTCTACACCATAAATTGTTTTAATCCCAATTTCTTTACACATACATAACATGTTATAGTGTGAAAAACATCTGTTTGATCTGTCATGTTTAAAATGCCCATACGCAGTATTCTCATATGTATCCTGATTTTCAATTGCTGTATTCTTTAGGGATTTGTAATGTTTCACTGTCTGCAGTAAAAGCCGGTCTTATCTTACTATATGTTTGTTGTATTCTGTGTCATTTCAATTAGCATGGCTGAATAGATCATCCCTTGCTGCTCTAATAAAGACTGTGAGGTGTGACATTAGGTGGTGTGTTCAAAGTGACAGTAATGTGCAAAGCGTGAGTCATCAAGTGAGTACCATCCACATCAAAGAAAACAAATGATCTGATAAAATGTTGTTCTTTCTTTTCTCATGATGTAATACATTAAATGGGCTGATAATAGCATTTGATGGTGCACTTCATGACAAATTGCCATGTTAATGCTCTTGCAGTGATGTTGTATTTCTCAATAAACGTATCGACAAATGCCTCATGTTCATATTTAAACTGATTCAAGGTTCTGGTCAAATCACTTGTAAGTCTCTGGCTATTTGCTATTGAATTTGGTGGCTTCCTGAGCCGGAGGGGTTCCTTAAGTCAATTGAATTATTTGACTTGAAAGCGGTCAACTTTCTTTTATTGAGTTGGCTGAGCCCTGAAGCTCCACACAACCAGGCCTGTTTCCCTTTCTTTGTCAATAGTACTTTGCTTCGTTCCATCCATTAATGCAGGCCTGTGAATTCACTTCCCTATTTTCCCCTCATTTTATTTTATTTTAGTTATAGATTCATATCACACTGCAAATATAAGTGCACAGTGATGCTGGGCTGAGACAAGAAAACCCAAAGAGACTGAAAATTTGATTTTACCTCAAAAGGAAGAGAAAAAGTATCAAAATGACCCACAGAAAGATTTGCTAATTGGGTTTATGAAACAGAATGACATCAAAACTACAAGAGAGGAAATGGTGCAAAAACAGATCAGATATGACGTCAAGCGAGAGACATAAAACAATTCATATAAAATAATTCACTTTAACTTTGTCTTTGTTTTTTCTTTCCCCTACAGAAACTTGTCAAAGAATCCTCTCACCACTCTGTCATGGCAGCTCTTCCAGCACCTCCAACTCTCAGAGCTGTAAGTCTTTCTTCCCTCGTCTGATCTCTCTCACTGGCTTTTGTTTGTATTTTATTAGAGCAATTTATCATCGCTCCCTGTGCGCTATCTGCCTCAATACAAATAGTCTTCAATGGATTCCATTATAATTCCTGTCTTTGTTGTACAAAACCTCTAATTTGTCTGAGCCCATGTAAAAGACTGAACCTATAGGCGGCATAGTGGCACTGTGATCTTATAAGTCATTTGTTGACTCAATTAACACACACAAAGGAAATGTAATGGCCTGTTAGGAGGAGGGAGTGTGACCCCATTTTCTTGTTTGTCATGAATATTTTAGCGATCATTGTGTTTATGAAAAGAGTTTGCTCTTTCACCACCACTGAGAACATTGCAATGTCGACCTGCTTGTAATTTACACATCATTACGCCTGTCAGCACTGTCCATCATTTGAACCTTCACTATGCTCCGAGCACAGACGCTGCTTCCTGTGCCTCCTGGCATATAAAGCTGAGGTATAGCAGGACGTGATACAAGACTATTTCAAGCAGGCCTCTTTATTGTGCTATTTTCAGAGGTAGAAGCAGGGCGAGTCCTCTGAGAGCACGGCACAATGCTGATCTGGGGTAGTCCTGCTTCTGCATGCTCCAGGCAGCAGAGCGGAGGGAAAGCCCTGCTGACATTGACAGCATAGTTTTGCATTTTGGGCATTTAGCTTACGCTGTCATCCCGAGCAAAACTAATCCCTTGCACATGCAGGACCCACCGATAACACAGAAAGCTCATTCTTATCCATCCTGTGTAGGAAGTAATTCACACTAGACCCCATACCAGCGTTACACAAGTGTCATCTCACTATGGGCCCTCATCAGAGGCAGATGGGTCTCTGAATCCCTCATTGTGCCCGTTATTGGGTTGTGAATTTCATTATTCTCTGGAACTTTTGTACTTTTTTTGTATTACAAGCTGTCCAATTCGGCTTTTGTAGAAGCTAGTTTGGCATTTAGTTTATCTCATTGCTGCTGCTGCTGCTGCTGCTGCTGCTGCAGTGTCTCAGCTTTGTGTCCCATGCTTCAATATGAACAGTATGTGAACTGCAATATACTGAGTGGTGGAAAAAAGTATGCAGATCTTTTAGTTAAGTAAAATTTAGTAGAGAGAAAGATTTAAAGAGAAATTTTTCTGTATTTCCTTTTTTTGCGTTCTCACTTATTTGAAGTGGGTGTGGCTCAGTCAGAATATACTTCAATGCACCAATCAGGATTTAGCAGCATCTAAATCAGAATCTGATGGTGGGTGGTTTGTTTACTGTCAATAAAATCAAAACAAACCACACCCACACTGTCCTGATGAAACACATTTTCTGAGTTTTTGAGTGTTTAATTGTTAAAAAAAAAAAAAAAAAAAAAAAAATCACTGAATATATTTATTTTAACTTTGATTGTGCTCATTTAGTCTTAGAGAAAATATTTTAAATTTGAAGTGAAGTTTTGAAGGCCTTTAAGTAAAAGTGCTCAAGTATTATCAGCAAAATGTGCTTACTGTACATATCAACAGTGAAAGTATAGCCCCTTTCGGAGTGTTATATTGTTGTAATTGGATTTGTGTATTAATATGTAAGCATCATCTTGATGTTGTAGCTGGTGAAGATGAGTATAGGCGTATCATATGTTACAGGCTGATAATATGTTTTGTATGTAAAATATTAATCCGCAAGTAACTACTAACTATAGCGGCCAAATACATAAAAGAGTCACTAAAATATGATGAGGCAGAGTAATATCAAAAATAGAAATTCTCAAGTTAAGTAACTCAAAATGTTGCAGCACTCAAGTTCATTTAATTACTTTCCCACCATAGAGTACATTATATAATGCAGCTTTAATTTCACACATATATACAAGAGAAACAAGATGAGCGTCACTTTGCCTACAGACAATGTGAAATGTATATTATTACAGTCCAACAGTTATATGACCTTAAATTCCTTGAAAGACTACATCACATGCAACAAACTAAAATAAATAGTGCAGATCCTTTCTTAACCAAACCACCCTCACAGCTCACAGAGCCGGATTTGCTCAGATGTGCAATCCTATTTCTTCTTAAGCAACCATTTTAGATGCGAACAAATGGTGTCTTTGTTGTTCTACATGAAGAGTACGACCAGGGCGATGCCAGTGTTTCCATAGTGAATGCTGATGAGGAGCGAGGGTTTATGTCTATTCCATTTGGTGTGTTTGGCTAAGAGGTGTCAGTTGGAGTGGCGTGGCGGCACAGACGTGGGTCGAGGCGTTATGCAAGAAGGAAGCCATGTGGAATCAAGCCTCGCTAATAGGAAATGAGTCACTCTATCATGGACAGAGTCTGCGACGTGGTCCTGACATCATTACTCTCCTCACTGTCTATGTGCTCACCCAAACCATATTAGCTTCATGAGTGCCAATCATTCAATCATGCCAAATGAAGCGTGCTCACTGGGTGGCTATTGCCTTTAATTATTAGAATAATACACAATGCAGTATCAATGATAAGTGCTCGCCCGTACTGCTGAACCACACTGATATTATGTAAATAGAGAAAGATCAAACCAGCTGAAATAATTTCTGTTTTATGTGACGAAAGGAGAGCATGGCCCTTTGCCATGACACTGTCGCTACACCGTGTTATCTCAGCCACTCTAGGCACTGTTATTGCAGTTGTATTTATTTTTGTTAACAATGATAGAGTACCATTTTCAAAGCTGCTACACAGTGACAGTGACCTGCAATGAATAGGAAATTTCACAAATTGTTTTTTTAAACTTGGAATTACACCCATAAGCATTAAAATAACAATGTTCTCATTGATTAATTCATTGAATATTTCATTAAGGTCCATTGCATCCAAGTTAACTTCTAATTGCTTTCATAACTTTTTGTGAAAATGAAATGAGAATAGCAAATGGTGTGTGTATATAGAAATTACAATTAAGAAAGGAGGCAGTTTACACACATCAAACATGCTCACTATAAAGGCAAGACAGAAAAGTGAAGACAGGATTGATTCCCTACTTAAATCACCATTAAACAACATGTAGTTTCACCAAGCAGTCTGAGTTTGGAATTACATGCTATATTTGCTGCCTTTAAGTACAACTTTAAAACTAATTAATTGGATGTAAAATGTGTACTACTCAATAAGAAGAGTTGTATCACCCCTAAAGAATCATTGGACCATTTATTCAGCTACTTTAAGATGAAAGCAAGACTTTTCTGTTAACCTCAAACAAGATCAGCCTCTGAATGTGTAGTCCACTCGAATCAAATCACAATTGCAATCAGTCAACCTGTATGATGAGGCAACAGTTTAATGTGAAGAGAAAAAAAGTAAGTCTGTGTGTGTGTTTTTTTTTTCTATATCAGGCATTCCTTATCAAGCCTTGTAAAGAATAACAGCCAAACAGTTGCTTTGTTTGCAGGTTGGTTGCACAGATCTTTCACACTCCCTGCAATATCTTAATATCAGTAACAATGGCAATACTATCAGTGAAATCTCAATAATCTCACGTCTTTTGTGGCTCCTGTGAAAAGGCCCCACCATCACATTGAGACTTTACAATAGAAGTCTGCTGTGTGCTGCCACTGGATGAGACACAGATAATCGGCTCTGCCTCTTTGTCTATGTGCCCTTTAGCCAAAGGACTGGAGCTACTGCAGTGTGGTGCACAGCCCAGCCAATCACAAGCCTGAGAACAGCAGCAGGGTGAAAGGGACAGCTAAATGCTGAATCTGCCGCTGAGGCTTCCAGGCTGATATTATTGGAGATTATTTGAAGGGGAGTTAGCGGCAGTCACCGATACTTCTGTCTTCGAGGAAGCTCATTCTATCTGGACCACAAAAACAGGAAAATATTCTTCTTCTTTAGCAACTAAAGCGATCTGCCTGAGGCAGTGTGCATCCCAAATCCCTTTATTCTGTTAGCGCTTCTTTAATCCCAGCTCTCTGGGAAGCAGGGGCCGACGCAAAGTCAAACATTTACGCCTCTCACTGCAAAATGGATTTTTCTTTGAATATGGAAGAAATATGAATAGATCAAACCTGTAATCTTTTGATTTGACTGCCAGTGGATTAGGATGAATTAAACATTACATTTCTAAGGGCTGTATGACAGGTAAATTACAGAATTTTAACCTTCATTTTATTAGGGCCCAATTGCACTCGGGGCAAATTCTTACTGAAATACATGACATTTACACCGAGTCTTCAAAAACATCAAAGACTGACTTGCAACAGGAAAAGGGTGTATTAAAATGTTAAATGTGCTAGAAAAGACTGGACTGGGGACAGCAGAAGCCTAGACATTGAAGAGGTCACCAGCTTAAAACCCAGACTGTCTGGTAGAATCTATGTGGGGGACAATAAAGAGGGAACGCTCACTTATTAACTCTATTTTCTTGAAAGCAGCCACAAATACAAATGCAAATACCGTACAAGGTCAGGGCAGATTTTTGCAAGCACAAGTCTGGTGCAGCATAGTATAATCTGAAGGAGAGGCTGAAGCGGGAGAAATGCATTGTTTATAGTTGGAGTTGGAGCTCATTAATGACACATCAGTAACAGTTGATGGGATTGGTTCTTTAGGTTTACCTCCCCTCAGAGGGAACTTTTCTTGGATGCATATAATCCAGACATCCCAATATACAGAACATTAAATATGCTTCCAAGTGCAGATGATGTCTGCTTTAAATTGAACTCAGGTGTCGGCAAAAGTTTATATCCAGAACGCACAAGTTTATTTAATATGCAAATTAATTTATGAAATCCCTGCAAGATAATGATATGGATGCAATTAGGCTACAGCTGCTGTAACATCAAGTACAATATCCTGTCTTTCCATTATTTGTGTATGTTGTGTATATTTTTTGTTCACAAAATAATTTCCCAAATTTGAGTAGGTTTACATAATCTTACGATAATAGTGTACAATAATTACACTACTCCAAGTACTGTAGGGAATACGATATGCACAGTGCAACAAATTAGAGACTACAGAAGGAACACACACACATACGGTATTTCTATTGCAGTATGATGCTACAGTGATTTCATCAGCTGCAAAGGAAGGACTTCAATCCTACAAGCAGCTGAAGATGACATTGTGGTCAAGAATCCCCTTTTATTCTAACTTAGCTCAGGCTCTGCTTCAATCACGCTGCAATATTTGATGTATGTGTGAATATGTAGAACACGTGTCCTTTATACCAAACTCTCTACCTCTGATAATATTACAACTAACTGTTTTGAGTCATTTTGGATACAACCATCTAACAAATTCTATAAATGTAACTTGAGTCACAGCACCGTCTCTGTGTATTTATGATAGGAAGTTGCAGAAGGGCAGAAACACATGCTTAAATTAATACCAAAATGGACACCAAAGTTTCACTGCCCCACAACTGCATCATTCACAGTCACCAGTGCACAACTTAGGCACACTTCAACTCGAGCAGGGCTTGACTGGAGCCACAAAATTACCAAACTGTCAAAAGTACAAAAAACTGACTGGCATCTAGACAAGTCTGTGCCTTTGCCTGCTGCATCGGTGTGAAAGTATAGCCTTTTGGCGCATGGCAAGTTATTTGACTGTATTTGAGAACCAACATTGCCATTCATCTGGAGTTGTATTTTGTCCACCTGAGGAATGTAAGATCAACATTTACTCTCCATTTAGTTCTGTTTTGGTCTCCAAAATGAATTAAACATTACAGAGCTGTGAGACTGAACCACAACAGTACATTTCTGGGTCGTAAAACAAAAACAATGAGCTGAAATACGCTAAAACACATACAAAATATTGATCAGTGCAGCTTTAATAAGTAACTTCACATTAAATCTTTTGTGGAAATTTTTTGCACCGACTTTCAAACACATCTGACCGCGCCCAACAGTAATATGCCATTGCACAATCATGAATAGCTAAATGTCACCCAGTAGATGGTAACAAACCATGCTGTGTTAGTTACTTCATACTTACTCTATGGTATAGTAGGGTGTAGAGGTTTATGTAGGGTTTGGTTTCTGAGGGTGACTGATTAAAATGCAGTCAGCTGGTTTGTATTTTGGTGTTTTATTTTGTGTCAAAATGATACTAAATGCAATTACTGAACGGCACAATATACAAGTGCCTAAATACATTGACAAATTCACAGCACAAGAGTACACTATAAATGTCAGACTGTAAATAGATACTCCTATCACTCCTCATATCATCGTTCATTCTGCACATACACCATGAATACACACATAAAGCACCGTTTAAAACATCTATCCTAAAAATAACCACCATATATCTAAAGGGTTCCTGCTAAAAAAAAAATACAAAAAAGCCTTAAGCCTCTGCTCACTTTGTCCATTTTTCTTACCTGGAGCCTTCCCTGACCTGACTCGGGTGTCCCCTCTCCTCTACATGATTGCAGTGCAGGTGGTGTTGTTGATAAGCCAAAGTCAGGTCTAGCTCCTCAGACAAATTATGCCATAGTGGTTTGAAAAAAAAGAAAAGGAAAAAGTCAGACAGTGAGAGAGCCTGGAGGGCCAATGACTGGCCAAGTGGTTGCAACCTTACCTAAAAGCAATGGTGGGACAAAACGGTGATTTATTTATTCACAGCGTACCGCTTTATCCATGACATAAGCAGAAGATACAGCGTGAGAATGATGGAGCAGGTCCAGGAGACAACCAAGAGTGTGGTAAAGCAATGATACACACTTAGCACAGTGTGGTGAAAGCAACTGTTTAGCAAATTTAGCTGGATCAGAGGGAAATGCTTATGTTGTAAAAGCTCTTGCTGACGAGAGGAGTATTAAATTTGACATCGGTTGAGTCATCTCTCCATTTTTTTCTGCATTTATCCCCTCTGATTGATACATACTATTCTTTCTCAAAACTATAATCTCTCCAACTCCCACTGTACAATGAAAATGGAGCATAATTTGACATTTCTGACAAGAGGTAGAGCAGCAATGCATCAGTGATGTGCAGTAGCAAGCATGCAGTATAAATTGAGACCAGTTCATGGCTACATCTGTTCATTCAGCCCATTTTCTATGAATAGATAACAGATTGTCAATCAGCTGCTTTAATATGCTAGAAGCCAATCTGATGGCATGACAGCTACATTATCTCTTTCCCACACTAAAATAATAATGATGACAGTAGTGGCCACACTGTTTGATTGACAAGTGATCTTTGGGAAGTATGATGCAGAAAAACAACAGCAATGAGTGTGTTGCACCAAAGATGGAGACAGAAAATAGAGGGATGTGATTAAAAAAAGACAATAAAGTACTTTTTTTTCCTCATTAATATACATTAACATCTGGATGTGTAGTACAATGTGACAAGCAGAGCACCAACTATACATCTTCTTGCTGAATTACCACAAAGCCAGGCATCACAGAAAATACAACACACAGTCACACCCGAGATCAGCAGCACTGTGGTATAAATAAGCCAAATAAGGCGATTTATTAAACACACAGGATTTAAAAAGCTAAAATAATTCCTGACAACTGTATAAGGAGAGGAAGCAGAGCATTCAAGCTGAGATCAAAGTGTTCAAGCAACAATGCAGTATAGCTTATCGTTGCTTGTGATCCACAGCTCCTCAGCCAAAGCACCTGTGTGTACATTTCTCAGAAAAACAGCCTCCGGTGGTGATCATTACCTCTCCTCTGGAGTAGCGGGGTGGATCGTTAGCCAGCTTCAAGGAAACATCATGCTGTTAGCTCTCTGTATGTGGGGTCACACTGCTGTTTGCTTTTGTTCTTTTCTAAGTCTAATCTGCTCTCCTCCAGACATGTATCAACTTCCAGCCGTCAGTTTTTCTTCTTGTTGCTTTATAGCTGGTTTAGATGGTGGAACTGTAAGATCTGGTCGTGCACGTGTTTCAAACACAGGGTTGTAGCTTTCTTATGTGAGAGCATTATCCTGCTTTTTCAAGTGCTGTACTTGTACAGAGGAATAGTGGGTAATGTATGGAGGCGGTAGTTCTTATTAACAGTTACCATAATTACAGTATAAGGGGGGAAAGCCTGGACCGCCTTACTCTGGTGAGCTTTGATCCCTTGTGGTTCAACTTGCTCAGCATTAAATGCAAAGCTTTAACAGTGAAATTCTCCTCCACACCAGCGTGTAGGGAGCTACTCCTCTGTGCTGCTTTTATACGTACATGTGGAGTTTTCATAGTACACATGGACATTAATACATTTATCCAACATGCTGTTGAATGTACATGTATTTCAGATGTTTTGTGATGCTCTCCATTATGTAAAATGTCATTTCTAATGAAAAATTACCTGAAAATGACTTGTGATCACTTCTGAAGAACATTGCTGCATTTGCTCGTAACTAATTGGATGCAATAACATGTAAATGGATGCATTAACATGTTATCGGGTCCCAGGGCAAAATTTTGCTGTTGGGCCCCTATTTGGTGCAAACATATTGCAGCATATGTGCCTGTTGCCTCCAAGTTCCCATTAAGTACATTACAACAAGGAATAATACATATATATATATAATTTGATATACGTATATATAATTTGATTGGGGACATGCATCATGTAAGCACAATGTAAGAAAAAAAAAGTAGAAAAAGTAGATTTTAAAAAGGGGTCCCTCCACAAAACATGGCCAAAAAAAATTGCAATTGATGCAGGGCCTGCCTTAATTGATTTTGTCCATTGGTGGTGCACATTCCATAATATTCAGTAATTAATCAAATTACCAAAACCAGCTGACATGCTGTGCAGCTTTGGCTTTTGCAAGGCAGGGATTCTGGGGAAGTTACATGTGCAATGATGAAATGTATCCTACAACTCCAGCTTTGCTGTAGTCTTTTAATTTCCTCCATGTAAAAGTACAATGAGATTTATTTTTCGATCATTTTAGACGGAAATGGTTTTGTTGCCTGTTGAAGGTCCTATAATAAAAACAGTGCAAGTCTCCAAAGACACAAAAGTTTGTTCAGTCTTAGATTTTACCTTAATTAGTGTCTCTCCTACACAATTCAATGAAAAATAAACACACCCAAAAGATTGGGTGTGTATGTTTCTCTTTGCAGGTGGAAATGTAATAAAAAAGTTAAGTTAGGCTGAAATGGAAACTAGACTTTTTTTATTTATGAATTTATTTGAGTTTTGACTATGATCATTTGATAGTATTTACATGATTGACTGCAATCATAGTGCATCTGTACAAAATAATTGCTAATAATAACATTTAAAATGAATAGCTTCTCTGCAGTTATTAAAGAGAAAAGCAATTCATAATGGATAGATGTGGTGTTGTGTCCCTTTCTTGTAGCAGTAGTTGAATGTGAAAAGGGTCTGCTCTAACTGCAGTATCAGATCCAGTGAGCACCTGATAATAAGCGAGATCCACCTGCGGGAATCTATTCTCATTACTTTATACAGCATGATGGACGTACCGCATACATTATTCATGCTTTCTGCAATATATTATTGACCTCTGTCAAGGACAATTGGACAGGCATTCATCTTGACAAAATTGGCCAATCACAGCCTCCAAATTGTACATATGCAAAATGCAGAGGTGGCGCACAATGTTGAATAATGTGGCTCTCCATCTCACACTGCTGTGAGAATGAAATGTATGCACAGAAGAGCCTAATAGCACCTGCCTGCTGCTAATACAGCCTGAAACTGATTGCCTGAACACTGCTTTGACCTTTGACCTATTCACATTTGAATGCTACAGAGCCAAAACACATCTGTGGTGACTGTCATATATGTCATGTTGTTATATATGACCGTCCACTGTCATTATATTCCTGTTTTTTATAATTAACACTGTTAATCATATACATTGTCATTACTAACAATGTGAAGAATGTTGCTAGTTAGGTTGAAAGTGTTGCCAGTAATGTTGCTTTTCCTGCAGCTGAAGATTTATTAGTCATTTTTACCCACTAATGATGAAAGTTAACACAATGTCTACACAGGCTGCACAGCGAAAGCAACATGTTAGTGGAGCAGCAGCTTCAGTCGTCTATTAGTGTCTACACAAGATGCGTTCAGGCACATATTGAGTGTAGGCCACCTGGTGTTTTGTTTTATAATTATTATTGTATTATTACTTTTTGAATTGCTGAAAAACTCTGGAATCATTGCTGTTTAGTTGTAAAGTTAGGACTCTATGCATACAATGCTCCACCTGTTGAACATCATTCTGCAGTATGATTGGGGATGAAGCCTCCATCCTGCATGCCTTATTTAGGCTTCTGAACCACTTCAGCTCCACTTCACACTCATTCTTTAAATACTTTGCCACACAACAGTAAGATGCCATTTTAGTTGCTGCAGCTAAAAGAATCCAGTAATATTAACATAATAATGGCATTTACAAACTGGAGCAGATGTTGATCAGAATACCAGGATATCGATTCCTGGTCTCAACTCTTGCTGTCATGTTGAATATTGTTATTGTTGCTACTGGTGACGAGACTTATATTGCTTCAACTACTGGTTGCTGGCCTCAGAAGAATGCTATGGCATTGCTAATATTGATTTTTTTCGTTTGTTATTGTTAAAGCTGTTTATATTGCTGAAGATATAAATTGTCTTACGTTTTAGTAATACTAGTCTCACTGCTTCTGTTATTTCTATGTTTCATCCAGATAATGGTGTGGAGAGTGTTGTTTGTATCTTTAGATAGTTGGACAGTCTGGTTTGTCATTGTCATTGCTGATTTTGTTGTTTTATTTAAATGTGTTTCAAGGCGTCTGGACAGTGTGGTGTTTGACTGTGGCTGTGATATCCGTTGGATCCAGCTGTGGCAGCAGAGAGGAGAGGCCGGTCTCCACACGCAGCACTTGTACTGCAGGAACGGAGCCTCCAAGATACGACTGCACAACATGTACATCCACAACTGCGGTAAGAGGAGGGGAGGGGGAGAGGAAGGAGGAGGGAAGAGGAAGGAGGCGATGTTAGTTTTAAAAGGAGGAGAAGGAAAATAAAAAAGGTGGGAGGAAAAAGGGGGAGGAAGCAACATAGGGGGGAGGAAAGAAAGTGGAAGGGGGTTAAAAGAGAGCAAAGAGACAGGAAAGGCATGAAGGAAAGGGTTAAAGGTGAAATAGAGAAAAGAAGAGGGTAGTAGGAAGATGAGTTGAAGCGGGGAGGAGGTGAAGGGGAGGAGGTGTGACAGAGTTCAGAGGGTGAATCTGATGTGAGGAGCTGTGTGTTGATTCTGACAGAGGCTGTAGACTCTGCAGTATTATCTCCCGGTGGTGACTCATCCCTGTGACATCTAGTGTATGTGAATGTGTGTGGGAGTTTGTCTGTGGATGTATATTCCAATGCCTCCTTTGTATTCATTTAATTACATTAATGAAAAGTGATTAATTGATTTGGTGTGAAAGTATGTAGACACAGGCAGTGACAGGCATGTATTAATATGAACGTACACTGTGTGTGTGTGTGTTTGTGTGTGTATTTGTATGTGTGTGTTTTCAGACTTGCCAGAGATCAGCGTGAGCCACAGCAGTGTGTTGGTGATGGAGGGCGACAATGTGACAGTGAGCTGCAATGGATCTGGATCACCACTGCCTGAAGTGGACTGGACTGTTAGCGGCCTGCACTCCATCAACACACACCTGGTGAGACACAGACACAGACACACACTCACACTTACAATACTAATTATTACACATAATAGCATGCATTTGTGTGAAATGTATTGTCAATTTCTGGACCACTTTTGTCACTACTGTTTTTTGTCCAGATTTCATATAAATGTTAACTTTTCTATTGAGCTGATTGGCTCAAAGGCCCATTTTGATCCATAATCTTAACCAGAAGGGGTTGCATAAAGAAGATCCAGAAAAGCAGGGCTTATTGCGGAAAGCCTGTCTTCAATGAGCCTAACAAGATAAAGCTAACTCAGAGCCACAGTAATGAGATCAAACTAAATCAAGCCTGATTTAAGAACACAGACCTAAGACATCCAGCAAAGATCACATCAATTCACAGTGAGGGAAACTGACATGTAAGCCTGTTATGTTCATGGCCATAGAGCAGCACATATGGAACACATACTATGGAGACTAAAGTAATGAGACAAAAACCACTGCAGTTAGCAAAGTAAAGGAGAACTTTGGCCCTATGTTGCAGACATTAGTTAGTTCAGACAATGACACAAGGACAAGTGAACTCAAAGACATAACACTTCTCTCTTAGCGCAGTCTGTTAGAGGGCTGTGTTTGTAATGTTGTCTCTGTGAACTAAATGTGAACTTTGAACTTTGTATCATTAAGTGCTGGAAACTAATTTCATAAGATGCAAACACGTTTATTTCATAGCACAAAAATTAAATACTTGGCATTATCAGTTTGATGGTTCTTGGTTTGTGCACGTGACATAACAACCTTCACAACGTGGAAATACAGTTTATCTTATTTCATTCATTTATTTTATTTAAGTGACATTTAAAGAGAGAATCTATAGTGGAAATGCTTCTAGCTCTGCTGCTGCAGTCATGAGTCAAAGTTGTTTGTTAATTGCAGTACATTTAAAAGCACTGTATGGTGACTGTACCGTGCAGATAAAAGATTGAGCACATGTTTTAATTACACAGTACTTTAAGTGCAGCCCTTGTCAAAACATGATAAATTTGACATTGTATAGAAAACTGACTTATAGAAAATTGACTTAACCTGCTTTCTGAATAGCTGTCCCACAAGTGCTGGCTAGCCCACTAATCTGGCTCCCTAAGACAGGCCTCAGTGATGTCACAGCAATAACACAGCAGAGATAAACAGCAATAAGAGAGTAATAGCAGTTTTTGAAATTGCCATGTGTCTGTATTTGTCATCTGTCTTTAATGCTTGCAGCATTTACAGATGAAAGTTACCTCAGCCTCAGGCTTGATGTTTTAAGGTAGATAGATACTGAAGCTGATTAGCATGAATGAAGTATTGGGGAACCTGGTCAACCGAAGGCAAGAGGGGAAGAACAAGAATTGTGTTTGGCTACCTGAAAGTGAAAAGTTGTGAATTTGTTAGTCCTGTATCCATTCCAATTAGTGCCAAAATTCACAATATATCACTGAGGCACTCAGGCTTAAAGAGTTATTAGCTGGCCTTTTTCTCACAATGCAGCTGCTGCGATTGTAGCCCAGATCACCAAAGTGATTAATTTCCAGTGGTAGTGTGCGCTTATTCACTCTATTCTGTTTCTTTCCAGAATTAAATCAATTAATAATGAACTGATTCTTTTAATTAAGAAATTAAATATTGAAACTCCAGTAATTTAATTGCATGTGCTGTATATCCTTCATGTACCTAAACATGTCATGTCATCTTTCTGTGTCTCTCATTATCTCTCTATAGTCCAATGTTTACTGGCCGAACATCCACTCCATCAACCTGACTCTTTTCAACATCAGCCGAGATGACAACAACTTCCAGCTGACCTGCATTGCAGAGAACGTGGTGGGGATGACCAACTCCTCCATCCAGCTCAATGTGCAGTGTAAGTTGGATTTTTTTTCTGCGATTAAACCTCAAGGGAAACTCTGGTCTAACACTGCAGAGGTGACAGGAGCGAGGTGACATTCAGGCACAGAGTGGACACAGTAACTTATGAACAATGACAGAGATTTCAAACTCACACTACACATTCTCCTCAGGGACACCCTTGTGTACATTGATGCATAAATTTGCATGATGATGAGAAAACATGCTCCTGATGTGAGTAGAACTCTGATTTTATATTAATGCTACCTGTGTGTTATGTGAAGGTAAGTATGTTGACATAAAATATTTTCTAATTGTGAACTAATTTGTTTAAATAACCTCCTAATTTGCATTGCTGTTTATATTTAATATCATTAAGGTTAATCCTTGGACTTTAGGAATCTCAAATGCCTTACAAAAGAAATCTGGCAGTTCAGCATTTGGTTTGTATATACTATAGAGTAATATCACCAAGACAAAATTATGACAATATAAATAAAAACCATAGCTTGCTTGACAACAAAATAGAGCACTGGGGGCTTTTCACACTAAATAATGTTTAAACGTAACTCTTCTTCTTAGTTTTATTTAAACCCTGGGTTAACAATCAGTTTCAATATTTCCATTTTTTGGATTTCACACTGTATATTAAATGACCTTAACATATTTCTGTATGTAAAAATTACCAGAATGTGGTAACACAACAGCTGCTGCCTTTAGGACCAAGAGCAGAGTTTATCAACTGACAGTTAACCGTGGTGCTGATCCTCTTTCAAAAATGCTTAAGGGTTAAATGTAGTTTGAAAATCTGTACTAAATAAAAATTGCAATCACCTGTGCCATAACAGAAATGTCATAATCACAATATCTGTATCGTCTGCATCAACAGTATGTGTCTGGGGTATTAGGTCATGTTTGTTCACTTATTATGGACGGTGGCTGTGCATGGCAAATATTGCTGAGGAGTCAGTCAGCTTGGTATGGGGATCATATTGCCATCTGCTTGCGATCATATGGAGGTTAAATCTCCATATGATCACATGGAGATATCATAGTTACTTGCTTTCACAAGCCAGAATGAACAAGTGCTGTCACTTGTCAGGAACAATAGCATTTACAAGACTTTTATGGACTACAAAACAACACAAGGTGCAATTTATTTTCTCATTTACATTCACATGTGCAAACTTCTCACAGATGGGCTGATTGCTGCTTCAACACATAGAAAAATTAATACTGTTAATGTGAGCTGTGAATGAGTATATACACCAACAACATGAAAGAAACAAACACTCTATTACAGTATACACAGATGTTAAGTACCGTAATAGTGAATCTTTTCTCATTTCAAGTATAATGAGGGCTGCGGCTCCTAAAATAAAGTGGATCGATCACATTGGGCTCTTAGATTGTTTATTTTCTGTGGCTTCAGTTTGGATCATTTGAGTATAGTTGCTCAAAAGATTTGTACTTGTATGAGACATTCTGGCTTTGAACTGCCCGTGGGAAGTAGCCTAAGAGTCTGTCCATTCTTGATTAAAAGCTCTGTTTTCGCTGTCTACCTTTCTCTTTTAAGAGCACGCCATGTGACATTAATTGAGGTGAGCTAATACTAAAAGGTGATGTGAAAACACTGCAGAGGACTGATTGGTCAGTCATTTATCTCATTCATGTTTCACAGAAAGCTTTCCACCACTCCCTCTCTTTGCTCTGCCACTCTCTCTCTCTCTCTCTCTCTCTCTCTCTCTCTCTCAGCTGCTGTGCTGGAAACACAGCATTCACACGAAGAAAATACAACACAGATTTGTCCTGTTGTTCTTTGTATTTACTGCTGTATTAGTTGGATGTAATGAATGAATGAAAAGGAGAAATGCAGAGGAGGAAAATGAAACAGAAACTAAGAGCATCTGTCTCCACAGTAAATCATCTGTTGAGTGTTTGATGGTTGTTTATTTGTGCTTTAGAACGTAACCGCCATGAAACAATCACAAAATAACATTGTATTTCTGTCATTCATGGGCTTTCTCTCTCGCAGAGAAAGATTTCCACTGCTGTCTCTCCTCACCAGCCTGTCTCTCTGTCACTTGCTCACACAGTCGCATAGCCCAGAAGCCCCACCCCACTATTCGCTAATTGCTTGTTTATTCAAAATTTATCAATATTGATCTTGTTGTGAATCCGAATTGCACCAAATTCAATACTGCACTTCCTTGGGTCCCCAGCAATACACCTATTAAGTGTAAAGTAGATTGGATGAATGGTTCTTGAGACATGTGAAGGACATACATACAGACATACAGACATACATACATACATACAGACAGACAGACAGACAGAGGATTCTTTGCTTTATAGTTAGATAAACACACAGCTGAAGATTTTCAGATACACCCAATTGCGCATAAATATCGCAATTAATGGGATATTAACACAGTGCTACTGCGTTATGTTGCTCTAATTCTTAGACTGCTAATAGCCCAATAGGTGGCACTAGTACACAGACTACAGACCTCATATGTTAAGAGTGAATGCCATTTCCCTGTAATTAAGACAACAACTAAGTGGTCATGCTCCCCAGAATATATATAAAATGATGTACATAACTTTTTGCAAAATAGCAATGACTAAAACATTAGATGGATCATATAACAAGAAAATATGTTTTAAAGACAACAACCCACATTATCAAAACAGAGGTAAATTACTGCTTCACATAGGTAGCTTACTGATGTGAGTTACATGTGTGTAGCAGTTAGTTACTTTCCCTCTGAACATTACAGGGCATTCCAACATTACCAATAAACAGGTGATCACTTAATTATTACTTAGCAAGAAAGCTCAGGCACAAAATGAATAATGTTAACTAAAATATAAATATTAAATAAGCTTTCATTGTGCTGGATCATAGTAATTAAACTATGCACTTAACTGAAATATAAATAAAGCCACATCAGTATGCGCTTGTGTATATCAATACATGATGTGTTATTTGGGTCGGGATGCACTGCAAACCCAAAGGTTGGTCTTTTACTGTGGGCCTGCTTTTGTTCAATTTTTCCGTTTGTGGACGGAAATCCAAAAACTTTCCATATATCGCTTCTTAAATGGTCAGGAGTGCTGATCTCTGTGGGTGCATTGCTTTTTGCTATTTCTGATATTGTAATGTTACGTTAGCACATTTAATGTGAAATTGTGATTCAGACAGACTCAGAAAACATTATTGTTCATCAGACGCAGGGTTTCCGCCAGTGTATTGCCTGGCCCAGTGGCCCGCCCACTTATAGTCGATTTATAGTCAAAATTATAGTCAAATTATATTCAACTCCCGAAATTTGTTCCAACAGCCCTGATGGCAACTTTCATGGTGGCTATGATGGACATGTTAGAATATGTTGGGGACTGAAATATATCTTATATTAATAACACTGACAGTCTAAGAGAATAATTTACAACAGGAAAAAAATCTCCTTTATGAAGCAGAGCAGCCAAATTATGCAGGTACATTTAGAATGCAATGAGGTGTTGTACACTTACAAACCAAGTGAAATTGATGTAGTCGATTAGCAAGAATATACCCTCTAGCTCACATGAAAAGTCAGCCTTGATCTGTGCGGAAAAGAAACGGAAAATAAAATATATAACCCTCAGCAATGATAAAGCAATGATTTGGTAACCTTCAAAAGCCATATTTCTCTAATATCCAGACCTTGAATTACATGATATACCTCAGATCTTACATAAGTTTACCCTGTGGATCAGCCCTGAGCAGATTTGGGACAGACTGTATTCAAAGCTGATATTTATCAAGGGTTCCTGACATTTTTCTCTTTGTAGCAAGCTTGCTGTTGTAGTACACAATCTATTGTGGCTCTTTGCAATGTATCACACTGCAGGACAGGGGAGATTTGTCACAAGTTCAAACACTCCCAACTGTAGCAGAGCTGCTAAGGACCATGCTAGAACGACAGAATGACTTTGCAACATCTAGTCTTCAGGGCTTCCTCCACATGGACACTCTATGGATGTACATCTCCAGGCATTTTTTTCTGTTGACACTCTCTGCTGGTGCTGCAAATTAACTTATTAATTTTTCACCACATGCTCTGATGGTAATTACATTTCCTCCCCTGTGCAGGCTATTGTCTCTGGAAATGTCATAAAATAGCTTAAACTGCTGCTCTGATTAGGGAGTAATCTGATTGACAGTGACATTACCAGCCGTCAAGTAACATTCTCTGCATTCAAAGATGAGTTCCCTATTTTAGTTAAGCTGTAATTAACCACAATGCAAATTCTGCAGACCCATTGTTCTGCCGCTTTCTGGAACAATAGCAGCTCTACAGCATTGTGGAGTCACATAACGCACTGTGTTTTTCCCTTTATTCCTATAGGCATGGTGTATCTCTCTATTAAGAACAAGACACTAACTTATGCCAGACGTAGTAGTTCTATTCCCTGAGTAGCTCCACAGGTATAGCAAGGCATTAACTAATTATGACTAATTTAATGAGGAAGTACTGTAGGTGATGGTATCTCTCCAGAGACTCTACATAATGTCACAATGCTGCTTCTTACAGGTTCAAATCTTAATCCCAGTGTGGGTAAACCTGGAGGGAGAATGTGGCAATATCTGTCCCATGAAACTCTTGCCTCCCTGTCACTGGCAGCCATGATGTCCTTTCTCAAGTCTAGCTAGAACATGGCATTTGAAATATGCCACCAGTGTTACCACTAGATAACGTTGCACAACTTGGCTTGTATTCATTGTCCTCACTGATCAAAGCCATGTAGTTATCAAAGCTTGTCATCTGTATGCACACCACGAGGACACAATGTTGTTATAGGCCAGTATGGAGCCCCATAATGACTTGTATTGTATTGACCGAGACTGGGCTGACAGCCACGCTGAGGGGAAAATGGATCGGTCCCTAAATGTTCATCAACAAGAGAATTTTGTTTTCTTTTCTTCTCCTTTTGTTTCTCTCTTTTTCTATAGGTAGCACAGCTGTAAGCCACCCTCACTTCATGGCTATCTTCCCCCCTCCTCTTTCTTTTCTTCTCTCTCATCTCTTTCTTCCTGCACTCAACATCACAGTTCTGCACCCGCCCCCACACCAGCACATTCACACATACACATGCCTAAGCCTTTACTTCATATTGAATGACTTCATTGTCACTATTGTCTGGCAGAAACAATATCACCAAAGCAATTTATGAAATGACAGCTTTCTAACACCAATAAACAGCTCATTCATCTCTTTACTGGATGATTATTTGGTTTGAAAACATGAGATATCCATTGGTACACAATCAGAAATCAAGTTATAACAAGTGAGTTATTCTTATTATTGATTTATCTTGTTATCTATTAATCTATCATTTTTGATTTACAAATAACAGTCTTATCAAAGTTGATAATGCACAATCACAGTGTTTGTAATTACAGTTTCGCTGTTGTAGTCACAAAACCCAGGCAGGATTAACAACCAGATTAACAACCATTGATGCTGATGCAAATTTGAATAAGAATTTTATAAGAATTTGCACCACTAAATTACAATATCAACCACAATGCTTCCTGCATAATTACCTAACCATGCCCTTTGTAGAGGGGGCATGTTTTAAAATCTAGTTTTAAGACTAACCTTTTTTTAAAGCTTATATTGTGCTCACATGATGAATTCTTCTAAATAAAATTGTTTGATCATACTGCCTCAGACAATTTGAAACATAGAAAACCTAGACCAAAGTATTAGTTGGTTTCCGGATGTCTGAGCAAATAATGAAACGACCATGATTTGTTGTATGTACTGTTCTTAAGGAGAACTTGGAGGTGATAGGGTACACACAAGATGTGGGGGACTCAACAGGGGCCACACAAGGAATTTTGCCCCAGGGACCTTCTAATGGGTTTATCTGGCCATGCAAAATCCCAATTTCGTGCCCACAGTAATCATCTTTTTTTAGCCATGCTAGTGGTGCATCTCTAGGCTCAACAGCTATTGGACAGATTGCCATGCAATTTGGTACATAGACTCATGCCGCCCTCAGGATGAATAGTAATCGCTTTGGTGATCCCTTAACTTTTCATAATGTCATCATCAGTTCAATTTGTTTTTGTCAAATACTTTGGTTTGTGATCAATACCTGCAAAACTAACGACATTCCCATCAGCCTCAGTTGTACTTTGTGTTTAGTGTTAATTAGCAAATGTTAGCTTGCTAACATGCTAAACTAATGGTAAACAGTATAGTTGCTAAACATCAGTACTGCCGTTCCTAAAGCCTGGGTGAAAAGAATGAGACTGTATGATGTGTCAACAATGTCAGAAGGAAAAACTGTTTATAGCTGCTCTGAACTGCCACGCTTGAACACTGGGTGAAAAGCGGGCACACTTTCAGATAGTCTCTCTTGGAAGGCATTCATAGTGTTGCACTCATTTGTATACAAAAAGTGACAGAAGTAGTTGTCTGAAGAATGAAAAAAAGAGAGTTTGAGAGAGAAGTTCAAACCTTGCTTATATCTCACCTCTGGCCAATCATTGCATGAAGTAGGTGTAAATGTTGGACTGTTTGTTTTGGAAAGTCACAGAGTTGTCGCATGTAGTCCCACAATCTCGATGTAGGAAAGGAGTGAGGGGAGGAATTTTCAGATGCTGTTTGACCATCCAACAAGATTTTCTGCTGGAGTATACTGGTGCCTTTAGCACGGCTGTAGACTCTTAGTCTTGTTACTTAAAAAATGACTTAACTAACATCAGCCCTAGTTATTGATTGTCAAAATTACAATCAGTATACTTGCACTATTTAGTAGCACAATATGAATTACATGAAACTGCAGGGGGAGAGTCACTGGGGGAGCTGCAGGTTTGTCTAAATGACAGGCCAGGATGGAAATGGTACGCCATAAACACACGTAGCAGCTGCAATCAAGTTATATAAATAGGATTACTCACACAAGTCTATAGAAATTGCAGGGTTCATTGAGACCTAGAGCAATGGTGTATTATGAATGTGTATGCGTGTGTGTAAATGGACTGTATTTATATACCGCCTTTCTAGTCTTCCGACCACTCAAACCGCTTTACAATATATGTCAACATTCACCCATTCACACACACACACATACATGCAGTGATGGCAGAGGCTGCCATGCAGGTTGCCAACCTGCTCATCAGGATCTAATCTAATACACACACACACTTATACACCGCTGGCATAGCCATCGGGAGCAATTTGGGGTTCAGTATCTTGCCCAAGGACACTTCAACATGTGGACTGGAGGGACCGGGGATCAAACCACCGATCTTCTGATTAGTGGACTACCCCTCACCCCACTCCCCCCCAGCCCCCCCGCCCCCCTCCTCCTGAGCCACAGCCACCCTGTGTGTGTGTGTGTGTGTGTGTGTGTGTGTGTGTGTGTGTGTGTGTGTGAGCGAGCGAGCAGTGGAGTGGGTGGGTAGATTTGGTGGGGGTTGGGTGGGTGGCTGGTATGTAGAACACACAGAGAGAGAGACTGCCAGGTAATACCGTCTGCCAAATATTTCCTTTTGATGATGTAGCTGCAAGAGTGACTCATTGCAAAGACAAATCAGTGGATGAATTGTTTATGAAATGTATCTGATGGTATTAAAGTGATAAATTGCCTCTCAGCTTGGCGGCGTTGTGGATTTAGAGGTGTGTTGTTGCATGTCAGGGAAGAAATACTCTGTGGTTGCTTATGCAGAGGAGATTCCTCTGTCTATTTCAAGCAAGAGGGGTCCCTCTATCTGTATGTTTTCCTCAGAGTCCCGTGTACTGCTGCAATATGTAACACAGGCAAGAAAACTGCCTCCTAAATGTTATCCTCAAATCAAAACAGCTTTGTGTTTAGTATGAATTAATTATGAAAGGTTTTGATCAGCTCAGGGGTTGTGGAACTTTCTCAACTCATAACGTCTTTAGGTAATACTTCAACACAAAAATGAGGCACATTGATGAGGGTTTTAGGTTGAAAAATCTCTAGGGGATTTTTGGTGATCTAGGAATTATTCTGTCCCTCCACCTCATAAATAACACAGTTTCTTTCTTTCCTCCCTGCAGTTCCTCCAGTCATCCTGAGACTGGCTGAACCTGAGCAGCGCCACGACACCTGCATCGAGTTCACGGTTCGGGGTTACCCACACCCCAAACTGCGCTGGTTCCACAAGCAAATGGAGATCCCCCAGAATGAGTACATCCGAACAGAGATGGACTTCTACCAGGACTATCTGGAGGGCTGTCTGACTTTCCAAAACCCAACACACATCAACAATGGCAACTACACTCTGGAGGCCAGCAACCCTCTGGGAACGGTCACCAAGACGGTGTATGGTCACTTCCTTATGGCTCCGGGCATCGATGAGGGTGAGTAGATCATTTCTGTTTGGTATCTGTTCCTCACTGTGCTCTTTGTAATGGGTAATGATCTTTTTTCTGGCAGCACTGATGTCCCCATAATCACAATTGAGAGAATACTGGTGTAAAATGGCATTTACACAGGGGTTACTAACACATTTTTACTGCCTGAACATAACCTTCATTCCTTTAGATTTAAAAGAAGAATAAAAGCACAGGAGAAAAGAAGAACACTGCCAAGTAACTGCCTGATTCCCACAAGAGCCATCATGGCCCACTTTTTGGAAACGAGCACCATGATTCGAACAAGTTCTCGACCAGTTGAATTTCTTGTTTAAAGTGCCTGTTGTGTGAATTACAGGTTCCATTCTGGGTGGAAGAACTATTGGGGGCTTTTAGTTTTTATTAAAATCTGCATTCACAGGATGTAGGTTGTAGAGCTGATCCCTGCTGGCTGGAAAGCAGCCAGAGTTCATCCACAGTTCAGTCAGGTAGATTGTTCGCTTGCAGTTCATCTTCAGTTCACAGGGAGGGGGAACAAACCCACAAAGGCCGGCAAATTTCTCCCCATGGTCAATATTCCAAGGTTAATACCTTGTGTCAATTTATTGACATAGTGTGACTTTCTTTGTCTTCTCTTTTGCAGACATAGTGGAACTAGGTGAGTATTTCTGTTTTCAAATTTAAACCTGCTTTTTATTTTTTACTGCTTGTTTGGCAGCATTATGTACACACACACGTTACTTGGTGGACGATCACTGTCAAAATACTGTAGTAACCATGGAGAAATTTGTTCACTTTGTGTTGCTATTAGTTCATAAAAAATATTTGAGCATTGCTGCTCAGTTTTCTGGACCCTGACAGTATTATTAATCTCTAGGAAAGGTTTGCTAAACTTACAAGCATACATAATACTCTGTGCCTTGCTAAAGGGCAACCAGATTGTTGAGAGAGAGAGGGGGCAGCATTCACCTTCCCTGCTTGGACCACCACCGACAGTCAAGGGTTTCAAACTGGCAACCTCTGTGAAATATGAGATCCCAAAACACAATAATACCACAACTATTCATATACATCACCCCAAATATGCTGACAGTTGCAGATAAAATGGTTTTATCAGTTGAATTTATGATGATTACAAAACATGTAAATTCCTGTGCTTGCGTAGTGATGGGTTTATCTAAGAGAAACTTATGGTACCATAAATTTTCTTTTTTATTGGTACTACCTGTTGCCATATGTTGTTGTTATTTATGATTAGAGGTTGCACCCAGTCTATGGAAATGTATCCATGCGCATTATGTATGCATGTGCACTAATGCAAATATTGTGAGACACTGCATTTACGTAACAAAAGTGAAAACTCACCATGATAATAAACTTTGCATGAAAAATAAAATATTTTTTCACATTACAGAGGGAAAGTGGAGTTTGGAGATTTATATTTATAGTTAAATAAAAGTGTCTCTACCGCTCTGCTGGGGCTCATGACTCAACCTGTGGACGGCTGCTTTATAAGCCAAATAATATGACTGCATAAACCTGGAATCCTGGAATCCCTTGCCTGTCACTCAGAAAAACACGGAACATGAATTAAATTTAGATCCTGACCTGTCCTGTCGCCATATTGGGATAATTAATAATTATGAATATTTAATAAATATGCACAGCTTCTGTCTTTAGTGACACACATATTGATCCTGCTGCTGTGTGATGACTGTAGGTTTTTATTAAAAACAGAGGAAAGAATCCTACATACAAACAGCTGCACAAACAGACAGACAGAGCTTCAGTAGACTTATGTCTCAGCGACACACCTGTTACAAACGCTGCCATAATCGCATTAAATGTATTTTCATTGACGTTTCAATCTGTATTAAATACATAATTTGTAGAGAAAAGTGAAGGAGACAACATTTAAGAATACATGAAATGTTTTTACCTTGACAGGTCTGCAGTGCCTAGTTACAGTTATGCACTGATTGGACAATCGCTGTTTGGGGTTTCATAAACTGTTCATTATTGAGGGAGGGTTAAGTTTTAGTCATTCTCTTTGATGGAAATGCTGCTCCCCTCTGTAACCTCTAACCAACCAGCCACAGTGTACACAAGCTAGTTTCCTCCCTGTTAGCAGGTGATGTGTGAATGTTTGTGAAGCGGTTAGTGCAGTCATATTGCCGGAACGATGCTCTGGGCCAATCTAACATTGTGTCGTAAATCTCCTGTGTATGATGCGTGGTTTGGCCTCAGGCTGTTGTGGCAGCCTGGCTGCTGACAGCTTAAACAAAGTGGGCTGGTCTGATCTCAGACCTTCATCAGAGTCTTCGTCCATCTCCATATGAGGCCATACGTTCTAATCAGCCATGGATTACAAAGCTGCAGCATGGCCAGGGATCCATTAGGCAGGCAATGACTTCATGTTGCCACACATACACACACACAAGCTGCTTGGGGGAGTGAGGCAGGTGAGGGAGAGGTGTTTAGGTGATGAGAGTGTGAAACATTATAGCAGTGGTGTGTGAGGGAGTTCAGCCGTGGAGGGGAGACAGACAGGCTGACTGATACTAATACTGCTGAGGAGAGAGGAGGGCCAAGGGAGGAGAGGAGAGAGGGAGAGAGGGAGGAAGGCTGGGATGGAGGGACAGGGAAATGGCAGTGAGGGCACACACACACATCA
The DNA here is from genome assembly GCF_963924715.1 of Thunnus thynnus. NCBI lineage: Eukaryota > Metazoa > Chordata > Actinopteri > Scombriformes > Scombridae > Thunnus > Thunnus thynnus. Next base: position 32,120,218 of record NC_089517.1, on the reverse strand, counting down.
CACACAGAGCGATGCACTTCAGTGTACTGTGTGAGTCTGAGCCAGTGGCAGCCAGTCTACCATGTGGCCATTAATTTGCCCACAATTACTCTCTGATGTCCTGACTGGAGGCCTCAGACTGGAGTTTCCCCGACACCAGTTCATTCATTTCATGGCTCTGTCTCTCTCCTCTTCTCCTTTACTCCCTAAACCCAAATTATTGATTTTAAGGGTTGTGACCTGTTGTATTTTAAGACAAATATATATTTTAGGATAATTTTGATACATTCATCACATTAAGTTTCTGCTATCTTACCTGCTTCAAAAGGGTTGGGACAGATTTTGTAGATGAAAACATCAAGTTTGGGTTGGTTTGGTGCATTTTACAGCTGATTTAGTTTTTCCTAATTTAAAATTGGGCGCTCTCGGCTGTATGAGCTTCTTTTCTGTTTTTCCGCTTGTATAACTGTGTATAATTATAAAGCAGCTTGGTTTAATTATTCTGTATCTTTGTCCATGTGCAAGCACAAGCATGCATTTGTGCAATTTTAATGAAAAGGATTCCACAATGTCTTTTCTGTTACTTTGATCTGAGGCTTTGCTAAAACTCTAGATGTTCAATTCCAGGTTTTGGTAGCAACCTTGTGACAGAGGTCAGGCTGAAGTTTGCATGCAGGCCTATGACCTAAGACCTCTTACTGACAGCGTTTCATTAGCCTCTTCACATGAAAATGCATTGTTCAAAAATTGTGGAAAATTACTTGCTTTTTATGACACAAAGTACAGTGAAGGCACATTTTTTTTGCTGTATATGCAACCCTCTGGCTATATATGCCCATACATTGACTGGATTCACTTCCTGACAGAAAGGACAATGTCACTCCATGTCAAGAGATGTAATTTTTTTTCAAGGTTAACAAACAAGGAGAGATGCATAAAAGAAAAAAAAAGCACAAAAGAATATTTCCAACTGTCAACTAGACTTTTCACAAAACATTAATAAAACCACTTGGCTTTGTGGAAATATCCCCTGCAAATATGCTCTCAACTATGTACACTTGAGAGCACATGAAGTTGCTTTATTGGAAGTCTTAGACTTATATTGAAACTTGCATGTATAGTTCTACATCACCCGAGGGGTTTCATATGTATGTGATAAGTGAGTGAAAAATAACTTCAGTTTTATACTGTATTTTCCATAGACCAGTGCATGTGAATACACTGCAATAATTATAGGATGAAATCTTACCATAAAAAGTGTGAAACATACTCTGTTTATTACATATGTATTGTAAATGTGTGTGAGCATAAACCACAGCCATTAAAGCTCGCAGCCACTGATGTTGTGTTCTTGTATTCTAGTACCTTCAACGCCGTCAGATGGCGATTCAAGCCGACCAGATGAAGATAAGTTTGGGGTGAGTTTTCTCCTTAATGATGTTGATGAAACAGCTGCTAAAGATGTTGCCCCTGGACTCAGTAGAGAGCTGCTGTATGTTTTAAGACAAATCAAACTGCTTTTTATTTTGTCAAAGGACCACAGCAGGGGTTTGTACTTTGTGTTGACATGCAGCACTGAGGCAAAAAGACAACAACACCAAATGTTACAGCCATTTCTCAAAGTTGTAGGTTTGGACACTAATGATGTTGATGATGGTAACACTGTCCCTCAGTGGCAGTGCTGTTTATGAAATGTTCTGCAATGGGGGGACTCTGTACATTTTCTGAAACTAAAGCTGGTGCTCTATAAAGATTATTTATTGTAGTTTAATAGACAGAAAGAGATGCTAACACTACCATTTTACCACTTTCATGGCAGACATTTTGACTTGTCATGGCAAGAAAAGCACAGGTGCATTTAATAACATTAATGATGGCTGCAGTTCACTGAGGTGTAACAGTTCCAGTTCTCTGGTCAGGTGCACGCTGGACCAGTGGCTTTGCTAACCATAACACCTGAATGGAAAACAGCCATTGTTTGTGTTATTAATATATAATATATAATTAATATATTTCATGATTCTGTAATTTATCCTTTCTTTTCATTGTATATTATTATATGTCTGCATATGTCCCTGTTAATTGTGCTGTTGTCTGTCTTGGCCAGGACACTCTTGTAAAAGAGATTTTTAATCTCAATGAGACTGGTTAAATGAAGGTTAAATACAATAAATAAATAAAAAATTACATACACCCGTGTTTTTCCTGCTATCACAAGTCCAATTATCTGGTGTGAAAAAGATTTACAAAAACATTCACATCACTGTGATGTGCTGTGGATAAAACTTTGAATTTACAGTAACTGACTGTTCGTAAAGCCTCTCCTCCATTAGTTAATGTTGCTAAGCCTGCCAAGCTTTCTGTTCCCACATGGCACATAGGCAGTTTACAAGTATGATGGTCATGGATGGACCACTTGAAAATGTAATAGTAATTTTTGAAACAATTGGTCCTTGGGTTTGAAGCAGAAGAAGACAAAAGCAGATGTTATCCAGATTAGCCGGATTCATATCAGAAATAATTGGTTGTAATGATTATGATGAGCAAGGCTCTTAAGAGGCAGCAGACACTTTTTCAAAATCACGTAGTACAAACAAGTGTGAAAAAGCTGCTGCATTTTTCTCCAAACCGCACTGTGAGTAAGTCTGGCTATAGATGAGGATCATATTTAAATTTTATTCTTTCAGCTGAAATACATCACAGCCAAGACAGGTGTTTAACTGTTTTTTTCCAGACTGCTGTAATATATGAGAAAGCAGTAGTCTCAATCCGGTGGATTAAACTCTGATTTGCAGTATTTAAGGTGATCAGAAATCTGGAAAGGATTACGATGTCCTCTGATGCAGCATTTAATTTCTCTCAGGTTTCCATCGCTGTGGGTTTGGCGGGCTTCGCTTGCGTCCTCCTCCTCGTCCTTTTTGTTCTCATCAACAAATACGGCCGGCGCTCCAAATTCGGTATGAAAGGTAAGTCTACACAAATAGTCAGACAAGCAGATAGGCAGGCAGACAATTAGCTTTGTTAGGGTTTTTTTTTCACTTTCTGCCAGTTGCATCATTGTGCAAAATCCATTCCCCCAGCTAATCTTCTCTTAAAAACCTTTGTGCGCCACAAAATGTACAGATGCAGTTACTGTAGAAATCCTACTTTTTACTGCATGTTTACTGTACAGCACTCAAGCCATATCCCCAAAGAGGACTCATTCGGAAAATAAAGTTTTTTCCCTTTGGAAAGGACAATTAATGATCTCGGTGTTGTGTTGCAGCATGCCAAATGTGGAGGAGTTCTGCTAAAGGCTTTACATTTGCAATCACCCATCAAATACATACATGCAGACAACAAGATCAATATGAAAGGACAGTGCACATGCAAACAAGGTCAATGCACTGTACATACACCTCATACTCTCACTGTGTCTGCTGTGTAGAACGATCGCAGAAGGAATCCTGAATTAATTAGTGGGCTCGGCGCTGTCGATCATGCTGAGGAATTCAGTAGGATTAATATGGCTTTTGTGCATGCTGAGCTTTCATTTTGGGTCAGCTCCAGGTTTTTGCTTATCTCTCTGGCGTTGGTGTTGTGGAAGAGGCACAAGCCTTCAGAGCGCTGATCTAGGAACAGAGAGCAGAGCAGAGAGGAGAGGACAGTAGCGGCCTCAGGTCTTGTGATTCAGGTTCAAGTGTTTGCCCACCTGGACGCCAGCTCCAGCTCTTATAATTTGGCAGGCTGACTGATGGGGTGTGCTCGTGTGTGGTGTTTTGGGGTGAGTTTGTATATCACTCATGACAAGGTGCATGGATTCAAGCTTAAGATCCTTCTTCATATGGATTTCTTCTCTGTCTGCTTGTCTGTCTACTTTCTCTACATACAGTATCTGTCTTTTTCTACCATTTGCCATCTTTTTCTTTAATCCAACAGTATGTTCAAATAACATGCCACCATGACTCATCACCTCAAACTGGGCATGTTCTTCATTTCATACTGTAAGCATGGTCTAAAGTGGCATTAGCTGCCACCACCCCTTAATTACCTACTTTACAGGATTAGAGTTAGTTACTTACCTCGGTAAAGAACTCTCTGCTGTAATTATTTAGGGGGCGGCAATTACTGCATTGGCTTAAAGCTGGCTCTAATCAAGGATGAGTCTTGTAGCTAATGAGGCTTTACAGACGTGCTTGTAATGTCATGGCAAGTCATATGAATTTAAGCAGTGCAGACAAACTCGTCGGACATAAAGAAAACAAAAGTCACAAATCCTGATGAAAAAAAAAAGATAAAAAAAGCAAGATGACATGACAGGCAGTGTTTGTATATATGTGATAAGATTTAATTGGTGCCACAGCCGCCTGCTAATGATGCATCATTTTACACAACACAAGTTTAATATTTATGATACCCACCTGCAACCATGAGAGTGATTTGTATTTAATTCACAGTCCACCTGGAACCAGTGTTACAGCACTGCCTGATTCTAAACACTTGCTCTCACATAAAAGGAAGCACAGGTTCATACCGCCGGCAGCATTGAGAGCTTAGCATGTTTTAATGCTCAGAGCACCTTGTGTTACTGTAAGAGTTATTTCAACTCTTAGCAAAAGGGTGCTTCAAATTCAGTTTCAGTACACTCCAAGCAGGAGTATTGAAGAAGGTAATTTATCTCTTTGATGGCAAGGTCCAAAGTTCTCTTGGACACTGTAGGGCATTTTTTAAAAATTGCATTGCAGGGCTATCTCAATGAGAACCACACAGTTCTTTCAGCTACGCTCACTGCTTCGTACAAAGTGTTAAGATTAGCTGCTTTGCTAAAGGGCACCTCAACATGTTCTGTCAACGGACTGAAATGCATTTTTCAACATTTTTCTCTGCTCGTATTTTTCCTAGAGTAATTTCAACTAAACTGCCACACAAATAGTTTTTGAAATTACTGTAATAGCGCAGTAAAAGGAGGAATGTTGAAGGCTGGGCAAATTATTGGGTTGAGCTATTACTGTTGCTGAATTTGAGTATTTTTCCCCAGTTTTCACATAACGGTCAGTGTTATGAGGACCGTGTACTGCAGCTTATGATGTACAGGATGATTATTCACTACTGTTACAGCTTTGTTCTACATTATTGCTGCCATAATACTAAGCTTTATGTCCTCATGACATAATTAATAAATTAGATGCATCATTATCATGTAGTGCTGCCATGGTTTCTCTTTTCATTTTTTATAAGGTAGTAGTTTGTAGCACTTGACTGTGGTTCGGTTTAAATAGAGATGCTGCTATCTCCACTGTCACTGTGAGTGATTGGAGGTATAAAAGACTTAAAGGGAGGTGATGTCAGTATGGGCTCTTTCAGGACCTCAAACTGTTCTGTACAAAGACCTTATTTGTCCAGTGTGTGTGTGTGTGTGTGTGTGTGTGTGTGCGTGTGTGTGTGTATGTTTTGCCCCTCCCACTCTTGTTCTGGAGAATCAGCTGGAAGGCCTGAAGAAGTCATTACCTTTGGATGGAGCCATAATGGATTTTCGCTCCACTAAATCACTGTGGCTCTTTTGGTTGTTGGAGTTTGATCACCGACCGTTCTGGGCATCCAATAAAAACTCAGTTTTTCTTTTTTTTTTTTTTCCTTTTATGTGGTTGGAGTGTGTGTGTGTGTGTGTGTGTGTGTGTGTGTGTGTGTGTGTGTGTGTGTGTGTGTGTGTGTGTGTGTGTGTGTGAACTACATTCAATTGATTTGCTAGCATTTCAAGGCCCACCGCCAGGTCCATCCACTGGCTGCCCTGCATTTACAGCTCTTACTGATACACTGCTCAGTTTATATGGTTGTAATTATGGTTGTTATGAAAGGTACTTTCTTCCTGTCTGTGTGTGTTTTCATGTGTGCTTATGCACATGTGTGCACATGAAAATGGACTTGTACTGTAGATAACTTGTTGCTCTGATCAATATGTTGTCAACTTACCTCCCAGCTAAAATATTTTGCAGTTTAAGCAAGAGGCTCATCTTTCATCTTGTGATTCACACCAGTGGGTTTTGAAGTGTCTTTGACAGAGAGTTTTGTCAGCAGGGAATCAATAATACTTCTTTAGAAAAAGACACTCAGCATGTCAGTAATAAGTATTATGCTCCCCTGTCATCTTTTCTTATGTTCTGGTAGAAAATTACCCTGCTGCTGTAAGAGCAGCCACTAAAGTTAAGTATAAGTAGTAACAAAAGTATATCATTTTGTCACCTCACTCATCTTCTCAATAAAACCTTCTCAAAATGGAGATCCATGCCTGGGGTTTCCATACATTTTGAACCTATTAGGGTACATATCTATTCTCAGACAGAGTGCAGTACCTGATTTTATAAACTGTTACTGACTGCAAAATTTAAATACCTTATAAACCAAACCATGACATGTGTTTTCTAGCTTCATTCTAGCATGGGTGCACACACTTTCAGAAAAGCTGGGGATAAGGAGCCATTCACACACCTAAAAGTGATTAAAATAATTAGGTTATCAAGAAAATACAATTGTAAAAAGGAACTGACTGATACTTGATAAGTTCCGGTGTATTCTGATTCTCATTTGATATTCTGTCTCACAGAGTTTTTGTCATTAGTACAATACTTACACAGATTTGAATTTTGGAAATAAAACCATTTTGATCTAATTCTGAGGGTCCCGATAGGGCTTTGGAATCAGTGCCACATTGTGCTGCATTCTGGGTATTTCTGGGGCTCATCCACAATAGTTGTTGGCAGCTGCTGTGTGTTTACATAAGGAGCAGATGATACAGGCACTATTTTTGGCTGCATTTCACTCCAGAGTTTAGACTCAAAATATAGAGACAGAGGTAACATTTCAGGAGGAGCTGACAAATGATGGAAGAACTGAATTGTGAGGCATTCATGTTAGTTGGTGGTTATCAATCAGAAGTTTAAAGATGGATGTTTCTTGAACTCCCTAAAACTTGATGTATTTCTTTCTTTGTATAGCTGTGTTATTTTTAGTTTATGACCTACAGTACATCAGCACAGCTTTCATATACACTTTCTTGTGGTGCCCTCAACCTTTGCTGTCATTTAGATTCTAGTGGAATAGAGTATAGTCTTCCTCACCACAACCATCCTTACCTGTGGAAGTGATTTTAGAAGTGCAGGATTTTAAACTGTCATCATCAAAATGTGGTCATTTATTTATGTATTTATTGGGACCATGTACAGTGTTAAACATAAATGTTACCATTTGATGTACTGTACCAGAGTTAGCTTATAGCTTCATCTGTAGTCCCTTAGGCAGGTCAAAATCAAGTGTGAAATTACATGAAATTAGACCTGCAATGATTTGTCAATGAATTGATTAGTCAAATGTCAGAACAGTAATCTGCAATAGTTGTGATATTCTATTGATTGTTTTTATTGATTTTTATTGAGAAAAATTCACTGGTTCCAATGTCTGGAATGTGAATATTTCCTGTTTTGTATAATAGTAGACTGAACATCTTTTGGACTGGATTTGGACAAAACAAGCAATTTAAAGACATTCTGTTGACCAAGCAATTAATCCATTAATCAGGAAAATAATCAGCAGAATAATTGATAATGAAAATAAGCAGTAGCAGCAGTTAGTTGCAGTTGCACAATAAATCACACCTACTGTATCTCCATTTGTTATTCACTTTTTTTCATGTGGCCTTGTGACAAACAGTACTTTTAGGCCATTGTGCCTGTTGGATAAATAACACACACGTCTGTAGTTGCAGAATGCATCTGAAACAAAAGTGGCCGTGAGTCTTTAACCCTATTAATACTATGAGATTTGAAATGCTGACTGAAGCAAATGACTGACCCAGAAATGCTGAGACACCAAGAAGTCAGGGTCAGATGAGGCAGAGTTTGAGGGACCAGGTAGCAGATTACATGTGAGTCAAGGTGAGCAGACACTGCTCACATTTAATCAAATTTATCCATCTAGCCATTTAGTGTGTTTCTCAACAGTGACAGTGACAGTAATAGCGTTTCTCAGAGTGCACAGGTAGGTTTCTCTCAGTGATCAGAAGAGCATGTTGGCTGCTGTGAGAACTGAACTTGTGACATTTTTAAGACATTAGCCTGTCCACTCTCATTGTTTGATTATCAAAACAGACAGTTTTCAAGTTTTTAGACACACAGATAAACATGTAGGTAAATGAAGGAAATCCACTAACACACACTCATACATGCACACCTACACTGACACACTTATACACAAACTGTACCCTGCGGCAGCCTGCCAGCCTCTGTGATCCAGGCGTGTGTGTCAGGGCAGCTTACCCTCCTCTCCGCTACATTACCTGAACCAGGCCTGGGGATGATCAGCCCACACACACACTCATGCACACACACTGCAGCATTTACTGCATCACTGCCTCGCTTGTCCTCCAGTGGCCAGAGTGAGCTCTGCCGCCAAGCAGTGAAACATGTCCACCAATAGACAGACAGACAGACAGACAGACAGACACTTTGATCATTGCGTCTATACCAAGTCAAGCAAATTTTCTGCTTCTGCTATCTGCTATCTTTCAATTAAATGTGTCTTACTTGCCTTCCTAAGTGGACCAACTGTTAAAAAATAGAAACTGAGTCAATTAAACATACAATATAAATGCAATGAAGAGTCATTCTATGTGAATGTAATGTCATCTCTGGGTGTTAGTATGGTTACTATTCAACTAAGGTCCATTTTAGTCTGAGAAATTTCGGAAAATCAAACAAATCTTTGCTAAATGTATGGATAATATTTCATGATCATGGCTGCATTCATCATTTTCATTGCATAACAGAAAAGTGTCTTTTAAGCAATGAAAGTGACATAACTTGTTTTTCAGGGCTTTCCATAAAATATTGCCTTGTGCACTGATTTGACCAAATTTAAGAAAATAAAATGAATGAGTGAATAAAATTAATCATTTAGGTCTAACGGCCAATTTAGGAGCTTGTACATTTATACTTATATAAATTTATTTTAATGTTTATTATAACAAAAAAAATCATACTTATATGACAGTATAAGTATGATTTTTTAATACATATAATTTATATGACAATTTAAATACATGTGTGATGGCAATGACAAAAGAATTGGCAAAAGGGAAATGTTCATCAGTTAAAGAAGTGATTTTGATCAATATATATTTTGAAAAAAAGCTTTGTTATTGGCACTAAATGAAAAAAAACTGTATTGAATGTGTGAATTCACACTAAATCACAGAGGGAAGAAATGTGCGAACACATTAACACGCTCACTGATCTTGTGCAAATGGAGACTTTTAAATGGAGGAAAAAACACGTTTGGCTTCTCTCATTTTGGACAGATGTTTTATGGATGTTTTAGAAGCCTTTTTTTGAAGTGTGGCATATGAGACTTTGCTGCCACATAAATTGTTGAAGATATATATTTTTTTAAGTTGTTCTTATATTGTTTAAATAATAGTTTTTTCTCCATTATATCTTTGTCTGAAGTAATTGTAACTTAAAAGATCTATACGGAGATCATTTTAAACATTTTCCATCTGCATTCAGGTTTTGCAACTTAACACGTCAAATCACATGTAAAAATGCTCTGCGTCATCAGCAGATACAAATACACAAACCTCGTGTCTTTCCTGCACAAATGGTGTTTACCCTTTGCTCAGTTGCTACAGCCCCAGCCATCTTAATTGGCTGTAATTTATTCTTCTGAACGCATGCGACAGATGGGGACTGCCAAGAAAACATCAACAGGCACACCGGGAAGTGCTTCTTTTTCTTTTTTAAAAGTCCTTGTTGTCATATCTCTTCCCAGAAAAGACAGCAGTTTTTAGGAAGTAAAGTCCATCTTCCATCATCTCTGTCGTCATCTTCTGTTATTTTTCAGGTTATATCTGCTGCTGCTGCAGACTGCCAGCGCTTTTAGCGAACCCTAAAAGGAATGCTGCCTGCAACCTCTCAGGCACAGCATGATGTCACGTGTCTTTCTTTTCTCTTTGCACCTTGTATAGAAAATGAAAATACAAAAAAGGGTTGTTTACTTATTTATCTGACTTAAAAGTTGCATGAGAGCCTTCCCTAGGACTTTGACTGTGGTGCTGTCTATCCCTGGATGGATATAGAGTGCAGAGTGGCCTGAGGTTGTTGCTGTGGACATGCTGTTCCTGGGACAAATAGGATTGCTATTTTTTGTTTTTATTTTATTTTGGACTTAGGACTGTCAGCACTAGACTGCTAATAGCTAAGTGCTTTCTGTCCTCTCGGTGTCTTTCTGCAGAGCTGTATACTGCACCACTGTGCCACACATTATAAAGTAAAGTAACTCCCAGTAAAAGGCCAGGCTTGCTGAGTGGTCTTGTTGAATGCACTTTGACTGGGTGTTTGGAAGCAGTTTTTGCTATCAATAGTTCAGTAGGTTGTCTGCGGCCTTCTCAGTTGAACAACAGCTTAATATAGCGACTTTAAAATGTCAAGATATAGTAGAATACAGATGTAGGAGAAGCTACACTTTTCTACTGCAGTGTTTCTGAACTGCTGCAGCAATTTGGCTCTGTCCCCGAGGGGGAACTGTTCAGAAAATATCATGTTTGCTCTTTTTTTCAGCCATGTAAAGATACAAGGACTAGCCGTGTGAAAGACACGAGCATTTTGTTTTATAATGAATACAAATGTAGTTACACTGTAAACCATTTAAGAGGCAGAGCTGTCTTCTGCACAGCTGAACAATAGGTCCATGAAAATGCATCAGGGATAACTACATTGTACTGACTACATTGTACTTCCATGTTTCAATTAGTATTGATCTGGAAAACTTGCATCGATGCCAATCCAATATTCTTAAATTAGCAGAATATTTCATATTTTATATTATTTTTGAATTTTACACCTTTTTAAAACTTTATTTAGCTTGTGTAGCACCACAATTATTAAATTTATCCTGCACAATACACCCACTATCTTTTGTCAGCCAATTTACTGTTGGCCAGGTTTCTTTTGAGGATCTGAGTTGTTATTCTTATTGATAGCAGACTAACAAGGGGGGAAATTTGTAGAATGAATTTCTTGACTGGAATTCAAGATAATGCTTCACAATGTAAATCACGTGACATGCACATAATGGATAGAGATGTATTCATGCATATTTTTTTGTTTTTCAAGGTGAGAGAATCTCCATCAGCTCTGCAAGTAATCATAAACACAAGAATTTCTGTCTTGAACTCTCATTCAACCTCCCTACCATACAGTATTCCCTATCCTGGAGGACTTTGCTAATGATTATTGCACTTATATTCTCTGCAATTTACATGTGGCCTTGAAATAGACTCATGGCGTATAGTGCTGATGAGTTTCCTCCAAGTTAATGAACATTAAGGGACTGAGTCTCACCAGACAAACCTCTTGGAGTACGGCAAACTCAGCTTGGACAGCACTCCCCACATCCTGGAATACAGGACTGACTGTTCAATTTTGGCTACACAGTGTCAGCAGATGCTGCCCTTGTTGTTACCATGAAACAAGCCATGTTAAAGGCTGGTTGTGACTAAAAAATATGAATATGAAAGCAGATACAGTAGAGGGTGCCTTAGCGGAAGAAACTTTGCTTTTGAAAGTAACTTGCACTGTAAAAGGAGCCCCACAAACATGCTGAATAGAGAGTTGTAGCTTAGTCATAAACCTCAACATTTCAGCCCTTTGTTCAACTCCTAAAACATTTGGCAAGACTCCAGTTTGGATTTTCTACTTGTGGAGGGAGACGTTTTGCTCATTACACCTCACGAGAGAGCATCAACTCAGGGTCTGATATGATATTCCTGCATCCAATTTTTCAAAGACTGAAAGAGAGAGGCATGCTGTGACAGCGTTTAAGCCCACCTCTAACTGCTACTTCATTCAGTGTGAATTTTAGCCACTGGCCCAGCAAGCAGCTCATGTTATGTAACAGCCAAATGTAGGGTGCCGCATACTCACTCCTACGCTGGATCGGATTGTGATTCTTTTATACTGACAGATACAAAATACCAGCTATTGCACTGAAATTAATTTCTTTGCTAAATCGGTGATGATGTGACTGTTAATAATGTTTAATAATGACAAGATTCTATATATATAACTGTGAGAATATTTAACATTGACAGTACTCCATTATATGTTTGACAGCAGCATATCCTGATATGTGTTTAATGGTGACATATTATATTATATATCATATGACAGTAAAAGTAATCTATTATATGCACAAATAAGCATGACAATATTGCATCATAGGTTTAGTAGTGACAGTACTCCTCTACAGCATACATTTAACAATGTTTGTACTATATGTTTGATAGTAGCACATTCTGAAGATTCAAAGGTTGTATTTGTGACATGCTTATAAAATATGTGCAGTGAAATGCAGGGTGGCACCCTCTTGAGACTGTACTAAAAAGGCTAATGTGTAAAAACAGAGTTCACTATCCTGAAACCCTGAGGAAATGAGCTTTTTTCCCTTATTCTTCTATATTATTAATGTTGACAAATGCTTACCTACATATTATATAACAGTAAAATAAGCACATATAAGATTGACAGTATAGTACAATACTACAGTATAGTGACAACTTCCTACTGTTATATACGGTAAAGGTGTTCTACTATAAAATATATACATATACGAATTACAATATTGTATCATGGATTTATTAGACAGCCCAATATTCTGCAATGTTTATTTGTTCTGCATATATTAATATCGATATTATTTTAACAGTTACATTTTTCCACTATACACTGTATTATATCACAGTGAAAGTATTTTACTATACACACATTATTTTGCGATGTGTGTAATAAAGACAGTACTACAGTAGAATAACTTTGGAGTGTATGTGTAATAGTGAATAAACTATCTCTCTATCCATATCCTAAAGGTTGAGAACCACTGTTCTAAAAAAATCTTGGTACAAACTGCACTTTTAGATTGACTGCACAGCATGTATCTTTCTATAGTAACTCTGAATTCATCAGGCAGCTTTCATTCTGTTAAATATGGAGCTGTCTTTCCATCAGCTAGACTTCCCATCTCCCCATGTTCCCATCAGCCTCTCCCCGGTTTGCATTAACACACCTCTGGGCCTGGTAGACCACAGTCTCTGTGTTATAGATAGAGAAGAAGCCTCCATCTTTCATAAGGGTGGTTAAAGTTTTAGCTCTAGAGAGTAATTGTTGTGTAATCACAACTAGGGGATTAATTATTAATAGAAGCATGCACACACACAGAACACATACACACAAAATGCATCTCCTCGAATCTCTTTCTGCATCTCACCATCTCTGTCTCTTTGCTGTTCCTCTATTTGTGTCTCGCTCTCTCTCTCCCTGTACCTTTCTCCCCATATGTCTCACGATTACTGTAGCTCATCTTTTCCTCTCTCTCTTTTTCTCCCTCTCTCTTTCCACTTTAATGGAGTTAGTGAGCACCGAGGATAAAACAATTAAAACAAAATTCATTTGAATGAATTAAAGAGTAAGGAGCTGCAGTAGCTGACACTTCTGAGGCAAGACGAATTATCCTGCATGGCTGGTTTAGTAGCATTTTACAGTGGCCTTGTCCCACCTAATTAACCTGTGTATTAACCCGTGGAAAAGCATTGTTAGTACACAATAATGCAAAAGAGATGGGGGATAAATACGTGAGGAAGGAAACAGTTTCTGCTCTGTGTTAATATTGCTCTGGACCCTTCTGATGGACTTAGTTGGGTAGCGTACAGCTGTTACTTGTTAGCCTTGAATAACAAGTCACCTTCCCATCATCTCCATACATTTTCCAATATTTTCCAGTGAGGAGCAACAGGAGATGCACAAGGTTTGCAGATCGGCTTACGAAAGACTTCAGTGGCTGTTAAGGAAATGGCAAGGCCATCTGTGCTGCTCTAAGAGGGTGTGAAATGAAGATGGAGAGTGTGTCACACGGCGATGAGGGGTCATTACTGGCTCCTCAAAGACAGCAGATTATGTCAATTTTACAGGTCACAGTCTTGTGGGTCACCACATTTTTTATGTGCCCCGTCTCTGTGACACCTTAACACTTGGTAATGAGTCCAGAAGTGTCTGGAGTTCAAATGTGCATTAAGAGCTGTGATGCTCAGGAATAGCAACTAAACGGGTGTCACTGGCAATGATTAGATGCAGCCAGATGGCATCAGGATGTTGCTTCTTGTGCTCAGAGTCACAGCGACAATCACTCTCTCTCTCCTGGCAGATTGTCACTTTATGTGTTTATATGTGGTGAAATGACTGAAAACACCCTGTAGGTTGTACATCCTGCTACCTCAGTAGCGCCATTTGTATTTGACTGGGCTGTCTGATCCAGAGCAGTTTGCAATGCTGTTGAAGGATTTTTCCTTCAACCCTGTTCATACTCTGTTCTGCTGCTGACCCTGACCTCTGACCTGTCTGTTGAGAGTAGTATGAGAAAACAGGAATTCCCTGCAGGAAACCATTCAGTATTAGTGAGTAAGCCAGTAAGCACTTAGGCCCTTGACAGGACTTTTTGTAGACAGAATGCACTCTGATTTTGTGCAATGTTGAAGCCACTGGATGTATAAATGGAGGTGAAATGCTCTTTTCATCAAGTCTTTTTAAAAATTAATTTCCATAATCCAGTTTGTTATGGTCAAAAAGGTCTGAGGTGAAACAATGGAAATTGTTTTTGCCATGAAGTTACATGTATGTTTTGTTTATGTGTCAGGCCTTTAATTGCAAATAAAAGGGCACAGAGCTTTAGTTTGGTGAACACACACATGCGCACCTGTCCAAAATGACATAAACACCTCTCATATAGGTTAAATAGCCCTGTAAATGTAAATGTTTCATTTAGTGCAGGTTTTAAGCCACATTAAATTCAATTTCTTATGTAAGCAAGGCTAACTCTTGATTACATTTATCTGTAATTTCATCCACAATGTGGGCTGTATTCTTCTCATTTCCCGTCTAGTTTAAAAATAACTGTGCTATTCAACACAGTTGTACTGTTTCCAAATTCAGAGTTTATTGTGCAGATCATTTGGACTATCCTCAAATGTGTTCTGATCTCTATCAGTCTTAGAATACATCCCAGTAAACCAGCATGTTATAACTCCACCTGAAGATACTACAAACAGTGATTTCCTCTGGTGTATTTGTGCTGCTTTAGCATTTTTTCCAGGTTTTTCAATGTTGCATCAAGATTGTGCATGCACCTTTGGTCATCAAAATGTGACAGAAGCCCACCAAGTGAACCAACATCTGTTAGTGCCACAGAGTTTACACTTCACAGCACTTAGTATCCATTTTCATGAAAACAGGGCACATTGTATTTTATAACTGAAACATTTTTGTCACAGGAATATCTTTCCCTCCATTAAAGGCATGCCTGTTCAGCAGACATGCTTTAAAAAAAAGAAAAGAAAGAAAACACACACACATACACACACACACTCCCAGATGAACTTCTGTCTTTCAGTTCCATTTACAGTGCTTTTGATCGGTCTGACAATTCAATAGGTGCTGTAAAACTGTATTGTAGCTGTAATATTGCACTTCAGTTGCTTGGCAAAGTGTCATTATTTCTGTGTTTGGGCTTCATGGCAGCTAACTGGCAGGGAGATAAACTCCATGTAGCCCAGGGGAGCACTGTGATGATGAGCTAAATAAACAGGCTAACAGGCTAACAATGCGACAGCACATCAGAGTCTGCTGAATGCAGCATGGGGTGGAGCTGGGAGGTAAAGGAAGGGAGAGGACGAACAAGGGAGGAGAAAAGCGTGGAGAAAGGGAGGAGAGGAGGAGAGAAAATATGGGGCGGAAAGAGGAGGAGGTGGTGTTCAGGGAGCTCTGACAGGCTGGCTCAGCTGTGTTTTAGCTAATGGGTGAACTGGCTACTCTGCTGACACTCCTCTGTGACTGTTGAGATGAACATTTCACTGTAGTAGGTTCAATTCTTTTTACCCTGAGGCAGCTCTAAAACAAATTTCCTTGGTCCTGATAGATGTATGGCTTTCCATAGGTTTAAACAGCCAAGAATATTATAATTATCATTACAGTCAAGAAATATACATGAGTAAGCAAAACTGGTGTTGAAATTAACACTCAGCATTGACAATTTCATTAGAACATTACAAATTGGATTGCAAGAGTCAACAAACCGTGTAAATGACATCATATCATATGCATGATGTACAGACTGCACGTTTATTCATATCATGTTACAGAATGTTGCATATGTACAGGTCTACAGATGTGTGTTCGGCAGCATGTGTGTACACGTGTGTGAGTGCACTTGATTTAATACCACCTCCAGGGACTGAGCTCTGATTTAAGAGCATCTTCATGGCGATCGCTGCAATAGGCACTTTCTGGGTCTGTGAGAGCTGGCATCATTTAGATTTATATATTTACCCCACCCCCCCAACCCCTACACGCACACACACACACATATTTGAATGGTACATTATGTGTGCACACAAAGGCCCTGTTCACACCTGGCATTAAAATGCGTCTCAGGTGATCCGATCACAAGTGGACAGGTTTAAGTGCAAGTGTGAGCTTACCCAAGACGTATTGAGGACACATTGATCCAATCACTCAGACCACATTCAGATGTGGTCTGGGCTGCATTGTTTGGCAGTGTGTATGCAATGTCCTGGACCACAATGAAGGACCACCACTACGTGTGTGCGTGGAGAGGGAGGGGCTGAGCCACGCTCTTGGTGAAATTTTCCTTTTGCAAAAACTTAATAAAGTATACTTAAAAGGTGAAACACAGAGAGCAGAGGAGAGGAAAGAAACCTAGCGCAACCATAAGCAACAAAACGCAGTAGAGACTGTATTTATGCTATTTACCTAATTTATGTTTGCTCATTTCATTTCAGCTCAGTGTGAGAGTCTCTACTGCGTTTCAAACAGAAATGATTAGCCGTTGTGTGTTTATTTGCGTATAGAGTGGGGAAGTGAGATCTAAACAGTGGTCACTTGAGGCGCATGTGAAGATGCATTCTAATGCCAGGTGTGAAATGATGTACTTAGAGCTGTCCACTTGTGATCAGATCACCAAAGACGCATGTTAATGCCAGGTGTGAACAGGGCCAAAGAGAGAAAGGGGGAGAGAGAGACAGGATATTGTTTGTATGTGTGTGTGTTTGTGTGTGTGTGTGTGTGTGTGTCAAGTACCTTTGCTCTGTCAACAGTAAAGCACAGTTGAAGCCTATTTCCACTGAGAGAGGGGCAGCAATATGTTTTGGACCAATGCTGTGGCTAAGATAAGATCCACGCTACTGCAGCCCACAATCTGATCCTACCGCTGTGCCAGAGGGCAAAATCCAATTTCCTCTACACTGTGAGAAAAAAAATGCAAAACAAGAAAAGCAAAACATATTTTTTTAATCAATGATTAATGCTTTGTGGGAGATGACTATTTATCTTTTGCATATTCTAAGACAAAATGTAGCAGCTAATATATTGTTTGTATTCTCAGGAGGTTTTTGGCAGAATAATTGTACGATAAGGCCTGCCACATCTTTAACCTGAGCTTTTGTCTCTCCCTGGCCTTCTTCCACCAGGCCATGTTTGCCTTCTCACAACATGACATTTGGAGCGCAAATTGTCTGGCCTTTCAGGCGGCTGGACTGTCTAGCTCATACTGACAAGACAGACAAAACAGTCTCTCAGATAACTGCTCCATCCTCAATTATTAGACTTCTTTGAACTGAATGTTTCTCGGCACTGTGCATGTCTGTCATCTGCTGGAGATAAGCAGCAGGGCCCACAGTGCAGCTACGACTCTGCTGTTGATTTGCTACTGGACTTTGTCACTGTGGGTGGGGAGAAACACTTGCTCATAGGTCAGCATGAAACCCCACCCCCAAACAGTGATTATCCAATCATGGTGTGGCAACCATGACTATGCACAGCAGGACTTTTGAAGCTTTGGATTTCTCCACATGTTGAAGTGTCGATGGGGCTTTAGGAGGAAAGATACTCTGTATACAAAGGGTTTGGATGATGGTTTCTCCTGATACAAAAATACAAGAGCAAATGTGTTAGCAGTGGATGTTTGTCTGTTCTAATATAATTTGCAAATGTGGCCAACTAGCTTGTTCCCAACAGTAGTAATCCAGCATTACTTCCAAGGCCAGGGGCATTTAATGTTACATTATTTTGTGAGGCTACAGGTTACATTTAATAAAAGCCCAGTTGCTTTACAAAAGTAATACTAATCAATACTAGAACTAGAGCTAATCAATACTACTGTAACATTAAACATGCTCTTTGAAAATACAAACAAGCATAAATCTAACCTCTGTTTTGTTTGTCCAAGCATGAAAGCTAAGCAGCTAAACATAGTTATGTTAGAATGAAACAGTCTGATCTTACATCACATTCATAAGACCAGGAGTTACTATAAGACTGCAATATCAGAACAACACTTTTTCTTTATCTCTTCTACAGCACATAGATCTTCAACTGGTGAGCATACTTAGTTTTTCCCTCGGGCATACACCTTTAGCCTCAGCCTTTTAGCACAATGTCATGTGCATATTTAAGACTCTTTTACAGCATTCTCGTTTTAAAACAAGTCAGCTGGAAACCTGAAAAAGTCAGCTGCAGACATCGTTTTTAACCAACTCGTAAAGCTAATGCTTGATTAAACCTAATTACAGCTGATAAAATATGCCAGAAACATTTCAGCCAACAAAATTGATTGCGGCGCGATAGAAATGAGAAGCTGCTTTTGTCTACCTCCGTCTGCAATCAAGAACCCTTTGTTTCAAGAATTACTAAAAAATTTCAAGTAGTAAACCTGCCAGCGTTATAATTGTAAACTGCATGTGTGTCGTGTGAGAATGGAAAGCTTGACAGGCATAGCAACATTAACTAAGGGGGTGTGAAGGGTCAGTAGTTCAGTATTTTTTTATATACAATATGAGATTAGCATGTTTGTTAGTGTGGTATTCATTTTAGATAAACTCTATAATGTATTTAGGCGTGTCAAAAAACAATACCATGTAACATACACATGAAGATTGCGCAAAAAGGGAAGAAAAAACAAACAAACTTGAATTTAAATTATCTCTCTTCAGGATGCAGCCAAAGTGCATCAGTAGTTCATCAGGAATGCAGCACGGAGAGGCAGTGCTACAGCAGCACCATCTGTATGTAATCCGCTGTTGATTAGCATGTAGCGCTACTGTATCTCTCAGCTAGCCAGCCCCTCCTGTTGCCCCCAGAGTCTTAATCCTTCCTCCGCCTGTTGTGTTTCTGCTCCACTGGGGACCAATCGCGCCAATTCCACTCATCGAGCTTGATAATTAGTGACAATTGTAAAAGTAATTTACAAACTCAAGCGATGCCATTGAGCAAATGGTGCCAATTAACTAGAGATGCTAATGTGGGCAGAAATGCGGAAAAGCAGCATCCGACCTCCATTACAGTGAGAGGAGGAGGGCCAGAAAGCTGTCCTCTGTGTGTCAGGGAGAATTGTGCAGGGAGGAGAGGGGAGGGGATGCACATTGTGGGACTGAGCTTGTCACCATGCTGCAGATTAATCCCACAATATGTCGTGACCAGGGCAACAACATTTTAATATTTAACGCTATTAGCTGCACCAAGCCCTTATTTAGAGTCACCGGCACAGAGTCCAGTAGAAGAACATGGTTCAATTCCTTCATCATCAACATAACAACCATGTCAAGATAGGCTTTTTGGAAATAATACACTCATCTTGTCAGTTGAAATTAAAAGGCTGTGTGCACCAGAAAAGGTCATCACTATCTCAGCAATCTGAGATGCTGGACATTACCACAAACTGTTATTAGTGTCAGATGTTATTACGGGTTGAAAATCTTCACCACACACTGAACTTAGGAATTGAAATGTAAGATAAGAAACCACAGCAGACCTTGCCAGTAGAGTAGTTGCGTCTTAGCCCCTTGAGATCATTTATGGAATGTGAAATTGTGCTTTTTTTATAGTGTACCACTTAATATCTGCAGCCTGCAGGTTTCTTTCTTCCTTTAATTAAAGTTAAAATAGCCTGGAAACGGAAAATAAGAATCGTTAAGTTTAAAGGTTCACCCTTTGACCAGTAGATGTGTTTAAGTCTCCAGCAGGAGGTCATGAACTGAACTAAAACGTTTTCAGGCTTCTGCTGTGCAGTAGTAAGTTAACAAACTGGATAAGTTTAAGACACTATGTATGCATTTTTATGTGATCTTTCTAGTGAGGGTATCAACATGCTTTGCTGTTTGCCGTTTGCCACAGTGTATTTTTAGCCATGCTAGCTAAAAATATTATTAGATGAACTGCTATGAAATTTGTTACAAACATTCATGTCCCCTCTCAGTATGAATTGTACCTTTCGTGATCCCTTCACTTTTCATCACATTTTAATTTAATTTGTCCAGCTCTCGTTTAGCCTCAAAACTAATGACATCCACATCAGCCTCAGTTGTACTTTGTGCTTTACCATGTTCTAAGATGGTGAACATGGTAAAGATTATACCTGCTAGACATTTTCATGTTAGCATTGTCATTGTGATTCTTCTCATTTGGCAGACATGATCATGTTAGCATGTTGACATTATTTAGCTCAAAGCACTGCTGCGTCCAAGAACAGCCACAGAGCTACTAGCGTGGCTGTAGACCCTCACTCTTATTTAATGTCACTACTGGGGGGACCAAAGTCAGACAGAAGTGCTCTAATTCTGCACATATGGCTTTAAGTTTTATTTTTGTTGGATGATTATAGCTGTTTTTTAAATTATGATTTTCAAAGTTCAAACTCAATGCACTGTAACTGTGTTGCTTGTCGGTCCTCAAAGGCAATAATTTAAGAAATGGGAGAATGATTCTCTATTTTTTCCCCATCCATATAGGCCTGCTCCAGGCTTTGCCTGATTTTCCATTCTCTGTCTGGGATTTGAACTGACAAACTTTCACTCTCAAGGTTGCCTACATATCTTCTAGGCCCTCAGGAGGAGGTCTCAGGATAATGTATGCTATGAACATATAATGTAGATGACGTGGACAGATTAAATTTGGGCCTATTTGTGTTTTAGCGGAGACAATGTCTCAAAGAGGCATGTTATTTGAAGTCAAGGCCCCACTGTCTCATTATGAGTAGTGTAATTGTTGCTCAGTTCAATGCTTCCAGCTTTCCCAGACCTGAAAAAGAATTGGTAATGTGACTAATCCACTGTAAGCAGGAGGGAGCCTTCTGGTTAATGGTACAGTTTGCCCTCTGCTGAAACCCCTCTCTTCTCTTCTCCTCTCCTTGCTGTTCTCCTCTCCTCTCCTTTCCTCTCCTATCCTCTCCTCCCCTATCCTATCCAATCCTATCCTATCCTATCCTATCCTATCCTATCCTTTCCTCTCCATCTTCTCCAGGATAAAAAAAAAACAGGAGTTGTATTCCCATTCTGTCAGTCACAACCACTCTGCCTCCTAGGCCTCAGCCTCTATCAGTGTAAACAGAAGAGGGGAAGCAGTGTTTGGCGTTTTCTCCTGTCTAAAAACCTCCTTTTGGTGTCTCTTTGATCCCGGGCGCTGGAATAGTAATTGCTATCACTTATGAAACAAAATGACAAGCGCTGCCAACAGTTTAGCAATGCAAATACAAAAGAAGAGAGAACCGAGAGTAGTGGGGATAGTGGTCTATGAAGAGGAGTTGATGCAGTCATTTTGGGCTGTGTGAGGGTCCTGCGTTTGCAGCTGCATGCTTTTGATTATGTTTTGAAGGGCCATGCAATGATTTATGTATGTATAGTTCTAATACATATATTCTTTTTAAGTGGTAATCCACAGGACACATGCTTTTTTTGTCCTTTATTTTCTGCACCATTTCAAAGTAAAGCCATAGGCAGCTCTAGATGTTTTGGATAGAATCTGCCTTTTGCACAAACATGCAGAATATAGCTTTGAATATAGCTATCTTTGGAATAACAATTAACCAAGAGTCAGCCATGGCGCAGAGCCTGTGAGTGAACATTGAAAGAAATGTCTATATTGTATGAAACCCCTCCAGAAGAGCAGAGAGCCAGCCCAACTGGGAGTCGAAGTCTGGCCTTTCTGGCTTACATAAGGTGGACGTGGCCAAAGCAGTGATGGCTGGATGGTGGTTATTCAAACTGCATACAGAAAGAGAGAAATGAAGGAACTGGATAGTTCCTTTTCCCTCTTTAAAGCTGTGGAAGTGGATAAGCCTCTGGTGTTATTCACAGGCTCCCTCTGACATCCTCTGTTGATGTTTATTTAAATGGCACTCAGATCGGTGTGGAAATCGTCCCTTTGCAAATGCCCAGCAGGACACAAAACAGCTGGGCTCTGGAACGGAAACAGAGAAAGAGGGCGATAGAAATATTTCTGCAAGGACAGAAGGAAAAAAAGAAGGGAGAGAGAGAAAACTTGGGGGGTTTATGTAAAGTGAGGGATTTGTGTAAAATGTATTTTGTGTAATGAGACGCCCCAATTCTGCTCTTTGAAATAGTGTACCTGAAGCCGGAAAAATAAAAATCTCTCCTTTTGCCTGTCCCCTACGGAGCCGGCTGTTCTCGGCTTCAGCTTACACTGGGCCTATCCTCCATTTCACAAAAACACCCCAGTGCTGTATTTTCTCCAATTTAGTCATCAGGAGAGGGTGTCATTTCAGAGCTCCTGCTGGGAGATTGTTCTTTCTTCTAGGTCATTCTGACACAGTGTTAATATTGCAGCTTTCCTTTTCATAGCACTAACAAACACAGCCATCGACCCCATTGGTCATCAGAAGAACGGAAATGTCCATTCACTGAGTGAGCTGCTGCTCTCTGCTGTATTTGTTGGTGTATTTCTCCAGTTTTGAGTGGGATTTGCTGCCTCTGCTTGGAAGGTGTTGGACACCCGTTTTGCTCTTACAACATGGGAACACTGTTTTCTCAGTGTGATGAGCATCATTTGACAGTCCCCTGCCTCAGCATCCAAGCCCATTTCCAGCCAGCTCATTCACTTTATTGCCATTCGCTGATGGCAGTACTTTGAAGTGTTTGCTAAGGGAGGGTGGGGGGAGGTGTGGGGGCAGGGAAGCTTTAATTGGCTGCATTACTTGGTTTGCTTCTCCTCTTCTTTCTTGATGCCCCCAGTCACAGTGAGCCGCATTAGACGACCTACATTTTGGTCATTACACAGTTTTGCTTTACCCCCGTCCCAATCTTGATTCAGTGCAACCAGTCTTCCTCACGTCGTGTTTAGGTGTCTTCGAAGCATACCAATTCATCTCTACCAGCTACCTGCAGAATGAGTTTGGGTTGTTTGATTTGTGTATCCATGGTCTATGGTCTCCTGTGTTTACATTGACATGGATGCGTTCACATGGACTACAGGGAGAGTTAAATTTAGCAACTTCATCCCTATGCACATGACACTGATTGACAGCCCGCTGTGGGTAATGATGCGTTCCGTTTCACAACGTGTCGCCCACAGCAGTCGCCCTCAGAGAAGTTTTGATGTTTGTTTTGTTTCAAATGCCTATACGCTCTTGTACATCCAGCGCGACATCTCCCGCAGTATGTTTGGGCTGGATGAAGCATCCATGTGGAGAGAGAGGGTTAAATCAATCCTTTTAAGGCCTTGAAATTTGTGGGAACAACCTGTTGATTTGTGCCAGTGCTTATACATTGTGTTGCACTTTTTTCATCTTTGTTTTTACTGCCTCACTGACCGCATTTACACTGTAAAAAAAAAAAAAAAAAAAAAAAAAAAAAAAAAATGGTTAAATGATATAGTTAGTGGTTTAACGGTACACAAAATTCACGGTTGGTATGTACCCCAGCTTTGGGGTTATGGTACCATTTCAGGTAGAAACATTTTGGTTTGAAATTTTGAAAAATGTAAACATCCAACAATGGCTCATTGGTCATAATTATTACTGAAACAGTTTAGTTGTGCTGCAGTGGAAAAGGAAAACAACCTTTCTGTTGCTAGGAGTCAGACATCTGCTCACAGCTGACAATCTAATGATGTTGTATATAATAATATATGAAAATATTTAAAGCCATGGTAAAAGTCCATGTAATTGAAAACTGCTTAATTAAGCTGGGTTTTGTTTTATTTCTACTTAAAATGTGACTAGTGTGCTGTCCCGGCCAGGTCTCCCTCGGAAATGTATATATATACATATATGTATATATATGTGTGTGTGTATATATATATATATATATATATATATATATATATATATATATATATATATATGTGTGTGTGTGTGTGTGTGTGTGTGTGTATTCACTATGGAGATAACGGAGCATATTTCAATAATATTATTGCACTGTGTTTTTGGTCTCTTGTTTGTCATTCTGAGGGCAGCAACACTACAGGGTAACCGTGGTAACCAGGGTAACGAGGCTACCTTGGCTAAGCCAGCCAGCATACACCCATGAGCATGCTATAGCTAAGTGGTGCATTGCCAAAATGTTCTGGGTGGAACTCACATTCTAGATTTATTGTTCCACACCTTGGAGTAAGTGGATTATTGACTATTTTTGACAGTAATTGTTTGGGTGATGGAGTGTATTCTTCGTACGTCCATACCGTGATGGTTCAAGACGAATACACCTAGGTAAGAACCGGGATAAAAGTGACACTTTTCAGATAAGTGTCATTTTAGAGATAATATTAAGATAATTAAGATAATATCAAAGTTTGTTTTTTTTGTCATTGTGAATACCAGGTGCTATTTTGTACAAATGTAGAGCAACTTTAGTATAATTTGACTTTGAACAGAAGTTGCACATTATTACTTTTGACCCTGTCAGTCAGATTGAAAATAACACACAGGTGGGTTAAAAGTAACGCAACGGTATAAAATGGAATTGTTTATATTATGCCTTGTTAGTATGTAATTGCAAACATATTACGTCTTTTATCTTAATAAAAAATATCAAATTTCATTTTCAATTTCATCAAACATTTTACAACAACAGTATAGACAGTATAACTTTTAAAGAAAATTTAACTGTATAACAGTGTGAAAATACACTTTTCATTTGCCGTATTCTCTTTTTTATTCATTGTCAGAGTTGTGACAGATACACTGCTCAGTACATGCCTTGTGGGACCAGTGCAGACAAAAGAGACACTGCACCCACACTTCCCCAGGCATGGATGAGCTGAACGCCTCCCCACACACAAGACATTCCTCATCCTTGACCAGAGAAACTGTAGGTGCAGTGGTCTGATCAGAGTAGAGTCTGCTGTCAGACACACCGTGTGGCCGCATTAGCGGCGAGGCGAAAGAAACAGCTGTTACAATTGTCCCAACAATGACTCCTGACAGTTAAACCTGACTTACTTCTATACTGAAAAACTCTGACATGGCAAACTTCAGGATGTGTTAAAATACTTAATAATCTGTCAAATGATCATGACTATGACAAATGAAACAATAAACACAACTTGTCGTTCAAAAAAATTACCACTTGAATGAGTTTACTTGTCATGGTCGAAAACAGCTTTTCAGGTAAAACAGTAGTATGATGTATCTACATGATTTTTCGAGGTTCTGGTAAGTGTTGTGTGCTGTACACACTGACACAATGAGACATATCAAACTTGTATGTGCCCAAAGCAAATCACTTTGTTACTTTCATCCCATGTTACTTTCTGGCTTTCCCCTACTGTTAAACTCCTAAATATAGCCTAGAGTATACTATACTATATTATATACAATCTATACATAGAAAATGAGCTTTTAGATTTAAAAAGACATATTGAAAACAAATATCATTGACATAATTGTATTTGGTGTATTACTGTTTAAATACCTGATAAAATGAATTACATGCTTTTGATATTTCTAATCCTGGTTAACTGGTTGCAGTATGCAGTTTTTATCTGAATTACACTGAAATGTAGTGTGTACATTCATGTTATTTTTAGTGCAACTGTGCAAAAGATAACACTTTTCTTAATCTTCTTAATTGCAGTTTGTCACACATTGTATAGCACCATGCAGAAAATGATCTACATATCACCCCTACAGTGATGTAAAGACCCATTTAATAGCTGAGAAAATATCAGCATTAAAGAAGGTTTTCTAAGAAACATATACTGTATCGAGTACTTCATCCTGAATGTATCAGTTCTGTATTACATTTGAGGCATTGTGAACTCTTACTCAAAGCAACAAACCTGTGAAGAAGAGCTGTCCTTTCTCAGGGTGTAGTTGTACAGTGTTCAGGTTCAAATGAAGGGAGGTTGATGTTACAGCTAACCTTGGCTATGCGCCCTGCATGGCTGCCCCTGTAAGCCATCAGTCTGCTGGGAGTCTGACTGAAATATTAAAGAGCCTGTCTGCTTGCCCGGTGTAGCACCTCACCACAGAGCAGCCACTGTATATAGTGTAGTGTAGTAGATGTCATAGCTAGATATGTAATGGATAGAGAACGAGTAGAAGATTATTCTCAGTTTAATTGACACTCATATTGCTATCAGTCCTTTGATATATTTATCCATCTATGTATGTATTCATGAGTGACATGACCTGCCTGTGGTGCATAATATTTGTTGCTGACAGAGGACTGAACTAAAAAACTGTGTAGGTATAAATCTATCCTGTTATTATGAATATGACACCCTTGCAGCAGTAAAAAATAGATGGAAGTCACCTCTCCCTGTCGTAGATCACTTTACAGCACACCAGACCCCATGAGTGGCAGCTCTGATTTTGTTCATCCCGGTACATGCCTATATTGGTTGATTGGTGGTCTGTACTGCTGCAAAGTCATATTTACACATTTCATGAACAGCCCAGTATCCAAAAGAATTACGTCCATATTGGACCATTCTTCATCTCACAACTTACCAATGCCATGTCAAATGCCAACGTCCTGTGCCAAGGCAGGAAATAGTGTGCCCTGTATGTAGAGAGGTGGAAAAATAAGGGAGTGAAAGTTGTAGATTTAAATGCAGGAGACCAAAGTTCACAGCCTTCAGACTGTGTATTCACGTTGGCTTCTTTCAATCATTCACCAATCATACTTTATTTGCCATAACCACAGATATCGTAGAAAGCTAGAATTTTAAAATCGTTTGACAAGTTGGGGTATATGTACACTACTGGGAAATATACAACAGAAAGAGAATGTGTGTAATCAACCCAGTCTCAAAAATTATGTTTATATACACTTCTTGGTTTTACTTCCCTGACAACATTTTTTCAAGTGATGGAAGAGCTACATTTGTGTACCGTTAGAAATTCATTGTAAGTTTGTTCAGGGTGACTGGTGGGCATAGAAAGTGCAGGAGACTAGCTTTGCATCCTGGAGTCCCATGTGTTGTCAGGTGTTGTAATGGCAACAAAAAGGTTAATGTTAGCAAAGGATTGTGGTTTTGGTTAAATGTTAGTAAAGTAAAGATCTTTCACTGACCTTGACCCTGCGCTGTGATAATCTAAATATAACCATAAAAAGTAGTAGTAGTTCTCATGCTTTTGTTGCTATGAGCCAATGTTGTAGGAAAACAAATTAAATATGTTGTAAGTGCTTATATGCTCAGTATCAACCTTTTGTGACTTTACAAATATGGTAATTAATAACTTATATTCATTATGCTGCAGAAAATGTCATTCTGGTGGCACAATGTTTCTGGTAAAACATCAACAATAAGCAAATGAGTTGTGTATAAATGTAATTTCTAGGAGACAGGATTGGTTGTAATACTTTTCAATCAAGTAGTTGTTTATTTCATAATGAATAAATACAATCCGTTTGCACAAAGGTTCATATGCCAAGCTCAGTGTCTGTCTCTGATAGCCTTTCACAGCTACATCACACTCCTGTCCCTTTATGTTCTCATCACTGTAACAGCAGCTTCTATACAAAGCAGAGGTGATGTCCAGTAGTTATGCAATACTGTATATGGCATTAGGCAGAGGAGTGTGAAGGTTGATTTAAGTTCATGTGTCTCGGTTAGATGTGTAATTATAATGACTCCATACACACGTGTGCAGGCGCACACACATACATACACACCGCCTCATCCTCCTGCTTCTTTCCCTTTTACGCCTCCCAGGCTAACAAATCTGTTTGGTCCTGAACCCTCCAACAGAGGGAGGCAGTTGTGAGAGAATTGAAGCAGAAATCAAGACCCCCGGGGCTGGAAACAAGAAAGAGGAAGAGAAAGAGGCAGGGACAAAGAGATACAGTAGAGAGAGATGAAATAAATGATGGAACCCTTTTTAAAACTGCTTTTGAGTCATGATGAAACAGCAGTTGCTCAAGTAAAACATGCTGATGGAGGAATTTAGGTTTTGATCAATTGCTTTTTGCTGTCATTCTGGAGGCATTTTATTTGCACATCATTATTGGTATGATTGCTAGTATTTTCACTCACTTTGGCAACAAGTACAACATCCTGACAACAAATGGCTAGTGAGCAGGAATAAAGTAATCAGGGACATGTGGAGAGAAAACCCAGGAACATGAGCACATGCAGAGAAAGTGAAAAAGGGTGCAACAAGAGGAAAAAGGAGAACACTGACACCTGATTGATTGATACCCTGCAGTGGGTCAGTGATTGAATACTGTGTGTTTCTGTGTAACTGAACCTGAGTGAATGTTAAGGGAGTACGACCTGAATGTACTTAAGTGCAGAAAACGTAGTTAACAATGACCCTAATGTGCTTCCTCCAATTCATTTTAAGCCCACATAGAGCACTTGCCTCTGTTACCTTTACCAGCTTGGAAAATCTCTGATTAAAAATGAATCAGCTTTTCACTGGTGTATTCTAAACTTCCATTGCCTTGTTCACTTTAGCATTACAAGAGTCTCATGTTACTCTCCTGGGACAGCAGCTTTTTAGCCACGCAAGAGGGATGGCGATGCCACTCTGGCGGTCAGTCAGTCTACCACTTTGGTTCAGACTGAAATATCTCTTCAACTATTGGATGGATTGCTGCTGAATTTGGCACAGGCATTCACTGTCACCAGAGGATGAAGCCTACTGACTTTGACGATCCCATGGTTTTTCCTCTAGAACCACCATGGGATTTGATTTTTAGTGAAATGCTTCCACAACCATTGGATTTCTTGCCACTAAATTTGGTACAGATCTCCATACACTTTTCTTCTAGGCCCTTGTCCACTTGTTCACTTGTCCAGTGGACTATCTAAACATGTATGTAATGGATTGACACAACATTTGGTGAAGACATTGATGGTTGGTGGTTGATGGTTGGCTACCATGAGGTTGACATTTGTAGTTTTGGGCAAGATGTGTCAACAACTTAGTGATATTGGATGAATTGTCACAAAAAAATCTTTAAAAAAAATCTGAACTTGTCTAGGACTACATTCCCACCAGCCTCAGCTGTTCTTTGTATTTAGTGCTAATTAGCAAATGCATGCTAACATGCAACTAAACTAAGACGATGAACATAGTAAACATTATACCTGCTAAACATCAGTATGTTAGCATGCAGACGTTAGCATTTTGCTCAAATCACCACTGTGCACAGCCTCACAGAGCAGCTAGCGTGGCTGTACAGTGAAGAGATCACTGTTCCTCAGGTCCTATTTGGTCAAATCAGAATTTTATAGAGACACACTGGTTTGGGTCCTTCTGTTTTCAGCTACCTTTTTAGCTACTCAGCTACACTCATGTGTATACTGTGTGTCTGTGTGCAGTGAACTGTTCATGTTCCATGTGCAGACTGAAAAATGTTTTTCTCTTGGGAGCACAATGAAGTAGCTGCCTGTCTAGCTACCCAGCCAGCTATAAATATTTATAAATAGGGAATCATTCAGGTTCAATGCTGCCTTTGAACTGATTCATTCCAGTTTGGTGATATATGTCTATTAAGTAAAGCCTTAGCCAAATATTCACCACATTTTATCTCAATTTATCACAGTGAACGGATTATATGTTATCAGCCCCAGTGACTAATAAGTTACCTCTCTACTAACCCCCACCACTGCTAAAACACTTGTTGCCTCCCAGTACGATGGTGGGACACATTAGCATGCAGAGGCTTCACTCGTAGCACTGATATGCACAATCATCAAGCCGTTTTGTGGGCTGCAGTGGCTGAATGTGGCTCTCGGTCTCCTCTGTGATTTACATGCAAACCCTGCCAGATGCTCGACATTGGGGAATCGTTTCATATTCTAATGCCATGACAAGAAATATAGCCCTTGAGCATTTGGCTGCTGCTGTGCATATGCTTGTACAGTATGTGTGTATGCATGTGCTGTTGCCTTTACTGCTGAGTTTATGATGCAAACTAGTTTCTGTAACAATGTCACCACAAGCTTTTTATTTGGCCTCTCTGATTATATTTCCCTGAGAGAAGAATGAAATCCTAAACAGAGTGAAGACTTGTACAGCTCTGAATAAATTCTCTGATTGCTATATGTTTTGTTTTCAATTTGTGTTTGGGCGCATAACAGGTAATAAAATGTGGGTCCTGGTTTTGGTAAAGATCCTGACGCTGTCATTGTCATAAATCAAAAAATAGAGCTGGGACAGCTCGGCTGTTGGATGATGTCGTTTTCCATCACTTTTCAGACTTGTGTAAAATTGCTTCGTCTGTCTTCAGGGAGCTTACAGGGTAATGTGTTGTCAAAGATATAAAAGCTGATAGGGCACTGTGGGAACAGAGTCAGAATAACAATCTCAGTGTTTTGTTTTATTATCATTCTGAACATCAAGACCACAGATATACAGCAGCACAAACTGTAATTGCTTCAGTGCTGTGTCATTGCAGATAATGTTCTGCGTGGTGTAGATGCTTGATTTTAGAGGACATACAAGTGGCTTCAGATAGAATGACTGATAGGTTCACAGCAGATTTCAAATACGTGTTTATTTCTGTCTCGACTGCAGTCCTTACCCTCAGTGTTCGCCATTGTTTATACCACAATAAAGAGAGAGCACATTGAGCTGTGCGGGGTGACTGTAAATTGTCGATAGCCTATATTGCAGAGGACCATAAATATCAGCTGTCCTATAGCGCTCAGTATTTGCCACGGTTGGTCGCCATTAACTGAAGAGGACACGGAATACAGTCAAGGAGTGTTTCACTGTAGAGACTGCTATTTGGATAAACGTGAGAAAGGGGGTTAGCGTGGGTTTGCCGCTGGCCTGCATTGCTGTCACATGTTCACTTTGCTCATCTCTGAGTGGGGGGTTGAGTGAGCAGGTTGAGGCCATTTGTCAGGAAAGCTATTTACATGTCTTCTTTGGTGCGGTGAGGGGAGTTGTCATCTGAGCTTTGCACATAACCTCAAGGCGTCTTCACACGATAGTGGCATTTGGCAATTAACTGGCCTTATTATAGCACTAATGCTACCCTCACTGTGTGTATATGCACAGTGTCTGCTACTAAACTAGCAGCCGCAGCATCATAATGGTTCTCAGTATTCATGTGAGGCGACTATTTATATACGTATTTACACCAGGGATCTCATTTTAAGGTTCTTGCTTGGAAGTGTTGGCTTAGCAATTCCGTCCACTCGAAGAGGCTGGTGTTAAGAAGTCACATTAGACATTTGCTTATTTCAATTAATGTTGAAGGTCAACCACATTGCTGAAAGACAAATGATCACCTCTGATATATTTATGAAAAGAGCAGATATGACAGTTTGGGTCCCATCGTCTTTCCTCACTCACAAGCATGATGTTTGCCTTGATTTCACTATTTTCGACCCCTCCCCCATATGAATTTAATTCATTTCACATCCATCATTAACTAGAAGAGCCTTGCCTCAGTAAGTTATCCTTCCTGTGTTCTCTTGTTCAATTTTACATGTCCTCAAGTTAATTCCACTCCTAATTAACTACCTTTGAAAGGAATCTGTGCAATAATTACCACAAGGAGGTGAACGGAAGCAATCACACTTTGCACAATTTATTCCAGACCACAGGGAAAACCCTACAGAGTCACTCGCTGCCTCATTTTTTTGTCCTGAGAATCACCTTCAGCTTTCACTTTTGAAGCAGAGACACAAACAATCAAGGGGCTCCCCTGCTGTTTTTTTTTGTCTGGTCTGGTGTATTTTCAGAAATAATTATTCTAATAAAAACAATTGTGAAAAGAGAAATAAGAGCTTGAATAGAGAAACTGTGCAGGTGAGACCGGAACAGCCCACAGGGTGTTGTAAAAAAAATAGGTCCTGCAGCAGAGAAAGAGGAGGAAGAATTAGGAGCAGACGTATAATGACATCTAATGTCACCAATGAAGAGAGTATCACAAATCTGTCCAATATCACAAATCACAAATTTGCCTCAGGGGCTCTACAGTAATACAACATCCTCTGTCCTTAGACCCTTCCACACAACAGCAGGCACAGTCATATGTTGGCTACCACACAGAGAAGTTGGACATGTGCAGTTCTTCCAAAAGCTCACTGTAGCTGGTTCCTATTGCTCCATTACTCCCTTGCAAATATGAAAAATAATCAGCAGATTATAAAAAAGTCTTGTATTGTAGACAATCGTGCTCAGCACTAATCATTTGCATTAGCAGTAACTTAATATTGCTTTGATGTGGTGAAAAAGAGCGAACAGTAAACAGTGAGGCTGTGATTAATTCGATCAAAAACGAGATTGTATTTCAAGAAAATATTAAGGATTATACATTTTAATCCCTAGAAAAGTCCCATTCCAACAGTGTGTTAGTCCATATCAATACTTCCCAATAGTTCCCTGTGCTGTCTGTGGCACTCAACCTTAAGCCTCTAATTTGTACACTGATTACTTTAGAGAGGGAATTAGAGGATCCTAACCAGATTTTATTGTCCAAAACCAAAAACTGAAGGAAAAAAAAACACACATCAAAACACAGATCAAAATCAAGAGTCTGAAAAAGCTTAACGTTGAATCTGTTTCATATATTTTTAGAAAGAATAAATAAATAAAAAAAAAAAAATCATATAAAATCTTTGGCATTTTATAGCTACATGATAAATTGCAACTGTGGAAGTTAGCGTGACACACACACACACACACACACACACACACACACATAAAAATAGTCACAATGAAAAAGGAAAATAACTGCAGCAGTAGCACTCATTTCCTTTCAAATGCAAGTGTTAAAATTGCAGCAGCTGTTATTTTCTTTGCTTTTAGGTGGCAACATTAAGATGAAATTAGCTAAAGTTTTAAATCACGGCTGCTATTACTTATCTTTCCTATAGGTGGTGCAGGTGAGCGTGTCTGCATTGACCAAACAGTGGCTCATCTGTAGCCTGCTAACATAAAAGTGTGAGTTTGGGAGGTTCCATGAGGCCGTGAGGTGCATGTGTGTGGTAGGGGTGTTTTTTTAGAGAAATAAAAAGGTTGTCTTTCACACTTGCAGGGAGTTTTTTTAGCTTTGTTTAAAAGCTTTTGGTTTTAATTCAGTGTGATTACGCTTATAAGCCTAGAGATAAAAGTCAGCATGTGTCTGAAAGGTGGCTAGCTCAAAGGTTCGATTGCTCTTTCAATCCATCACAGAGGCCTGGTGCAGCACTTTGACAATAGCTTAATGAATGAGTCTATTTTAAAACCCAGGAGGGGAAGGCTGCGCTGTCTCTGCTCCTGTAGAGTAAATTAGATTGACTTCTAAACTCTGAGAAACAGATGATGCAAATGTCACACTTGATCAATTGATTTGGCTGAATTAGCTAATGCACCTGAGAACTGCACCTTACATAAACATAAAACATTTGCTGGAACGCCATGAGCTGGGATTGCAGACCGTTACAGTGAAGGAACATTGAGTGATGCCGACTAGAGTGACATGTCTGCCAAAGCATCATGGAGGAATTTCAGCAGGAGTGACATATTGCCTACAGAAAAGTAGGAGGATGCCGGCTGGAGAAGCATATTAACTGGCAAAACATAGACGAATGTGAGCAATGAGATTTAACTAATCTTCAAACGATGGTATGCCACAGTGATCTAGGCCTTTTCCAGAAGGGAACACCGGACACACAGGTGTCTATTACTCTGTGTGTTAAATGAAGGATTTCTTTCTCTGTAGTCCCATGTCCTTTGATGATCAATTACATGCTTGCCAAATTGTGTGTCAGATGCAGCTGCATATGAAGGAAACAGTCTGCATAAATTCTCTTTCCAAGCATTTGTTGAAGTATTTCATGGGCAGAGATCAGGGTGGGTCTTAAATTTCATGATTTGGATCAGTTCCATGATAAAAGTTGTTGCTTTGAGTTATTTTGACTCATCAGTTTGTGCTCTATTCACTCTTAAGATGCTGATTACTCGCTTTGTCAGAAGTATTGCTTTTGAGTTGAGTTTAGATGCAGTAAAAAAAAAAGTACAGACAAATGATCTTCAGTGGGTGTCAAGGTATGTCCACTGGATTTGGCTGTGAAAAGCTCTGGCTCCATCGCAGCTCCATTGCAATTCCAATGTCCACTGGAAATGTTTGAGAAGTGGAGTATCTATTCTCCAGCAACCACATTTCTAATAAAGTTTAGAGTTGTTTTGCTGACATTTTTTGTGTTTTACGAGTATATTTTGTACATATGTACAGCTCATTTAGATGGGACAGAAACCTATTTTTGCCTCTTTCTTTCCCTGTCACCACTCAATTTAAATGTCAATATAGCTGATCACTTCTGTTATCATTATTAAATTTTTTTCATCTGAATAATTTTTTCAGATGACGTCACAATCATAAAACAATGTTTTATCAACATGGCAGTGCAGCATCTTGGAAATGACTGCTGGTTAACAGATCACTGTTCACAAATTACTGTTTCATTCTTATTCTGTTGTCTGACAACAGACAGAGAAAAATGTGTAAAACAACTAAATTGTGCATTTGGCTGCATTAAAACGCAGTACGTGATCACAGCTGAGAATGTCTGTCTCTCTGTCCTTCATTCTCTTGGTTTTTTCTCTTCTCACTCACCAGTTACATTATTGTGTAAGTGTTAAGATAAAGTGAATAACAACTGAAATCATTAATATATATATATACATATATATATATATATATATATATATATATATATATATATATATATATATATATATATATATATGTATATATATATATATATATATATATATATAAAATATTCATCACAAGTCAACTGCCAATTACTATCTGCATTTATGTGCACTCACAAGTGTTTTCAGGGATGCGAGCGGCTCCAGAAAAAAAAAAAAGACCTAAAGATAGTGGAGTGGAGAAAAGAGTACAAGTGAGACACATGTTAGTTAGAATTTGTCTAATCTGATTTCAAGGTAGATGCGACATTGTTTACATCTTATCATCACACCTTTTGTGTCAAAGACTGTAATATTTACAGGAATAGAAATATTCGAGCTAGAAGTTCACCCAAAGCTCAGCTATATGATCGTTATCCAAATTCTGAATCAGTAAAGTTTAAAATGGGTCTTTGACAGGTCAGAGTGTATGGCTGAATTTGCCTGCTGTATGAACCATATACTAAAAATTGAAGGGGATGAGACATGAAAAGAAATAGACTAAAGTTGGTTCATTTCATTTTCCACTTCTCTTGAATAAATCAAACTTGCTTTAATGGAGAGAAACTTTACTCTCAGATTGACGTTTCGGGGTAAAATGTCCAGTCTTGAATTCCATTCTGTGCACAGGCAACGTCTTAGATGACAAAAACTCTCTCAGAAGCCGTTGGGCCTTTTCATCACTCACACTAACATAAATGCAATTTTTAGGATGTTCTCAAGTCAAGAAGTCCAATTTCCCTTCACTCCTCAGAAAACCGTCATCTCCCAAGAAATCAAGAGGTAGTTTTTTGTGTCGTTTTTGAGCGCTGTGGTTTGGAGCGAAGCCAGGCGCTCCCTGAGGCCTCATCGATCTGGCACTGGAGTCTGATCAGATGGCTTTTCATTCCATTTCATATATTGTATTAAAAGACGGAGTATAATATAGGATCCTTTTGAGGAATCTTGTTTCAGTTTTTAAAGACTTCAGCCATGACTCAGCATGATATTCTGTGCAATGATTTTATTTCAAGTATAGTGGTGTTTGAAGCTGTATTTTCTAGTATACTGCGCATATATCTTTGTATGCTTTCCGAGTAGTGGAGGGTCAGAGGCATCAGCAGAGATTTAGAGCTGCAGTGTGCCAGTCGTCCCCAGTGGTTGGGCAGGCAGTCGCCCGGCGTGGACCTGTGCTCTGCTGTGCACATCTTTCCAATAAAGCAGGTGCTCAGGTATGAAAGCACTGCATAACGGCAAATGTTGTAAATAAATTGCTGCTCACATGTGTCACTTCATCACGCCCCACCTCCACCCACCCCACTGCGGCTGAGGGTCTATAATTTGATATGACTGGGTCTTGATTACTATTTACTGTGTTGTCAAGGTGAGGGAGAGACTCAGCTTTGTGAGTAAACAGATTCCCTGTCACTGCTTCACTGAATCAGCTACTGTTGGCTGTTGACTTTATATCCGCTTGCTACTGTATTTCCCATCTCTCTCGTCGTGCTTTCATCCCCTCTGAAGATTGCAGTTGTCAGGGCTCTGTGTTGCTTTTGACACAGCAGTGATAAAACTGCAAACTGGATCACACTGGCTGACAGTAAATCATGTCAGGGACTTTTTGAATTTTGATTAGAGAAAGGAATTTATGGTGGTTATTGACAGGTACGTGTTGTACGACACCATAAATTCAACCAGCAGAGACTCCAGCCTCACTGCTCGGGGAATGTCTATATTGATAATGATTTAAATATATGCTGATATTTGAATGTGGGTGGGTGTATTAATGAATTCATGACTCAATCAATATTTTTTATCGGTTGGATGGCTGAGAGTTTTGGTTCAAGAAACACACCGAATGTGTGTTTCACCATTTCATCACTTTCACACTTTCCTGTACCCAGCCTAGTTTCTTATGTGATTTTTTTATACATGAAGTTATTTTAGTGCATTTTAATTTTTAATATGTTGAAAGGTTTGATGATACCAACTGTCAATTCAATTAGATATAAATTAATCAGTGTTTCTACTTAACAATTGCTGGTCAGTTGGGGTGTTAGATCTCATATTATTGTGCATTTAACCATGGAACTACTTTATTTTAGTAAATATGTTTTGTATATTTTCTTGTTATTTCCATAATTTTGTTATGGTTTATGTGCAGGCAACTGTACTGTATATTCAACTTGAAAATGTTTTATTGCTTCACATCCATATCTTGATACTAAATTTCACGTATCATTGGGTCAATCAGATAGAAAGATGAAGTCATTTGCAGTACATAAGTGTGAAAGTGCAAAAAATATTTCACGTTTACATCCGCTGTAACTGCCACTATGATGATACCTCATGCATTTGTATTTATTTCCATTATCAAGTATGTTATCATATGCAACAATGACACTGATCAACAGCATTAAAAGGCAAGCTTAACCTGAGCTCCATGTTCACACTTTGAACTGTAAAATAACTTATCTAGAGCTGCAATGATTAGTCGATTAATTGATTAGTCAATTGTCAGAAAATTAATCAGAAACTATTTTGATAATCGCTTAATCTTAAAGCAAAAATGTTTGCTGAATGTTGAAATGTTTGATGCTTTTTTGTCACACATGATATTAAACTGAATATCTTTGGGTTTTGGACTGTTTGTCAAATAAAACAAAACATTTGTAGACATCACCATGGACTAAAGGAAATTGTCTATTTTCTTACATTTTAATGACCAAACCATTAATCCATTAATCGAGACAATAATCATCAGATAATTGATAATGAAAATAATCAGTAGTTGCAGCCCTAAGCTCGTTCTTCTGTCTCCTTCCAGGTCCAGTAGCTGTGATCAGTGGAGAGGAAGACTCTGCCAGCCCTCTTCATCATGTCAACCATGGGATTATTACCCCCTGTACTCTGGACGCGGGCCCTGATGCAGTTGTCATAGGGATGACTCGCATTCCTGTGGTGGAGAATCCCCAGTACTTCAGACATGGACACAACTGCAACAAGCCAACCACCCGTAAGTACATGTAATGTTTCAATCATTTTGGGGGTGCTTTATAACGGTGGTAATGTATCCCTCATTACCATTGGTGACAATACACATGACCTTCCTTTATGGATATATAAATGGATCAGTGTTGTTCAAGTATGGGGCCGAGCATAATAAAACTGTATGAACTCATTGTACTGTCAGACGCTTCATGAAAGAAACACAAACCCCCTGCCAAGTGTTATGTAGTGTAAAGAAAAGTGTAGCGTCTGGTCAGAGATATCTAATAACACCATGTTCAGCGTTGCATCTCCATTGTAATTTTCTGTTTATCTTTACAATAAGAAGTGCCGGGGCCCTCGGGGCTATCGTATAATTTAGTGTCATCTACAGAGTTAGTGTGATCATATGGTGTTAGCATCTGGTGGCACAGTTCCAGTCGCCTCATACAGGATCTGTTTAGACAAAAGCAGCCTTCTGCATAGCAGCTTCTGGTGTTCAGACAGCCCCCTCCCCACCTCCCTCACTCTCCCTCGGGACTCATGTCCCAGGTTGGGGAAAGACAAGACCACTTTAAGGCCCAATTACTCACAATTACATCAACTGCTCAAGAGAATCAGCAGAAAACAACTCTGCCAGCAGCCAGCCGCAGCCTGGCGCCTGCTGCTTCCCTTCCAGATGATACCAGTCAAACCAAACGGCTGTAGTCATAGAGAGGACTCTTTTCCTGTCTCACACTAGATCAGGCATTTCCCTGCTCTCTCACTCCTGTGCAGCTCAAATATGCATTGTTTACATGTTGGCTTGCTCTCAAAATGGCCGTTGGTCAGGCTACAGAAGTTGACTTCTGAGTGGGAGCCAATGAGAAGAAAGGAAATCCCATTTAGATGTGATAAATAAATGACAGGTCTTATGTATTATGAATTGCATGAATTGTTAATGGCCAGACGGTGACTGATTTATAACCTCTCATGCCTGGCACAGGAGATCTGATTGTGAGCTAATGAATAAATGACAGTGGGCACAAATGAAACTTTCTCCTGATCACCATGCAGCACCTGGAATTGAAAGTCAGACCTTGCATGTGCGACATAACTGTATTTTAAAGATGACAGCTTGACATAGGCTTTACTGAACATCCTCCCCATCAGAAAGCAATATTCTTTTGCCTTTTTAGATCGAATTCTACATGAAAAAGGACAAACTCAACAGCCACTGTAGGAAATGAACCCTAAATTCATCACAAGGTCATAATGGCCACTGTTTTCTGCCTTCGGCTGGAAAAACAAAATGGCTCTGAACGGCTTCTGCCTGTGCCGATCATTTCACTGAAATGAATGTATTCTTTACCCTCAGGACAGGCATGCGGGGAAAGGAAATGTGTATCCATGTGTATAGCTGCAGTACGTGTGTAGGTGTATGATAGTGAAAATGGATCTGTGCATGTATGTGGATGTAGGCATACTGATTTGGGTAGAATCAAATGTCACCTTATTTTCCTATACCTTCTCTGTGGTTTGGAAAGTGTCTTCAGTCAGGGGGCCCTTGGGTGTCCCTGGGGCCCACTAGGTCCCTATTGTCCTGCTGGTCTTGCTCAGCATGATTGTTCTGCAGCATCATGTGTTAACTGAAGAGCTTCACTCAGCTCAGATACAGTACGGCTGCTTTATTGATGGTCAGCCACCAATCCATAATATATTCATTCATTTACTTGAAAGCTTCTTATCCAGGTTGCTGCCAGGGTGTCTCACACACATGCATGCGCGCACACACAAACACACATCTCTCCCTAGTCCAGTCCAGCAGCAGTCACACCAGAGCACACACATCCATAAATTTAAATACACCCACGTTTTTCCTTACCTAACAGTATGTCCATCAGGAGTTTACTAATGTGATGGTCAGTCCCAGTCTGCTTCCACTACCAGCCTTCTGGGTAATTTATAGTGTTCCTCGCTGTCAGGCTCTGCATTCTGAAATCAGCTCTCACAACAAGAGTGAGGAGGAGAAACAGTCTGCTGCTGTCTGCCATGCTGGCTTCTGTTAAAACAGCTGCATTTGATAGAAAATCGCCTGCTGTATGGCTCACACCAGTGATTCCAGTGTGCCTTACCAGATGTTGATTTTCAAGTCAATCCTGGCAAAAAAAAAACAAAAAAAAACCTTCAGTTAAATATTTTTCATCCCACAGAACAGTGTTGGAAAGAGGACAGACTGAGCACACAGTATCTCGGCTGTCAGGCTGTGGCACCTGAGAACAGTGGAACTGCGGCTGTCATTCCCACACTGCAGGAAAAACAAAAAATTACATAAATATCATCCAATTGCAGCTGCCCTCTAGTTGAACCAGCGACCTGCACACATGCAGTTGCACACAGGCCGGTGTATAAGATGAGGGCATTAAGAAAATAAAGTTGTCACTCCAATGCCAATTTAAAAACATGAAGTGCCATCACGGAATTGGTTCATCTTCTGGATGAACCAGTGGCCTCGACTTTCGCTGCGGTAAACAGGCGAGCCGTGACTGATTAGGACGTTCATTGAGATCAGGATTTTTTTTTCCACGCCAAGCTGAAAAAGGCCAATCCTGGGGAAATGTAGCCGCATTAGGGAGATAAAGGCAGAAAGGCAAAGGACAATTCTTTAACCTAATGACAGATCCATATCTAGCCGGATCCGCTGTCTCCCAGCAAGTGGCTTTGTTTTATCACTCAGCTTGCTATTTTAATTACGGATTTGTCACATCCCGCTGGCCAAAATTAGACAATTGCTTTTGATGTTTGAGTATGGCACATAGCCTTTCATTATATCCATGTTATTAGCAATATCACACGTGGACACAGCACGGACAAACCCCCTCTCTGTCCCTTCTGCTTTTGGTGTAACAGAGACATAATTACGCTCAAGGTGATGTTTTTGAAGATGAAAATGTTTCCAGCAGAGACAAGGAGTGACTAATTTGGCAGCTTGAAAGCTCAGCAAATGAATGGAAATGCAGAGCAGATTGATTGAAAGGCAGTTATCATGCACCAAGGCTATGATTCCATGAATTATAGTTTGAAACAGAACAGCCTCATAGGCTAGCCGGTTGTGAATTCAAACAACCTACTTTAATTTGTTAGTCAGAAAGTCTGAGTTCTTTCAGCTCAGACCAGAAAGCAGCCAAATAGAAACTTCTAAGGAAAAAGGAGTTTGAAAAAGATGTATATTGATGCCAGGTGCAATCCTACGAAAACTCGATATAAAATATGCCTAATCCACATCTAAATTCACGGAAGATCCCATCAGCCAAATCTCCAGATATGCCCAAAGAAGTAAGCAGTAAGATGTGTAAACGCAGTTGCTTTTTTCAGTCTTCATACAGTACAACAAGGTAGACTAAGTTAACAGTAAGCACTGAAAATGAAAGAAATTAATGTAAATTAAGAATGTTGGCGTCTGCAAACACATTTAATTGGTTTTCAAACCTTTGCAAACCAGAGAGGTGACAAGAAGCTCAAAACCAGCGAGTCATTAAAAAAAAACATTTCTTGCCTCTTACCAACTAAGAAAAAGTGCCTGAAACAATGTGACTTATCATTTTATTACAAATATGGGACATATTGTTATAGCATGTGTTTTGTACAACTGAACATGACCAATGTGTCTTCAGCATTAACACTGAACCAAGCAGCTTCACATTAAAGTTGAATGTTAAAGCAACACACCCTCATCAGCTCATTCCCACCACTGAGAATGTGGCCCACTAAAAAAAACCTAGAATATTAACATCTTGACTAAGCAAACTTCTTAAAAAATATAACTATAAATGCACTTTTTTGATTTATAGGAACATACTGTGTTTTCTACTGTGTCTGTGGGGACTAGCAGCTCAGGTTGCATAACATGCCTCTCCTCTTAGATGTCAAATATAACTATTTTATGCTGGTAGTCTAGACTTTAAAGACCATCCCCTGGGCAGCAAGTGCAAAGTACTTAGTGCTTAAGTGTACTTAATGCTTACATTTTAATCCAGCAATAACATTGGAGTTGTGCTTAGGGAGAAGCCATTGTCAAAAAGAAATCAATCACAATTTCATCTCTCTATATATACAGTGTGTGTCGCAAGACTCTCTTGTTTATGTCTCAGAAATGGAACCAAAAGTAGTCAATTTTTCCCCCTTAAGAAAATGTAAGCAGGGTGCTGTTAATGGTGATGCATTTTATAGCTTATCTAGGCATACATGCTTATTCAAATGAGCCAGAGTATACTGAGGCTGGGCAGCAGCAGCAACAGCAGCAGGTTAGGAGGAGTTACCCACTGAGAGTCAACAGTAAATGCCGGTGTTCATGTCACAGTTGCCCAACGATGTCAACAGACACAGAACCCCTGTGTTGCACTGAATTTAATGGTGGAAAGCTTTTTGTATGCCATTAGCTGCTGGATGAGTACCTCTCACCTAACTATTAGCATGCTGCACTTGTTGTAGACAGGTTAAACGATAAGTATATTACAATGATCTTGGTTAGATTATGTCCCTTTTGATTTCTTTGTAAATCACAGTGACAAAATATGATCACAAAATCAGTAGAACAGGAGAAAATGTGAGTAATTTTTGCAAGTGAAGAGCAATAATTTAAAGTATGATTTTGTTCTCATGAAACACTTAGACGTTATTTTAATCCTTTGTCTTTGTGTTTGTAGCATTAATCAGAAATTTCATGATTTATAACCATTCATAAGATGCTTGAGTTTCAATAAGTTTTATTATAAATTTCATATAATTCATAATGTTTTATGAGCACTCACTTTTTCTCCTTGTAAGAGGTTCCTTATAAAATGCTGTATGAATTAATTACACTTCCTGACAAGTAACTTTATGTACAAAGTAAGTAAATGCAGAGCAGATGCAGGAAATGAGAGTTTGTGAGGATGAGGATGCATTTTTGATTGAGCCACCCTTTCTCAATGTTAAAGCATTCATCCTGCAAAAGACATGTTGTCAATGACCAGGAGACATGCATCGATCGACACACCACACACACTGAGGAAAGCTGTCAGGCAGAAACACACACATGAATGCACAAAGTTGGCAGGTAGTTGGACAAAAAACACTTCAAAATGAACACACAAACACAAACACTGGGGGAAAGTTGGCTGGTAGTTGTGGTGAAATGCACACACAGACACAGACACAAACACACATAGACACACACACACAGACACAGACACAAACACACATAGACACACACACACAGACACACAGACACAGGTACAGAACAAAGCCCTCCAAACATCTGTGCTCCCGCAGCAGCCTGACCTGACTAGCTGACTAAATCTCAGTGCTGCGTTGTCTCTCAGCCTCCAGGGAGAATGTTTGCTGCCGTTGAGGCCTCAGGTGAGCCGGGACAAATGAATGATGCTGAGCTGCGGGATAGAGATTTAATCTCAGGGTTTTTCAGCGTGCCACTCTGGGTAAATAGGCTGCAGGATGTAGCTTGAGTCCGCCTGCAGAGGAAACTGAAGGTTAACGTAACTTGTCCTCACTGCTGTCGGTCGGCACGCGCTATAATAGCTGCTTCATTCCCATCAGTGCTGAGGACACAGTGGTCAGTGGCTATTTAGCAGCTGAATAAAACAAACCTAGATGGAATATTCACATCCAGGAAATAAGGAAGAGGGGGCAACTGGTACAAATGGAAAGTTAAACAGGTTTTCAATGTTGCTGCATTTGTAGTGGGTACATTGGCGTCCGCTGTAGAAATCCCCATTGTTTCATTAATTTGCATAGATGCTAATTTTTTGTTTTACAGTTGGGCTAAACCAGGCCAATGTAATACAAATCTGTAATCTATTCACCCTCCCACATGGCTAATGGCTGTGATGATAATGTTCTGTTCATATTTAAGTAGTATTATCATTATAGTCAAAATGGGGTCATGCTGCAAGATTGGAGGAAGAAATTATTTGACTCTTGTCACATAGGATTCAAAATATTTTACTCTTATCTTGAAGAACATATTGGCTAAACAGGGTGATTACAAAATATTCAAAACACCAGGATGATGAGAGTGATAATAAATTATTTTAAAATTACATTTTGTCTTTTGTTAAATGCAGTTTAATCGGAGGTGAACATCTGAAATCTACAACAGCATATAAAGCTCTGTTTGCAGTAACTATATACTGATGCCAACATCAATCTCACTGTTACAGTATAGTGTTTCAATATAGCCCAGTGTTATCTTATATTGTTGTCAGCAATGTACAGGGGTCTTGTCAGTCTGGT
Source organism: Thunnus thynnus (assembly GCF_963924715.1). Taxonomy (NCBI): domain Eukaryota; kingdom Metazoa; phylum Chordata; class Actinopteri; order Scombriformes; family Scombridae; genus Thunnus; species Thunnus thynnus. The sequence goes on along the minus strand of NC_089517.1, from coordinate 32,076,034 downwards.
TCATTGTATCAATCAGTTACAATTGATGTGTTGATAGGCTCTTTTTTGAAATAAAGTTACTGAATGGATTTGAAGAGTTGCCAAATCTAATGACAAAAATGTTGAAAGTGATGTTCTTCTTACAGGCAGAAAAGTGACAGGAGCGTCCTGCTACCTAATGAATAGCCCATTAAACTTTTTAAACATGACTGGCTCACCAATCACTCAAGTGAATAACTTCTATCTTTTCCTTGAGCATAGACACATTCTGACTTTTCTGACCAAAATGCATCCTGTGGTACTGCAGATCATGGTTTGTAACTTCCAGAGTCTTAAAGAGAGTAAAGTAGATTTTTTTAAACAAGTCCTGGAGTAAAAGTGCAACAAGAGTTAATCTAACATCCAGTGCAGGTGGATGTAATTAATGCAATTTAGAGTAGTCAAGGCAAAAATGTTACAATAGCGAATATAGTTTAGCAAATTAGTATACTTCAGTTTAGTTAATTTACATAATGTCAAAGAGAAGAAAAGATATCCTGAGAAAACAGATAAAATGTGATTAAAATGTCCTGTTTGCATGTTTTTGAGATAAGACATCCATATATGAAATATTACATCAGCTCATTGCAAAGGAGAAAATAAATAATATAAAAGTCAAGATAACCAACTAACTTTTACAGAAAAGATAAAATATAGAAAAAATAAATATATTACGCTCCAGCAGTATGTGTTTAAAACACTTATGGAGCCCCCAACTGCTGACAGATGACAACCCTCAATTTTTTTATATTTTTGGCATTTCACCAACTACCTCATGCAGGGAAGCTTAATGACGGGTGCTGCAATAGAATAAGCTTCAATAGCTGGATTGTCAGCATGACAAGCAAGCGGTAGTAAGGCCAACACTGATCCTTGAATAATCATGAATGATGGAGGTGTACAAAGTAAGAGATAAAGAAAGAGATTCTTCATATTATCTTCATATTTCTCAAAGAAAGTACAATAGTAGAGAAGTAGGATTCAGTGGGGAATAGATGTTAAGTAAGCCCGGAAACTCTTCAGGGTTGAGAATTTTTATACAGTTTTCAGCTGAGTGTCAGAGACATTTGCCCTACAAAATCCAGTCAAAACACATTTTGAATTCAGATGTATGTGTATCGACTTATGGATGTTTTTCTCAACTCTTGGAAAGCAGAATTTTAGAGGATGAGACTCTGACAGCAGAAATGTGTTTGTGTCACTGGTGGGGCTCTCACCCGGCAAACTGGCTGCCAACCCTTACAGACACTTCTGATCTACTTTGAAACTGGGACATTTCTTCATATTTAACACTGATTTCAGAAATAGCGGTTTAGATAGTGTCTGATGGAAACACCAGAGGAGCAGGTGACATTTTTTATGAATCACCTTCACAACATGTTCATGACCAGATGGTCTGGTAATTCTGTGGAAATGACAAAAAACCCAGAGGGATGGTCAGACCGAACTTGTCGTCTGTGTCTATGAATCAGGAAACATTTTCAGAGATTACATCATTTGGTGAACTACTTTTGGGTGAAGCCATGACGAACACGGTGAGTCGGGTGGAGCCTCTTACTCCTATTCATTTTCTATGAGAAGCAGCAAATTACTTGGTAGGCAGCACAAAGGAGAATGTTCAATGAAATGAATTGTGACTTAGAAGGGTGAAAAACCATGGGAACCAATCACAAATTTCACATAGCATGTAATGTAATTGTAAAAACGGTTATAGGCTAAAGTTACCCTGTGGAGTTTTGAACCACTAGAAGTGCTATAGAGCAGTGTTTACAAGCGATTAGGTTTGTATTGTTCATTGGTGCAAGGATGCACAAGTACGTGAGCAGTACAATGTGGTGACACAGTATGATATGACAGCAAGCCAAGAAACGTAGTGATACACCAAGAAAGTCAGCGAAGAAGAAGGTTGCTAGCAAAGAAACATGTAAACAATGCATAATTTCAAATATTTCCATAAAACTGGCTTTACAAATGTTTTCTGAGGAAGGATTTCTATTTATCTGTAAGGCCTCAAGGTTACACACAATGTTTTTGGTGAGAAACACTGAGTTTAAACATAAATTTGTTTGTTAACTATAAAACATTTGGGGGCACCTTTAACCATCCAGAATTCTCTTTTTTTTGGTATTCTGATGAGCTTGTATTGACAACAGATGCAACAGCTGATGAGCTCTACCTCATCAGTGTTCTCTCAGAATATATAGTCTTGTTTGTTCTTAAGTCCTCAATGACATATTTTTTATGATACATATAACCACAAAAAAAAAACAACACAAAGAATGCACAGATGGAGGACAAAGGATAAAGATTCAGGAAGTTTACTTGTTAATCAAGGACGTTTTAGACTTGGCTAACGAGAATGTATAGGGAACTCTGCTGTGAGAACAGTGTCTCAGCAGCATCATAGCTTATAGTCAAGAGCCCCGTGAAACTGTGGAAAAACTTCAGCAAATAAAAGTGCAAAATTGTCCAAGGACAGTTCAGCCAATACTTGCTGATATAAAGTACACCACTTTTTTCTTGAGATAAAGGAAAGAACACTGAGCATTGCATTTGTGATGCTACTGTCAAATGTGACTTTAGCTTAATTTTACATGAGATTTAATAATTCATTTTATTATCTCATGGTGCCTCATTCATGTACTGTCTATGGCATGGACTCTGGTACAGTAAAACTTTTTAGTGAAATTCATACAGATATTGGTGAGATTACACTGAATAATCTGTCGAGAGGCATTAATACATGTGTGCCTTCTTTACATTGTTGCCATTTCACTTTATGTACTTTATAAGGAGTTATGGTTCGACAAACATTGGACACTGATTGCAGCCTTTAGAATTACATTAAATTTCCAAGGTTCCACTATAATGATATTTCTAATTTATGATTTATTTTAATATTTAATAACATTGTTTCGACTCCTCACCAATAAAATTGTTATTAAGCTTGCTTCATCTTATTCATATGTCAAAGCAGAGAGCAGTCATGGAGTGCCTCTCATATTATATAAATGTGTTGTTGGAAACTATGTATTCTTCTTCTTTCGGCTGCTCCTGATAGGGGTCACCTCAGCAGATCATCCATTTCCATCTCTCCCTGTCCTCTGTTTGCTGGAAAATATGTATAAATACTGTATAGAAGTGTGTGCACACTTATTGAATCAGTACAGTTTTTATGGTAAACCTATAAGTTGGCATGTGGCAGTAAGAAGTCAACAACTCCTACAGCTCCCCAACTCTCACTCTTCTCTTGTGCCAGTCTCTCTCGACTACTCTGCCTCTTAATCTCATGAGTTTAGTCAACTTGCAAGACAGTTTTACTTGACTAATCAGTGTCAATATAACCTTAAACCTCATTCACACAAACATTGCAAGCAATCAAAAAAAGAAAGAAAAAGGGTCAAAGGTCACAACATCCCAACAGTAGATAATCTCCAAATAATCCTGTTAGAATGAGTTATTAGGTAGGGGAAAAAGAGTATCAAAGGAGACAGGGATGGCTTTATTTTTCTCCTCTCACCATGCTTTTACACAGGAGGGCATTTAACAATTCTGTTCTCATTATAAAATGTCCCCCTGTGTTGTTTCAATGCCAACAGTAAAACCAAGAAATCCAGATAAGAGATTTACAGCTCAGCAGGTCCAGTGTCATCTCACGGTCTATTTGTGCTTTGGAGATTTGAAAGCACTTGAACCCTAATGTTCCCAGTATTCTCTCTTGAGTAGCTTCAAAGTTAGATAAAACGTATTTTTACACAGTGTGACAACATCACATATTCTGTAACTGCTTTATTCAGAACACCACTAAAGCTCTATTACACTTATATTGAGAGAAATATTCAAATATTCAAAATGTTTTTTTTTTTGTTTGTTTTTTTTTTTAACTTATTCACCTTTACATTAAACAGAGAATTTCAGATGTCTTGTGCATCATTTTTTACACACTCCTGCATAATGCAGCATGGCATATTTGGTAGTATATCTTTAGAAACCTTGCCTAGACTTTAAAATACTACAAAGTAGCTTCACCCACAGTGCAGCATGTACAGCTGAAAATACACTGTATATCTGTCTCTGTGATTGTATTCTGTCTCAGTCAGTCTTCCCCTGTTTGATATTCTCTCTCTCTCTCTCTCTCTCTCTCTCTCGCTCTCTCTCTCGCTCTCTCTGTCCCTCCCCTTTTTGCCTAAATTTTCTTTTTTTGTGTTTGTTCCCATGTTTTTGAGATTATGACAAAATATTCATTTGGAGATTAAAAAAAATCCTTCTAAACATATTTTTCTGCAAATGTTGTGCCCTTAAACAGGGGAAATAGTGAGGGGAGAGGGATGAAGAAACTGGTACACAGTTCTCGATTTTACGTCTGTACCGAGTATCAATTATATACAGTACAACAAAATTCACACCTTTTTTTTGTATGAATACACTGAGTCTCAGGACCACAGTTTCCACAACTAAGTCATTCTTCCATGTTTTTCTAAATAATGTAAATTATAGTTAAAAGTTGTAGTTGCATAACCCTGAAAGGAATGACATTATGTTTCTGAAAATTTTAAATTCTAATCTGCCACACACACATAGCATGTTTTTCTGTTTTACATCATGTACTAAAGCATAATATCTGCTGAAAGGTTTTAAAAAATTACTCATCACTATCTCTCTCTCTTTTCTCTCCCTGCCTGTCTGTGTTTTAGTTGTCCAGCATATAAAGCGGAGAGACATCATCCTGAAAAGGGAGTTGGGTGAAGGAGCGTTTGGTAAAGTCTTCCTGGCAGAGTGTTACAACCTTAGCCCCACCAAGGACAAGATGCTGGTGGCTGTCAAGGTACATCACTGTGTGTGTGTATATGTGTGTGTGTTAAAACAGCGTTAAAAGGTACAGCTCAAGGTATAATTTTTGGGTACACTTATTTGCTTTCTTGCCAAGAGTAAAATGAGAAGATTGATACCACTCTCCGTACAAAGAGTGGTATCAGTCTTCTCATTTAACTCTAACAAGACAGCAGATTAGTGTATTTCCCAAAATGTCAAACTATTCCTTTGAACTATAGTACAGGGAAAACATGATTAAAGGGTCACTGGTGGAACTTGGGAAATCACTCTCACTGTTCATGATAAGTTGAATCACTGCCATGTTATATTTGTCAGTGATAGCAATGAGCAAAATTGACATTCACTAGTTTGGTGGGTGAAGGCTCTCCAATCTGGCTCTGGGTGACCCAACCTCTCTGTCTATCCAAAACTTGGTCCCATATGAGCTAAGGGACCAGCAGTTACGGTCAAAAGGAGTTGTGGCTTTGCAGATGTAACAACCAAAGCTAATACCCCAGTGAACTTGATACTTTGTTATAAATGGGGATTCCACCAATTTTACATATCAAAGTCTGTTTAAAAAGTTCTCTAAAGCCTTTTGTGGCTTCAGAGAAAGCTGTGCAAAATCAGATAATTCAAGTGACTTCACTTGAGGCAGCAACGGTTCAGGCTGAAGACTATGAGCCTCATAATGAAAAACATCTGGGTTTGTGGAGTTAGAAATAAGTGAGGTTACCAGACCTGCTCCTCATCTCAGCAGCTTGAGGCTACATTAGCTGCAACTAGCATAACACACCCATATCACTGACTAAACTTTGCATTATGCATTGAGTTGCATTGTGGTAAAGGCTTTAAAAAAGGACAATATCTCTATTTCTGATTGATTTTTATGCTTTCTTGTCCATCATCCATTGTGAGTTCAACAATGTTACAGGAGCGCAATGCTGAATCAGTGCAGTACTCTTTTAAGGGGCCTGAAGCATTTAGAACCATTTCCCCAGTGTGATGGCTCTCAAAGCCTTCATGGTGTTCAACATTATGTTGTGCCTGGCAGCCCCCACAGTGAATATGAGGAAGTGTATGAATGTGAAGCAGGATAATACTGAATAAAAGGTTGCAGACTCAGCAATCCTACCCTGGATAAAATTGCAGTCAGAAAACCACCTTGACCTTGACAGCAGAAGTTAGTGAAAGAGATACAGATGAAGATGAAGATGAAGATGATCTAGTACAGAGGTATTCAATTAAAATTCAAAGAGGTCCAGTTAGAGAAACTTTCTTCAAGTAAAGGTCCAGAACATCATAATGTCTAACTTATGCTATGATTCAGTGCCATATATATTGAAGTAACGTAGTAGTTGTATAAATGTCTGTATGTAGCCAACAACTGACTCTCAAATCAGATAAAGTACAATTCAATTATATTTCAACTATATTTATTGTCAGTTTTCACATTGAACTGGAGGGATTATAAGTAATAAGTAATACACTAATAATAAATAAATGTTCTTTTTTTGTTTCAAGTAAAATAAGGGCTGCATTTAAAAATAAAAAAACATGACAGTGTCAGGCAGTAGCAGGAGACGGACCAAATGCAGGACACAGGAGCAGCAGGAGCTGAAGAATAACTCTTTATTCATGATAATTCAAGCAAAGCTGAACAGGACTGGAAAACTGGGCACAGCAGAACAAACAGAGCAGTACAAAATGAAACAAAGGATTCAAAAGGGCTGAACTGAAAACCAGGACTTAAATACAAACTGAACCAATAAAACAAGAAGGACACAAGGGCAGGCTGGGAGACAGGGAGCAGGGCAGGGCTAACAAGACTGATGCAGGGCAGGTGTAGAGGAAAGAGCAGGCCGGGGAAAAAAACACAGGGCAAACAGAAAACCAAAACCCATATACACATGAATATAACTTATATGTCACATTGTTAAAGTGTGTTAAAGTTAAAGAACTCAAACATACATTACTATTGATGTAAACATGAAACAATAAGTCTGTCAAGTGGAGTGGCCGTGTATTAAGGTAGCATGTAACAACAAAAATAGGACTGAAAGACAACTTTTGCTCTTTTGTTTCTACAAGGGTCAGTGTGTAGCAAGCAACAGTCCTCAGTCACATTTAACTTACTTAAGAAAACAACTAGTGTGAAAACTTCAATTTCAACTCTAAAGGCCTACTGCCACTCAGTCCAGTTCAACAAACAGGGAAAAAGTCTGAGTGCCTCTGGTGGACTGGTGTAGGGACATCAAGCCAGACTGGGACAGAATCATGACAAACAGAGAGCTTTTGAAAAATGCGCATCGTAAAATAAGGTGCTTTTTGAAAAGTGAAATAAAACGTGTAGCTTGAGTTTCCCTTTTTCTTCTTTTTTTTTTAACTCCATTTCACATCTTAACAGTCTCAACCAATTTTATAAAAAAACAATCTCATCACAGCTTAACCACTGAACAGCTTTTACACCTTTTACACCATTTTCTCTTTCTTTACCTCTTATATCCCACTCCCCCGATTTCTCTTGTTCAGTGAGAGAAGTGAGCTCTAGCTTGTCCTGCCAGGATTTTAAGTCTGAAATGTGTTATAGGAATCTGGTGGATCGATCATATTGGGCCCTTAAATTGTTTATTTTCTGTACCCTCAGTTCGGATTAGAGTGGGTATGTTTGCACAAAAGATTTGGCTTTGTCTCATGGTGACGCTTCATCCATTCTTGATTAAAAGCTCTGTTTTTGCTGTCTACTGTCCTCTTTTTAGAGCACACCACGTGAAATTACTTTCCTGTGACTCATTTATATGTCTGACTGACAGTCTCTCATCTCGTCTCTCCCCTGTGTGCTTATCAGAATGCACAGATTTGATTGGCTGAATAGCATCACATGAGATGATTTAGAACACATTCAATTGGTCTGTGAGTTTCCTGGGCCAGTAAACCAGTGCCGTAAAGGCTAGAAAAGCTGCGCTGGTTAAAATAGAAATTCTCTGTCAATATTTAATAATTCTCATTAATTTATCAGTTATGCTTGCGGACATAACAGTGAATGCGGTCCGCATATTAGTGACCTTGGATCTGGTGTTTGGCTGTCATTTTCTTTTCTTAATATTACTGGATTAACAAAAAAGAATGTTTCCTCCTCTACAGTGAGCTCTTTATTTTTAAAACACAATGCAATGTGCATTTTCATTTTAACATGTCCCTGTCTGTGATAAAGAAGGAAGAGGCCCTCTGAATACACTTAAAGGTCAACAAAGAGAAAATTCATTGCTTTCCCTCAGTTTATTGTAGTCGAGCACTTGAAGGTATTGTTTTGGAGGGATGCCCAGACAAGAAACATTTCCTTAAGAGTGCGGTTTGATTTGGTAATAGAATTTTATGGCCATTTTACTTACTCTGCCATACATCTCAACTACCTCCAGCACTTCACTGCAAGAAGAGAACAAATGAGTGAAATGTATTTCCATCCCAAGGTCTTTCCATCTGTAGTAACGTCAGCAGCAGGCTGAGAAAGCAGGACTCAAGGCCAAGGAGATCTGAAGCCTGTACTATGAAGCAGGATTTGAGGTTAGCAAGGTAACTTCAGGTTTAATGCTGGGTTTTCAGGGTTACGACAGTGGTCACCTTTTACTGGGGTACTTCGCCATGGTAGTGATGCCACACTTGGAGCAGGTTAACTTCAGAGGATAAAAACCTGTAAACACCCCAACCACTGACCAATCAGATCACTGGAAAAAAAGAGTCATCATTCTTACAGGATTCCGAAATGGACAAAAGGCCTGAGTTTAGAATAAAATGACAAGTACTGTAAAAAGGAGCAATATACAATATATTTTTATAGGTCATTAGAAACATTTTATTGTTCCAGACTTTCTATTTCCACTCTGGTTTTAAAACAGATCTTCTAACAAATGGAGAGATCGTTAACGACACTAAACACATAATGATGATTTAACTGCATTTTAAAGTTTGCAAAGTTTGTTTTATTCCTGGATTGACAGCTGACAGTGTCCATGATTTTACACTCTGATTCCATCACCGCAGCTCGGAATTACATGAGACAACTGTCTGATGATAATTGGAAATAAAAACAAAAGATTGTCATTTATTAGAAAAATAATCCAACCGCTGTTAATTGGCTCCCATGATTATAAATGTAACATTTGGGTCAGACAGACCTCATCAGTCATTAACTACTTTTCCACTCCTTGCTTCGGTAGCAGAAACTAAATAGCAAAAAATACTCACTCTATACTTAAGTCATATATAATAATTCCTACATGTGTTTTAAGCCTTAGCCAGCTAACGAAAGGATAACCTGGTAATGTTGAACTTGCTTCGTAGTAGAGGCCCCAGGAGAAGCAACCTGCTGTATTTCCCTGTTGCTGATGAAGTGTCAAGAGTCTTGTTTCCTCCTCCAATAGATGCAACAATAAGGCATGTCATTACTGTTACTTGATTTTTCCCATCAATATTTGATATTTCACATGTACTCCTCTTCAAAGGGGTTCAAGTTATTCCCCGCTTGATCGTAATTACCAATCAGATCAATTTGTTTTGTGTACAGTTGTTGCAAAGCTGCAGCCAGCTGCACTGGCACACTCCCAGTAGGGATTACTGGCCTTAAAACTATGTACAAGATTATGAGGTGGATATACAAGTATGTAATGCATATCCGCCTACTGTGTACACTAAATAATAGAGAACATGCAGTTCAGTCAGGGCAGACTAGTTTACAGTTTCACAGAAATACAACAGAATTTGGTGGAGACTCAGTGTTGTGTTTACTGCCGACTATCAGGAGAACCCATTAACTGAACAGTAACTGATTTACTGATTCATTATCTTCACTATTTCCATGGAGTCTTGGTGCTGGTGGTGGTGGGGATGGAAGTGAAGGCGGGCAAACAAGATAATCAACAGCAGGGACAAAAGGGGGCAGACATTTGGGCATGAAAGGGGTCCAAAGGATAGTGTCTGGATCCTCCAATCATGACAAAACTTGTTATGCGTACAAATTTGATTCAAACCAAGTGGGGGGGGGGGCGGGTGGCACTAATTAGATTATGCAGGAGAAAGAAAAGGAGCATGGGGCGTAAGTTAGCATAAGAGGGAAAGTGGTAAATGAAAAAAGATGTCAGGCAATGCAGCACAATTCAGGAGCCAGACATTATGAAGGGTTCGACTCACAAAGATGTGTTTTTGGATGGACTGGAAGTCCAGCCTGAACCAACCAGGGTAGGAGGCAAAGTTTTGATCTTTAGCCTCACAGAGGCCAAAACTAATGTTGCGTTAAAAAGGTCCTTGTCAACTTGTAAAGTAAAACAAATGTCCACCAAAGTGGTGAACTTGTTTTGTTTCTACAAATGAACAGCTAGCAATGAATGTACAAGTCTTAATATAATAACATTACTTCTATTTATCTGTTAGTCCCTGACAACAAAAACAGGAGTTAATGCCTGGCTTCCATAAATAACAGAATCACCGGATTTACCATCAAACAACTGACTGTCACAATGGATTGTAAGATACTTAGAGCTTCAAAGGATACACTGGCTGATTCCTCCAAAGTCAGACAAAAGAAGGCTGCATTTTCAGAGCCTTTGGACAGGCGCAGGCATTATCAGCTCATTAAGACTGCCCCAACCATACTCTAGGCCATATTCAGACCAAAACAGGCACCTCTGCAGGGTTGTGCAGAGGTATGTGGGAGTGTGGGCATTTTTATTTGTAACCGCCTTGAAACAATCAGAAAATAATGTGAAATTTCTCCCATTCATCGGCTTTCTCACTACCACCGCTCATTCTGTTCATTCAGTCTCTAGCTTGCTCGACCACAGCTCTCTCTCTCTCTCTTCCTCTCACTCTCTCTCTTTCTCTTTTTCTTTCATCTTTTTCGGGAAGCCGTCAGCAAAGCACCTAACTTTACTTTTAACGTTATCAAACTAGGACAATTTCCTGCCCTCTTCCAAGTAATGTCCTTCCTAGCGTCCTCCTTTATTTATTTGTACAGCTCTGATCAGCCTGATCACCGGCTATGATTGGCTACCGCAGCGTGACATCAGGTTGCGTTTCTCCAAAAGTTGATTCTGGTTCACCTGTCAGCCTAAATGTACTACCCCCCATACGAAGAGATGGAAGGACTGGTGTTTTCACTGCAATGCCTGATTTGGTGTGAATTCAGCCTTACACGTGTGTCTGACTTTCCCTTTCAGACACTGAAAGATCCTAACCTGTCAGCCAGAAAGGACTTCCAGAGGGAGGCTGAGCTGCTGACCAACCTGCAGCACGACCACATCGTTAAATTCTACGGAGTGTGTGTAGACGGAGACCCTCTCATCATGGTGTTCGAATACATGAAGCATGGAGACCTCAACAAATTCCTCAGGTCAGTTTTTCCCTGAGGGTTAAGTCAATTTAACCTTAATGTACCAGATTAGTCCTGGTTGAGCAAATTAGAAATTTATACTATGAACAGGCAGTAGCAACATGTGCTACTAGGAGTGTTTTCACTCTGGGTACTGTTTGGGCTTTTATATGGAAGTTTCAATTGACTTATTGCATTTTAAACTTAAGTAAGACATCTAGAGAGAGTCCAAGGAAATTCTTTTTTTCACAGTGTGTCAAATTCCTGCTGCTGATACAATATCCATCCAACTACACAGTTTTGCAGGTTAGCAAATGTGAGTGCTTTAGTGTTTTTGTTCCATAATGTCAGACTGTACCGAGGGAAGTGACCTCTGATAAGCCTCAACAAAAGTGACACAATACCTGTACGGAGAGTGCTTTCGTAATGGGAATCTTTACTGGAGTTGATGTCAGTGTGCACAGGAGCAGTCTGGGATAGAAGTGTGCTATTTCAAATGCGTTGACAGCAGCAGTGTGTGTGTTCTATCTTATTTTTGAAGTTTGAGCGCTAGTTGAAAAGATGACATGTTACGACTGAGTGTGAGTGCGTGCATGTGTGTGGATTTAAGAGTGCGTGAAGACTTTCTGTTGGGAAATCATTCCTGAAATGAAAGGCAGTGTCGCGAATGATGAAATTCTTTCATGCAAGGTGCAAGACGTGGCTGATTTTTGGTCTGTTGGTCCTGTTGGTCACATTTAACAGATGAGATGTGCAGGGAATCAATAGGAATGAATAGGGGATCTAATGTGCAGGCCCAGATCAACCTTCAGATAAATGGAGGGTAGCCTGCATTCATTCCGCCACTACTAGATGTCTATGAAGTAAAAAAGAAGCAAAGACACAAAAAGAGACACACCAAGGAAGAGTACTGCTAATCCTACTGCAGTAGAGCTGTGCGCACACTTAAAGCAAAGAACATTAAATTGAACTAAAATTGAGAGATGGAAGAAGACAGACAGCCTGAGAGAGCAAGAGAGAGAGAGCAAAAGAGCTGTAGCCAGTTCTCCCTGCATGGTGCCCGGTCTGTAATCACAGTGACGAGAAGGTGATGAGAACAGCAGGAACTTCTCACAGGGAATGAGTTCTTCATCGTCACCTAGAAATACGAAGCGGGGAAAAAGCTCTCAACTTGTAGTCAAATTGTTCTGTTAAATGTACAAATTACAGTACCTTGATGAAATTCCTGAGCCTTAGTGATAATTCCTGACAGGCTGGAATACATGAAAATGTAGCAAAACCTGATCTAAAACCACAAAGTGACAGAATTAATAACAGTGCAGATACTTGCTGTAACAATTTATTGTTGCAATTAAAGCTGCATGAGTGCTTGCAGGTTATAGTTAATTTATTAATATTTCAAACAGCCTCTCTTTATTATGCTGATTACCCTCAGTGTCTGGATGAGGGTTTATTAGTACTGTAAGGAGCTTTGGGTTATTTGTTAAAGGGGAAGTCAGGTTACAGTCTGCCACGCTGAAAAGGCATTAAAGGTTCCTCATCCATATTAGTGGCCTCTGTTATCAATGTCACTTCATCAGATCAGTCATGTTTACATTATTCTTTGTAATCCAGAGCCCACGGCCCAGACGCCATGATCCTGGTAGACGGCCAACCGCTGCAGTCCAACGGAGAGCTGGGCCTTTCCCAGATGCTGCACATCGCCACCCAGATTGCCTCGGGCATGGTCTACCTGGCCTCCCAGCACTTTGTCCACAGAGATCTGGCAACCCGCAATTGCTTGGTGGGCAACGGCCTTCTGGTCAAGATTGGAGACTTCGGCATGTCCAGGGACATCTACAGCAGTGACTACTACAGGGTAAGGCGCTGGCCGTAATCATGCTGCTTCTTGTAGGTTTTAATACTAGGAACAGATAGCATAACCATTTGTGGATTCAACCTGGAACAGACCTGACAAAGCAAAGTCTTATCACAAAAAGTATATTTTAGTTGTAGGTGTTCACAATTCTTTTCATTCGGTTTGCAATAGGGACCAAATCAACCTCGAATAAATCCTTCTGGGCTGCTAACTAAGAAAGGTATTTTTAAGGGTTGAAGACTGCTGCTCTCTCTAGTGACATTTTTCGGTTTATATGTTTTTGTTTCCACGTTTTTTTTCGCTTTTTTTTTTTCAAAGGAGCAATAACAGCTCTCCCTCCACAGTGCAGCCCCAGGCCCCCACACCAGCCCAGATACATTCAAGGATGGAGAGGTTTAGCAGTATGGTAGGAGATGAGCCTGCTGAGCCTCCAGCCCGATGCTTAGAGGCTTGTTTATATAGCTTCCGATTCATGTCCTCTCTACTGTTTAACATGATTAGCAACTCTGAATGCCGCAAACCAAGCGGCAAGTGCTGGGCTGAAGAATTTTGCATTTTGCTGAACAAATAAGTGGATATTATGGAGAGATGGCTGTTACATATCTGGCTCTGTTAAACAGCCTGGACTTGTGAAATGACTTTAGGTGCGCCTGATTCCGTTTGCTCAGTGTGACAGCAGGGCCAGTTCGGATTTTGCTGGGGGCAGCGCCAGCAGTTATGAAGTACTTGCCTGCTGGGTGAGCAGCCCTGCACACATAAAATAATTTGTAAGGAAATTTTAGCGAGATGTCTTTAGTGTTTGATACATGGTTCCTCCATACACACCATCTGTGTAGTTATTAAAATCTGAATATTTAGTTTAAGTTGTTAAAGAATTACAGCAGGATTCTGTGTGTGTGTGTGTGTGTGTGTGTGTGTGTGTGTGTGCGTGCGTGTTGTTTAATGCCATTTTGGGATGTGGTTGAGTGTGTGTCAGTATAAGCAATTTTACTAACTGTTGTGGCTCTCAGTGGACATAAAAGTGTCAAGTTGGCAGTGGTAAACAAATTTCAGTGGGAACAGAAAATCACTAGACAGACTTTATTAAAAACAGTCATGCATAATTCTGTGTAAAAATTACTGATCACAGCAAAGCAATTGTGGCTGAGGCTATTAAGACCAAACATAACACAAAACTAAAACAACATAAACATAACAATATAAATTTCAGTATTGTCTTAGTCCAAAATCAGTGTCAAAGCTTCAATTAAATATGCGTGTTGCACATGGAAAACGATTGAAATTACAGAATATCAAAGAACTTCTATGTGCTCTGTGACAAAGCGTAATGGTAGGTTCATTTTCTAGCCACACTTCTGGAATGTAAAATTAAAAGCTTATTATGGGTTAGGCATCAACGATATATAAATACTTCACTTACAGTTGTGGATACTCATCATAAGCTCTTTGTGGAGGAGAATAATTGAATGTTTAGACACTGTCAGCTTCATGCTGGCCAGTTTACAGTACAGCCTGGTAACCATGGCAAATCTTATGCATCTTGTATGTAGTTTACCTGTTAACAGTATGCATGCATGGATTTTTTAGATCCATAATAGAGGGACAATTACTGTCATAGTAATACAGTGCCAGTATGATCCCTGCTTCTCATAGTATTTTGACATTTATGGAGGTGAAATGTTGCTTCTTTGCAGACGATGTCATTCTTCTGTTCCTTCCCACTCTACTGTCTCCAAATGCAGTTTACAACAGCCCTTTCAGAATCTGTTAAACATGGAAACTCTTAGGGCCCTATTCTTGTGCTGGCACAGGGCGTGAAGTGCACTGGCGCACCTGCGAACGGCAATTTTCCTGCAGTGCACTGAGGTCATGTCCTTGACTGCACCAGGTTGGTATCTTGGTGACTTGCTGTACGCCACAATGGGAGGAGTGGCACAGTAGAGGGTGTGGCGATGCCAATCCAGCAGTGCACCGCAATCTCGGTGCCAAGAATGAGTGTGTCTCATGCCGTCTACCACTCACCTGCTCAGAGCAGGCGCACTTATATTGTGTATAATTTTGTCACTTTTTTTTGGTGAAGGCACACCCATATAAACCTCTCTGCAATCACGCAAACCTCCTTTTCCGTGTTTTGCTCATCTTAACACTTTCCAGATAGTTTTTTTCTAGTTATGCCATAAATCCCTGCAAGACTGAATTTTCTTCTTACAGATACATCTTCTTGATGCAGTGCTAGGGCACATCATCAGTGATGTTACAAGGGATCATCAGGTGTTTTGGGTCTTTCAAACATCATACACCAACCGAGGTTGATCAGACCGCGACCTGTGCCCTAGCAGCAACCTTTTGGATATTTTGTCTTTGCTCTCTCTCTCTACATGTGTGTCTAATTAATTGACATATTTTCCATTATATATCACTTTCTAAAGAAGTATATCATATATTAATATAAGTCATGCCAGTAAAACTTGTCGAAACTGGAAAAAATTTTGAGCTGCTGGTATAACTGTGGGTGTACTGGGCAGCTCCCACTTTGTCTGTGGTGCAGAGAGAGCACAGGTGGGTTTCTCTGGACAAGTAATGGATAAAACTGAGTGTGCTTCCTTGTTTTGGCCCAAAGAACAGTTCATCTAATTGTCTCTAAAGACCAAGTCACAGCTGATTTAGCAGGCACATACTGCTCTGCTGGAAGATTAAATGGTTCAGTTGATTGTTCTTGTATGTGAGTGTCTGTGAAGAAAAGAGTCAGATACAGTATATTAATAAGTAAGTGTCAAGGTGGTGAAAGTGGTTGGAAGTACTCACATGCCAACACAGGTGCCCAATCCCTGAGTGCAGAGCCCCACACAGGCAATATTCATAAGTGGGAAGCCAGTGAGTGATCTTGTCCTTGACACAACACTAGAGACTTTTTCTGGTTGGTCAGAGTGTCTGTGCAGCGGGTACTGGACCTTGAGGTGATAAGGAGAACCTTGGAGCAAATTATGCTCCTCACTGACAGAAAGCGAGTGGTGACTCCACTCACATGGTAACACAGGAGTTAGCAGTAAAAAGTGAAAAGAGGAATTGACCCATCTGAACTGGAAGAAGGGGAAAATGCAGAAATATACATAGTAAAAATGTGTCAAAAAATCACTTAAAATGGCTTAATTTACTTACCACATGTTATTGTGGTAAGTAAATAAAGTGTGTGTGTGTGTGTGTGTGTGTGTGTGTGTGTGTACCCAACAATCAAAAACAAGTACTGTGATTTCAGGTTACTAAATACACATGAAGAAAAAAATAAATAGCTGTTGCTGCAGTGTATTAGCTAGAGGTAGGCCAGATGTAAGGGAACTTTTTCAGTCAAATTTGGTTCCCCCTATCGAACTTGGGTGAATTTATTGAGGAAATTTTAGACAGTTGAATAATTTATTGAATAATTTACTGAGTAAAAACACACACACTGCAGGAAGGAAGGGAGAATATTCTTGCAAATCACTGTGTTGGATTAGGCAGAAACCAGACAAATGGGTTGTAAGAAAAAAGACCTGTGTCAGTTTGAATTCAGGGTGGTGTGTGTGTGTGTGTGTGTGTGTGTGTGTGTGTGTGTGGCATGCCTTGTGTGAAGCTGCACACTGCTGTTTGGTGCGTTGTGATAGCATCACTGCCCGCCTACACAGAGGAATATTGACAGAGCCAGAGATAAGGAGCTCCTAACAGTATTGGACACTTTCCCTGTGTTGAGTGATTATAAATAGCAGCGCCCTGCCAAGAACACAATCCTCCCATCGCTGACTAGTCGTATTGACGCTTGTTGCCCTCTGGGACTCCCGAGACATTTGCAGCAGGAGGGAACAACTTCAAGAGAGAGATGAATATTGTCCTAAATCACACCCATCTGTCATACCCCTCTGCTCTTCCAACACTGAATATGCTTTTGTCTTCTTTCAAAAGAGACAACAGCAGAACCTGCGCAGGCCGACAGCAGCACAGGTGCCTGCTATGTAGATGTTTTATACCACTGCCTTACGATATATCAGGTAACGTTTTCCTAAGTTCAGAGAGTGAGGCACTGAATTATGCATGTTTAGGTAGGTATAAATGACAGTGAGTGCTCTGAAAGTGCTTATGAATAAAAGGTGCAAAAAGTAAGACTGAGTGGAATATAGGTTTTTACCAGAAATGTATCAGGGAGAGCATCTAGAGGACAGATGGAGAAGCTCGTGCAGGGTCTCAGATGACCTGCAGCTCTTGTCAAATATCATTATTAGATATATTATTTTCTCACAGTGTAGTGACAGGTTTCTTTGGATTGCATATCCCCTTTAACACAGAATGGAGTTACTAGTACAATATGCATTGCAGTGAATTTGATGTCTCTTGACAGCTAATTTCCCTTTGTCATTTTTCTTATGCATGCAATTGTACAATATTCATTGGTTATGTCAAATCAGAATCCAAAAAAGCTGCTCCCCGGTTTGTTGCAGTAATTAATTGCAGCAATTTGCGTTAGAGTTCTAGAAAGCTACAGGTACTCTGCAATTTTAGATGCTGGTTCTAGATAAGGAGAGAAATGGCTTCAAAACAACTCAATACAGCCAAATTATGAACAGTGACATAGGTTCTTCTCAGAGGATAAGATGAAGAGGCTTATATTCTCTACTTTTTTGCTAGAGAATATTAAAAATTCCTCAGACTTTTCTCCAGAGGCTTGGTTTCAGCCTCAGTGTTTTCATTTAGCAATGGCAGAGTTTTGTTCTTCATTTCTATGAGTGTAACACTGTCTGAATGTAAAGCAGGATGGTGTTGAGAAAAAGCATACGTGTCCAGTTAACCTCAGTTGAGTAAAAGAAGTCAACAATAATTACAGTCTTAGTATAGTTATATAGTTAACTTTAACATTTGGGTAGAAAATACAAACGTTTTAAAGCCAGAATCTGCATTTTTGAATCACTGACTAATGACTATCAAACAGTGTAACAGTGTTATAATCTAATGACTCAGTTTCAAGGACTTAGTGTTCTTTGTGCCAAGAAGCCTCTGCTTACCTGCGCTGCTTTGCTTTGAAGAAAAATGGTCCCCAGGTTTCTACTGTTTCAAGGATCAAACAGATGCTCCTCTGCTGCATTATTTATCAAGCACAAGCTCCTCAAAACTGTATGCAGCTTTGTGCTAATGAGTACACAGGCCATATTTATTACTGCTGCATGAAGGAATAAAAAAGTCTGTTTTGCCTCTCCCCTTGGGCCATGACTTTTTTTCTCTCTCTCCCAGCACTGCTGTCTTACATGATTATTCTCTTATGGAGTCATAAATCTTAAGAAATAAAGGTTATGCTACTGTTGACCTCAGGGGAAATTTGTGGCATTAGATTGACCATAAAAAAGCAGTTTCTGCTGTCTTTAAAGGACGGGCTCACAATTTTTCAAGTCTGTTCTTCATATGGAGGATGTCTGACAGCAGCTGGGCAGGTGCAAACCTGGCAAGGCACCAGGGCCTGATGACATTCCATCCATCCATCCATTCCATCTACTCCATCATCTGGGAATCCTACAGGACAGTATCAATATCCACCCTCTGGAAAACATCCACCATTATACCAGTACCAGAAACCCCACCCCTCTAAACCTAACCACTACTGACCAGTCACCCCAATAGCCATGAACAGCCTAGAAAAACTGATCATGTGCTCCATCCTACCAGCCATCAGACAACAGCTGGACCCATATCAGTTTGCCTACAGGGCTCACTCCCTCCTCCAACATCTAGAATCACCTGGCAACTTTGCTTCAATCCTCTTTATCAACTTCAGCTCCACATTCAACACAATTCAATGCCACCAGATGATAAAGAAACTCCACCACATTGACATCCCTCCACTCCTCATCCACCGGGTCCACAACTTCCTCAGCAATAGACCAAAGGCTGTAAGAATAGGCAGAGTAACATTATCAGCCATCATCACCTGAACCCCTCAGGGCTGTGTCCTCAGTCCCTTCCTTTACACCCTCTACACAAACGACTGCATCAGCCCTTCACCCATCACCACATACTACAAATAGTCTGATTACACTGCCATACTGGGACTACTCAATGACAATAACTCCATCACAGCCTATCAACAATCCATTTCTCATTTCACACAATGGTGCACTGACAAATACCTCCGACTGAACATGGACAA
Organism: Thunnus thynnus; assembly: GCF_963924715.1. Classification (NCBI taxonomy): domain Eukaryota; kingdom Metazoa; phylum Chordata; class Actinopteri; order Scombriformes; family Scombridae; genus Thunnus; species Thunnus thynnus. The sequence goes on along the minus strand of NC_089517.1, from coordinate 32,056,816 downwards.
AACAAAAAAAAACTGCTCATTACCACATCAAACAAGCCCCACACTGGACTGAACCCCACCTCCACCCACAGCAAGACAGTAGTGCAGATCAAGAACTTCAAATATCTTGGACTCACTTTAGACAATAATCTCAGCTTTGATCAACACATCACTGATATCCATAAATTATCTCAGCAGGGACTCCACGTCATTCGCAAACTCAGAGCACTTTCTGTTGGTGCCACCTCTTGTGGCTTTGCAAAAGCATAATCCAACCCATCCTGTTGTACTGTTCCCCCTGTTTCTTTACCATGTTAGCCATCTCCAATAAAAACAAACTTACCAGGATCACCAATGCTGCCTACAAAATCATCCACTCCCCTAAACCCTATCTCTCAGACATGAATGACAGAGCCATCACACCTCAAGCGAATGACACTGATCAACCCCTCAATCCACACCTCACACTACTGCCGTCAGGCCATAGATACAGGACTATAAAATGGAGAAGAGTTTTGTCCCTCTTGCCATAGCAGCACTGGACAAACTGCCTCGCTGACAGTGTACAGATCCAGAATCATCTGTGGGTGTGTGTGCAGATACATGTATATGTGCTGCGATACAGGTGGGGGAATGAATGTTATGTGTTTATGTATATCGGTGTGTTTGCAGTGTGGCTAGCTGTATATTTCTGTGTGGAATATGTACAGGCTGTGAAAACATATTTCCTTTGGGACAATAAAGACTATATCTATACATTTATTTAAAGATTTATCTGAAGCTAACACGAAGCTTCAGCCATCCAAATGAGTCAAATCAAGAAGATGTCTTTCAACAATTACAGTTAACAGTCTTTTTAGTACCAAAGGCCCTCTTTTTTTACTTTCATTGTAGCTCAATAGGGAAACACTGTCTAGGGAAACTTTTTATGCTAAAAAGACTGCAAATGTGGTAGTTATCCACTTGATATGACTAACTCAGACTGCTGAAGCCTCATATAAGCTTCAGATGAACTTTCAAATGCCTTTTTGCATAAAATGACACACACTGTGGACACACTGTGGATTTTGTCCCCTATCATTTTCATTGAAAGGACATTTGAAGGGGATCTTTTGATAGCCAGTATGAACAGGATGAATGATTACAGCAAGGAAAACCTCTTTCAGTGTTCATATAGGCACCTGACTGTGTTTTAACTTTAGGCAGATTTTTTTTAACTTTAGACAGAGCCAGTATAGCTAATTCCCCTTCCTTCCAGTCTTTATGCTAAGCTAAGCAGAAAGAAGCTCAGAAAGAAAGCAAATAAGCATACAATATTTCCCAAAGTATAAAACTATTGCTGAGGAGCTACCTATACACATTGTATTACACAAGTCAGTCTGGAGAGCTAGGTGCTAAAAATGTGAATGTAAAATTGCATGATAGCAATTGTGTAGTGTGTGTGTGTATTTTGAAAACCTTCAGAAACTTTCACCACCCACCAGCATGCAGCGGCCAGAGTAGATACCACTTTATCTCCACTTGGCAGCAGCGCAGCAGGTAGAAACCTAATGGGCATCATAGCCTCTAAAAGTGAACTTGTGTTCGCCGCTGTTTGAGCTGGGGGAGCAGAGATAGCAGTGTGGTTAAAGCAGGGAGAGAGAGTGTCTAGATGGTTATCAGGGCCCTTTAAGATGTCTGGGGCCTCCCAGGGCTCCCTGCAGGCCGCAGAGCGCCCATCGAAGAGCCCAACTGGGCCAGTAATCTTTCCCTCTGCCATGCTGCTGTGCTCTCCACGCCGTTAATCCAATCACTCCCCTGCCACGGTGGGACAGGCAGAGAACTAATCCAGTTTACACAGCAACAAAAAAAGCCCCAGACTCATTCCTCACTCCCCGCAGAGCATTGCCAGCTTCTCGATGTGACATTGAGTGAGAAAGATGAGGATAATTACAGGGGCAATTATTTTATTTTTATTATGTGTTCAGCCTTTTTTCCCCTTTTCCCCTATGTTCCAAGCTAATTACCATGGCCTTGTCACAAAAACCCAAGGTGATAGCATGCAATCATTTGGGAAGCAGAGAGTCAGCCAGTTTTAATGCCCCTCGCCACGGCAGCAGCTGAATCATTAGTATGCATCTGATGAGGTTTAGCCTTGCGTGCAATGGGCAGGGTGGACCTCAGATAAGTCATTTAGACTAACAGGAACTTAATTAATTTTGTTTAATCTTTATAAAGCTCCACAGGGGGACAGATTGGTATACAGCCCCTCGCCAACTCCTTCACCTCACTTTCAGCCCACCTAGCTTGGCTCAGCACAGAGGTTTTACACAACGGGGGCGACTGGTCTCGGCATCAATATTGGCTTAATGTTGTGTACAATACTGAAACGTGTCATGTCTAATGAGACCAGGTGGAGTATGAGTCAGTGTTCATTTGGCCATTAGCTTGCAGTGGAACCCTGGCAAATGAGGTTGAGGGTGAACGAGAGGGAAAACTCCTGCCAGCCGTTCTTGCAGCCACAAAATCCACTCTGGGGACTGATGTGTTGTGTTATGGATCAAGGTGTGCATAAAGGGCACCTTTCGTTATCAAAACAGAATTTATGTTTACCCTAATTACAGTTGAGTGACATTAACTGTGGGGGACAAAAACTGCCAAAATCAAGAATAAATAAAGAAATAAATGAATGACTCAATAAATAAATTAATATGTTGTTAAATGCACCAAAATAATATTAAAAATAAATGTAAGTATTAATTAATTTATAAGATGTGATAAATTGATATTTGTTTTAGTTTGCTTTTGTATTTATTTACCTTTGTATTAATTCCTGTATTTATTTACTTTCCCATTTAATTTTTAAATGTAGTTATTTATTTATGTATTTATTTATGTATTATTTTCCTTTTACATTTCACCCCCTATTATTTATTATTGTTATTTATTTCTGTACTTTTTTTTTTTTATATTACTTTATGCATTTCTGCTTCATTATGCAAATGAGGGGGCTGTCATTCAAGGTGTATCATGGGGTCAACGTTTCACCAATTGGTTGATTGACATTAGAGTGCATAGATAGACTGTACATGCCTCGCTTCCACATGAAGTCCACTTTCCTAGCAGGAAAGGCAGCAGCTAGTTTTCGTGCAGGTGATGAAATGGACTTCACTGCCTCAGTAATCGAAGAATATGTTTGTGTGCGGGCTCATTTTAGACAAGAGGGTTATGTTATTTGCAATATAATGATGTTCAGGATGGGATGTCGAAGCCAGGACCGTGTGAGACTGATAGCTGGTTTGGTTCCTCCGGTAAACACAGCTGCTTGATCAACTCCGCCTTTCAGCAGCAGCTCCATGCCAACCGGAGATTATCAGAGATTCAGCTTCACCAAAACATGAAATATGTAACCGTTCTGGTAAGTCCTTGTTTCTAATGTTTTTAACTTAGAATTTAGTCAGCATGCTGGCTTGAATTGAGAAGTAAAATCTAGGGCTGTGCAATATGACGATATATATTGTGTGACGATAGACAAATGTCTATCGTTTCATATTGTGCTCTATTGTATATTTTGTTGTGTTGCAAATCATATTCTTTAGAGCAATATTTTTCATCATTTGGAGTCTGTCCATCTTTTGCACAGATTACATATATAAATTGCTCTTCTTGGCTTTTTACTTATAATGTGTTCATTGCACTTACAGTAATGTAGCAAGTGTAGTTGTCATTGACTCGAGTACTTCACCTGATTCACTGTCTCTCCTCTGCTGCGCTGTGTGTGCAGCACACACACACACACGGAGGGTTCAGCCCCACCATCGGTGAAACACAGAGAGCAGAAGAGAGTAGCACGACAATAAATGACAGCAAAACGCAGTCGAGACTATGTTTATATATGTTATTTACCTAATTTATGTGCACTCGTTTCAGTTCAAACCAGTGTGAGAGCCTCTACTGTGTTTATGGTTGCACCAAAAACTGCAATGCAAAAAACCACAGTTCTTTGAATGGCTGTTTGAGGCTGGCTCCAAAAGCAAGTCAGTCCCCATAGACCCCCATGTTACAATGCCCAACTTTACAGAATAAACATGTTTAGAGCGTGGTACAGAAAACGGTTTTGGTCTCAATAGCTAAGTACCCCATTCATGACAACTATACAGGGGGGGGGATTGTTATGTAACTCACCTGATTAAATTTTATTAAGGCTTAAAGTTATGCATAATCAAAGGCGTGGCCACTTTGAATGACAGGTGGGTGCCATCACAGGCAAGTCACTACCAGGGCAACGTTTGGTAACGTAACCATGGCGTAATCCCAGATTCACAGAGTATAGGCATAGCCATAGCTATCACTCTTTCAGTTCATGAACGTTAATTGTAATATTTTGGTCACCTAAAAAAGTCTGCATTTGGTTGTGCTAAAAGACTCTCTAAGAAGTTGTATGTTCAGTTTTTTCCAATAAGTACCTTTTGTTTTAATGGTTTTAAGCCTACTTTTTGCCTGCAAAAATTAGCATTGGCATTTGCATTATCACAGTTAACCATAGACTGTAAATGCATTGTGCTAACCAAAGTAGCAGCTAGCAGCTAGCAGCTAGCAGCTAGCAGCTAGCAGCTAGCAGCTAGCAGCTAGCAGCTAGCAGCTAGCAGCTAGCAGCTAGCAGCTAGCAGCTAGCAGCTAGGCCTCAAAACAGACGACCACAAACCAATGGGTGATGTCATGGTGGCTACCTCCATCATTTTTACAATGATACAATGATAATTACCAGGTGTGCCAGCTGATTGCTCAACAGCATCTGATGATGTGATCAACATCATGTAAAAACCTTCAGTTCCTTTGATATCCCACATCTTCTTTAAATAATTTTGTGTCAAGAAAGAACAAGCATGTTTGTAAAAATTGTATCCTGATGTTTGTAGTTTAGTCTAATTTGGCTGTTTTTCATGTCTAACATTTTCTTTTTAACATATTGTTTCTGTTCTGAAACAGGTCCAGGGAAGCTTTGGATGCAGCCATGAAGGAGAGGGAGTGAAGGACCTGAAGCTGTGGAGACCAGCCATCATCAACCAGTTAGCAATTTCCATCTCTCACTTAATCTAATTTGTTATTTGAGTCAATGCATGTATTAAATATTATATCACTTAATGTGATGCAAATATTTTTATCTCCCCCAGCATATGCATCAGCCCTGATAGAGTCTGAGGGAGGACTACCCCACCACTGGTCTGGGGTCCAGATCCTGCCATTAGATCACTAAACAAGAGGCAGTCCTCCTGTGACTCGCACAGCCTTGACAATTTAACTCAGGACTTTAGTGTGAAACCCAGCATGGATGTTGTGGTTCTCAGTTTGCAGTTTGAAATTATTACAAATCAGATTAATTCTACAATTCATAGTCATATTTACCAAGAGGTTACATTTTCAGTCAGACTGACACAATTGTGTATTTATATATATTTGAAACCTGGTAAGAGATTTATATGAAATTTGGGGGAAAATTTGGGTGATGGGGTATTTTTGGACATTTTCGCGATTTACTCATGGTTATTAAATAAAAAAAACCTGTCTCATGATTGTCTATCTCTGTGTGTATTTTATTGTAGAGCCAGACGCAGATTGAAACATGTTGAAATAGCTAATTAAGCATTGTGCAGCTTTGGCATATCCACTCATTTTTTCTTTTGGCCGAAATACATCCAGATACATCATTTAAAAACTTACATTCAGTATGTTTGTATGTATGTTTTACCTGATTCTAGACAAAAATATATACAGCATATTTCATACAATGTTTTATTTGTTCGTGGTTGCCTGCTGCTGTTCACTCTTTTATTGATCAGTTGATTGTGATAGTAACTTCCAAGTTAGTGTTTTGAATTTTGGTGGTGGGATTAAACCTTGGTTTATATTATGCTTTATTTTACCCAATGCAGTTGGAGAATATTAGAATACACTAATAGTGTTTTTTATATAGGTTTGTTATTAGTATTAGCGGCTGATGCCTGCAGGCCTAGCCAGTAAAGCAGCATCTGTTTGGTAATTATGAAGCTCCTCTTAACTGTATACAACATTATAATACATCCAACCACTAGGTTGTTATTGTGATAACTTCTATGAATTGTCACCTTAATGAGGCCATTGAAACCCTTTGTAACGTCCTTTGTCATCCTATTAAAAACTTAGATGAGAAACGTATCTCTCTCTTTATCTCTCTCTGTCTCTCTCTCTCTCTCTACTGTGCAGCAGTGTCATAAACGTAGTGAGGAGTTAAATCAGACACTGCAACATACAACTGACCTAACAAGCTGATCGCATTAGCATTAGTTTCTGTTGTGAGAAAGTATCTTGCCAGTAGACAGTCACGACTAATGTTGGTACTGCCTGATATGTGATAGCAAATATTACAACATTGCGAGGTGAAACAACACTGTGTTATAATATGGTATAACTCCTCTAGTCTATTAGCCGCCTCTCTTAATAGCTCCGTCACCGAGTCTCTAGCTGACGTCGCCATTACAACCCTCTACCCACTCCTTTTCAAACCAAACACTTCTCCTTCCCAGGCTAGCCACTGGTGTGGGAGCAAGGCATGTGAATGTTGGATCTATGCAATCTGATGATGATCAACCAATAGGCAAACAGTTGACTCCATGACACACTTTGAATGACAACCCTCTCATTTGCATAATGAAGGAGAAATGTACAAAGAAATGTTAAAAGAAAATACAGAAATAAGTTTGAAGGAATAAATTGGGGTAAAATGCAGAGGAAAAACAATACAGAAATAAATAAATATTTAAATCAATACATAAATAAATACATTTAAAAGTGTATAAATTAATTAATTAAAATTAAAAGAAAATTAAATGGAAACATAAATAAACACATTTATACAAAAAATTACACAAAGGTAAATAAATACAGAAGCAAATTAAAACAGAAATATCAATATCATATTTTATCATTAATACGTTAATCTATTTAAAATATTATTTTTGTTGCATTTAATAGTATATTAATATATTTATTGAGTAATTTATTTATGTCTTTATTTATTTTTGGCAGTTTCAGTTCTCCATAATCAATACCAGCAGTTTTGATTATCTTCCAGGGTGGTCCTGGATTATACTTGTTTAGGCTGGGAGCCAGATACTGAGCTGGCAGGGCGGAGTTACAAAAATTAGGAAGTAAAGGATGTTTCTGTCTTTCAGATTCAGCTAATAGTTATAGAAGTAGAATTGTGACTGGAGGATCCGGGGAAAATGACACAAAAGTGTTCTCTCCTCACTTTACAACTCCACACCGAGATGCAGTTGAGGAGAGTACTTAACCCCTGAAAGACTGTCGTTGTACTGGGTGGCTCTGAGCTGTAAATGTATTAATGTAAAGCAGTATGGAGCTGAAAAATAAGTGTATGCTCAGTAAAACCCTCTCTGGACCTTTGGATAAATGTGAAAGAAAAAGATTTTGAAGCACAATGTGCTGAGGAGTAAAACGATTCAACATAACCCTTCATTTTGCTAATGTCTGTCATAACAAATACTCAAAATCCAAATTATCTGTGAATTACACTTAATTTGATACATGTAATAAGACTAATTTTGAAGTGAACTGTTTTAGTTTCTCATTCGAAGACAGGAAAGAGTTAAAGACTGACTACAGACTTGTTTAGATCGACCTCTTTCCGTGAGAGAGGAGTGGAAGTGAAATGATGCCCTCCATTTACTTTGCTGAAAAACCAGTAAAACCAAATGTTGGAGAGTCTGGAAGTTAATGGAGTGTGATTTTGATTCACAGTCAGCATATAGGTGTTGTTGCTGAAAACTCTTTGTATAATGTTCTTGTTGACCTCCAGGCCATGGGTACAAATATCAATTAGTGTTAAATGTAAGGAGGGCACACAGCATGGTGGTATCACTGTGCAGTAAACACTTAACACTACACACCAGTTATTGACCCACTCAAGACACTCACTCAACCATTGTGTAGATCCAATATACGCAGGGTACAAAATGCCATGAGGTTCTTCTATGTGAGATAAAGGGGTTCCTTGAAGAGCCTTTGTTTCGAGTCCTAGCAAGGATTATAAACTATTTATGAGGCACTTCTTCAAGGCACCATCTTGGGTTCTCTGAGTTTTGCAATAACACCAACACCTAACAGTTTTTTAAAGCTTGTTCTTATTAGAGTATTCTTTAGTTAGGATGACTACAGGTTAACTCCTGCAGCCTTCAGTAGTTGCACCAGTTGTTCACAAGTTCAAACTTAGCCAAGTAATAATGCAAGTGGTGACTACATGACGAGTTATGCATCACTAAATAAAAATGAGTTGCATCACAAAGACAAGCTCTTATGTCGTGATTCATTTTTTTACTATACATTTACACCCTCTGTTTGCTGGGTATAACTGTTATGTAGCTAACTTACAAATCTAACTTTAGCTTGGTAATTGCTAGTGCGACCCACTCACACTAAAGAGTAAAAGAGCTAATATGGAATATGGTTGACAAATCTGACCTGAAACTTGATCAAAATGGTCATTAATAAAGATGTGAAGTGGGAAGATTTTATATCACATTTTCCAAAAAAATAACCTTATGACCAAATGACGTAGCGTATGCAATTATAAATAAAACAAAGTCATCTCTACATATACAGTAGTAGTATCTGCAGTTGAATTTAAAATGGTGTTTGGCCTCCTAAAACTCTTATTTGTGTTACTTATAATGCTAAAGTGACTTTTTGTTTACATAGTTGATTACTTTTGATTTATGCATTCCTAAAGTCTTTGCATTTCAAATTTTAATCAGGTCCAAACTGATTTAATAAATCACTAGTTTGAAAGTAGCTAGTTGGGGAGAACTTCACACACACTTAGTATGGATTCACCAAATGCTGGTGAAACCCAATCCTGGACTTCAGAGAAGGTTACACATGAAGGACAAGTAATGGCCGAGGCCTCATACTCAGCAAGTAAATCTGATGACTAACTAACTAGAGGACATTCTGAATAAATGCCCAGGAAGGAACAGCCTTTTTTTTTTGCAGATTGACAAATCTCATGTTTCTTTAAAACATCCAGAAAATTCATCTGCTGCTTCAAACTGACATGCAGAGTTTGTGTTTGAAAGGAAATGTGCAATGAGTGTGCTACGGAACTAGAAGGTAATTAGTAAGACTTGAGATGATTTTTAATGATTTTTTTGTTTTTTTTGTTTTTCTTCAGTACTTAAAAAGCCACACAGCGCTCACAGCTGAAGGCACACAGATGTTGGAGCTAGTAAATGGAGTTTGGAGAAGAGCTTATTATGATTAAATGAATCTGATTGTGTTGTAACCCAGAGGTGCAGAGCGGAGGAAATCTCAGTGTGGGTAAATTCAGCTACAAGCTGAGAGGTTGTCCTAATGATGATTTCAGGGCTTGAGTGTTTGTGTATTTGATTTTGTTTTGTCCTTAGCCACAGAAAATGAGCTCAGAATGATGCATGGATGGATGGTTGTGATGATGGATTTGTGTCTGAAACCTGCATGGGTGTTTCTACTGACTTAAAGATAAAAACCTCAAAGAGGTTTATAAATTCATCTTGTTATTATCTTCACAAAAATGTCAAAATAACAACAGCAAAGGCCAAAAACTGAACCAGATAAGAAAAACTTAATGACAGCAAAAATCACCAAGGAAGGAAGAGCAACAAATTCCAAATGAGTCAAGACTTTTTTTTTTTTTTGTGATGATTTTAATCAGTTGTACTGTTGAACACATCTCTTAGAGGTAGAAACAAAAGGTCAGCATGTACTAAGAACTGTAATGGCTCATCCACGCGCAGGCTTCAAAGCATGTTATTCATATCATCTGTCAATTGTGTACATTGTCTCCCAGTATGAGCCCCACAATAATCTCTGTAATTAATACTGTCCTAGGATTCTGAGCTGAAACTTGCAATACTTTGCTGTTCTTTCCCACATCAGTCTTGTCCAGCTCATCACCGCCATGATTAAAGCACAGCCACTGACATGAATGGGAAATAGATTTTATAACCATGCCTGCTAATGGAAGCTGAGAGCAAGGATGATTAATGGATGATTGTTTAATCGATTAATATCCAGCCTCAGAGGATTTACAGCAAGGGAGACTTCATTTCATGTTCTGCTGGTTTGAAGACATTAAAGAGCTTACGCAGCTGCCTCGACTGTTACCCTGCTTCATGCAAACCTTCTTATGAATGCAGGAGATTTACGTGTTGATTTGAGCAAATGAAAACAGAATTTAAACATTCACATGTACATTAGCAGCCAAAGGGACTTCTTCACCATGAGGATCCATAACCATGCATTCAGCAGTTTCCTTTTTCCATTGGTTGAAACGGATTTATTTTAAAACTGATTAGAACACATTCAATTCCAGCTTTGACACTCTGATCCTTTGCTTTATGCCAATACTTCTGCAGAAAAGGGATTGCTTTCTTATATCTAGAACAAAGGGGTGGTTTAATACCATAACCTAAAGAATTTCACATCGTGCAATTCAATTCATATAGAGCGGGTGGCAGATAACTCAGCATTTTCCTGTATTGCATCAGTGTCAACATCCAGCAGTACAGCAGACATTCAGGAGATGTTAAGCCCATCGTATCAGTTACATGCAAGGACAGTTAATCCCCTGATGCCTGGGAGTTGTGTTGATGACTGAATTTTCTAATCTGTGTTTTTAGCCACAACATTTCCATTTGCAATCAAGATCTCCTCTACTTTTTTCTTTTCTCTTCTCTTTTCTTCTCCTCAGGTTGGAGGACATACCATGCTACCTATTCGCTGGATGCCCCCAGAGAGCATTATGTACAGGAAGTTCTCCACGGAAAGTGATGTCTGGAGCTTTGGAGTCATCTTGTGGGAGATCTTTACCTATGGGAAGCAGCCCTGGTTTCAGCTGGGTAACAATGAGGTACAAAGAGCCTGAAGGATTAAAGCTAAACCTCCACACAATACATACATTATAACCGTATTACAGTAAAGGCTTTCATGCACACGATGAAAATCATACCCCTGGGTTATCCAGGGGTAAACACTGAAGTCTTCTATACATGTCCGAACATCTCTCATGGGTGGTGCAAGTGAGGATATTTATTGCAAAACAGTACATTTAATTGATCCCATGTTATTTTTAAAGAAGCGAGAAGCACAAGTAGGATAGAAGTGAATAGATTGGCCTTCCTTTACAAAGCACCGTGGAGAGTAGGGGAATACTCTGCTTTGCTTCACCTGGAGTGGAAGCAAAAACTGTCTAATAGCAGATTTAAATAAACATTGCTATTTTGGATCTTAATCTACTAGCTCATGTTGTTTCTCTTCTCTTTCTGAGAGTCACGCCTCTCTGGCCCAACGAGGTGATAAATTGATGCTGCTTTGCCACCAGACAAGATGCCGCATTACATAACACCCATGATTGGTTTGCTTTATCATTGGAGGCTTTGCTTTGAATCAATAAAATTCAATTAGGATTACTCTTGTAAAGCCAGCATATTGAGAAAATTAAATTGACCTAAAAGAATAACCTGGCATGTGGCATGCATTGCGCTTATAAGTATTTCAATTGAAACATCAATATGTTCGTGGGCTTGACACAAATTGGAATTTCTACATTTCTGTGTATCTTGAGCAGAGAGGGGTTTGAAACACTCAACTGATTAGACTACATTGCCAGGACTTTATGACAATGTAATGATAGTGTTAACTCACAGCCGAAAGATCTTTGTCTTTAATGTAACTTTGTCTTAAGATGGTGTTACATTTTAATGCAATACTTGTTATGCACTTATTCAGATTCAGTTAACTCAATGATATATTATGGCAACAGTTATAAATGGGTATCAGTGGCAACAATAAATGATCAGCTGGTGAGGAACTTGTTTCAAAGAGGCTTCATTCTCCACTGCACTCTATAGGCTCAATCACTCCCTCTGTGAAGCTGAACAATGAAATTTCCAACAAACTAAACACATAAAACTGTATTTTCAATTCTAGTGGAGATCCTCAAGTTTTCAACGATACAAAAAAAAGATATATGTATATATATACACAAGACATGTAGAATATTTCCATTTAATGGAATAGTGCGGCCACAAAAACATGGAGTCTGGTGTTTTATTCAGACTGTAAAAAAAAGGGATGTAGTCACCATGATGTTACCCATTGGTTTGTGGACTGCCATTTTGAAGCATTGAGTTTGGCGATTTAACCATTGCCATCTTGGATTTTTGGAGCCAGAAGTGACCGTATTTGGACAAGAGGGTGGAGCTGAACCTAATGCTAGCTGCTAACTTGGTTTGCCTGGTGCATTTTACAGTTTATGGTTAACTGTCATAATGCTAAAGCTAATTTTCCCTAGCGAAAAACAGGCTTAAAACTATTAAAACAAAATGTACTTACCAGAAAAAACTGAACATCCGACTTAGAGGGTCTTTTAGTACAACTAAACACTGAACAAGACTTTTTTAGGCCACCAAAATGTTAGTTAACCAAAATGTTACAAGTAACTTTCATGAACTGAAAACACACTGTGAAATAGTGGCAGCTATGCCTATACTCTGTGAATCTGGGGTTACGTCATGGTTATATAACATAACCAATGTTCACAAGGTAGCCACGCCCTAAAGCATACCCTGCTTTGTTGTCTATTTTACTCTAAATGGGACCATAATTTACAAAATGAACATCATGCTGTATTTAAGAAGATTTGAAACTAGCGTTGGAGACTATAAGCTCATTAGGAAACTGTTTACTGAGGTAATAAAACAAGTGAGAAGTAGAGTAATTTTCTAATAGACTTCCATACGATCGGTCTTCTTTTTGGAGCCAGTGGAGTCGCCCACTGCTGGCCATTAGAAAGAATGCAGGTTTATGCTATATGCTAACATGTTGCAACTACAAAACTTCAAGAATGTGCCTCTTCTGTTTAACTCTACCCCTCCTGCCTGGGCCTCTTAATAGCAGCTGATATCAAATAAGGTCAGAAGAAGGAAAATCTATATATAACAGAAAAAATTGGATGATTTTGCAATTTCTTTTTTTACACACAGCAGTGAGGTATTTGAGAGACAGTAAGTAAAGCCAATGTCAACAAAGTAGAGGGGTTAACCTCAATCCTAAACCTATTTTGGCATGTTTTAATTTGATGATTGATTGGAAATGGTAATGTCAGAAAATTTAATTATAATATTGCAGGTTGGTGAGGCTGTAATAGAGAGTGCAGGAAATTGAATTGCCATCTTGATATATAGAAACAACCTTGTCACTTGATAGGTTTTGAATTTATCAAAAAACTTTCCATAGGTTACAAGACCATTACGGTTGTAAATGAGCTAGATTCTCTGTCATTCCTGATTACTCTCAGGATGACATGAATGTTTTGCCACATCCACTTGGTTTGGTGCTGTAGCCATGACCACTGCAGCTTTCACTGTTGGTTTTGTTTGTGATGTTTGTGATCTGGGAACTTATGCAAAGAGGCTCCATATTTCTTTGCATCAATGATTCCTCCATCCTCTCAGTCTCAGGGTTGCCTGTCTGTCAGGTCCCTGATACTTTAGTGGCAAGACATGAGACTCACAATACACAACAATGGAGAGAGAGGAGTGCTTTACCTTGGTAAACAGATGCAACAGATGAAACAATAGGAAAGGATTTCCCCACGGGTTTGTTCAAATATTTTGTATTGTTTCAGTTTTTCACTGCTATTGACACTTGAGTATAAACCACAGTAAAATCCTATTTGTTTAAACACAGATTAGGTTGGTTGTACCTTCTTTCCAGAAAATTAAGCTTCAGATGGCAGTAGATTATCAAATGCTTTGTTCTGGCACCGTGTTGTTGTGCTCCTAGCTTGCAAGAGCATGAAATTGCATGACACCATAATATGTCTTACAGGGAGAGTTTATATTCTTCCTCTTCAGCTATGTTGGTAATTATTCTACGCCTTTGAAAAAAATTAAAAGACAGAAAAACACATCATATTTCAGCTGGTATCAGTACTTAAGTGTGAAGTGCAAAGAAATTAATGTTGTGACAATCCTAAAAGAAAAAAAACACACTTTTTCAGTTGAAATACAGTAATTACACATAAATAGGCCCCTTTCCATTTTCTTAAACTACAGTAGCATGGAATTGACACAAATAATAAAGTCACGACTGCAATTAGTAATCTGGCTAATTAGGGAACAAGTCCAACCGAGAAATGATCAATCACCCTATTAGCAACATCACAAACATCTACCCCCTCAGATATTCAGTATTATTGTTATTTTGTGCTGTGGGACAGGAAAAAAATATTGTTTCCCTTTAATATTGCACAAATTTAAGACTGAATGTGTTCTGTTTACTTCTTTCATCTCAGTTTCATTAGCTCAAATCTCAAAGGACAGTATGCTCAGTGTCACTGGTTTCTCATTATGAACAAACGAAAGCAATCAGTCCGAGAAAATCGTCTGTCTCACTCCACTGCCCCTCTCCTCTGCAGGTTATTGAGTGTATAACTCAGGGCCGGGTTCTGGAGAGGCCTCGGATTTGTCCTAAGGAAGTGTACGACATCATGCTTGGCTGCTGGCAGAGGGAACCGCAGCAGCGACTGAACATTAAGGACATTCAGAAGGTCCTGTTCGCCATGGGAAAAGCTACGCCAGTCTACCTGGACATCCTGGGCTAGCAGTGGTCTGGGATGGCCCATTCCTCGCCAGACAGACAGATCGACAGAGACATACAGACAGACAGACCTACACGAATCCAGGAATAACCAAACCAACCTGCTCCACTGTCGAAAAACACCTACAAAGTTTGGGAAGGACTTAAGTGCCTGCAACACTTTTGGATATAGTGGATAAAACATATTCAAAAAACACGCACTTTTACATTTTGTTTACTTGCGTATAAGATGTACAGGTTTGAAAAAGACTTTTTTTTTCCTCTAAAACTGCAAAAATACACAAAAATGGAGACAAAAATGGAAGTAATGTGGACTGGCAATAGGAAAAGGGCCACAGTTTGATTATATTAATGGAGAGAACACATCAGAGTTAAAATCTACCCTGGGTTTGGTTTTATGAATATATATATAGAAATATTACATATATTTTATATTTATTTCTTTTTGTCAAGGTGTTGAAAGGTCTGCCATGTGTGTTGCTAAGGGCTCGGCCCTGTCCGGAGATATCACCGACAAACTATTGGCAGGGACTTGATGATGGAAGCCTTACTTGCAGTCTGATTGGATGGCACTGAGCTCTAATGGGAACTTCTATGGAACAACACTGGATGGTTGAAACAAAGGAGTGCTCTGTAGAGGACCTACCCAATCAGACAACTGACAAATCTATTTTAATTTAAAAATAATGTACATATTGTAAAATTCTATGTGTCAAAATTATGTTAACTTATTTTTTCTGATGTTATTTTGGTTCCTTTTCTGACTGTGATCTGGGTATAAAGCTATGGTATTTGTTTTCATCCTTATCTAGAGGAGATTACTCTTGGGAATTACCTGTGTAAGTACTGGTAAGTTGTCTATGTGGTGAAGGTGAATGGCAGTGAATACTGTTAGAAACACCTGCTGACACTGAATCACAAAGACTTTGGAGAACGGTTTGAATCCATGGTTCAACACAACACTTTCCAAAAAGGTGATGAAACCTCATATCCACTTTCCAGTTCATTTGCTTTTCATGGTAAGAATAATGCATACATAAATAATATCTTACACCACACCCCTCAAACACATACACACACGCTTTGAGAAACTGTTCTGTCATGTTCAGGCTTTTTGGTGTGAAACTGCTTTTCCACTCTAATGAAAACATCTTTTGTAACTGAGAGTAAAAACCATAATTTTTAGTCGCAGGTGTTTGCCTCGCATTCAATTTAAGAAAATCTATAACTTTAAGGAACACTTTGACATTTGGGGAAATACACTTTGCTTTCTAGCTGAGAGTTAGTTGAGAAGCCTGATACAGCTCACATTTCTGTACAGTAAATATGAAGCTACAGCTAGGAGACCGTTAGCTTAGGTTACCTTAAATACTGGAAACAGAGGAAAACAGCTAGCCTGGCTCTTTTCAAAGGTAACAAAATCAACATACCAGCACCTCTAAAGCTCTAAACTTATTAGCTGCCTTTAACAGACACATTCCCCATAAACCCTAGACCATTGCAGGTTAAACATACAGTACATACAAGTAAGTTGCATTGACGTACATAAGTACCGACATTGTGGCACTAGTACATTTTCATGGGAGTTGTTTTTCGTATGCTCAGAAAGTAATCACAGTGGCTTCAACATCTAATAGCAAGAGTTCAAGTGGATGCCAATTTGTCCAGGAATATGAAAAGTATAACCCAGGGACATGCTTAAGATTGATGAACAAAATGTTCAATGAGAGATTGCAATGAATTACAGAAGCTAGTGGAGGCCAGCTCAAACGTGACATCAGGCTTTCAGCTCTTTATATCCCATTTCTTTAATCAAAATTTGAAGTGTAAAACATTACCTCCTAAGTTTTGTCATCCCCATGAGGCTGCCAGCTGACAACATGTCACAAATAATATAACATAAGACAATAGGGTTACAGTATAACATGTTAATTAGTAATTTTCACAGGTGCTGGTAGGTAAATTTTGTTAGCTTTAAACAGAGCCTGGCTAGCTGTTTCTCCGTTTCCAGCCATTATGTTAAGCTAAGCTAAGCTAAGCTAACCAGCTGCCGGCTGTAGCTTCATATTGAGCAGACAAACATGAGAGTGCATCAATCTTCTCATCTAACTCTCCACAAGATTTCCAAAAATGTCAATCTATTGTTTTAAAGTATTCTAGATTGATACTATCAGCATCTTGTCACTTCACACTCCGTGAGAAGAAACACAATGGCTTCCTCATCCACATTTAATTTATAAGAAGAAAATAAAAACACTTCTTTTTTATTATTCTGATTTATTTTTCATCAGCTGTACATGACTCACAGTCACTCTTCTCTTCCTCGCACTCGTGGCCTTTGCATGTTTAGCTATGATGAGGTTTTACACCCGTCTATTGCTCTGATAAAACCTCTTCTGCCTCAACCAGAGAGGAGCCACTGAAGCAGGTAGATTGTGTTAATTTATGGATGGTACATCAAAAATAATCACTGAAGTAGATCAGCTAATTGTGTTGCATTATGTGTTCCATATTTTGGATAATTATTTAATGAACTGGAAAACATGAAGAGTTTTGTTCCAAAATGTGATAATAAAAACAAAACAAAACACATGACCCCCAAAAAAGCTTAACAGCAAAAATAAAAAATAAAACCAAATGATATTACTTTTAAAATGTAGTTAGTAATTACAAGTACTCAGTTGACAACATGAGCTCATTTTTGCAGACTGGATCCTGTAGATTTTTCAGACACTCAAAGATAAACCTCAGGCAACGATTTTATTTTATGTTGTATCTGGATACATAGCGTTTTGGAGTGAAACTCTTCACATCTCTTCCTTATTATCTTGACATGAATTCTCACAGTATCACAGTGTTGTCTCTGTTCCCCCTTGGGACTATGTAAATCATTAATGAGCATTCAGTTATTTCAAGTATTTTATATGAAAGGCAGGATCAAATCCAATGAGTTACCCAAAGCATTGAGTTTTTGTGTGTTCTCTTGTGGTAAAGATAAACGCTTAAAGACATTACGACACAGACCGTGATCATTTGCAGGGTATTGTAATCCTTTCATGGTGAGTTGAATATTGTTTAGAAAATTTTAAGTTTTTCTTTTCTTTACTTGGATGAACTAACTGAACACTTTTTGAAGCAAAGTTGGCATATTACCATGTACACATGTTACAGAATATAAAAATGTGGTATAACAACTGCAGTATATAAAATACTGGTATTCCATGATAGATCTTTGTATTAATGTGACTCTCTTAAGAAAATGTCTTCAAACAATCAGATGATCTCCTTTTCCATTTTGTCCTGTCTTATAAAGATGTGTGAATTTGACAAAACCTTGTCTTCATCTAAATCACTCAGAAAGCTGAACAGTATGTGTTCAGTGTGCATCTATCTTATCTGCTAGTCTTTTATTCGCTCCTGGAGTGATAGAAACATTTCTTTTCTCCAAGTTTAGAGGTCAGGACTGTCTGCAGATCAGCAGCTCCAGAGCTCATACAGATTTACTGTTTTTGTCAAAGAAATTTCAGCTGGACAGACAACCTGAGTAGCTGAGAAGCTTCTGGCTCCAGAAGTAGAAGTCCCATTCATTTTTCCCATTGACAATGATATGAAACTCACAGTTGGAGCACTAATGGTGTGGCTTGGCATGAACGTTTCCTGGTTGAATCATCAGTACAAAACATTAACAGCCGTGTTTGAAAATATCTGGTTCTTTGATAAGTTTAAAGCAGAAGCCTGTGTGCATAGAAAGAATAAGGTTAGAAGTCAAGTACAACTTCCAAGGTGCAATTTGACAATAACCATCTAATCATATAGCTAAAAATTCTGTTATATGTGCTACTAAAGATGCTAAAGATGATGGTGTTGAGAAGACAGCAAACACAATCTGCTGCCTATCTTGCTCACTTTTAGATTCTGACTTATTTTTAATTAAATTGGCAACTACAGTGTTGTATTTTGTTCACAACATTCTGAACTCCTTTCTTGTGCCTCAGACTGGCCCTTCTTCTCCATAGTAACGGTGGCCAAGCCTCATAGGTATTTTAGTATTTAGAGTAATCTGCCATGCCAAACTGGCAGACAAAAACATGACTCTGAAATAATTAAAACTGGTGACCAATAGGATTTTTACTCTATCAGGGAGAATGCTGTCTTTTTAAGTTGAGTAAAACTGCATATCATTCATTTTAAAAACTGAAATCAGAGCAGGGAAAATGTCTTCCAGAATAAATGGTCCTTCCATTTCGCATCTGTTTTATCACAGTCTGAAAGGACATCTTTTATTTTCAGATGACTCGACTCCAACCAATACAAGTAAATAATGCTCAATGTAATTTGGTGATCTGCTCATAAAATTATTCTTTTACCAACATCATTCCCCAGCCAGCCAACTGCACCCACACACACAGGCATCCTTAAGGCTTTAAGGCAAAGCAGTTCATTCTCCTGTGAGGAAGAACTTTACACCACTGAAAAGTTATTGCAGCAGCAATAATTTGACCTTCCATCTTAACATTTGCCTGGTAAACAGCAGAATTAGCACAATGCAACACGCTACAAGGTATTTTACTGGGAATGTGCACTTTCATATATTTGAATGGCCAGATCACATTAGAATGTGCTGCAGACCAACATTTGAAACAGGATAAACTCCTTTGTTGTGTGACCCTGGATTTTTTTTTGCTAAAGCCCCTCTTTTAAGTCATGCCTGCCTCACCGATGCAGTGGTCTCTATTAAATAACACCTACAGTTCCTACTCCTTAAAATAATAATACATTTAAAAAAGAAAACCTAGCTGGTCCAATCATCTGATCAGCCAGAGGATACACTTTCGAATCTAATAGCAGCTAACTAACTAACTGAGGAAATGGAATAACTACAGATTAAGTGCCTTGCTCAGAGGTGCATTATATGTTGCTCTGAGGCAGAGACATGTATGACATGCAACAAATGTCCCCAGTAGGAATTTAACTGGGGATGTTGCAGTCATATGATATGCATCTTAACCATTTGATACCGGGACACCCCACTGTCCGAGCTACTTCATGTTAATCATACCATCATGTAAAACTTTTTATAATTTGTGCTCATAGGTATGAACATATGGTCTGCAGTAAACATGAAATGTAAACAACTTCACACACTGGTGATGCAAAAATAGAAACAGACATTCTAGCTTTATAGTTGCTACCTTGAGGCTTCATTGGCGAGTGTCCACATATTAGGTGACAGCCATCTCATTATTGTTTTAGCTGCTCTCTTACAAACAACAGGAAACTGGAGACACAGCGCTGAGGGATTTGAGGTCAGTAAGTAGTGCGTTATGATGGTGGTACTGTAATTGTTTATTGATTTACAATTACACAGTGTTTTGTGTGTTTAGGTTTCAGTGTGTGTGTGAGTGTGTGTGTCCTCATATTTGTGGTTTAGTGTCTCAAGTGTCCAGTTTCTAGCTGCTGACAATAACATCATCTTGATTTCATTGTCAGTCAGCCAGCTGAGCTCCAAAAATAAATTGTGTGTGCCCAAACTGCTGTTGCATTAGTCAATAAAATGCAGATTGCAATTTTATTTACTAACTAATGACATCATACGCCAAAAAACACACACAAACAGTTGAAATGGATTGGGAGTAAGACACACATTGTAAAATATGTTGGAAAATTCATGTCATTTCACCATCATTTATTCATGTACAGTAAGTGTTTGTGTTGTTATATACCCAGAGTTCTCTTTTTAAATAATGATAATGAGTACTGGGGAGTTTGGCCCAGTCATCACAGATAGCTGCACTTACATAATATAATAATGCATAGTATGTATTTAAAGGATAGTATGTAGACATCATACAACATGAACTGTTGGCAACCAGAATTTTACAAAAGTGTTGAAAATCATTGAAAAAAGTGTCTAAGCCTTCTCTAATATTTTTGATGTTTTTGTTTTTGTTTATTTTTCCATTGGCTAGCAACAAGCCAAGTAAACTCATACACATACTGCACAGTAACTCATTTTCAGGAAATCATGTTTGATTAAATAAAGGACTATATCAGCACACTTTAGCCCATTCAGTGCAAATCAAATCAGTTTTTCATTGCGCACTATTTGCTTCCATTCATTTTAGTGCAGTATGTAAAACAATGAACTTGTTGAGATTTTAAAAGTCCCCATGGTAGATAATCCATCACAGTGATTTTTTAGCTGGCTTTTTTTCAGGTTCCATTAAAGCTGAAGGTTAATGCACTTTCAACTGGACACTGTTCCCATATTCTCAAGAAGAAGACTCTGACATTCAGCCACCTACAGTATTGAAGACAGAGATGATTCTTAGGACAATCCTTACACACAGTATTACATAAGGTGACCAAAAAGCACCTCAGTACCCCAAAATATACCACTATAATCCATTGATAAGACATTTCTAGATTGCTGTATCTTCCTAATGTACTCCCAAGTACTGTAATTACTAAAAATAAGAGACACATGTGAATATATACTGGTATGTGGTACAGAACATATGGAAAGCTGTGGGTGGTTCCTACTGCATGAAAATTAATCAGTTATCACCCTATAATACAGAACCTATACTCCATACACCTATATGTAAAAGTACTGACAGATCTGGCAAGAAGCAGAGATCATTTGCAAGTATAGTCAATGCTGAGGCATATTGCAGCTCCTATTGACCTTGTAAGACATTTTGTTGACACAGTGACAGATTATTAAAGGTTAAAATAGACCACAAACTCCAGCAACTGGTGCGTTATAGTGACATTTTCTAAATAAGGATCACCAATGTGATGAAAGTTGTAAATATAACCTATTAATCTGCAGCCACTGCTGATTCTTCAGTCGCCAAGCAATATTTATTTGCTGAACTGTGAGGTGAATAGTACCAGCTGCCTGCTGCAGTCTCCCATGCATGTGACAAAAAGTCTCTTGCTGAAAAGGAGAATATATTGTTGCGTTTTTCAGGCAGATTGCTTCTCGGTATTTCAGTATTGCTTGTCAGCATCAAGTGCTGCAACACAGCTAAGCCATTTGAGTGACAATACAAACATATACAGAAAAGACATAATTTCTAAATTGTTTTTAAAAGTGCCTTCACCTTCAAGTATTTCATCCAAAGTATCTGACTCACCCTCAACTATGTCTTTTATAAACACAAAATGACAAATTACTCACTCTCCACACAGGAAACGGTTTGTCTTATTTTGACAAAAATAATCCTGAACTGTATTCAGCTGTGTCAGCTCACCACAGATAAGCAGGTATTGAACTTCATTGATAACTGTGGCGGCTTTATAGAAAACACAAGGACAGGAAATGATGGCTGGGTTCTCTGCATACGCTCTTTGGTGCAAAAGATGAGGAGGTGAGCTCATTTGTGAGGAAGTGGTTATACAAACAAAAAGAGAAGCAACACCGAAGCTCATTACATAATCCAATACCTTGCTGATTTCTTACCTGCACACACGCAAGCAAATGTACTGACCTTGAATGCAAAATTGTCAACTGCTATTTGATCAAATATTCCATATGAAAAGTTGAGAAATCATAATCTTCTGTTCTGCCTGAAAGCAGTCTCTGGTGCTATCACACTGTAAACACTGTTTTTGTTGAATACCTGAACCTTCTCACCACCCAGAAAAAATACCTTTGACTAATCCCTAAGGCTTTCTTATCAAGTGTGATTGAATAAAGCCTTCAGTCCCCAGAAGATGGGCTAACCTTTATCTTTCCTATTTTCTATTTCTCAATCTCTTTCTTTTCTCCCCACAACAAGATGTTTGTGGGAGAAAGAGACCTGTTAACTGTTTACCCCCTCGAATATGCACATCTTTTCCCCAGTGGGTGTGCATCTGAAACATGAAAGGCTCCGAACAAAATGGAAAATTTCCACTCCATTTGCCATGTAGCCAATCAGTGCGCAGTGACCCAGATAAGAAGTGTGATATTGATGATGACAGCAATAAAGACGTATTTTCACCACAAGCCTTCCTTCTAATTAGGTTGATCTGCGGAGAAAATAAATGAATTTTGACAAAATGCAAAAGAGGTGGTGTGCTGGGAGGATTAGACAAGAGAGTGTGACAGGCGGAGGGGGGGTGAGATTCAGAGGGTTTCTTGGGGTTAAGTGACTCTACTGGTGGAGAATGGGTGACAATTACCACTGAAATGAGATTTTGTGGCTTCAGGTGCCTCCTAAATATGGCGTTTGGTCAAAGTAATTGTTCAGGGTCAAGTGGGTGATATTCATTGATGATGCTCTGGCTGTTTTTGCATCTCTTGAAGAGACCCTGCACTTCAAACAAGCTATGGTGTGTACAGTAGTAAAAGTGTTTTTACTACCATTTCCAAGCTGTAAACGTATCAACCCAGTCTCACAGCTGATTGTCGATTGCACGAAAAAAAATGGAAAATTTGGGCCCACGTACACAAATCTATACATTAAATTTCGTCACTATTTCATGAACCGTCATGACTGTGTTTGTATTACACTGAGGGGTGGCCTTATTGAAAACTGAAGGGTGCTGGTAGTCTAGGTGGCTTGTCTTGGTGCAGGTTAGAATCCCAAACAGACTTGAAATACAAAACCTGGAGACTGACGTGCAAACAGGTGTAAAAAATACATACACCATTTCACACATATAAACTGGTATTTATAAACCCAGAATGTACTGTGAGAATGTGTGCACCACACGCATACTTCAAACCATGCATACATACATATGTTATTTTAAAGTCAGCTGCGGGTGACATGATGAATAATCTACATACTAAAACATGGTATCCAGTTTACACCATACGTGTATGGGTTTTTGGCAGTATACACAGTGATTTGTAAAATTCTAATGAGAGGCGCATTACTGTACTTTCGTGTGATCAATTATATATAAAATAAAAATGTTTGTTTTTTTAATTTACACTCGAGGCATTGTTTTATTTGTCTGTGATAATATTTGCTTCATTTTTTTTTTTTTTTTTTTCTTTATTGTGAATCTCTTTATAAAGTCTGTTTTGATATGGGCACTATAAGTAGCCACAGCCATGCGTAATGGTTGCACATAATAACAACTGTACTGTCACTGTTGGAGAATCACACAGGTGCAGCTCAAATAAGTGGTAGAGCAGGCCGAAGTACTGATATGCAAACAAGTGATTGAGGGCATTTCTAAATTCATGTATGGCTAACTATGGGATGGGAAATGAGGTTTGTGCTTGTGCACGTGCCCCCAGTTCAACAATGACAGATTTATAAAAACAGAACCATGCATACACATAGATCAATAAATCTGACGAAAGAATGTGCATGCATATTTCTGCCTTTGTGCATATGCAGTTTAGTTGTGAATCTGCAGAGTTTTGGAATGTAATTAAAACACTGACTTGCCGTGTCCACAGTTCCTTACATGTTTATATGCTATATGTTTTTATGTGAGGGATCAGATAATCAGCTTCAGGTGGTGATTGTTTTGTATTTCTTCTAAATTATTCATACTATCAAATGACATATTCAAATGCGTGCGAGAATATCATGGAGCAGGATGAGAGTGTGGCCAGGGAGCAGGAAGCAATCAAGCAAGGAAGTAAGCAGGTCAGCTGCCAAAGTGCCAGGAGGAACAGTCATGCACAGAAGCAGTGAAATACCAACCTCCACACTTCCTCCTGGAGGGAGGGTGGAATCAGCTGCCGCATTAAGTTTCCACAACAGAGAGGAAGATGAGGGATGTCACCCCACAGCAATCCGCTGCACACTCAGCAGGTGTTGACATCGAGATTAACCTTGGACTGCTGTGAGTCCAATTCCTCTGGAAGGCAGTGTCTTATTAAAATGTACACACGGATCTCTCATCCAATCACTGGCTTCTAGAGCTTCCAAGTACTGCCCCTTCTTCACTGGCCTGTCAATCAAAGGTTCATCAGAGCATTGCTGCAGGGACATGGGAAACTGGCTGGAACTTTTAACCCAACAATGACCGAGTCTATCCTAATTCATATTACCTTGACTGCTCCCACAGAAGCATGTCAATTTCATTCATAAGGGAGCAAAACCATAAGGTAAACTCAGTCTGAAGAATGTACAAATTAACCCTTACAGTGCCCTTACAGTCATATTTCTTGCTAGCTTTTCAGAACATACAAATAAGAGCAATAAAAAAATATATTTAAAAAAATGAAGATGCCTCGTGCACAGCAATGCCTCTCTTGTGGGTGCCAGCTGATGCACGGAAAACTACAGAAAATCAAAAAAGTATTTCAGTGAACACTAGGATACTAGACACTAAAAGAAAATATATTTTTTCAGTTTCTTTTACAATCATTTACATATTCCATTGTTTCTTTCAAAATAACCTATTATATTTTATGTTAAATACATATTGTTAAATGGTAAGTGCTCCAAAACCCGTCAATATCAACATTCTTACACACTTTGGGTCTCTAATGACACTTTTGACACCAGAAAATTGTTTAAAAAAACAACAACAAAAATCCAAAAAAACAAAAACAAAAAAACCCAACTAGGAGTCTATAGCTATGTGAGCAGCTCTGTGAGGTTGTACAGCAGCAGTCTGAGCCAAGTGCTAACATCACCATGATGCACCATAATGCCTGATGTTTAGCAGGTATAATGTTTGACATTGTCACCATTCGGTTAAGTGTGTTAGCACGCTAACATTTGCTAATTAGCACTTAACATAATACAGCTGAGGCTGATAGGAATGTCATTAGTTTTTAAGGTATTTAATCATTAACTAAATGATTGAACAAATTAAATATTTGACCTGATGTTGGCATTAGAGGAAAAGTCAGTGGATCACCAAAGTTATTACAATTCATCCTGAGGGTGGGATGTATGACCACACTAAATTTCATGGCAATCCATCCAATAGGGTAGAGATATTTCATTCAAAACTACAAATGTCACCTCGCTGGTGGCACTGGAAAAGAAGTCTCGGGATTACAAAATTCATCTGGTAACCATGACTGTCTGTACCAAATTGTATGTTATATAAAATATAATTAATATAAAGCGCAACATAATGCTTGATAGTGAAATTATACATGAACAGCAGAAATGATAAAGTTGTAACTTCAAATAGGAATTTGTCCTCTTTTCTTCCTCCATCTCTGGAATGGTCATAGATACAGTAACAGAGGAAATATTAGCTGAGGTGAAACTGCTGTCATCCATCATTTCATGACCATGGTTCCTGAGCGGAAACATGTCACTAAGAGATGTTTGTGAAGACTGAATGTATAGGTGGATGCTGTTTTATTGAGCCCACAGTACAGGCAGACATGGAGCACTCTCTGTATATCTCACCCACAACACTTGTGATGGGCTTGTTGAGCAACATGTCAGTCATTTCCATGGAGACTATCAGTTTTGTTTTTTTTCATAATGTAAGCATATTCCTGTTAATTAACCCATACACCATGAACCAAATACCATTTTGCAGCAGCTGACAACATGCATGTTCACTTGCAAACCTGAATTAATATTCTGCTGTATTCAAGTGCCACAGTGGAAGTAACACAACATGTTGCCATAGCAACTCTGAGGAAATGGCATTTCAGATGGGATGGGATGTTGATCAGTCCTGATAAGTATGGACAGTGTACACAAGGATGAATACAACAGCTACCGAGTGTGTTTCAATAAAAGATAAAAGGTATGTGCTACAGTTACGATAAATACATCTGAATTTTAAAAAACATTTCCCCTAAGAAAAGAGTTGTAACCATATTTTGGGTGGTTTATAAAAACTTTGTCAACTTAAACTGGTGAAAGGCATTGCACATTATCCTTAATTTTATTGCATTGTTGTGCATTTTTTTGTGCTTTTCACAAATTGCAAGGCCTGCCTCCCCCCTCGCACCACCTGACACTCTGCCTGTCAACGTACACATTTAAAATATATATCTTGTCAGCTAAGTGCCGAGTGACACCTCACTGGACATGGAGCCCTGCCTTCCTGCCGCCACAGACAAACCAGCATCTTCTTCTGTGGTGCGGCTGCTGATTTGATAGCTGCTGATCCTTCCTCCCTCCATTTAAAAACGGTTTATCATTACTTTTTTATGTGACATTTTTTCTTACATTGTAATTGATGTGACTTCCAATTTAGTCAATTACAATACTTAAGCCAATAAAAAATACTTAAGTAAAAGTAAAATTACAGATTTTTTAAAAAAAGCACAAGTACTTAGTTACTGAGAAAATGTCAGTTGTTACCTGTATCCCTGCAAGTTATGGAATGTCATGAAGAACATTTCAAGTACTTGAATTAAGTACAATTTTGAGGTACTTCACTTCAGTATTTCCATTTCATGCTTATTTATACTGTAGTTCTGCCTCTACAGTTCAAAGGGAAATATTGTACTCCATGACATTTATTTGACAGTCTTATTTACTACTTACTTAACAGATTAAGATTTCACACAGAAAACATGAGTTTGTGTCTATAAAATACATATATTTGTAAAACTACAGAACAGTATATATATAATATTTAAAATTGACTTCACCTTGAACAACTACAGTTAAAACGTACACATTAATGCGTCAGTAATAATAACCTTATAATAGACATCTAATACTGTAGCACTCACAGGGGCAATTTTTCTGTACTTTTGAGTACTTTTACTTTTGATTCTTTTCTTGTCTGAGTTTATTCATCTCTTATGGTGAGTTTGCTTATGAAGTATAAGATAACAGTCTATATTCTCACAAATATGAGACCAGTTTCATATATTTGGTGTAGCCCTGGTAGATTCTGGCAGCAGTTTGGAGAGGTATAGATTTTCTCTTAAAAATGATCAGATATTCTGTGTATTGATCAGTACGAACCAAGGCCTTTAGATCACATTCCTCCCCCTCCCATATCAAACCTTCTTTGATCTGAGCCCAGTTTAAATGTTAAAATGTTTTAAAAACCTGGTCTCTCTCATATTTTCTTTAGACCATTTCTGTGCCATCTGCAGACCAAGCATGTGATTCCATTTAAAGAGAGGACCAGAAAGAGAGAACACATTACACCAATTTTAAAGGCTCTTCATTGGCTACCTGTTTGCTTCAGAACTGATTTTAAGATTGTTTCATTGGTTTATAAAGCTCTTAATGGTCTTGGTCCTACCTATTTATCAGATTTGCTTTTATCCTATGAACCCTCTAGAACCCTCAGGTCCTCTGACAGTGGCCTTTTAATCATCCCTAAAGTCAGAACAAAAACCCACAGTGAGGCATCCTTTTATTACTGTGGTCCACATGTCTGGAACAGCCTTCCTGAAGACCTGACGGCAGCAGAGAGTGTTGATACTTTTAAAAGCAAACTCAAGACCTACCTTTTTAGTCTGGCTTTAAATTGAACTTTATATTTATTTAAGTATTTTAGTCTGTTTTACATATTGGTATATCCTTTCATTTTATTTTTTATTTTCTGGATTGTTTTCTTTTTAATAACTTTTAATATTTCTGGTTTTACTCACTTCAACACATCTCCTCTCTTTTAATATTCATTATTTTACCTAGTGCTCTTAACCTTTCATTTACTTTTTTTTTATACCTCACTTTTCTATTATTACCTTATTTTGCTACTTTGAGTTTTTATCTATTTGTAATCCTGCCTCTGGTGTTTCCTCATTGCAAATTGACGAAATTTATGATAGTGTTTCCTCAGTTCCTGCTTTTATTGAGTACTGTTATTATTGAGTGCTTTATTAATTACAAAGTCATTTATCGCTTTGTGTGTGTGTGTGTGTGTGTGTGTGTGTGTGTTACAGTTATCTTTAAAAATGTAAAGTTACCCAAAAAACATTCATCATTATGAGATTATCTGAAATTTTAAACAGAAGGTATATTATATTTTATCATTGTTGACAATGACATTGTTAAGCCAACTAGCATTAAAAATGCTATAATTAAACAATCAGCATTGCTTGTTTCTTTATGGGTTCTGATCACATCTTATCAAGTTCATTAAGCATTTGGTGCTTACTTTGGCACCAAACACCCTATACTGGGCAAACTCTAATTAGCCAGTTAAATGCAGAAATAATACTGTGCCAAAATACCACAGGCGCACTGATAGGCTACTCAGCCTGCCCTATGAGAGGTAGAGAAAATGGTATGGTTGGATTTATAGATGGATCATGAAGTGAGGATTTGTTGAATTAGAAGTGACAAATCAGATCCTCTTTCCAAAACTCCCTGTGTCACATAGTTAACTCAGTATTCCTGTTACTTCAAACATTTCTGTATCAGTGCACCTCTATTCTAATGCAAATTTGATATCTTGCAACAAAGTGGTGAATTTACTCAACTGTAAACCTGCTGACTGGCTGCACACAGTCAGCGAATGACAAGAAGCAGAAGTGTCACACTAAATCCCCCTAGCAACACTGAACCAATTTTTAAAAAAACAAAACCAATTTTATAAATAGTTTTATAAAGTATGTGTTTCTCAGTTTGGTCACGGGGGAACAGGAGATCAAACAGCGTTAAGGATACTATCTAGTGGTGACTGAAGAGTATAAGAAATGGGAGTATAAGAAATCATCAAAGGGCATACAGTAGATGAAATATCACTCTTGTAGCCCACAGACCGTATAGTCTTGACTTTTCGGGTCATGTCAAGAGACTTTTCTCTTTATTTTGGCCTCTAATATATGTACCTTCTCTAGACCTTAAAGTTTGGAGTCTAAATACACCAGTCTTAAATGTCTGCTCAACTTTATTCCTGTGCAGAAGTCCAAGGCTTCAACCTATTAAGGCATTTTGATCTGGGATTATGAATGTGTGATGGAAGGATTAAGACCCAATTAACTTGCAGGCAGTGAATGATGATGATGTTTGAAGACTTTCTTCTCTTTTTCCAGCTTCTTCAGAGTGAAGCCCCGTTGCCTGTATGCCTTAGTGCAAATATTTTTAAGATCTATAGTCCATTAACAGTAGGATTTTCAACAATTCATTACTCAGACAACTCACAGGCAATTGTTAGATATTCTGCCATGGTGTGTGTGTGGAGAGAGAAAATGTGTGTGTGTGTGTGTGTGTGTGTGTGTGTGTGTGTGTACATATGTGTTTGTGCACAGCAGAACTGCCCACTCTGAATAGCTGTGAAGGCTCCGGTTTATATTTTGGGTGATAAACAGATTAGACATGCTCTAAATTCAAATAGCCTCACAGCTCAGTAATTCCAACATCTTACCCACATTCATTTTGTGTGTATGTGCGTGTGTGTGCAGCCGTGCATGTGCGCATATGCTTATGTCAGTATAATAATAAGATTTTGCATTAACTATAAATTTCTCTTTTTTTCATGACTCTCAGACTTGGCTGTGACATTATTGTAAATCCTTCAGTAGGGATACAGTAGCAGTACATCAGACTCAGAGAGCCGGCTGCCCTCCTCGGAGCCAAAACACCCCCGCCACTCACACACAAAGGCACACACACCAAAGCAGATTCTTTATCTTTTATCCTCAACTGCCCTCTTCTTTTAGAGATTGAAATTTACAATCCAACTTTCCCTTTGTTAGCAAAGATAATACTGCTTTCTGCAACTGCCAAAGTTAGCAGAATAAGAAAATATGCAACAACCTGACAGTACCTTCTGCAGCAGAAAAGAGCCTCTTTTTCCTTTTTGGACTGAATTATGTATAGAGGCTTAGAAGACACTCCCTGGCCACGGTGGTGTTACTTTCCATATTACTTATTCAGCGTGTCTAACCTTAGGCCCCATTAGCGTTGGAGAAGTAGAGCTATTTCCTCAGCTCTTCATGTTCAAACACAGGACCAACATAGAGGCAGGAGGTGGAAACCCACTGTGAGTCATATGTCCTCCCTCTCTCTATATTCTGTCTCCTGCTCTGCCCTCCTTTGGCAAATTAAGGTGAGATTTAGTAGCTTTAAGCTACATATAGCATGCACTGCCACAGGCAGTAGAATCCCAGGGTTCGCTTTATTTGTCTACAGGATGTGACATTGTTGCTCTGCACATCTTTGATCTGCTTTGTCTTCTTATGTTGGCTTGTCTCAGTGAATCAGTGATGGAGAACAGAATGTGTTTATTTCTCTGAAATGTGCAGTGCTCCAACCGTCACCTGGATGAGGTGATTTGTATGTACTGCCACTGCACACATCAAGTCTAATGCCTTGAGTG
Source organism: Thunnus thynnus (assembly GCF_963924715.1). Lineage (NCBI taxonomy): Eukaryota > Metazoa > Chordata > Actinopteri > Scombriformes > Scombridae > Thunnus > Thunnus thynnus. The sequence continues at coordinate 32,025,994 of NC_089517.1, read as the reverse complement.
CTCATTTCATATCACGATCCCAAGTGTTGTAATGCAATTGAATTTGGGCATTTTTTATTCTTTTGTGTCTGTCTGCCTTTGACATGTTGTCAGCGTGGAAATTCACAGCACCCTGCCACTCTTCCTCCAGCAACCTCTTGATGTGCCACAGTGAGAGTCATGTCATGAATAAACATGTTGATGTACAAAAGGATGAGTGTTTGCTGGAGATGAGATAGACAGTTTACATGTGTTTGAAAGGGAGGGTCTGCAGAGAGGGAAGTGACAGGGTCATAGAGCCCAAATTAAAAACCAAGCTGCATCCACCAAAATCTGTTTTTTTGTTTGTTTGTTTGTTTTATTTGGATGTCTAGCAATGGTTAAGACGTGCTTGTGGGAAACTCTGGTTGTGGCTCCTGCTGTTGCTCTGCGATTACTGAAATCCTGTTTGTAGCACTCCTTTTCCTGAAAGTTGAAATATTTTCAACTTCTAGAACTTGGCTCTCTGAGTATTTAAGACATGCTGAGCTCTCAGAATTGTCAGGAACAAGCAACAATACTTTCTGACATTTGGAAATAATCTGGGAAAAAAGCTGGTACTTTTAAGTGAGAGGCTTGTGCTGCTTGTCAACAACTTATGCCATGTCAGACTGCAAGGCCAAGGACCTGTCTCTTTAAGACCTGCAGTTATCATGCCATTGGCCACTCACTGGTCAATCGAGATGAGCGAGTGAAGAGCGATGTAAAAAGTTCACATCCACAACCATCATGTCCCAGAACACAATAACACTGAAATTCCAGTCTGTGCATAATGATAGGCCTATCTATCCAATCTGGCAACAACTGACTTATGTTTCAACAAAATGTTATTTTATTTAATGATTTACTTTATTTAGTTTTATTCTAAGATTTACTTACTAAGAATAAAAATGTCCTGACAGCTCCGATGGAGCTCTGGATTCATCCTGGGAAGCGCTGTTTATTCCAATTTCACTGTATAAACCTAGAATATGTGTAACAGCTGACCTGTCATATGTGTAGAAAAAACATCAACATTAGATCCTGATCAATCTGCTGCTGTGCCACGTGCGTAAATGCGCACAGCACCTCTCTTAACTCAAATGAAATAATCTGACACACTGACAGTTGTGGGCAACAAACAAAACATCAGTACTGACAGACATTAACACATTACAGACCTGCCTGAATCACATTAATAGCTGTATTTTGACAGTCAACGTAATAGGTTATGTAATTGATGCAAAATACTAGACAAGTAAAAGAGGCAAAATACATTTTTTTTGTGTGTGTGATTTTGGAGAGCACTGTGTGTGTATGCACCTCTGCTAACTAATGCCATGTAAATTGTTGCTTTTGCGTTCTCTGCAATTTTCTATTATGGACTGGTGGAGGAAAGCCTGAAACACTGAAAGTAGTAGTGGAAACTGCTCCGCTCACTGTGCTCACTGCCTGACTGCATCCATAATACATCCATGGCCTGCATGAGTCTTGTTATGTGCTGCGCCATTTTTCTCCCCCTCTGTCCGATGCTATAACTAAAGTTCCCCTCAGTTACATTAATTTATCAGTTTTTGAGGACCAGAAATATTGTATTGCCGAAGCACAGAATGATTGGCCCTACTGACGCCACCGGTGTTACCTTTTCTAAAGACATCGGTCAGTCATCATTTTTCAATGTTAAAAGTGAAACATACTGTTTAAAAATATGAACAAGAAAGCATAAAGCTTTGTCTTGCTTGTCCAAGTATCTAAGCAGCCAGGTTATGTAAGCATTAAGGAGTTTGTTTTTACATTTTTCCTTACCATAGGTCCGACACAACAAGAGCAGTGTTTCTTTATTTCCATGTCTTTTACATGGATCATCAACAATGACAATGTCATCAAGTGCATATTTAAGACCCATGTGCAAGATTCTTGTTTTAATACTAGTCAACTGGGAACATTAAAAAGTCAGCCGTGATTCAACAGACTCATGGAGCTAATGTTAGTATAATTAGTTAGCTACTATAGCCGATCTGCCAGCGCCAAGCTGTCAAAATCAACGTTGCTGGCTAGAAATGAGAAGCCTGCTTATGTCTACCTCTGTCTGAAATCGATGACTCATTGCTTCAAAAATTATGAAGAATTTTGAGGGATAAATCTGCTTCAGTTCTCAATGTAAACCATATTTGTGCCCAACAATAATGGAAAGCTTAGCGACAGTAACTAAAGGAAGAGGGAGCTAATAGTGAACGGTCAACTCTGTTTTATCCTTTTTAATTTTATTGCTGTCTCATGTTAGCTTGGTCTTGGTCATATAGTATTACCAAGTATTGTATTACCAGACATGCCATATCCCTCACCATTTTGAGCATATTATCAAAACTACCTCACTCTGACATGCATGTGACACACACACTGTCTGTCTCTTATCCTGTGTGGTTTGTGAATGAATAGGATGGAGTGCTGAATAGCAGGTGCTGAATGCTATGGTGGCTAGCAAAGCGGCAGGGAGATGTTATCAGAGGGGAAAAAATAGTCTCTCCTGGTTGATTTCCTAGTCATGTAGTCCGCTTGTCTGACTGCAGCATAGCAGATAGTGTCAGAGGGACATCAGACGAGGCCTGAGGGATTGGCTGCTAACAGATCAACCAGGAAAACATGTTCTCAATGACATGATGTCTGACCATGGGTGAATACTGACTGTGTTTTCACTGTGTGAAGCATATATTTGCTGTATTTAAAGCTGCACCAAGGGAAATTTGTATGTATAGAAGCACTCGTCTTACTAAATCAAAAGTCTGGGCTGTAACAGAGACAAGCATTCCAATACCTCTGACTGAGATGCCATCGATTTTACTCTGCTTGCCTAAATTAAATTCAGGTATGGCCACTGATACAGCAGGAAATCTTCCCCCCACAGGAAGCGACATTCAGTAATTAAGAGTGAAATGCAAACTGTATTCTAATCAGCATTAAAAAAGCTGCAGAGAAAGCTCTACTCACCAACATAGTTGCAGTTCTTCTCTCATTCCTTTTTAGAAGACTATCAATGGTTGACACATGGATCATTTTTGGACATATACAGACCTAACCTGAAATGCATTACTTTTGGACTTTGTGCACATGGCGAAAGCTGGATAATCCTGTATTGCTTTCCATGTGTCAACACATGGGACAATAATTCCTTGTCCCAGGTCACTGATTCCTGTGAAATGTGCAGAACTGACACTGTGATGTCCTTAATGTAACAGAAACAAGACTAAAGACTATACTTACCATGATCACCATCTTAGTTTAGCATGTTGGCATGCAATTAGCACAAAGTAAAGCAGAGACTAATGTCAATAGTCTCCCAAGTATTTGGTCATAAACTAATTTATTGCACAATAAGTAAAGTTGCAGTATTGAAATTTCTTTTGACCTGATGATGGTGGTAGATGAAAACTGGGGGATCATCAGTTCTTACAGTTCATCTTCAGGGGACATGAATATCTGTGTCATATTTCATGGCAATCCATCTAATAGTTGAAATATTATAGTCTGGAACAAAGTGGTGGAGTGACCAACCGACTGACCAAAATTACCATAGAGTCATGCTGCTTCTTTTTCAGCAATGGTGTCCATTTTTGAAAACACTAAAGTGACAGTGGGGAGCAATCTGTGTGTTTAAGAGGGCATTTACAGACATAACCTAGTTTTCTACATAACTGGACTTATCATCAGTTCTGGGTTTGTTACTCATTGAGGTAAATTGTTGTGTATCATTAAACGACTACCTGGAGAAGTAATATTATTTATTTTGTTTCATGTCCTTTCATCACCTCTAAAACGAGGTACATTTTGTCTAATTTTTTGTGTGAATCCTATTATTTTCTGGTCAAAACCAAATTCACAGTGAGCCAGTTTGTGTTGAAGCCACTATTCCCAAAAGCCTAAACCTTCACTTTGGCACCTAGACAGTGAAGTAAGTCATGTGAAAGCCTTCTTTCTTTTCTTTTTTATATTAAGGTAATACTTTTCTCATTCCAGAACATGGAACCAAGTAAGGCCTCATTCCTAAACTTCTGATGCCCTGCAGCATTTTCATCGTCTGCCTCACGGCTAATTTACTCTCAGTTATAGTGACCAGGGGCCTCATTTATAACCATTGCATACGTACAAAATGAGGCTTGAAAGAGGTGTACGCCACTTCCCATGAAAAAGTTGGGATTTATAAAAACAAACTTGATGGGAGAACATGTGCACCTGTATGGAAACTCCGACCCATGTGTATTCAAGCCAGCAGTGTTATTTATGCTAGTGTGCTAGTGAGCCATAAGTATTCCATAAGCACCTTTCAATTTTAAAAGATATAAGCCAACTCAAATCTCAAATCAAAGTCCGCTCAATATTTCATCAGCGCTGTCTCACCATCACATTCCCAACCCCTGGAGCTCAGAGGAGAGGGCCAGACTATATGCAACTTACAATGCACTTGCGATCAGTTGTGGAGAGCGAGCACTGCAGCTGCTGAAATGCCAGGATGTGGCAGGCAGCATGATTCTGGAAAGTCTGGCTTACTTTTCCCTCATGTAAGTGTGAATACTTATCGCCTCGACCACATTAACTAACTGATGAAATTATCATCAGTTGTAGAAACAGAAGATCACATCAACACATCACATCATCACATCACATCAACTTTAAAGAATTGCAGAATAGAGAACAGAGAACATCCTCTTGTCCATCCAACAGACAATATCTTCTAACACTGTTCATGTATCACCAAGTATGATTTTAATTTTCATATATGTTTGTGTGTAAAATCACTGCAGTGAACACAACTGTGCTGTCAGATGCACAGAGCGTACTGGAGACACCGCTGTGGCTGCCACACACACTCTACCTTCTCCAGTCACCTCACTGGCTCATCTTCACCACCTGCACTCATATGGCTGAGTAGAGCAACACATGTATGTTGAGTAATATAAAATATAAAATCCACGAATACAGTGTTTATTGTGTTTCAGATATTAAGTGTGTGGTCTCATTAGTCATGTATGTGTCTATATACAGCAGATGTTTAAAAAAATACCAAGGGGTGAGCTTTGGTGTCCCTGTGCCTCCACTAGTCCACACCCTGACAGTGTGCAGCAATGCGCTTCTTCGCATCTACCTCCATGTCTGACCACTTTGTTTAATTTCAGGAATTGTTTTGTTTGTTGCACTGACTGCATTAACATCTGCTGTTACTTTTGTTGTTCTCCACAGAAACAACATGCACATCAATATTCATGAGGGCTTTTGCATTGACCATTTAAGGTTAATTGTGGGAGTGAAAGGGGTGGGATATGAGGTTTGTCCATGTGCACACATTTTCAATGTTAAAAGTGAAACATACTGTTTAAAAATATTGGTTGGGATTTCTAAAGGAAAAAATACGTGCATTTGTGCATGCACACAGTTTTATAGATCTGATTATTTTTTGGTACACGCCATTTTCGGCTTTTATGCGCCCGTACATTTTTGGTATGGATCCTAAACGGTGTTTTACGAATGAGGCTCCTGATCAAGTCCTTCAGCAGTGCAATGCCAATATCTAATGACATCATAAAGTCTTGTCTGGCCTGACAGCTTTCCAGGGGAAGACAGTCAAGTAAACAGCTAAAAGTCAATGTTGGCCTGAAGCATCCTGGGTACACAGGCCTCATTAGTGTAAGACCTGGGTAGGACAGATGTCCAACAGGGAGATGCTTTATTCTGTCTCTATGCTTAATCCAATATTTGTGATTGAAATACTCATAACATCCTGTATAAGTAGCTCTTCTGGTAATAGTTAGTTAGTGGTTATAGAAATTGCATTCCAATTGTGGAATGTGATGACATCAAAATACATTTAAAGATTTTTTTTGCAATCCTGCTCAGTTTACAGTCTATAAACATATAAATGCACAATATAAACTAGTCTTCTGACTTTACAATATGTAGAGGGAGCACCTGGGGACCAAATCCAGATGTGAGCCTCGGTCAAGGGCAAAGTAATCCTTATACAAGACACTGCAGTATTAGAGATGAATTTGAAAATCATATATTTTAGGTAAGAGTATTCCTTGCTATATAATATAAATGCCTTAGGTGAGGAAGGAAAGAAGAGGACCTGGAGGAAACACACATGTACATGAAGAGAATATCTAAAAGTTACATAATAAGTGTAACTTATTATGTTAAGCACAATCTGCAAATCATAAACTTTGCTGATGTGTTTCTTCAAGAGAGATAGCCAGTTCTAAATATCCTTTGGTTAATGTGGATAATAACAAATAATAATCATAACATGCCCACAAAACATTCACAAGAAGTTCAAATAAGGGTGTAGTTTGTTAAAGGGACCCATCAGAAACATTACAGATCTGCTGGGACTCAAAGAACCTTGTCTCTCCTTCACCAAGGCTTAAAAGACATACTTCACTCACTGTAAAACCAAACACTCAGGTCGAGATTAAAGGGAGGAAGCAAGATGAGAAGAAACATAACTGCAGATTCTTAGCAGTGCTCCCTGGTGAGGGAAGAAACTACAGCTGGGTTGGGAACAGCACAACTCTGGTTAGACTACCACAGTCTGTCATTTCAATCCTATTTAACACACCTCGAAACACAATGTTCCCTTTTGTGGTGACATTTTCTTTTGTTTTAGCTACATGCTTCTGTAAAAATTCATTGCAGCAGACAGATATGTCTGCTTTTTTTCATTGAGGGACACTTCCCACGTCAGAGACAGTCTGGTATGTACTACCTTGGCCATTGTATTCCTGTCGGTGTGATGGTTTTTTTGAAAAAAGATATTTCTATTGGTTTTAGTTTTAAGGAAGACAAACGTGTTATAAGGAAATATAAGAGCAACTTATTCTACACAAAACACACTGAAGAAGAACTCCCACATGATAGTAAAACTAAATAAATGGAGGAAAATGAAGATGGAAAGGAGAAAAGACATATATAGATATACAACAACAAAAAAAAAGGAAAGGAAAAAAAACATGTTGACAAATGAATGGGTACATGACCAGATATCAAGGCAGTGAAGTGTTACATACGGCTTGATTAAGACTCATGTATGAGCCCCTCTAGGGATGTCTGTCCAGATAAGTCTGTAGAGGCCTCTCTGCATGGTCTGTGCACTCTCTGTTCTAATGTTATTTAAGAAGGGGTCCCAAATTTTATAGAACATTGAAGGTTTGTCCTTGAGCCAATAGGTCATGGCTTCAAGAGGGATGAGTTCAATTATACCTTGTAACCACTGAACCATGTTGTTCAGAGACTGAGGTGAGATGCACTTTCTTGCACCAAACAAAAGAACATCAAGCAGTTTTAACATATGGGGTCTGAGATTCACTGCAGAATGTCATTCGAGAATACAAGACAGAGTTTTAAGATCCAGATTTTTACCAAACATTTCAGAAATTTCTTTACAAACCTTTCTCCAGAATTTTTTTAAATAAAGGGGACAATCAAAAATACACCCCTCAGAAACCTTGCATTTATTACAATATTTGGAAAATATAGAGTTACATTTATTCTGAAATTCGGAAATCCAGATTTAAAAGAATGGGAGTATGGAGAGAGATATAATCCTTACCTTTAATGTATTCAGGAGGAGAAATTGCCCTTTGCTTTGTCTGAAAACCATTTTTTAGAAACATATAAAATATTACAAAGAGGAATTAGATCCAGAGGGGCAGTCTCCAAGCTAAGCCATGTGGATCAAGGGTCATTTCTAAACCATTCCCAGAGATACTGACAGAGGCAAGTCAATTGGTAATATTTAATATTCAGCAAGGCCAACCCACCCTCTCCAAGACAGAGTTGCAGCTTTTGTAATTTCAATCTGGCCCATTTGTTTTTCCATAAGAAGGACGATATTAAACTATTAAAAACTGAGAGTGATTTCCTTAATATTTGGTTGCACACTCTTTGGCAATGATGACTGCCTCCAAACGTTTCTTGTAGTCATCTATAAGCTTCTTGCACCTGTCAGCTGGTAGTTTCTCCCACTCTTCCTCTGCAATTTGTTCAAGCTCTTGAATGTTTGCAGGATTCCTTTCCCCAATGGCAGATTTCAGCTCTCTCCAAAGACTTTCAATGGGATTGAGATCAGGACTCATTGCTGGCCAGAACAGTAAATTTTTTTCATTTTCAATCATTCTTGGGTGAATTTGGATGTGTGCTTTGGGTCTTTATCGTGCTGGAGAACCCATGCTCTTCGACCCAAACCTAGTTTTCTTACACTGGGTAGCACATTTTGCCCTAAAATCCCTTGGTAATCCTCTGATTTCATGATTCCTTCAATACAGTCAAGGCCTCCAGTACCAGAGGCAGCAAAGCAGCCCCACAACATTATGGATCCTTCACCATGCTTAACTGTAAGTAGGGTGTTTTTTTTTCCTTATAAACTTCATTTTGTTGTCTATAAACAAATTGCTGGTGTGCATTGCCAAAAGGCTCTATTTTCTTTTTGTGGATCATCCATTGGCTAATTCAAATCATGTGGGCACTGACAATTTATCAGAGGTGATTCTAATTTATCACAAGTAAGTCAAATGTTACTATTTTTTTCAAACTGATTTGAAGGGTGCCAATACCAGTGTCATGGCAATCTTTCAGTTTTTATATTTTTTTCCTCCTCTTCTTTTTTAAAATTGATATGGTTTCATCATTTGCTGTTTTGTACCAAACATGAGTGTCTCAACTCATGTTTGGTACAGTGTCTGGTGGCTCTGTTATGCTGTGGGGGGCATTTTGCTGGCATGGTCTGAGTCCACTTGTCCCCTTAGAGGGAAGGGTCACTGCAAATCAATACAAAGTTGTTCTGAGTGATCACCTTTATCCTATGATGAAACATTTCTATCCTGATGGGAGTGGTCTCTTCCAGAATGACAGTGCCCCCATCAAAAGGGCAAAAGGGGTCACTGAATGGTTTGCTGAGCATGCGGAGCCGCACTTCCAATTCACTGAGCCTCGCCTCCAGCATTGCAAATAAACTGCCTTTATTACACTTACCATTTTCACTAAAGGAGGCAGAAGAATAGCTAAACATAAGACACATCGAGCAAGAGAGAGCAGGAGAGCGAGAGGGAGAGAGAGAAGCCATCCCTAACTGCGTAGCTTAAGTTAGCTGCTAATACTAGCTGCTGAGCTAAAATAACTAACAACTGTGCAATTAGCGAGAAAAGTCGCAAAAATAAAGAAAGAGCTAAGAGTGCTTGTGCAGAACTAGCGAAAGTTTAAATATACAGCAGGTAATTTTCCACAGTAATGAGAAATATAGCAAAATCAACTGAGTTGAGAGCAACAACAATGCAATCAGTAAACACAGTCGGCAACCAGAAATGACACAATATGCTTACTGTAGCACGTCAGCACGAATAAGGGAAAGAAATCATCTTTTTAACACATTACACATAAATCATCAGTTTAACACATTTCAGACCTGCCTCAGTCACATTAATAGCTGTATTTTGACATTCGACATCTCAGTAGATTATATTGTATTATATTGTTATAGATGCAAAATACTAGAGAAGTAAAAGAAGCATTTGGCCTGTGATTGTGGAGAGATCTGTGTGTGCGCACCTCTGTTAATTAAATACATGCAATTTGAGGCTTTTGTGCTCTCTGCAGTTTTCATTATGGGCAAATCTGTGTGCTGACATTTGGAGAAAAGCCTGAAACATTGGAAATTGCTCCGTTCACTCAAACAGATGCAGAACAAGGGCAATTTGCACTCAGCTTGCAAAACTTTATGGGCATGTTCACGCCGTCATATCAATAGCACAAAAACTTTTGTGAATAGGACCTTAAAACGGGGCAGATTGCTGTGCAATTGACGGTGCTATTAGCGGGTACAGTCCATTCTTTGTGGATTTGGCCCTAAGTGTGCATGGATAATGGATGGAGAACTTTAAGTTAAGTTCACAGAGCTTTTTTTTGACTGTGTCAGAAGCACCTCTTCATCAATTCAGCACTAAAGTCCATTTCATCTGATCAACTTCAGCTCAACTCAAAATTGTAGTCTCCAGATATTCTGCGTGTGAGGTGTTCAGGGAGCATTGCTAAATTGTAGCATCTACTGATAGCTTGCTTTAGGTGTTTAAGGAACATCGATAAATTGTAGAGTCCACCAATAGCCTGCATCTCAGGCATTTAGGGAGCATTGGTAAATTGTAGCGTCTACCAATAGTCTGCATGAGAGGTATTTAGGGGAGGGGCACAACTCTCTTTAAGTACTGAGAAAATGGCCCATTCTGAACACGCACATTTTGATTGGGCACTGCATTAGTAGGTACTGAATCTAGTTGAAGGACTCAAGCTTCTGGTGCGTTAAGTCACGGCGCAGCCATCTTACATGGTGTTAAGGGTGTGGCATGAAACTCAGGATATGTGGGGGTACAAATAAGTACTTTGCTTAACTATTTCAACAAAATATGCAGGAGCCGGTCAGCATGCATCTACTCCCTAACATGCTCTACAGTGTCCTGTGATGAAAGGATGTTGCCTACTTTATTGTATATAGACTTTCCTACGTTTCACAGAATGACTTTTAACAGGAAAGACAAAAAGGTAGAGGCTTGATGTGTTCAAAGATGGGTAAATGGGCAAATAGTTAATGTTAGGGCATATCTTGCAGCCACAACCCTATCAAAAAACATAACATCTCTTTCAGCATCACCTTTTGAGGATTCCCAAACAGATATACCCCTCCCTTTGTGCTCCTTCAGAAACTCCGCCCCCCAAATTCATGGATGCGCATTGCCAAGGCAATGACCAAAAGACAAATATGGCGGAATCAGTAGCAATGGCTGTATTATAAGAGCTAGATACCAGGCTGAAAATGGCACCCATTCAGTCCAATAAAAACTGCTCGGCCGGTGCATACGCCAAAAAAAGTTTCTAGCTTCCAGGTTTGCTTCCGCGTTGTGTGGCCCACTGAGGCACAGTGGTGTTACCCTGCTGGCCCCGCCCGCGAGTTCCAGACCGGCCCATAAACTTTACATTGTGATGATGTCACATTTTTTTCCTTCCTTTTTGATCTTTCATGGATCAAAAATTCATAATAGAAAGAGTCATAATTGACCTTGTTTGCAGTTTGAGGTTTCTGTCAACAGTTTTGCAGATGCCTCTTTTAAAATGGTAAGGGGGATTTTTATTGTGGTATTTGTGCAATACCACAAGTGACCACTGGGAAAAATTATCTGCAAGGCTGAGCAGCAGAGCCTTATCCAGCTTTTATAATACATCCACAGTCAATTGTTGAGTCACTTTATCGAGTGGAAAAAAAAATTGTCTCATGTGAGCACAACAGTCCATCCACACTCTCCACCTCTCTGTAGCCTCCCTATTTCTCACTCAACCTGTGTTCAGCATCTCTGTCCACAGAAGCAGTCGTCTGTCAGCTGCAGCTCCTGGGGAGCTGAGAGGACAGCAGCCAGACAATCTGCCTTCACCAGGCTGACTGACTGCAGAAATTTACTGAACCAAAATAGTTTTCATGTCGGCTCCACAGGAAGAAATTGACAGTGACTGTATTTATTGATTCATTGATATGGTTAATAAGTTCAAAACACATAAACAGTGCGATATTTGTGTGATTTAAACAGCTGCCTGCTCAGATTACGCTTCACTAAACGCGTCAGAAACAGACTTGGAGCGTAAAAAAATGCGGGGGGGTCTCCATGAGACCGTCTCGTATTCAGTGTGGATTGATACATTTAATAAAATGGAAGCGTATCTGTTCTGTAAGAAAACACTTTCCCCCACCCTTCAATGGGTGCTGTGTATGAACACTGGATTTTTTTTCAACGCACACAGAATGGACAGCTAGCAGACCATGAGGATATATTCGCTGAATTTGACAAAAAGTGTATTGAACAATCTTTCTCCAAAATCATTGACTCTACCTTTTAGAGGGATGCTGTGAGCATTTATGCAAGAGGCACAGCAGTGTAACTTCATTGATTATTTAAATCTCCAGACACGCAAACAGGGTCGGTCAGGATCTAATGGTAATTAATGTTCTGTGTTCTTCTACACATCCAAAAGGTCAGCTGTTACACACACAATCCAGGTTCATACAGTGAAATTGTCTGGCGTAGCCGTCCTCCTGATAAATCCTGAGCTCTATCAGAGCGGTCTAAAAATGTTATTATTGAAGCTAAAAGTTTAATTCTGTTTTGCCTAGAGAGTTTCCTCTGTCTTGTCAAGTTTATAACTACAGTTTTTAGTTTTACTGCTTAAATGTTGCATGATATTTACTGTAGTGACATTACTGCACGCATAGAAATGTTTACAATTACTGAGAGCAGCCTCTCTAATCGTTAAAGTAATACAATACAATACATTATAAAGAAATCACCTGGAAAGCTTGCGCTGCTCGACATCATTTAAAAAGCATTATAGCCTACAGGGACCAGTAGTGGTGGAGTGTAATGTCCATAGCAAGTGGTTACATCGCGTTCATGTTCTGATGGGCTGCCGGAGACGATTCTAACCACCATGTGTCAACTGGGTCCATGAGCCGCGCGTCTCACGCCTGGTTCTTTTCCCCACTCATGCACTTACACACAGGGTCTATTTTTGCCGGACCGGCTTGCATACAATATAAAAAATAAATTATTACGACAACACAGATTGGCCTATAGGTTGCCAGCCATCTGGAGTCAGGGATGCAGCACCTTAGGGTGGGGATGCTGCAGCACCCCTACTTCTTCTAAGACTTAAAATACATGTAGGAATTATTATACATGACTTAAGTATACAGTGAGTATGTTTTGCTATTTAGTTGGATGGTGAAGAAACCATTCTGAATATGTCACAAAAAATATAAAATATAATAATATATAATAATAAATAATAATATAAAAAATAACTTAAAAGTAATATCAGACTGTTTCTGCTACCGAAGCAAAGAGTGGAAAAGTAGTTAATGACTGATGGGGTCTGTTTGACCCAAATGTTGCATTTATAATCATTGGAGCCAATTAACAGCGTGTGGATTATTTTTTTAATACAAGACAATCTTTCGTTTTTATTTCCAATTATCATCAAACAGTTATCTCATGTTATTCTGAGCTGCAATGATGGAATCAGAGTGTAAAATCATCCACACTGTCAGCTGTCACTCCAGGGATAAAATCAACTTTTGCACAATTAAAATGCATCTAAAAAAAATGTTTAGTGTTGTAAAAAAAAAAGGCTTTGGTAACTACCAGCAGATGTTGTACAGCAAGATCAGAGAAATTGGTAAAAAATTAATAAAACCATTTTTACTGATCATTTCACAATGATCTTACAGACACAAGTGGGGTATTGATCTTGTCATTGCTCTCTCTGCAAGAAATGGAATTAGCATATTTCCTAAAGTGTTGATCTATTCCTTTAAACAACTTTAGACAAAACATTTGAATGCATCTGCAAAATGTTAAATTTCATGTTACGTTTTTCAAAATTAGATAGCTATTATGTATAAGATTTGAAGAAATGTTCTTACTTTAGCGCCATCCAGTGATGGTATCAAGAATGACACCATGGCAGACAGCGACAAAGAGAGAATCTCTTTGTAGCTTTAAATTCTGATGAATTGATACCCAAACCACAGGAGCAGATGGGTGTAAAGCAATATGGAAGTGTTAGTCCTCTTGATCGTGGACACTTTAATGACAGTATGTGAAAAAAGGGGGGGAGCATTTGCTTTTGCTACTCACATTTTTCCAGCTGGTCTGTGGATTCTAATTGGCAACATCCTCACAAGTCCAGCTCTTTAATCTAAAAGCCATGAACAGACCAAATATATCACAGTCGAGTTAATTTCATCTACCATCATCATGCTCCGCCAGCATGATGAAGTGTAAGGCACAGTGCCAGAACAACTGCATCTGCAGTAAGTCCTAACTGGAGATGGTATTTCACTAAGACAAATGAACACAGACACAGAGAACTGGGAACCCCCAAATTGAAGGCTAACCACAATAAAGATTGACCGAGATTGATCCTTTTTTTCTCAAACATAAAAGCATTTGCATTTTTTTATGATTTCTTTTAGTACATTGAGTTCCTAATCTAAACAAAGCCAATCAGACTAGCACAGGTGATATTTTCTTATGTTTTTCTTGTTGCAAGTTGACTTTTTGTTACACTTTTGTAAATGTTGAGACCTGAAAAATAAATAAGCAGCAGGAGATCCGCTGGAAGGCTGGTGCTGATTTAGAAGCTCCTGAAGTCCTGAAGAGGTATGGGTACTAAAAAGTATGACTATTTAACACAAGAGTCACTTTAACATCAGTTGCTAAAGCTGTGTATCAAGATTTACCTAGTTTCATTCGATAATGAACACAATATAAGGAAACACTGTAATGTTACTGTATAAGGAAAACAGCACGGTTGGTGAAATACACAATTACATAACATACTTTGTATCAACTTGTCTTTACATTTGGTCTGTGCTTTTTCTTTATATGATTTGGTAAGACATCCATGACCAGTAGATGTTGTGGAAAATGTAAATGTGAATTTTCATTTCAGTTATTGTAAATGTACAGACTTTGCTCGATTTAAAAATGGACATTGACACAAATTGAAAGGCAAGATTTTGATATGCACACTTGGAGGAAATGCAATTTTACCAAGAGGGGGAAAATGTGGCTCAGTCAGAAAATCAAATAATACAGAACCCATTCCCGTTTCAATATCCTTCTCGATAAACATCAGTGGAAGACGCTTTCCAGACGGCATCTCATTCAATCAGGTGCTACCTCAGACCAGAAGCCGGGCATTAATTTACCTGGCTTTTTACTGTTTATTTTGTCTTAATGTGTATCAAACAACATGCACAAGGAAAAACTTCGTCATCATGATTCATCTCTGCATTTTTTCACAAGAAGTGACTCTGTATCAGCTTATCCATGAAATCATGTCGATCAATTTAACAAACCCTCCTGAATTCTATGTGGATAAAAACGACAAAAAAAAAACACTTTTTCCCCATCTATTGTCTACTTTGCAATAAAATCCACAGTACTTATAGTAATAATAATAGAGATGCTCTTTACAGGAATATGTGCAGCTCCAATCCATCAACACAGAGAGCCGAGATGATACATGTGATGGTTGGCCCACCTTCATTAACCATGCATGTCGCATCCATGTCTTGTTTGATGGATAACTTCTTGGCACCTCAGTACATTTCACTGACGCACTTGACCTTTATCGATATGGCCCACTTCAATATACTGAGCAATGAAAGGCTCCATCAATTTAATGCATGATTGGTTTCGTCAAAAGCCTGCAGTAGACATGAGTGGAGATCTGTTTAGATTTATGTGGCCTGCACTAGCATGTTGCTAAATGAGTGAAATTAAATGAACTCATAAGATGAATAGAATGTTAAACAGGAGAAGATGAATAAAAGATTAGTGTTTACGCCCACAATAAATGCAGGTCAATGATTTAAACCCACGCTATTATTTAGACAAATGCTTATTTCCACTATGGACAATTTTGCTGTTCTAACTGAGGAGCCAATTCTCTTTATTTGACAAGTAAGTGTAAAGATATACCTTCTGTAGCATTTGCACATATTTGTGATTGGTGTGAGACTAAAAATACCTGGGATTCACCAGCCAGTAGCAATGGTGGATTTACAGTCATCTAGTGCAGAACATGAACACAGAGAGGTGTAGTTCTGTTATAATTGGTTGGCTTTGATCTCTGAACTCTGCAGGAGACTGCTTATGATCCGTCCCCGGAGAAAAAACCTCCTCTGTGGGCCTTCGACTGATCCGAAACCTCCTGGTTCTCATCGTTTTCCAGAATCGAAGACAACACCCGGCAGCTCAGTCTGATGTAAGGATTTCACTGATATTTGAAGGTCAATATCTGTGTTTTGGGGCCTGAAGCTTCCAGAAGCTGATATTTCGCACCGGTATTTAATTTCTTTCCTGACTCTCCAAGGCAGGACATCCCTGCTAGAACCAAAAAGTTTCATCAGTTTTTTTCCTCCTAATGATATTTTCATTGGGAATTTTTCTCTGATTTCAATTGAGGGTCTAGACAGTAGGACTGAATGATATGAGTGAAAATGTCACTTAATTTAAATCTTCCTGGCCCATATTAACCCTGGGTCTGTAGTTAGTCTATGTATAGCACTTTTGAACAAGATGTGTTTGTACAAAGCATAGGCCTAATCACAAATTTATCTTGTTTCTAGCTCCACTGACAGTTGACAGCTCTGCACTTTAGCTGCTTAAGCTAATGTTGACGTTCAGCTTCACAGACTGATAGGACAGAGTGCTGCTCTGAATCCTGGAGGTCCTGTTTCAGAGTTTTTAAAGTGATAAGCTTAAAATAGTGTTATGAGGTGCTCAAAAGACAGAAAAACTCCCTCTATCAGCTGTCTGTCATTTACTCTTGACAACGAACAAGCTACCTGCTAACTACCTGTCTGAAAACACAATTTATTTGACTAAATCAAGAAGCGCCACTCTGTTGGTGGTTTTGCAAAAAATCACAGAAACCATGCGAAGCATAAATAGTAGCTAGAGACACCGGCTCTAGCTCTCTCTCTCTATATATATATATAAACACACACACACACACACACACACACACACACACACACACACATATATATATATATATATATATATATATATATATATATATGTATATGTATATATATATGAGTGTGTGTGTGTGTTTTTTTTTTTTTTTAACCATGACAAACATGATATGCCTGTAACAGTATACCTGGTAAAATTAACAGTTGCTGACTAAACCTTTCGCCTCTTACAGCTTGTAAAGACACTGTTAATTGTCTAAGTTTACTGCAACTCTTGCTTACACATTTTAATGCCCATATTTGTCCAGGTTAAAACTAACCACAAGACCAGAGTTAGATCTTTTACTTGCCTTTGTTGTCTGACCCGTGAGAAGTGAGAAAACCCAGGTATTCAATTTGAAATACGTGAAAAGCAAGTAAACGCTCACATTTTAGAAGCCCTAACAAGCAAATCATTTCAGAACAAATCAATTCTAGTTGAACTCCTTTTCCAAAGTATAGTATTAATTGTACAGTAGATAAGGACCCAAACAAACAACACCGTGTCTCTGATATCAACCACAGAAGTCGCTGATTGGTCGATATTGATATATTGGTCGATATAAACTGACAAGCCACCAGTTAATGTCACTTCTTCTGTGCTACTTGCTTCTGCTTTGGGGGATTGGTTTGCCGTCTGTAGCGGTACCCGAGGAAGACTCTGTCATTCATAGCCCAACTGTTTGTTTTTTGACCTTTGCATTCGTTGTATCCCTCTGTCCTTTGGTTGGCTTTTCGAGCAGAGCCGTGTCCTCAGAGGCGAGGCAAGGAGGATGAGATGAAAGATTCATACTGGCACACGCGGTACGCAAGAGAGGTAGAGGGAGATGTCCACCAGAGAGAGTTAATTAGGATCTCCCTTTCCCAGGCAATCACTCTGCTCTTGACATTTCATCTCACTCTTTCCTGAACAAATCTCCCTACGACTGGAGGAGACAGGCAGAGAGAGAGAGGCAGAGAGACAGAGAGAAAAAGCTTGACCTTGGTTAGGTGTTGTGATGCATTGCTGGTTTTAGTCCACATCAGTCTGCCTGCCCATGATAACGTTCAACATGAAACAGTGCAATAATCCCACAGCTCTCCAAGCAACCTGTCTCTAACATCCTGCCTCCTTTCACTCAAAAGGAAGAGCCCTTTCTTTTGTCCTCCCTGCTGCAAATCCACTATTTTGTTGAAGAAGCACACCTATTAATGTACCACAGACTCGTTTCAGAGGGCCCAGGGTTTTCCTGCTGCAAAATTAAAATGGTGAAAAAGAAAAACACATTCATACGCAAATCAGTCCCGGTGGTGAGGTTAGAGAGAGTGCAGTTATACAATAGAAGAACAAAACAGGCCATCAACACTTCTGATTTTTTCTCTTCTCATGACAATAGCAATAGGAAACATAATCATAGCTCAGCTAAATGGAAAACCTTCAATGTTCAATGTGAAAGAGATAGATCTGATGATCAAACCATAACAAGAGAAAGGATTGGTCTGAGAGAGGCAGAGAGAGAGAGAGAGAATGTTCCTGAAGAGGTAAAATGTGTTTATTGTCTCCATCTCCTTGTCTGTCATTTGAAATTGGAGAAAGCAGACTGTATTATTGGACACCAGTGCCAGTCTCAGCCAATGATCTGGCTCCGTGATAGATCTGTTTAATGCACACTTTCTAGCTGGCAATCCCCCGCCGAGGATTTTTCAGAAAGCTGACAGAGTGGTTATAGGTAACCTGCTCGCAGAGAAAGAGCAAAATTACCGTTCTGAAATGACTTCAACCCAAAGCTCAAAGAGGCAGCATGTCTCAAAGTCCCCAGAACCTTTTTGGCTGGGCTGAAATAGTTGAATGATTTTCTTTACCTCTCGAAGATTTCATCATGATAGGAAAAAAAAGAAAAAAGACAAGTGGGAATATTTGTGACAAAAGACAAAATAAGGTAGAAATGTGACTCACTGCTGGCCTTGTGACACTGGTATTTTACAGTCATTGATTCCTGCTCTTATGTAGTCACACATAGGGGAGAACGGGGTAAATAGAGCCAGTGGGTAAAATGAGCCGCCCCCTTTATATAGGTAACCATAAGCAAAAGTAATCATGTGACCACAAATTCAGAAAGAATAGGTCACATTACTCAATCCATCTTGGACTCAAGCACATGGAGAGAGTGGTCAGCAAAACAGAGCTAGAAAAAAGATTTTTGTCATGCCAAGTGAATTCATCATGTTACTAAAGTTATCAGTCTTGTATCTTAATTCAAACAGATAAGTTTTGGACATTATTACATGTTAATTTGTCACTGTAAGCTGCAAAACAAGGTCATAAACTTAGCATAACTGTGGATCTGAGCCACTGTGTGAAACAGTTTTGTCAAAATGGAGGTTATGGGGTAAAACGTGCCAGTGATGTTGGGGCAAGTTGAGTCAATGACTCAATTTACCCCCAAAAATTATTTTCTGACATTCTAGAGGCTAGAGACACTGTTCATGTTTGATCCCTGTTACAAATGCTGCAGTGTTGATGGATAAATACCTAATTGTTGACTAATGTTAAATTTAAGCCACAAACAAACATGCTGTACATACAGACAGGTGACAAATTAAAGGAAAAGCCAACATAAAGTGTCTTAGTAAGGTGTTGGGCCACCACGTGCCACTAGAACAGCTTCAATCCCCCTTGGCACTGATTCTACAAGTCTCTGGACTCTTCTGGAGGGATGAACACCATTCTTCTAACAGCTATTTCCTCATTTGGTGTTTTGATGATGGTGGTGGAGAGCGCTGTCTAACACCTCAGTCCAAAATCTGCCCAAGGTGTTTAATTGGGTTGAGATCTGGTGACTGTGAGGGCCATAGCATATGATTCACATCATTTTCATACTCATCAAACCATTCAGTGACCCCTCATGTCCTGTGAATTGGGGCATTGTCATCCTGGAAGAGACCACTCCCATCAGGATAGAAATGTTTCATCATAGGATAAAGTTGATCAGTCAGAACATCTTTGTATTGATTTGCAGTGACCCTTCCCTCTAAGGGGACTAGTGGACCCAAACCATGCCAGCAAAATGTCCCCCACAGCATAACAGAGCCCCCAGACCCTCTCACTGTATGGGTCAAGCATTCAGACCTGTACCGGTTTTTTCTTTAATTTGTCACCCGTCTGTATACACAAAAGCACCTTTACACACACATTCTTTCTGTAGCTAACACACAAAGATCACAATTTTAATCTTTACTGAAAATGTTTAGGTAACATGTTGAACAACAAAACACAAACATATGATTTTACTTAAAAGTATGAGTTTTTGCCTTTGTTAAATTGATGGCATTAATAAAGTTCAAAATTATTTTTAATTTTACAATTAATTTGTTTGATTTTGTGTAATTTTTATATCAGTATATAATGGTAGCACTATTTACCCCATTCCCATGCTCATTTTACCCCTACCTTGGGGTAAGTTGTGCCATTAGACTAACTTTTTTTGATGGCTCATTGTTCTTAAACCATAATAATTAGATAACTTGTTTTAATTTCCATGGGTACACAAAAACCTGAGGTATATATAGTAACTATTATTTGAAACAAATACACTTTCATTTTGCAGTAAAATCATCATATGTAGAAAGTGGCTCATGTTACCCCGTTCTCCCCTACAGAAATTTTCTATTGCAGACTGGCTGAACACAAGTGTGACATTACTCTATACTGTCTTTAACTGTATATTAAAGAAAGGATGTATGGACTATGCTGTTTTGAACACAAATGCATGTTGTCCTCATCTCAGTATTCACATGTAGTAATAATGACTCAATCCTCCATTTTAAGGTTCGTCACAACAGTGCACGCTTCTTTTACCACAGCCATCACCTGATGATTACTGCTGTGAGCCATAGGTCACATGACAAAAGATCTGAGGGGTCATCCAATCAGTGAGGGGTATGCAGCAGCCCTTGGCAAAAGGTGGCTATATTATATTAATTTGCTCATTAAAACCTTTGTATGGGTGTAGGTCAGCCGGGTTCTGACAGGTGTCGGTGAGATGAATGACTCTGTTGCAAACACTTCGAACCTCCCCACCCTGTGAGGGTAACCGCTGCCAGTAGGAGCAGTAGTCATGGAAATGAGGGTCACTAACCCTGCCATGCTTAATTCATAAATCTGCTGCTGTGACCGCTGATGAATGCGATGTATTTAGCCACAGAGTTTTATAAACCATTTGTTGTTTTTGACAAAAGCAATAATACTTTCAGTGAAATGATCAGAGTTACATTTCAGGTTCTGTGTGTCACATATCACATCAGCTTTGACGAAAAGTCTGTTATGATACAACAATTTTTATTAATCTTTTTATAGCATATAATAATGTTTGAAAAAGACAGATGTCAGATTGATTTACTTTGCTTTTTATGCACTTAATGCAAGCACAAACCAGAGGAGAAAATGTCTATCTTGATGTCTAAGCTGGCAGTAATGGTACCACACAATAGGTTTTGGCTATCTTGGTTCACATTTTACATGTTATGGTGCAGCAGAAATCATGATAAGTCACAAAAATTCAAATATCAATCCTTGAGTTAGAGGTAATGTCAGGTCTACAAAAAGAGGTTGGACTTTTGGACTGATTATATAATTGTTCATTAGTTAATGAGGGCCTACAGGATTCACACGTACAGCATATGGTGGCTTTAATGCACTTTAAAAAATGAGGCAAAACAAACAATGCCCTTGATATTTAAAATTTGTATTTTTAGTGCCAAATTATTTCACCTTTCTGTTGTTAAATTCTTTGCATCTGCTGAAGTGGAATCTTTGTCAGAAGGATGTATGATCACAATACATACAGCACCAACTGAAGGTTGGTGATATCAGATCAAGTGTGTATAGTAATGAGGAGCAGCAGCTTTAAGTTTTCAGAAATAAACAATGTTAAAGAAATATTTTGACATTTTGGGAATCACACTTATTCGCTTTTTAGTTGAAGTTCGATGAGAAGATTGATACCAATCTCATGTTTGTACCCTAAATGTGAAGCCACAGCCTGTTAGCTTAGCACAAAGATGGGAAATAGGGTAACAGCTAGCCTGGCTCTGTCGAAATTCAATCATCTCTGCCTTGGTTGGGCACGATAATCTTGGAGTCTAAGCTCCTTGAGGCTCCAGGAAGATATTGTGATCGAGCAAGGAGTAGTCCAGCACATAACCCTTTGTAAAACCACAGTATGTCGCTCTTAAAGTGCAGTTTTTGTACGGATTTAAATACATATAACGTAGCAAATAAAGAGCTTAAGAAGGCTAATATTTTTACCTCTGGACATAGCCAGGTTAGCTTGTTTCCAGTCTACGCTAAGCTAATCTTACTGGCTGCTGGCCACCTCAAATAAGGTTTAATTTCTTTCTTGGCTACTTAAGTTTTGGTCATATTAAAAAACAATAGAAATGGATTGACAGTGTCATGTGATATTAAACAAAGAACAACAGTGGCATTGCAGCTGAAGGCTATTGCTAACAAGATGTGTTTTTAGTTTTGTTGAACTATCTAAGTACTTTATTTTTTCCACATTCTGTACACACTTAAATTCTTCTGTTTACCTTAGCTCCGGGGCTTTAAAGTCATCGAAACCAAGTGTACAGTAGATCTTGTGGAAGCTCTTCTGAGACCAACTCAGTTTGTTGCATGTGTTGATTCAGGGTGTTTGACTGGCAGGAACACAATGAAACGTGTTAAAGGACAAGGGAGAGTAGTCAGAATCAAAATGCCTCCCTCTGCTTTACCAATCTTTGAAAAACTTGTATTGTTTATAAGTCATTATGAACAAGTCATGCCTGAAATCAATCTAAGACAATCTATCTCTGCACAACTGAGGTGCTCATCTTTGGTTGACATTATATCTATCTCTTATAATTAAAGTGGTTGAGTGGGAGAGTAGAATACACTTTATAAAACAGATAGTTCCAGTCCTTGATTATGATTGGCTGAGCCATGTTTGAAGCTGTTGTAAAATACTCTATAAAGACACACCTGTGCATTACAACAGTATTACTGTGTCAAACAAATTGTTTCAAAATGTCAGATTTTGTTGTTAATTTTGATTTACTGGGTGGGATAAGCCTGGATGAGTGTGGGAAAGAGATGGACAGGATGGAGGAGGAAGGTAAAAAAGAAAGGAGACAGGCTGAAATTGATGAGACATTGAAGAGCTGGAAAAGTCAGGACCATTAAACAGGCGATGTGGTCCATTCACTGTTTTCAGAGCTGGTGTGCCCAAAAAGATCTGGCTATTGATTTTAAATCAATCACCAAAATGGAGCTAAACCAGGCTCTCCGTCAGTTTTATGCCACTGTGAAAAACAGGAAAGGTGAACCCTATGGTTTCAACAGTTTTGTTAGCTTACGTATGGGGCTTAACCAGTACATCAATGATCCACTGATCAGCTGATCCTGGTGTCTGTTGAAACATCCTGAGTTTATCACTAGTAACAACGTTTTCATTGGAGTTGTGAAAAAACTTCACTGAGAAGGACGTGACATGACATCCCACCACCAAGCATTAATGAAGACAGACTTTCAGAAAATCAAGCACTCTAAGGCACTGAATCCAAACACACCTGAGGTTCTTGTCAACAAAGTCTGGTTTGATGTGCAGCTGCATATGGGACGCAGAGCTAAAGAGGGCAACTGCCAACTGAAGCCCTCATCATTTCTCATCCGCCAGGATGAAAACGGTCAGAAATATGCAAAGCTGTCATTCAACAAATGCACAAAAAACCACAAAGATTCCGGCAAAAGAAACAAAGGGAGCCTACAGGGATTTATGTTTGAGCAGCCACGAAACCCACTGTGTCCTGTCACTTCATTGGAGAAATACCTCTCGTTGCTGCCGCCCAATCCCCCAGCCTTTTATCTCCATCCAAAGTGGACAAACCTCACCGTCCATATATGGTAAGTTAATGATGTAACTTTTTTTGTTACAGTGTAGCTTAGTTACTTTACATTGTAACAAAAGTGATATGGCTGGCAACAGCTATGGGGGAAAGTGAGCATGAGGGCCTTTACACACTGGAGGCGTTTTTTTGTGTGATTAATTCGCACGTCAATATGTTTTTTTGAACTGTGGTTTTTGTCATGACTACTTTCACACAGCGCGAGTATTACACATTTCTGTCCACAGAAGCAGCCGCCTGTCAGTTGCAGTTGCTGGGGAGCTGAGAGGACGGCGGCCAGGCAAACTGCTTTCACTGGCCTGACTGACAGCAGCATGAGCTGTCGCAAATTCGTTTGCAAATTCGTGTTTCTGTGTTTCTGCCACAAATTCGTATCGCTGCTGGTGTGAATAGTTTTGATGCAAACTTTTCGCAGGCAAGTATTTCACATTTTCGTGTCGTTTATTCGTCATGTTCCTGGTGTGCAAAGGCTTTAATAGTTGTCGATGGTAGATACATATGTGGTTATAATGTAACTGCAACATGATGGGTCTTTCTCCTAATGTTAGGTATACTGGAGAGCCCATGGGGTGAACTTATTTGGCTCCATGTTGCCACGGATTTGTAAAGCAGCCGGCACTGAGACAATCTACACCAACTACTGCTTGCGAAGCACCACTGTACAGAAACTCTGATGCTGGCCTAGAGGCAAGAGAAATTATGTCAGTGACAGGGCATAAATGTGAATCATCCCTGCAATCTTACTGGTGCCCAAACTACAGTGACAGAAGATGCTGGAGCAATATTCTTGCTTCTAGCACTGCACAATTAAAACGCACCCGTCCAGAGTCAAACACCCCTGTACCAGCAAAGAAGAGTGCTAACACAATTGAACACTATTTCAACAATTGCACAATTAATGGCAATATGTAGATGAATGTTAATAATCAACCCATCTTTAAGCATGCTTTTCACTGTGTCTGTGTGCTGCTGTATCTGTGTGTTGTTTGGCAACCATTCTGCCAAATGTCGGTGAAGAACTACATTACTTGGTGGAAGAGGGATTATTTGTTATCAATACAACTTTGCATTTTTTGTTTCTGTGCATTTATTTTATGAAACCTTGCCGGGTATATGTAGCAACCATTTTATAGGAGCAATGACCGGGCGTTGTTAGGCCTGGCAATGCCCCTTGGCTGTTCTAAAATCACTGTAAACCACGGCCTCTTAGGGTTTATTGCTTTATTATTTCTACATCATGAGCATTACAATAATAAGGGACTTAATTTCATAACATTTTCCATTATTGTTTGGGCACTATGGCCTTTGAATGGTCATGTGAGTGGAAGTCCCAGGAAAAGTGAATGAAAAAAAGAAAGTTGAACTACTGAGTAAGGTAGGAGTTACTCTACCATGATAAGGGCAGAGTCAGTAGAAGAAGATAGGGGATATGATTCAGGGGGAAGAGGGGCACAAGGTCAATGTGATTTTACACAGCCAAGAGAAGATCAGATGTTTGCAAACCAAGAGCTCCTAATCAGGTCCTTTAAGGTAAGCATTTATGCAATGTTGAAAGAGAGGAAATATGGTGGTTATATTTTAATATTGGGTTCAACTGAAAGTAATGACTATTTTCTCTCAACACAATTAAATCGAGTTTTTTTATAAAATCCCTCAATTAAAGATCCCATTCTTTTTGATACCACTTTCTCACCATTTATTTAGTCTCCAGATTTAACCGCTCTTTCATCAACACACAATGGATTATTTTCAGCCATAAAGCTCAGATATTGATAAGGCATCAAACGTTTGTCCAGAGACATTTCAAACAATCCCAATCTTGAAAGAGACGAATTATTATTATCAGCTCGCCTGCAATTAATTAGGATGTCATTTGTAGCGAAATTAACTCAAAGAGAAATAACTGACACATTATAAAACAAGCTAATTGTCTCAGATAATGCTTGGCTTGGTACATGTATATTTTCCTCTTTTCTTACTGCCTTTTATATCTTTCCCCAGAGCAGTTAGTGTGTCCATCAACAGTCGTGTTCTGGTGGAGTGTCTTCGAGCAAAGCATTGAGTCCCTGTCAGCTCGCTTTTTGTAAGCTCATGCATTTTTTACTGCTCCCTCTGTTAATATGAATCTCACCCAGTCCCAGCAAAGAGTCTGGTGGCTTGGCAGCTGTTTGTTTTGTTAAGTCAGCAGAGTCCCTATCTTTCCTAATAACCTGAAAAATCATTGTGATGTCCCATTCTCCCCTAAATTACATCTCATTCCCCTTGTCCTCTTCCTGTACTCGAATCTAATCATAATCCTGTCTTGTTTACCAAGAAAATATCCTTTCTTCTTTCTGGATATTATGTGTGCCGTGAACTCCGGCCCATGACCTCACTACTGGTGGCTGCGTAAAACATATGTAGTATATATGGACATTCACTGTACTTGGGAGGCCTATCCTAAGGGCATTTTCAAACTGTTGATTTGCTTGAGTCGTTAAACTTGTAAAGTTTAACCCTTGGTGTCTTGTCACTCAAAAAATAATTCAAGTGAACCAATCCAGTTCAGATCTCAATTCATTTCTCCAGTTAGCTATTTGTGTTGATTTCACTTATCCACATCTCAGTATGCACAGGAGCTGTTTCACTTAAACTTGCAGAGAACATCTTGTACTTGGGTTAGATTGCGGTCGGATCACGTTCCCATCACAAACAAACCGCTCCAGAATTCATTTGGGACTAGACCAAGGCCACTTCCTCAAAGTGTCTTGTTAAAGTTGTTTTGGTCCTCACACAAGTATGATTACTGTGTTCAGAAATGCCCAAATGAATCGCACCAAGGGGAAAAAGGAACTGGAGTCTGATTCAACCCAACTAAACAAGGCAGGTTTGAGAACGCCCAAGTCTGCAGCCACATTAATAGTGGCTTTCTATGGGCTGTACTGAGGCAATGTGGTGCTTTAAGCTCTTAACATCAGCATGCTAACATGCTCACAATAAAAATGCTAACATAGTGATGTTTAGCAAGTATAATCTTTACCATCTTAGTTTAGTTTGTTAGCATGCTAACGTTTGCTAAATAGCTGTTAACACGAAGTACAGCTGAAGCTGAGGAGAATGTCATTAGTTTTGCACTTATTGGGTCATAAACCAAAATACTGGATAAACTGAAATGACGTGATGAAAAGTTAAAGGTAACCTATTGTTCTTTTCCATATTTCCAATCATATATATAATGTTACAATGTTGGATGTTCATATCAAACCAAAGTGGTTTGGCCAAAGTGTCCAATAATAAGGTAAACATATGTAGAAGTAATCCCTGTATGCAAAAAGCACTGGCATCAGACTGCTTTGAACACTTGGTTTCCAACACTTTTTTATATTTTCAGCCTGAGCCAACATCGGTTCATGACGGATTTCTTTATATGGTCATCTGCTCCATACACACAGCATGCAAGTTCACTGCTATGCTTACATTATGGCACTTCTCCAATGTTTTGGGAGTAGTCACGCCGAGCCATGACTTGAGTCGAGTTGGCACACTGTGAGTGTTCTTCCATTACACAGCAGGCAAAGTAAAATAAGTAGTTTACCTGTTGGAGGTGTGCTGGTCATCTGCAGTTCTTCATCAAACATCATCATCATCACTGTGGCTGTTTCTGCTTGTACTATTCTTCCTTGCATTATTTCTAACTGATCCACTGAACAAATAGCTCCAAATAACTCCATATATTATTGCGTCGGACTGTTTTTATTGCTGCTAATGAAGTTCTGCTAATTCAGTGAGGAACACGTTTCATTTCCTGTAAATTCCTCACAATAAAAGTCTCCTGTTATTCAGTCGCTTAAAAGCTTTCAATATGAAGCAGTAAAGCAGGAAATGCTGGGTTTGCATCAGCGGTAACTTAACACAGCTCTAATATGGCTGCCCCTCAGCAGACTTCTGGAAAGCTGACCAATCAAAACAGAGTGGGCTCTTCGGGAGGGTCGCCTTAAAGAGACAGGAGCTAAAACTGCCTGTTAGAGACAGAGGCTGAACTGAGGGGCTGCATAAAGGGCCAGTATAAGATAAATAAGGAGTTTTTTTAACTGTGAATTATACAAAGCTACTCTAGTGGAGTCCCAGAATAAAAATATAGTGCTGGAAATGAGCATAATAGGTCCCCTTTAAGGGGTTACCAAAGTAATCTTGACAGGGAGATGGACATCTATGCCAAATTTCATGGCATTCCACCAGATAATTGTTGAGACATTTCACACAAAATCATAGCTGTGAACCTCATGGTGGTGCTAGAGGAAAATTCAAGGCTCCATCAAAGTCATTGGGATTCATCCTCTGAGAACCATGAATCACTGTACAAAATTTTGTGGTAAGTGAAGATCACCAGAGTCATTAGGATTCATCCTCCGAGCACCATGACCAGATGTGCAATGCAACCTGTAATTGTGGATAAATCGTACTAAAAAACTAAATTATTGAGCTCATGTTGGCACTACAGGAAAAGTCAGGACATCACCACAGTCAACTACGTAGTAGGCTTTATTGTCTGGAGACAATGAATGCGTGTACAAAATTTAAATCCATCCAATAGATATTTCAGTATTGACCAAAGGGGTGGACTGACTGATCTACTGACATTGTTATTCCCAGAGCAGAGCACATCAAATTTCCTTAAAATTTTCTGTCAAAGTGTCCTTGAGCAAGGCATTGTCATCTCCAGCTCATTCAAGTTGTTTCTAATGATTGTGTCAGGTACAGTAAATGTTCCTCTTCGTTTAAAAAAAATATCCCTAATCATAATAGTCTTATTTTCCTTCCCACACAGTATCCCTGCATACCAAAAAGCTTCCTCCAATTTCGAATGATAATTTAGCACTATACCACGCCCTAATGATTATTGATGTGTATTATCATTGAATGAAATGTGCTTAGTGTGCTTGAAATTGAATTGGAAGGCGTACATTTGCTTTGACGCTGTAGGGCATATACCAAGATTCATTAGACGCGCTTCTTAGATAAAAACGTAAACTCTTCCGCTGCAGATTCAACTCCCTCTGGCTGATAGAGAGCCTTATTAAGAAAATATTGTCTGACTTGTTCCTTTGCTCCACTGTACAATTATTTCGACGAATGTAAGAAACAAAACACACAACAATGAATGTTTAGAATAGCTTCAAGTCAGAGAATTCAGTTTGAAGACATTGTCTTGAACTCTTACTATTGGATGCTTGTAATATCTAGAAACACACACACACACACACACACACACACACACACAATCACACAAAATATTATTCAGTATTTCAATGTTGTCTCTCCTAAGTATTGTGGCCCTGTAAGACAAACACACAAACTAAAACATTAGGAAGAAATGCAACAAATACTACAACACATACAAAAGTGAAAACACAAAAAAGAAAAAATGGCCTCCAAAATAAGAAACGGCGGCAAATGGCAAAACAAATACAAAAGGAGACACTACAAAAATAAAAAATAGAAATAAACCACAAGTGCCTGAAAGTGATGATCTCTTTGCTCTCACAGTGGCAAAGACATTTGTAGTGGTTTGAGCATTTGTTGTTGAGTGTTGTTGACAAACACTCAACGCCTAAGCAAACTACTAAACTTACCTTATAGGTAAGACTTAGACCTACATTAACTGATTTTATAGAAAAACGCTGTAAACACAACATTAACATGCTATGACCTCATAAAGTTGATATTGCAAAATTGTTAGCAAACATTTATTTACCAGTTCAGCAGACATGGAGCAACTTTAGCGTTTATTTGGAGTCTGGCCATGTCTGGCCACCTAGCTCTAGTCTGGTCTCCACCTGAGGTGAGAGTTAACCAAAGAAGTAAAAATACACAATATGTAATTTCTGCCGCTAGGGGTCTCTCAGTAAAAACAATAACAAAAGACTGGTCATGCTGGTTGTCTACAGCTCTTCATAAAACATCATCATCACTTTGGCTGTTTCTGCTTGTAATATTCCTCCCTGCGTTATTTCTAACTGATCAAACAGCAACTGAACAACTGAACAAATAGCTTAAAATATCTCCATGTGTTGTTGTTTCAACCATCTTTTTGACGCTTCTGACAAAGGTCTGTTAATTCAGTGAGGAACGCATTTCACTTCCTATAAGTTCTTCACAATAAAAGTCTCCCATTATTTAGTCATTTAAAAGCTTTTAATTTGAAGCAGTAGAGCAGGAATTGTTTGGTTTGCATTGACGGTAAAGTTACACAACATATGTAAAGTTGGCCAATCAGAAACTAAAAAAACTGGTAAAACACTGAGCAAAGCAGTTTCACATTAAAATTACGGATGTCTCTGAGTTTGAAAATTGTTGGAAACATTTGGCAAAATGTAAGTACATAACTGAACAAAATAAAATAAATAAACATAGTTCTAGTCTAGTGGATATTTTAATGCGGATATAGTTGCATATTATAGCTTTAAAACCAAAATAATTATAAAAAGTTCTGTAGAGCTGAAGGGAACTTGCATACTAAACTCAAACTAAGGTGAACACTCTTAGCTAGATATTAATAAGTGGGCATGCTAACAACTTTAGCAAGTTTGCAGCACATGTGCTAATTGACATCAGAAATGTGACATAAACGGACAACGGAAATGGGAGATCAGATTTGTGAATCAGATACATTTGTTTTAAATTTATGTTCAGCCTTAATCACACTAAAACTGTTTTAATAAAGACACTATTTCTGATCAAAACAGGTAAAAAATTAACCTGAAACGTATCGTTAACATTCTGCATTAATTAACTTGTATTTATGCTTTATCGTAATTTTTGTTCACATCATATACAAATATTGTATTGTGCATGCATACAGTACACTATAATTTTGTCTTAGTAGTCCCTGCTCTACTGTGGTTACTTAACAAATTGTATGTACATGCTGTAATTGATTTCAGTACTCTCTATTAATTTTCCTTTATTAATATGTTACAAACTAATGACTTGCTATTGGCAAGTCATTAGTGTTTTTTGTAACATTCTTCTTCGCTTTACTCTGGTTTAAATTCTATATTTTACCTACCACAGAGATCATTTAAATTCTATCTCAATGTTTCTTCTTAAAGTTTCACCAGTGTAAGGTGCATACGTAATAATGTAAAATGTGGCCAGATTTCCTGTGTACATAAGGCTCCAGTCCTTCTTTTGTCCTTCTGTTGCACCCTGTAGCACATCTACATCAGCATGCTCCTCTCTTGCTGTGTCTCTTGTTGACCTCTCATCATTTCTCCAATCCCAGGTGAAATGGAGCAGCTGACTAACACTGAAAGCTGTCAAGCTAAAGATGTTATCGCCTCTAATAGGGCTGTTTGCTTGGTAGGCAAACAACACATCATGTAACCATAATATAGTACAGAAACACACAATCCTGTAAGAACACATCGTGTTAAAATGTCTTCTTTTTCTTTTTAAAATCTTTATTTTTTCTCCCAATGAGAGCTCGGTGCAGCCTGACAACCTGGGCGTCAAATGGGAAGAGTGATCTACTCGCCACATGGACCCACGGTCTGCTTCCTCACTCTGGAGGTCAGGGGTCAAACAGATGGGCTTACCTCACAGACAAGGAGGTTCATATTTCATCCACAAAATCCTTACCCTATCCACCTTGCTTTTGTTTACGTGTTCACGTGACAGGTTCAAAATATTATTCGTGGTGACATGGACGTGTGCATCCCACAGCTTGCAGTACCTGTTTATTTGTAGCCTTAATACTCTTATTGTAGAGAGCCCTCCATAGCTGAGAGTGTGATATTATACAGAGTGAAGGGGGATCAATTTAAGAGAGGGCCAAGAAATAGGGCCAAGGCATACACACACAAATACTGCATGCATAATACATCTACAAACTGAGAATATATACATTTAAAATGCATGTATTTTCCATTACAAACAACCTGTTATTCAGTTATTCAATCAATGTACAGACTCAACAGTGCTCCATTCAGAAATGCCAATAATAATAATTTTTCTAACCAGCTACCATAACTTTTTTCATTTACTTTGGCAAAGTTGATGAGGTCCAATGCTTGTTGCACCTTGTCCAGCTACTAATTTTACACATGTAATGTAACACTGGATGTGCTAGAAATTGATTTTAGGGGAATAAAAGATTTTAATTATAGGGGATAAATAAAACTATAACTACATTTTCCACAACAACATCAGAAAAAAAAATATTATGATGCAATTAAGACAATAATATAAACAGAGCCGAGTGCATGTACACAGTACACGTTGATATATTAATGGTGTTGATCATTATAAGGTTAAATCCCACAGGATATTTTCAGAGTATGAATTCACAGTAGAAAGGAAAAGGAGAGCTACATGTGCATTGAGCATTCTGTATGCTCCCTTTAAATTGAATGTGGTGTGCATTTTCCAAACATTCTGCAGATTTCTTCCTTTTTGTTCTGTTAGTTTTCTTTTCTTTGTTTTTGCACTTATACCCCAACTTTTGCAAAATACAGTCACTTATGTGCAACAGATTGGATGTTTGTCACCTAAAACACCATGGTTGCCCAGACAACTGCATTAGTCATCTTCCATTTAATAATAGGTTACCAAACAAAGCCACAGAAATAAAGCATTTCGATTGCCATATGTGGCATCAATAAACAATGTGTTTTACCCACAGTAAAATATTTGTAATCTTGTTTGTAATTGGTTTAGCTCCTTACATCACTACAGTCTGGAAAGCTGACATTATGAATTAAAGCCTCAATAAGATGACATAACAGAATATATGCCCATTCTTAACGACGAATGAAGATAATATGATAAGCATATTAAGTTATATACTGCGGTCAGTAGCCTGTGTAACTTTACTTCAGAAATCCTTTCCTATCCTTTTTAGCACAACAGTGCTACTTTTTTGGAATTGTGCTTTTTATTCATTATTGCTATAATGAATAAAAATAAATAAAAGTAAAAATCTTGACAATGTAGAACCAACTGTGTTAAATTAAATTGAGATAAGAAGTTAAATAAGGTACAGGTATTAAGATACTCTAGTGGAGTCCAAAAGTAAAAATTTAGAGCTGAAATGAGCATAATAGGTCCTCTTTAATGAGTTGAGTGAACTCTCAACAATACATTCATTTATCTCATCATTTCAAATCAGACTTCAAGTCAGAAGAACTTGTGTATATATATTTACACAGAGACAGGTGATAAATTAAAGGAAAAACCAACATAAAGTGTCTTACCACCACGTGCTGCCTGAACAGCTTTAATACACCTTGGCATTGATTCTACAAGTCTCTGAACTCTACTGGAGGGATGAACACCATTCTTCCTCTAGGTGAGACTGTGTTCAGGAGGAGCACTCACTGTCCTGCCACACAGCAGACCAGCCTATCCTGTTGGAGGTGTCGTGGCTGCACAGGCTGTCAGGGTTGCTGCTATAATCCATTTGCTCCCTGTACAGTTAGAGTGACAGCTGTGTCTTCACTACAGCATGTTCAAGGTGGGCATAAGTCTTTGACAAGGATGCACTTTGTCTGATCTCCTGTTGTGATATTCACAGGCAGGGAATCAAGGTACATCAGAGGTCTTGGTGAAATACAGCACATTTGGCTTCTTTGTAGGCAATGCCGTATTCGTCATAAGGTTGTAATCTACAATTTGGACAGTAGTTCACAAATCCAGACCGAATGCATCATAACTGGCAAGAAAGGCAATTTTAAAGGCTCTGAGAAATGTGGCATAGATATGCAACCTTCTTTTACACAGATGTATAGGATTCAACTGGTTG
Source organism: Thunnus thynnus (assembly GCF_963924715.1). NCBI lineage: Eukaryota > Metazoa > Chordata > Actinopteri > Scombriformes > Scombridae > Thunnus > Thunnus thynnus. Next base: position 31,992,680 of record NC_089517.1, on the reverse strand, counting down.
AAGATTTGTAACCCTCAGTATCCTATAATCCATTACTTGCTAGTAAGATATACTGTACTGTAATGGAAATCCTCATCAATGTGTATGTTTGTGACACATTACATGACCACATTCATTTTATGATGTATTTGCCTCCACATGATCAGTGGACACTTGTACAGTAATTCATGTGTACTGGACCAATGACAAAGTCACTGCAGGATGCAAATAACAGAAGTCAGGCATAAACACTAATGTCACCTGAAAACCTGCCTCTTCTGAGAGTACTTACTTACCTAATATGCTTTCTCTCTCGCAATCTTTCTCTGTCTCTCTCGCTCTCATTCGCTATGCACTTGCGTGTTATTTCATGCTCTTTGAGCATTGAGGCACTTACATTGCATTCAGAAAGTATTCAGACCTCTTCACTTTTTCCACATCTTATTATGCTGCAGCCTTATGCTAAAATCATTTAAATTCATTTTTTCCCTCATCAATCTACACTCAGTGCTATGGGTGTGCCCAAATACAAATACATTATTCAGCAAAGCACAAATAGTGGGTTTAATATGAATATTTGTTTCATACAAATATTTTTAAAATTATTTGTTTTCGGGAAGAAAAAAAAACCATGCCAAATACCAGTACGCAGGACAGTTATATCGCTATCTCAGTCTCTCTCTTCTGCTCCACTGTTACGTCTATCAGCAGGTCAACAAGAGGAGTCACATCCACCTGCTACATGACACACATTTCCTAATTTGGACATCATTCCTGGAGTTGGGGGTGTTCCCCAGAGATAAAGCTGAGCAACTGACACAAGTGAAATGCTCTCAAGGGACTCTCCATAACCTGTTGTTTCCCTTCTCCTTTCCACAAAGTTAGGTTGTAAAAAATAGGCAATAAATGAAAAGTGCAAAGCAATAATCACCTCTGAAGTTCTTCCCTACGCAGACGTTACATGCTGTGCTGTCTCTCCCAACTCATTACCCCATAATGACAAAGCAAAAACAGAATTTTAGAAATGTTTGCACATTTATTAAAAAGGAAAAACTGAAATATCACATTGACATAAGTATTCAGACACTTGGAATTTGGTTCAGGTGCCTCCATTTCTCTTGATCATCTTTGAGGTGTTTCTACACCTCTTCACCACCTGTGGTAAATGATTGGACATGATTTGGAAAAGTACACATCTGTCTATATAAGGTCTCACAGCTGACAATGCATATCAGAGCAAAAACTAAGCCATGAGGTCGAAGGAACTCCCTGCAGAGCTCAGAGACAGGATTGTGTCAAGAGACAACTCTGGGGAAGGCTACAAAAATTTCTGTTGCATTGAAGGTTCCCAAGAGCACAGTGGCCTCCATAATTCTTAAATGGAAGAAGTTTGGAACAACCAGGACTCCTCTAGAGCTGGCAACTCAGCAAAACTGAGCAATCAGGGGAGAAGGGCCTTGGTAAGAGAGGTGATTAAGAACCTGATGGTCAATCTGGTTGAGCTCCAGAGATCCTGTGTGAAGATGGGATGAACTTCCAGAAGGACAACCATCACTGCAACACTCTACCGATCTGGGCTTTACGGCAGAGTGGCCAGATGGACCCTCTCCTCAGTGAAAGACACAGGAAAGCCCGCTTGGAGTTTGCAAAAAAGCACCTGAAGGACTCTCAGATTGTGAGAAACAGGATACTCTGGTCTGATGAAACCAAGATTGAACTGTTTGGCCTCAATTCTAAGCATCAAGACTCGAGGAAATCAAGCACTGCTCGTTACCTACCCAATACCATAACAACGGTGAAGCATGCTGGTGGCAGCATCATGCTGTGCTGTGGGGGTGTTTTTCAGTGGCAGAGACTGGGAGACTGATCAGGGTTGAGGGAAAGCTGAACGAAGGAAAGTACAGAGACATCCTTAATGAAAACCTGGTCCAGAGTGCTCAGGACCTCAGATTGGGCTCCCAACAGGACAATGACCCTAAGCACACAGCCAAGACAACACAGGAGTGGCTTAGGGACAACTGTAAATGTCTTTGAGCAGCCCAGCCAGAACCCTGACTTGAACCCAATCAAACATCTCTGGAGAGACCTGAAAATGGCTGTCCACCCACGGTCCCCATCCAACCTGACAGAGCTTGAGAGGATCTGCAGAGAAGAATGGCAGAAAATCCCCAAATCCAGGTGTGCAAATCTTGTCAAGTCATACCCAAGAAGACTCAAGGGTGTAATCGCTGCCAAAGGTGCTTCAACTAAGTACTGAGTAAAGGGTCTGAATCCTCATGTCAATGCAATATTTCAGTTTTTCCTTTTTAATACATTTGCAAACATTTCCAAAATCCTGTTTTCACTTTGTCATTACGGGGTACTGCATGCAGATTGATGAGGGGGAAAATGAATTGAAAGGATTTTAGCATAAGGCTTCAACATACCAAAATGTGAAAAAAGTGAAGGGGTCTGAATACTTTCTGAATGCAATGTATTCTGGATCTGCCGTAGCTTGGATTTTACCTCATTTGTATGTTGCTTTGGACAAAAGCTAAATGAATGACTGTAATGAATATGTTGCTAATAAGAAATCACAGTTGTAGATACAGTACCACTCAAAAGTTTGGACACAGTTTCTCATTCAGGTGAATGGGAAGGTGTGTCCAAACTTTTGATAGGTACTGTATATTAACCATTAACCATTAACCTGGTTGAAATGTGAAAGTTAACATCACGGCTCAAACTGTAAACATGGGTATCATGAAATTTTAACCAAAATATTGTTCAAACTCTTAAATATTGTATACTTGTGAGAAACATGGTATTTAAAAAAAAAAAAAAAAAAAAAAAAAAAAAAAAACATAGGCCCATTGCAGGAAATGAAATTGCAACTGAACAGTGAGAGAGAGAGACACACACATGAGAGAGCATGTGGTTTAAGACAGAGAGAGACAGAGAGAGTGACAGTGTGTGTGTGTAGTGTTGCGTGTGTGATCTCCATTAGCTGCTCTGCTCTGACAGCCAACCAGGATCACTGCAGCTTTAAAAGCCCACAGGTGAAGCAGCCGATTTTATACCTAAAAAGGTTTTCAATATTTCATTGATGGCAATGCACACATTACCTGTGGACTCACCATATTTATTTTACATGCCCATTTTAAGGAATTATGGTTTTTAAAATGGAAGTTGTCATCTGTGAAATGGGTGAGGCAGAGTGCTCTCTGCAAATAGGAACAGATACATACTCTTGGTATATTGCCATGAGTTACCATGAGAAATTAATGAGGACACAAAAAAGTCTTTTTTCTCTCTTTTTTTTCAGACTCTCAGTTTTAGCACAAATGCTGGGAAAATTAATATGTATCCTGGCACACCTGTCAGCCAGACAGTTCTCTAGCTGGATTCTGATTTCAAAGCTCTGCAGAGACAGGAACTACCCCCCAAAACACAGCAGCACATCTCATTTATTTCAATACATGCAGTAATCACATTAAGTTGTTCCAATCACTCATTCAGGGGAAGTTTCTATAGACCAGTATGAGCAATTCTTTTCAACTTTAGAGGTGCCCTGTATTTCCTCATCCAATAGGGAACTACTGGAAAAAGAGATTTCATTACAGGAGGTCCAAGATGCATTAAAAAGGCCTTAGGTCAGGTTGGGTCCCTGGAAATGATAGTTACCCATCGGATTTCTTTAAAGAATTCTGTGATATACTTGCCCTTAGGTTATTGGCTGTATTTTGTAATGCATTAGTAATGGGCCTACTCCCTGCAAGCATGAGGAAAAGCTTGATTACAATAATCCACAAAAGAGGGGAAGATCCCCAGCAATGAGACAGCTATAGACCCATATCATTGGGAAATGTAGATCTATTAGCACTTGAAAAATGTCCCTTTACGGTAAATTTTGAACAGATAAAAAATGTGTGATTACTTTGCAATTAATCGCGATTAACTACACAAAGTCATGTGATTAATAGCAATTAAATTTTTTAATCGCTTGACAGCCCTAGTTAAAAGTAATCACTCTTTGACATCTGAAGCATCAGTATGGTTTAACTCCAAGATTAGAATAGCCAACAAGCCATTCCACTGGTACCAGTGGGCCAAAGCAGGAATCCTACATCTAGAGGACCTATATGAAGAGTTCATGTCTTATAACTTTACTGCTGTGACGAAATGTTGGACACAAATATCAATAAAAAAAGGAGACATGTATAGACATTAGGGTTTCAGGGAAGTGTATAATAATTTATAGATTTTTCGAGACTTACATAAACTCATTTAGAAACTTCCACAACAATCATGTGCTGCTAACTTTTGGAGAGCTTGGAGACCGACCGCGTATCCCAGCCCTTCTCACTCCCCATAGTTCAGCTCGTAATAACACCGTGATTTTATCCTGTGGAGAAAAGAGGCACAGGCATCTGAATGAGACACTAATTAAGAAATTCAGTCATGTGTGAACGTGGCCATGCTTGTAGCATTCAGATGAAGTTCCCCCTCCAACCGATTGCTTTATCAATCAGATAAAGCTTTGCATCTGAAAGGATAGGATTGTCACAGTGAAGTGGGATGCTACTGACTACCACTACAACTACAAAAAAGAAGAAAAGAGCAAAGATTTATTACTTTTATAATACTTATGTAAATGTTTCAAAGGCCTACACTAGCCTCTTAACAGTTCAGTTTACAATATTTACAAGCACAAGTGCAAAATTTGAATAAAAGCAAGGGTAGAGATATCAAAGTAGGACAAGAAATACAAAAAGGAAGCCAGGTGTGCTACTACAGGCGGACAAACATGGGCAATAATTGCCATTGCACAATTCGCATCTGATAATGCAACAGCTCCATTATGTAGTCAGCTTCAGTTACTAGATCAACAATATTATGAGCAGGCAATAGTGAAGAAATCAAAGATCAGAGGTCACACCACTCTGATTTATTACTGTGATGGTAGAGTGATCATGGATGATGGGGAAGTACAAGAAATAAGAATAAAGGGCAGAGGAGAGAGGATACATGTTTAATGAACACAAAATGAGTGTGATGCAAGAAGAAGATAAGAGGAAAGAGGATGTCATTTAGCCCCTATTTATTGAAGAAATGCATTTTCCTGGTTTTGATGAAAAATAAGAACTTTGCTCAGTGAGCAGGGTCTGTGTTTTGCTCAAGGACAGTTGCACTGCTGTAGAAAGACTACTGCAGAGATTGAACCTTTGACCTTCTATTAACAAGATGGTCGTGCTTGAAACCATTTTCTACAGCAGGGTTCAGTGAGCGGCAGAAAGACACGTTGACAGGCCTCTTTGTTCATTGTTGGTATCAAAGCTGTATATCCTGTTCCCCACAATGACCTATTTTTCAGTTATTTCAAACTGAAAAACTTTTGCTAAGGTTAATAATAATAAACATAATATAAATGTTCTATAATTGAATATGATTAACTTCCTTGCCTGTATACAAATATACAGTGTATGTTTAACCTTGTTTATGTGCTTCAGCTTGTTTTTTTATACTGTTTATTTCCTTGTTATGTATATACTGTATTTGCTGATATTTTGACTAATTGACTGACTCTCTGACTGACTAATTGCGACTTACATGCCGAGCTCTGTGCAGCACTGAAATATTCCTGTAAACTATAATGAGTGTGCAGCAGCGTAAGCAGAGTGTTTGTGTGTGTGGATGTTTGGAATGGAAATGCATATGAACACACACTGAGAGGTTCCACTGGATGCTTTGCTGAGCAGTGAGGTCTGATGTGGAAGGTGAGAGTCTGAGGCTAAGCTGTAATTGAATACCAACAGGAGTGGTGTTTCTACTCAGACCTCTGAAGGAGGATCTGACCTTGAGACGCTACTGCTGATAGACAGGCAACACAAAGACCCAGCTGGCTAATTAGATTAAAAAACATGGATCCCAAGGGATGGAGATGTGACAAGCACATTGATTCACTACATCTCTTCAATTGCCATCTCTCCCCTGCTCTCTCCCTCCTTTTCACTCCCCTCCTTCTCTTACCATATGCCTTATTTTATTCATCTCACTGTGGTGTAGTGTATCTCTCAGTTCAATGTGTTTCTCTTTCTTTTTTCTTTCTTTTCCTACACATTCACATTCCTTCAAATAATTTATTAATGTGTTTATTTATTTCATGTCAGTTTATTTTATTTAATTTATTTAACATTGAACACTTTTGGGATTCATAATATCAGGCTTTGGGCAATCAAGCAACTCTATTAGTTGACTTTTATTGATGCTAAGAAAAATATTAAAACGTCACCACCTTTGTCCTTAGCCCTTTGAACCCTGAGGTGTTTTTTCTCATTTTTAATTTACTTCATTTATAGGCTTATGGCATAGTCTTTTTTTTTTTTTCAGGACGTTAGGCTATTCAGAAATGCCATCGTGTTGCATGTGAGTAGCAGTATACATGCTCCTTTTTACGAAGAAAAAAAAATGTAAATTTAACACTTTACTTCCAGAAGTTAACAATACAGCAAAAATATCAACATATGATGAATGAACAGATAGAGGAGATTGTCACAGTTCGAGGGATATAAGAATCTATGTTAATGGTACATTCTGAGTTTTAGTAATCTCAAATACTGTATTGATTGTGCCAAAAAAAATACACAAACCCCTTTTTCATTTATTTTACACTTTTATTGCTCCATGTTATAATTTATTTCATTCTCTGTATCATGAATATGTTTTGTATCATACTGACCAATGTCAAGTTTTTGAGAAAGAGCCTTCTGGTTTGACAGAGTTATGATTTTGAGAATAAGGCGTACGTATTTTGATGAAAAATTCTGTCCCTCAGTGCAAATGGTTAAAAGTACACATTAGAAATACCATAACTATGTCTTATATAGAGCCAACAAGCAGAGTGCAGGGACTGTTTGAATGGAGCCCCAGTTCATGTGGAAGTAAAGTTTAGGCTGGCACTGGAAAGGGCACAAGCATCAATTACGGGGGGGAAGAGAGAGACGGAGGTAACCCTCAGAGCAAATCTAGGTAGAAAGATGTGAAATGCATAATCATCACACTCCCTCTCCGGTCCTGCTCTCTAATTAAGCCATCTCCTGTTAACAAGGCTTCTTTGGAGGGATAGACTGAAAGGACACCATGCAAATGCCTGACAGTTAATCACTACACTCTTACACATCGATCACACACCAAAGAAACATGTCAAATGAGCAACGAGCTCCTGCTGAACAAACTGCTTCCATTTTAGATTATATGGAGAGGTCTTGATAAACATATAGAGGATTATTTTCAACATGCCATGACAACATTGATAGTTTATAAAATCTTATGCTGGATGAATAGCCATTAGAACAGACTCAATAAAAAAAAAGAAAAAGAGGGTTTCAAGAGTATAATCCTGATAAAACGTGCACGTTCTATGATCCTATTTAATACTGTGAGAGGACTGTAATTCTCTCATCAGCTTAGTGCGTGCATCATTCCTATCCATACACAGAGGAAAGAGAGGGAGACATTCATCTGCCTGATTAACAACTTCAGTCATTGTCTTCTTTAATTACAACAAAGTCAACAGCTCCATTACTTCCCCTCCTATCTATCTTTCATCCCTGCGCTCTCTGAGGAGTGTGATGTTGGAACAAAACAGGGCAGGCTTTAGTCTCATCTGTAGGCCGGCGAGAAGGTCTGTTCCCGCACTGGAATGTAATCAGTATTCAGAGGAGGAAGAGGAATCGAGACATCCAACCAAAACATGTATCCTCGACTCCTGATGGTAATTAGTGTTCCTTCTGCCAATTGGGCTTGATTCTCTACCCAAGCAACTGCTGCTTTCCTTGAAATTGATTTGCTCGGCTTCCAGCAAGTCAACCGGCAGCCAGTCAGTCAGTAAACCAATCAGTCAGTCAGCAGTATCTGTCAGAAGGTGAAGCAGCAATTCAGCTTCTAAACAAGGAGGTAAGTTAAAAAGTTAGTCAGCCATGTATCCAGCAAAAAAACAAGTCAGTCAGTTAGACAGTTTTCCAGTCAGGCAGTCCATCTGCATGTCAGCCAGTCAGTCAATCAGTCAGTCAGAGAGTGATTTATCAAAGCTGTATCAGTCAGTCGTCTCCTTGTCTTGTGTTATACTGAAGCTGAGACAGCCTGCGCTAATGCTGTGTGGCTCTAGGAAGCGAGTGATTGATGAGATGATGAGCATAACAAATGATCTAGTTCGATCAACGCGGTTCTAAAGCAGCACAATGAGAGTTACGGCTTGTCATTAATGACTGTAACGTTTAACAACAGCTATAATATCACTCAGTAGTGTGGATGAAACCACATTAAAACTGATAGAGATGATAGTGGTAATTTACTTTAGATTATCTCCCAGCGGGGGACAATTTGGACATTATGTTTTATCTAAATTGGGGCAGCTGTGCAGTAGAGGTTAGAGAAGTTTATGATTGGAGGGTCAAAGGTTTGAATGAGGAATACCAGATGGGGAGATCTGGGCAAGGAAAGTCAACGAGAAGCACTCTCAATTCCTAGCATCAAAGTGCCCTTGAGCAAGGGCCTCAAGCCAGGCGGTTAACTCTTAAGTGTTCGAGTGGAAGACTTTTACACCGAGCTGCTCCTGTTCAAAAAAGATTTTTAGGGCATGAATAAAAATCAGCTTTGCTGATTCACTAAAATGTGACAAATATACTAACAGTGTTAAAATGTGTCTCACTGCAGTCCTGTAGAGCCAGGCACTTACACAGCCAGGCCAAAAATGGATGCATGTCTCCGCACTGTAAGTCATTATGGCTGAAAGCACCAAATGGTATAATGCTATGTTAACTTGGACTTCTTTATCCCTCTTTATATCCACTCAAAGCCAAACACAAAGAAAGAAATAACAGCTGACGACATAATGATACATTTCAATAGTTCATATTAGTTCATAACTCCAAGGCATGTGCAGAATGTTAATACACACAGGCAGATACAGTAGCCTAGTGTTTTATCTGCCTATGTCTAACCATGACTTAATTTAAATTTATTTATTTATATTAATTATTTGTTATACTGTGTTTCAAAGTTACAGATACAACAATAAGAGACCCAAGAGGAAACAAAAAATGTAAATGTTAAAAATTGAAAAAAATGGAATCTGCCATCCCTCCTTATATGAATGACAAGTCTTTTAATGCAGGGTACATCACTATCAAACAGTGAATTCTAGTGTAGATTTTCACTCTTTCAGATTTGTTAAACTGTTTAAGAAACAATAATGTTGTACAATATCATTGAATGTTAGTACATTAAAAGGGACAATTTAGCATTGCACTTCCATGGGACTCACAAGAGAGATTTAAAATAAAAGATGAGAAAATGAGGGGCTGAAGTTAGGGACCATCTCAAAAGTGCATTTCAAATACAATTGTATGCAATAATTTGGGCACCTCTTGACAAATAACATATTTTGATGATTTTTTTAATTGAAAAGATGTAAACACAGTATCTCTAGGATATGGAGAAGAAAAATACTTTCAGCAAACATTAATGCATAGATACTTTTTATGTCATACACTGAACAAAAATAATTTAAAAAAACCATCATTGTGACATGTGCAAAAGTTTGGGCATCCTAAGAGTTCCAAAGTCTCTTCTTTTCTTTTTACAAGGCGTCAGACTTTAATCAGCCCGTTAGGCCTGAGGCATTTCAACAATTATCATTAGGAAATGTCAGTTGGTGCCAGTTTCAAAGCTTTACAAATACTCTGACTCTTCAAACCTTGTGTGAACAGTCAGCAACCATGGGTTCCTATAAGCAGCTGTGTAAGACTAAAATGAAAGATACTGATGCCCACAATGCAGGGGAAGGCCGCAAGAAGATAACAAAGTATTAGTTAGTTAGCTTTGAGTTTTCACATTGCAAAATGTAATTAAGAGATGGTAGTTTAGGGGAACTGTGGAGGTCGAAATGAGATCTAGAAGACCAAGAAAACTCTTAGAGAGAACTGCTCGTATGCTGGTCAGAACAGCTAATCAAAACCCGTATCTGACTGCAAGAAACCTACAGGAAGATTTAGCAGACTCAGGAGTGGTGGTGCACTGTTCCACTGTGCAGCGATGCTTGCACAAACAAGACCTTCATGGAAGAGTCAGTAGAAGAGTCATAAAATCCAACGTCAGAAGTATGCAATGGAACATCTACAGAAGCCTAATGTGTTTTAGAAACAAGTGCTGTGGACTGATGAAGTTAAAATAGAACTCTTTGGCCACAATCAGCAAAGGTATGTTCGGAGAAAAAAAGGAGTAGCATTTTCTGAAAAGAACACCTTGCCAACTGTTCAGCAGGGCTGAATTCAACATGCTTTGGGGTTGTGTTGCAGCCAGTGGCACAGGGAACATTGCATGGGTGGAGGGAAGAATGGATTCCACTAAATAGCAGCAAATTCTGGAAACAAACATCACACCGTCTGTAAAAAGAAAAGCCGAAGCTGAAAAGAAGATGGCTTCTACAACAGGATAATGATCCTAAACATACCTTGAAATCCACCAGTGGCTCCTCACATCTCAGAAAAAGTTGCAGCAAACTTACAAACAGATGTTATTTGGATAAACTTACCATATTTTGGGAATCTACATTACGTTACTTTCTCACCTGAAAAAATATTAAAACTTAATAAAGTGACATATTAACAGCTTTTAGCCTGGTTCAAAATCTCTGCCATTATACTGTCTGAAGAGATGCAATGCATTTTGGTTTTGGTTGGTCACAGTAATCCTGCTCCTAGCCCCTGACATGTGTAAGTAGTTCTTTATCCTAGACCAGCAAAGTGGAATCAGTTTTCCTGGCCAAGAGCTGGTTCTTTGGCTGTCGAAACAAGAAGAACTGGTTCAAGATTAGGCACTGGCTCTGAACTGGCCCTCGAACTGCGTTGGACAAAAAGGGGTAAATCGGTGGTTAGATCTTAAAAGAGCTGTACAGGCAAGACTGCTCAAGAATATTGCAGAACTAGAAGCCTTTTGCAAGGAAGAATGAGAGATACCAAATACAAGAATGAAAGACTTGTAGCTGGCTACAACAGGCATTTGCAAGCTGTGATATCTTAGGTGGAACGAGGAAACCCCGACAGCTGAGACTGACCTCAAGGCACGCCTCCACCTGTGCGTCATCAGAGGGCCTCAGCACGGACACAGAGTCCTCAGGTCTTCATTTTTTACATTCAAGAAGAAAGCCTGCCCCGACATCGCCACCTCCAATACAAGGAGGAGGAAAACGAGGAGGGGAAAGAAAAGGCCCCACCCAAGGGATTCCCTGGGAGAATCCAATGTGATCAACATATCCAGTCATGAGCTAAGTATTGACCAATGCAGCCTCTTATCAAGGGGTCTTTCATTTGTTCCCTCAAAAAAAGCAGATTCCTTCTGTCAGGAACTCTGTGACTTATCAGAGTATGAATCAATCACAACCTATATCCACTGATAAAAAAGTGTTTAAATCCAAAAGTACATTTATACCACAGGTAAACAACCCATCAGTGGAAACTTTTTGTCAACTAAAGGAAAGGGATGTTATGGACTTATGTGGAGACAGTAAAAGACAAATTTTGCCCTCTAATCTCAGAGGTCAGAGAGAAAAGCATTAGCTGAGTTGATGAACAACCACGACATTATTATACGTCCTGCAGACAAAGGTGGGGCCATTGTGGTTCAGGATAAAACTATATATATAAAAGAACTGGAAAGACAATTAAAAGACAGAGATTTATACATTCCTCTTCACACAGACCCCACTCCAAAGTTTGGTGTTGAGATTAAGACTGTCTTGAAACAAGCTCTACGGGAGGGGCAAATTTGTGAGGAGGAGTACAAATATATGGTCCAAAATAATCTAATACGACCAAGTATATATACTCTTCCTAAAATTCATGAAGACTTGTTACATCCTCTGCGTCGACCGATTTTTTCTGGTATAGGATCTCTTACAGAGCCACTCTCCCAGTATGTTGATGCTCACATTAAAGACTTGGTATATGCATTGCCCAAATATCTTAAGGAAACCACAGACTTTTTGAACAAAGTGATGGACTGCAATGTTGACTCGAAAGACTTTCTATGCACTATGGATATCTCTAGTCTGTATCCCAGTACCAAAATTTTATCAAGCTGTGATATCTGCCAGAAGGGGTGTTGCTAAGTACTGACTATGTAAGGTGCCCAAACTTTTGCACATGCCACAGTGATTTTTAATTTTTTTTTTTTTTTTTGTTCAATTTATGACATAAAAAGTAATTATGCATTCATGTTTGCTGAAAATATTGTACTTTATGTTCCATATCCTAGAGAGGCTGTGTTTACATCTTTTCAATAAAGAAACATTTAAAAAATCACCAAAATATGTTACTAGCTTTCATATTTATCATCAGGCAAACTTTATACTCATCTGGGATTCATCCCATTATGTACACAACCCACAGTTTTTGAAGAAAATCATGCAATATGCTCCAAAAGCACTACCCTCCTGTTCTATTTTCACTATTGATTTCCATGTGGACCATTAAACCTAAATATATACCTAAAATTATAGATAAATGCATGAGAAGTATAAAGGGGACTAGAAAACAATTACGCAAATGCAGAAAATTAAGCTGACGACAGTTTCTAACAACTCTGATATAAATCAGAATAGACAGTTTTGTGACATAACCAGATACACCCTTAGTCCCTAGTATGATTCAAGTTCCAAAACACAAAATTTCCCTTAATGCAATTCAATAGTGTTTTTCATGACACGATCCCAGCCTCCTAAATCCCCACACGTCCAGTTTGTCAAGTCTCAAGCCAAAACCGTGTTGATGACATCATCAAGGTTATTTTTTAAGACTATGAAAAGCTCCCTGTGGAGCCACAGAAGACATTGTACAACTGTTTTCACAGGCTGCGTACTACTCCTCATGATAAGTAAGCTTCATGTGTAAAATTGGTTGAGTGCTTTAACATGATTATATTTGAATTATAATTGATTGAGAAACACACGCTGATTTTTACTCAAACATAACACATTCATATATACGTAATATAATGTTCACTCCTTCAACTGACTTTTGCACATACAGGTATGTGTGTTTATGATATTGTATGTGTGTCCTGTTGTGTATGCTGCTTTAAAATGCAAAGTAACAGTCGAAACTTGTTCAGTGTGTGTCGCTGAATCTACCAGTAAAAGGACTTTCACTTTGTGGTCTGTTTCATTATGTATATGAATGAGTCATTCATTACATTTGCTCATTTTGCAATCTCTAATTAAATTTGGAAAACAAAGTGGGGAAGTATGGCTAAAAGCAGTGACACAGGCTAAACCAAATTAGAAAATGACAATGTGATTCAAAGGCCTCTGGTATGGAACAATTAATGAACTCTGCAGAGTCACTGTGATAACCAGAGAGCTAATGCTGTGCAGTGCTGCCAGAGCAAACAAACAGAAACACATTTGACTGCAAATCTTGGGTAAACACTGCAGTTTAGCACTCCTCAAAACAACATGCTTCAGCCTCCACCCAGTAAACAACTTCTCAAAAAACATGTTTCTCACCAACAGTAAAATGTGTGATTTTGGAGTAAATTTAGAAAAAGGTATGAGGCATGTGGCATAAATTTGGGCTTGGACAGTAGGGACATGTCCCTGCCAATGTTTTCACTGATCTCAAACGATATCACCATTTAATTCCACATAGTGTTACCGGTAAGATCTCTGCAGAGTTTTGTGTGTTTTCTGCAAAACCTGGGTTATTATTATGTAAAGTGAAACAGTGGGATAAGGGGGATGCCTTCAACTTCAAATTGTATTACGCATTGTCAACTAGCTGCAGCCCGGCAGTAGTCGGCAGTAGTAGTAGCAGTTGGCGGCAGTAGTAGTAGTAGTAGTAGTAGTAGTAGTAGTAGTAGTAGTGGTGGAGTCTGTGATGAGCAGTGGAGAATCGGTTTGTATTTATAATTTAAACGTTTCAAAATTCATCACAAAATTGAAAATATCTTCACTGGACAAAACTAACATCTGTCAATATTATATATAAATTCCAGGCATGAGGTGAGTTTCTCAGACATGTCTTTTCATTAAGCAACTTTATTACTGCTGGAGGCAAAAATTCCTCCCAAAGTGAATTAAAAGGTGAGGTCAGATCCTTTTTAAAGAAGAACTGAAGTGTAAGTAACAGCTGAGATTAGCAAATAAGAATGTTCTGTAATTAATCCAAACATTAATCTTCTTTCAAAATTAGTTGGAGAATTTAATGCCATCCTTCTCCTTTTCCATGAGTGGATCAAAAACAGAGTTATTATTGTTGTTGTTAATTGCAGATAGTTGGTTCAGCAGAGCAGCACATTACCCAAAGGTTTTTATACTTTTATTTTCTTATAACAGTTGCTGTGAAAATCTATCATATGTCAATTTAAAACATTCCTTTTTGTCTCAGATTTATATTAAAAGAAAAAGTAAAATATCTGTTTAAAATCAGAGAATAGGACAGTTATATCAGCAAATACATTCAGTAAACTTTTTGCAGAGTCAAACTCTTTATGTGTGTAATGTATGTGTGTGCGCATATGAAAGAGAAAATAGAGATAGAGAGCAAGTGCACATACACAACTGTTTATTTTGGCCATTTGACAAAAAATGTCTTCACAAAAGATAAAACCAAATCTACTTGACTAGTCCTTGGTATAGGGTCATTCTAATTATTCATTATCTGGAAGAAAATCCAACATACAGGAGTTTAATTCTGTGATTTACAGCTAAACTTATTGGCATTGATTAATTAATATAACACTCACCAGTACAGTATATTAAGCACTTTGTACTAACTGTTTTGTAACTTATTGGGTACTTCTATTACTACTAAGACTACTAGCAGTAACCACCACTCATCACCATCACCTCCACTGCATCCTTAAGCGTCAAACTTGTGTCCACCAGGCCCGTGAGTGTCTGAATTCCTGCAACAACCATTTCACAAAACTTCCAAAAGCTGCAAGTGTAATATGACTTTAAACATAATTCATCCGCAGCTTCTTTGTTCTCTTCTGTATTCTTCCCACTAAGCATTGCTCAATGTGAACTCTTGAATCAGCAACCTCAGAAAGGTATTGAAATGTAATGGGAAATGAAATGGGAACTAAAGAAGCAGCAGTTCTCTGTATTCCAAATACAGAAGTTCTGAATCCCTGTGTTAAAATGGATTATGTGTCCTTTCACTACCTGAGTTTCTGTATGGCCGGGGCTCCTGAGTCAGCTCTCTGGTTGATTTCTGACATTTTCTAAGGCAGTGAATGCAGATCATGTTTATCAATGAGCAATGCTCTACATAGAGTAGGAAACACATTAACTCAGCTTCTCCTCTCCTCTGCTCTGCTCCGTTCAAACCCGGAGACCTGAACCAACACTACATCCCTCTGGGTCCCATTTCCTATTGGCACACAGTCTGTGCTGAATCACCCAAGCCTCAATTACAATTTCCCCTTGGCATGTGATGTTATTGTGATGTAGGTCATTGTTCTTCTGCTAATGTTGCCTTTGTTTTTGGTGAATTGAATGGAATATTTTGTGTCCCAGACATCTATCACACAGAATAGAAAGTTAAAGTATACAACATGGTCACAAAGAGGACAAAATGATGTACTGACTTGCTGATTTTAATGTCAGTGCCCGTCTCAAACCAGTTCCCAGCAGCCCAAGCACTGGTTTGACTGATGTCCAGTTTTTTCCATCGTAAATGTTCTGGGAAATGTGGAGCACACTGATCAGGAGAAAAAACCAGCTCTGTCGTGGCTTTAGTACTCATTTCAGATAGTGATGACGTTGGGTCAAACATGGTGGTGAAATCAAATGATTTGTACGATAGTAAATGGAGCATTGTTCTTTGTGTTATACTACAGCTCATTACTATTCATAATCTTTGATGTGTGTTATGTTATATATCATGCCACATTAGGTTATAATGTATTCTTCACAAGACATACTGATCTGTTTGAACCAGATCTGTTTGTGGAAAAGAGAACTGTATGAACGAACATAATTGTTTGCAACTGCAATATGTTAGTACACCTGCATTATATATTATATATATTCATTACATGTATACAATCTGAACATGTACATTATTTTGTACCAACACATTTTTTTGATATTATAATAAATGATTGTAAGTACAGATTAATACATGAGAATAAGTATATTATGAAGCAATAAAATCTGTGGAAAGGTCATATTAGGTCTATAAGTGTTAATTTTGTCAATGAAAACTATGCAAAAAATATGCATTGATGACCATTTTTTTCACAACAAAAACCACTAAAACGAGACTAAAAAATAACATTTTTTTTCAATGAATAAAAACTCAATGATAAAGTGAGAGATGGTCAAATGAATTAATTACTGCTTTAATACGAAGTCTCATTCTGTGGCATGCATGCATCTAGCTCCTAATAAACAGTATCCACCAGCCAAAAATATCTCTTGTTCAGAAGTTTATTTAGCCGCTTGACCTGTTGAACTACCGTTAATAAGAAGCATCTTGCATTCAGTAACATTATGTTTTTGTCACTAATGATATCTGACGTTTCCGGTTCTGGGAACAAACAGATTTATGGACTAAATTTATCTACACTCCACTAAGAATTAGACAAGAAGCAGACACAAAACAGCTGGACAAACTACAAAAAACATGCAGGTTAGCATGCCAACATTTATGAAAAGGTAAGCTTACATGACATTATCAAGCATGACATTATCTTTTGTGTTGCTATCGGAAGGAATGAGTAAATTGCAGGATTAATGTCTGTGCCCATCTATCTCAGCCTCTGAATGATCAGCTGCTCTGAAGTGAAGAGCACAGGCAGCTGTGATAACACTGGTGAGCAGGAACAACGGAGAGTGAGCGCTTCTGTTCAGACAGAGTTTGGAAATTTCAAATGGATTTACTGAGGAGAGTCAGACTGTCAGAGTGACATGGACACTGTGTGTGAGAACAAATAAACAGTGCCTTTTCCATTAAGCTTGTGATAGATGAGAAGACCTGAAACAAAAATGATGACAGATGAAGGCTAAAATTCCTACAAGACATAAAATGAAAAATTGATGACAAAAATGTCACAGATGAAAACTAAACTAAAATGTCTTTAGTTTGACTTTTAGTTGACTTTTCTTATTGTACTGTGTTTTCATGTTTTTATCTCTCTGTGCATTTATCTGTAATGTGTACTACCTTCTCGTTAAGTGCACTGAGATTTACTCTGTGATCTACACAGAATAAAGATCAAATGACTAAAATCTGACTAAAACTAGTATTAATTTTTGTCAAAAGACTAAAACTAAATCAAAATCAGGTGCTGAAATGATCACTGGTCTATAACATTGGAGTGGTTAAGGATGACCTGCTTTACTAAATGTACTGTAATTCAAATTCACTCTAGTTGTGTGTCTACAGTTAGTGGTTAAGATTTTACA
This sequence comes from Thunnus thynnus, assembly GCF_963924715.1. Classification (NCBI taxonomy): domain Eukaryota; kingdom Metazoa; phylum Chordata; class Actinopteri; order Scombriformes; family Scombridae; genus Thunnus; species Thunnus thynnus. Next base: position 31,975,249 of record NC_089517.1, on the reverse strand, counting down.
GGGAAATGTATGCATGCTGTACTGAGCAGTGTCATGGCCATTATGTCATAAAACCATGGAAACTTTTCTGATAGAAAACTCCTTCAGTATAATAAGTTTACCAACATCAACAAAAAGGCTCTCTCAGAACCACCCTGATGTTCATTATAGGCTTTATTTACTTCGGATTCAAACCTTGATGCATATGACATGTTTGTACTGTGGATTTATTAGACTGTCTTGTACAACAGTAATGTTTTTAATATGTCATTTCAATATCTCCTTTCTTTTTCCCTCTAATATCCCTCATTGTGTGTTTGACCAGCTGCTTTATCTGAATTGATTGTGCTGCTTTTCATTTGCTGTCTCATTAAATGTTTTCAAAATGTGACTTGCGACTAATTTATTAGCTATTGATGTTATTACTGCAGAAAAGGGACAGTGAATAAAATATAGTGGGTTGAAATTCAATATTCACTTACCGCTATATATCCACTTAGTGGAGCTGAACATTTCAGTCATCATAATCTCAGAAACAAACCATTTATCTTTGAATGGCCTCTGTGGATCCTGCTTAATGGATGCAAACCTGCTGACCTTGATGTCATGAAGCAAGTCATCTGTAAAGGCAATGATGGTGTCAATTCAGCCTGCAGCAAAGTGTCCGTATTCAATATCAGTGGACATAGAGCAGAGCTATTTTCATTTGTCAGTAATGACAACTTTGATGAGCATTTACGTCAAACGCAGAACTAATCAGCTGAATGTTTCTGCTCAAAGACATAAACAGAAAACTGCCGAGCTGCAGCTTTTGACAACATTACTTTTCATGACATCCCTTGACATTAATGAGTTTGGATCAATTTCCACTCTCACCTTAAACTGTACTTAGCTGAGATCAGGGCATTATGCATAAATGTTCACACTAGGGATGTAAACTCGTACATTTATCCAGATATGAACATTAGATGCAGATTTGCCTAAATGTACAAAATGAATGTATATAATATAAAGATATAATGTATATTAATATAAATGTACAATAAGGCAACAGGCTAAGGCTGAAAACACAGAAGTGTGGATGGTTATACGTTCAATATTCAGAAATTCTGCATGGTTTATTCTCAAGAACTTTTCATCAGTTTGCATCAGATGTGTTGGGCAGTGCGGGATAAAGATTGACTGATGTTCCACTGGTGTTATTTTTATCTCATGATCTGATATTGAAGCCTGACACCTTGAGCGACTTGACAGTAGATGAGATTAAGTTAGGGACTGTCTCAAAAGTGCATGCCAAAATGCTCAGAGAGCTTTTCAGACCTTTCTCAATAGCTTTATTTTTTATTTTTTTCATACACACTGGACCACAACTTCCTTCTAAGTGAAGTGCAACATGGCTTTGTGAGCAATTATGACCTGTTTTTTGTTTTTTTCGGGGGTTTTGTTTTTTTGTGTGTGTTTTTTTGTCAAGTAGCTTTCATATTTTTTGACATAGATACTTCAGACTAACTTCATTGTGCCTCCTCACATCACATGCCCAACCTCCAGTTTTTGAAGACAAATCATGTAATATACAGTACCAGTCAAAAATTTGGACACACCTTCCCATTCACTTGAATGAGTAAATGTGTCTTAACTTTTGACTAGTACTGTAGCTCAGTGCAAATGTGACTTGTATTTTCCCCTCGTTAACACCTATTTTTAATTTTGATCCATAGTTTACGTTGAATGTTATTGTGTGTTTATGTCAACAGCTAAAATGAAATAGCATTGACAATATATAACAACTTCTGGTAGAAGCCACACCCACTTCCAGTATAATCTGAGTACAGTGGCTTTGTGTTACAGCCCTAGTTCACACAACACTTATCAGCTGTCACTGGAACACAAAATAATGAGAGTGTTTATTTCATTTAAGCATTAATATCACACCAAACATATACCATGCATTATTTTCATAATTGCATCCTGAGGTGCTTGAAGAAGAACAGAGCAGCACAGCTGTGGAGGATAAAGAACAATAAGTGAACTGAAACAGAGGCTTTGGGTCTGATCTCAGTTTGGGGTGAAGTGAATATTTCTGCACTTTCAGGTGCAGTTTGAGCAGATGGCAAACAACCATATGCTTTGGGAGGGAGCACGTTTGCCCAACAGGGACGTCAGTTTGTACAGGTCTAGTTGCATCTGAGGTTATTTTTACTGGGTATTTAAGAGACGGTAAAAAAAGGGACTGAATTTTTACTGGTGTAACTGTAAAAATTTACTGGCATGCTAGATACGGATGGGACTACAAAAACAGGTGTAGTTAATCCAGTCCAAATATGGCTTTGGACAGTTTTGCATTTAGCTGATGTTCTTATCCAGGGAGACTTCGAGAGCATGCAAATGCCTCAATTCTCTTATCACCAGGAAGGTGCCAATAGGAAGGAGTTTATGGCTCTTCTCAGAGAGGTACAAGACATGTTTGCAAAGGAAATGTTTTAGATCCAGAGTGCAAAGTACTATACCAACTTAATTGTCCCTGACAGACAAACGTTAGGCACAGAGCATTTTGATTTGAGTCAGCCTGGATTTCTCACCCTGTATAAATCTCACTGAACATTAAAATATGTGTAGAGACCCTTGTACATATAGAGATATAAGACAATATTTCATTTTCTGGAATTCTCCACCATCCCACTGGTGAAACAGTCTTTGTTCATCCTCTTATATTTGACATTCCCTATTTTAAGCCCTACATGTCATGTCTCTTTCATTTGAAATTAGGCTTTGATGAATATTGTATGAAAAGAACCTGCTTGTAAAGGGACTGACCTTCACAGCTGCTTTGCTGCTGTGTTTGAAGTATTGTCAAGTCCTGTGGGCTTACGAAGGCACTTATACTAACAGAAGTAGAAAGAAAAGGACTGCAAAATATTTAACTAACATCATCTTGATTTGAAAAGGCTAACCGCAGGGCTCAACAAGCGAGGGCTTAATCACCAGGATGGTGGTATTTGAAACGGCACTTTAAATGCCCTTTCTCCTTGTTCTGTATTGGGGAGCTGTCTAAGTTTACCCATTCAGCTGCATAGCTGTGATAAAGGTTAATCTGTCCATGTCAGATATCACAGTGTAATGGCTGTCTTTGAATTAAAATAACAAACCAGGAGAAACCCGAGTAACACACACAGACACATACACACACATTGAGGCCATGACTCTATCTCTATTTGCAATTTTCCTATTTTGTTTATTTCATTTCTGTATTTTATCAGTGTTTATTTCCTTTGAAATATGTTGTGATCGGCCTGCCTGCTAAAGGCACTTTATAGATAAATACAACTTGACTTAATTTTTTCCTTTTACAGTCTGATGGTCTGCTGCACATAATAATGACAACATAGCAGTGTATTATCAATTACACAGAGACCACAAATAATTGGCTGAACCTCCATGCTTCAGAGAGTGGTGTTGTTTGGAGATCAGATGTCCCTTCTCCAGCCGCTGGGGGCTTTGGCGGTGCACCTCTGCAGAATGAATATAGATTTCTGCTGGTGCAACTCAATGCACAAATCTGTTTTTATGGATATAGTGTTAGCCATTATCACTGATATTGGTCAGCGAAATTCCAGCACAGTGCCTTATGTTTTAGGAAGGAGCAGTTATCCAGATAGCTAGCTACTGGCTTGCCATTCAGATTCATATCCTTCAATCTGTATCTGAGTCTAGCAGCTCTTGTGGCATCATCGTCGAGCATTAGCTTTATAGATAATGTGAAGTTGGCGACACACCGTGTGGAATTTCGGGTATGCGCCATGTTGTGAGGGTCATGAGGATCCCGCTGCCTTTCTATTGGTGAGTTGGAGCTATGAGTTGGTTACTTTTAACATTAACATTTCTGCATCAATGAAAGTGTGTTCTGCAGCTTACACATGTAGATAATTGTAGCATTGTATACGGGATGTTTAAAGTATGTGAAGTCAATAAGAAGTTTAAAGCAAGGCTGTAAGATAAAGATATTGCGGTGAAGTTCACAGTTCAGAGATAGTAGAGCTGATGCAAGCTGAGCTCATGCCATGATGATATGAATAACATGCTGACTACTGTTTTAAATATGTTTTGCACAGGTAACCTCTGTGAATAAATGTTTTCCACCAGTTTGGACCCAGAGCTTCATTCTGAACCTGTAAAACACTCAAGCTAACTGGCTAAGATTTATCTAATCCCTGGTGCTTTATTTAGCAATAAGCTACCCGTTTGCTGTTAGTAACTGCTTCTTAGTAACTTACACACGTCTGCCTTTTTGTATCACAGTAAAATTAAACTTTTTTGATGTCCAGCAGTTTGCTCTCAATTAACATCCATCAATGTTATACAATCCATCAGATAACTATACCTTCCTTAAATATCTAGTTCTTAAATATTTGACTACAATTTGACGCTTACTGTTAACCAGAGATATAACTGAACAATATTGAAGACCCACTCAACAGCTTAATGAAGGATATTGTAGAATATATTTTCTCACGAACAGTTACTATCCTGTCTACATGAAATATGCAACATTTAAACTTTGGAACATCTTGTGTTATACTTCTGTCCATCAACAGGCCCACAGCCCGCAGCGAGGGGCAGAGCTGCATCACAGTGAGTGGTGAAGACCACAGCAGCAATATAGGATGCCTGAAGAGAGTGAAGCTTGACGCAGGACTGAAGTGAAGCTTCAGGACATCCAGCATCCGTTTCTTAGATGAATATCATCCTCTCAGTCTGCCCAGCCAGAAGACAGCGTGATGGTGCCTGTGTTGGTGTGTTGATGGGAGCATCAGCTTGTTCAGTAGTTTCAGACAGCATCCAGAGGTTAGGCTGTAGCTGCTGGATATTAGTGTAATCCTTCTCATGTTCCTTTTGTAAAATAAAGTTTTATTCTATACAATTCTGATGTGGTGTTTTTCCCTCATATTATTTCAATGTTGAATGTGACATATTATTATATGATTTGCCTTCAAAAACTGGAGGTTGTGATGCAAGTAGGCCCAATGAAGTTAGTCTCAAGTATCTATGTTGAAAAATAAGAAAGCTAATAGACAAACCAAAACCACCAAAAAACAAAAAAGGGTCATAATCATGTTGCACTTCACTTAAAAGGAGGTTGTGGTCCAGTGTATATGAAAAAATAAAAAAGAAAGCTATTGAGAAAAGTCTGACAGCTCTCTGAGCATTTTGGCATGCACTTTGAGACAGTCCCTAACTTAATCTCATCTACTGTCAAGTCGCTCAAGGTGTCAGGCTTCAATATCAGATCATGAGGTAAAAATAATACCTGTGGACCATCAATCAAGCTTTCTTTCTTTCTTTCTTTCTTTCTTTGTTCATTTGTTACGTCAAGGCAGAAAATGAGGAAGGGTGCCCACTGGTGAATTTTTATTTCTTTTTCTATTTTTTTTATTTTTCCTTTGAGGGTGTCTAGCGCCCACCAGAAGGTGGCGCTCTAGGCGACTGCCTATATGGCCTATGCATTTAGCCCGCCCTTTGCTGCACTGCCAGCCATCTGAAGAGTTTTGAGTAAATAACTACTGACTTTTTAATCAAAGACACTGAGGCTTATGGCTCCACCTTAACACACATGGCTGAAACATCTGGGTGACCAGCTGCTCTTCTCACTAATCCGATTGGCTCCTTAATGTTCTCTGTGAACATCTGGCAGCGCCTCAGCTCTTTGATTCATCACACCTGGCAGAACCTTGCTATTTGGCCTTTACCTTGCTCAGTAAGCATTTTAAAAATACATTTTGAAAAATGTCAACGCTCCTGACTAGAATCCATCAAGAGAAAAGTGGAGGCAAAAAGAAATGGAGTCTCCAGTAATCAACCTGTGGTTTTGAAGCTGTGTTTTCCTGCAGGATATTTGTGCTCACACCACAGGCTTAGGGTGACACTGATGGCTGGCTCATTTGCTCTTTTTAACATGTCACTGACAGTTCATACTCGGGGTTATTGGTACCAGCGGCCTGTTAATATCTGCCGCTCTAATGCAGGGCAAAAAGGCTGCAGGCACCACTTACTGCACACCACACACTTCACTTCCTTTCAAAGTTGAAAAATGACACAGCCTTGATTGCAGAAGGTGACCAGGATGATTGCCCCTGTAGATCTAAATCAAACTTCTCCACGCGATTACCTTTCAGAAGGATGTATGAGACATGTTCAGAGTGTCTTGAGGAATAAATGATACTTCTTGGAAATGCTATGCCACCCTTAGTAAGGATATTATAACCAGGGAGGTAGGGGATAACATAATTACAGGCCCCTGTCCTCAATCAATGTTGATTACAATTTCAAGACTGATGACGATGGTGTATCCAATAATACTTTGCAAAATCCAATAAAGTATTTCAAGCATAATTCAACAACATTTCACAAGTTCAAGGGTACAGTCTGGAGCCACAAACTAAACAATAAATATGCTAAATATCAGGACAGACGTCCATATGCGGAGAATTTTGTCAGACAGGCCTATAGGGAAGATTGTGCAGTGCTTGGCCTGCTTCCTGTTCAAAACCTGGGCTGCAGAGCGTCTGTCGGGGCAGATGTCCAAACTACAGCCCAATCAGGCCCTGTGCCATCTCTGCAAATTCAGCCTCAAGCTGTCAAGCTCAAGAAAGTTCTGGCACACTTGTGGGCGGAAATGGCCGCCATTTAGTATGAAAACACAATCTTAGTAAATTTAGATGGAGTGACATGGAGAGCAGCTCTATACATGCTGCATGGTGTCTCTCAGAGTAGCCTCTTACCATAATGAAACTGGCAGTCAAGATACTTATCTCAACAGCTGCATGGCTCTGTCTGTAGACATCACTAGCTGCGCTGCTCGCAACCTTCCTTTTGTGTCTTCCTGCCTCTCATCTTATCCATGTCATACTGCTGAATGCCTGTCCTAAATAAATGCTTGGAGAATCTGTCATAAATTGTATGTTGTGCTCTCTAAAAATGTCTTTATTCTTTGATGTGCTGCAGACCAGGTGCCGGTTTCATCCAGACCCCGTGGCTCAATCTCTGTACTCTTGAAATTGTCGGCTGCAATCATTTTACCCACTTGAGCGCAGGTTCTTATGAACTCAACCTTAGCTAATCCACACAGCAAGGCTTCTGATAGCTTCCTTGTGGAGATAATATTATTGGATACCATGTGATAAATCTAGATCGTTAGCAATCTGCTTTGGAGAGATTTGGAGGAGAGGAGGAGGAGGGGAGCGTTAATCAATAATGTGAGTGGCCTGATCACCCCTAGGGGGCTGTGCAATTGCTGTACAGTGTCACTTTTTAATTCAATAAACCACACAGCTATCGCAGAGTCCTTTGTCTCTCTGTCCTACTCTACAGTATTTCATCAGGCAGACCTCCCAATTTACACGAAAGCTTGCTTCTCCAGACAGTCAAACAGAGAAAAAGTGCAAAACATACATGTAGAACAATGTGATCTGGTACCAATACAGCTGGGTCTTAAAACCTAAACACTATTTTTTCACTTTCACTTCCACAGTCCATTCTTGTTCAAATGGAGATGTCCTGTAGGATGAAGATGTTTCACAAAAATGACAGTAACTTCACTTCAGTTCCCACATCTAAACGCAACAGAGCTCCTTTGGGATCGGGTGGAACAGGATGTTCACAGCATGAATGTGCTGCCAAAAATCCACAGCAACTGTGTCATGCGACTAAGCCAAAATGAACAAGGATCCCTGTGGAAACGCTTGCTGAATTCATGTTTTCTAGATTTCTCACACAAGTTGTTGCTCATAGAGCATGTACTAGTATATGTAGTATATACTCAGCATCTCAGTGTTTCTTTCACACGCTGCAGCAGGTCATGTTTTGTTTGGTATACAACCAACTGACGGTGTGCCTAACAGAAACAAAGAGGAATAGACACAATAGGCATGACTGGAAAAGACAGGCAAAACAAAAAGCAAAGACAGAATGGTTCAGCTTGTTTTTCTCTTGCTCGGTGAGCAGCTCCCAGCCAATAATTTGTTTTTACCTAATTAAGTAGCGTGCACAAGGATGGTGAGGTGCCATTGTAAGGGACTGTAATGATCTGTCACCAACACTGAGAGCATGGTGTGGATCTGATTGACTGTGACACTTCCCTTGGTGGATAACCTTCAAGACAATGAGAGGGGGGCAGCTTTGCCTCTGCAGTACAGTGGTAGCTGCAAAAGACAAGCCATGTGGTTCTAGATGACAGATACATGTATGAACAAATTTTACAGATTGAATCTTCAAAGTGAACTGATCCTAAAAGTCCCTTCTCTCATAATGTTAAAAGTAAAAATTTATTGTTGTTAGTATGTAAGCTTCTAGATGGATCATCAGCTGGTGAGGATGCTGACTTTTTGCCTGAGACATGCAGCTTTAGCATCATCTTTTAGTACAGTAACATGTATGTAGCCATGAGTATAAATTTAAGACAAATTTTACAATATTCTTATTTTAAAATGAGTCAGCTACAAACATTAAAATGTCAGCCAGCGACAGCGTTTTCAGTTAAACCAGCCAATTTAAGCCAATTCGACACAGTGGCCAAACCATGTAATTACAACTTCTGGGTCAGTCACATGATATACACTGGCCCAAAAAGCACACACCCACACACAATCATTGGAAAAAGAGCAGCTGCAAAATGGTGAATACATTTTTTTGAACCTGACAACCTCCCTGTTTTATTATCAGAATTTGATCCCATTCAAGTGAGTCAGGAGTCAATCGGAAGTTAGCCAGCTTGGCCAGTGGAAGTCTGCGCTAAAGTCCCCAAAACGCAGAAACGTGAGAGACATCTGGGTAATTTGTTTACAGTCGGAAGCCAATTTTTTGGCTTCATGCACCACTGAGCAACTTTCATAGGAATGAATGGGGCAACATTTTGAACGTGGTATCCAGTTCTTCTATATCCATGAGTTTAATGTTAGCTTAATTAGCTAGCTACAGTTGAAAAAAATCTGCTAGTGACAGTCACTTCAGCTGATAAACCTACAGTTGCTGTCTAGAAATAAAAGGTCTGCTTTTGTCTACCTCTTTATGAAATCAACAGCCCATATTGTTCAGCTCAAGAATTTTGAGTAGTAAATCTGCCACCATTACTGCATGTGCCATGCAAGAATGTTAAGCTTGACAGGTGTAGAGAATAGGTATAGAAAAAAGCACTGATGAGTGAGAGTTTTCTAACTGGGCACCAATGTACAATACACTCACGTGGTATATACGGACAGGTGATGATAATATTTATATATATATTCTTCTGCCACATTACTTTCTATTCATCCTTAAACTGTAGATAACATCAGAGGGCTATTTTAAGCCACAGGTCACACTCAATCTTTCATCTCTTTGTAAAAAAAAAATCTATCGGTGAAAAAGTCAGCCAAAGCCACCTCCTGTGACATCTCAAACTGGGGCTGAACGGCTGCTGTATCTCTCCTGGATCACAGGTGATCTGTCATAGTAGACAGGTGTTTTGTATGCTGTTCAGGATCCCTTCAGAACAGCATCTGCTCCATTCACATCCTCCCAGTTCCTCATCAGCTGTCCCATGCGTGCACACACACTCGCATGCACACACGCCCACACACACTCACACACACACACACACACACACACACACACACACACACACACACACACTCTATTCTAGTCAGCTGGTGAATCTCTTTGTGGTCGATGCCCTCTCCAGTCCTGCTGTTTATCTACCCTTTCCCTGACACAATCCCCCTCAAAACAGGCGTCAGAGTCACCTGAGTACAAGCATCTTCTAAGTAGCAGAGTTTAGCCTGTCAGCAGGCTGGCTTTGCTCTAAAACTACGTGAATGCACAGGGAATCAGAGCAGTAGTGCTTGGATGGTCACAATTAGTTGCGGTGGAGGACAGAGAGAAGTGGCTCTGGCTGTGAATATGCATGCCCTGGTTCTCTACTCCTTGTCATTGAGACTTAATAAAAATGCACAACTCAACAAGGGGCACTGAGCAGGAAGATTAAACTGGGCTAAGCCACCAAACTGCCTGCATCTCTTGAATTTTACATCTCACAGGCCTGGAGGCACAGTCTATATCCCTCTGACATACTCCACTGGTCTTTCAGGCAGATCTGAATGCATGCAGCAGTGTGTCTGAAGTGATACAGGAAGGCCTCTCCAATCTCCTCGCCGATGGACTGGAACAATGCCAGTTGAGCTCACCAACACTGCATCTCTGCCCTGTATCTGGACCAGCTTCAGATAAGGACCACAGCTACTAAAAGGATTCCTGACATGGGTCAGCTTGGCAGCCATAGATCCATCAGGTCGACACAGATGGAGGTATGGATGACTAACCCTGACTCACACAGCCATACAGGTGGCAGAACTTGTAATTGTGCACATAGGCTGCCCCACATGGCAGCAAGAGGTAGCCATTCATGAACTTTGAAATTTGATACAAATATTAAGAACTTTATCATGTCTGCTGACCTGGAATAGAGCTAGTTAGTATGCTGGTTAGTGATGCGTTATCAAAAAACAACAACAGAAGCAGAAATGCTGTCAGTCCAGCTTTATCTGGATAGATTGCTGGCTAACTGCTGCTGTTTAAAATTCAAAATTCTTCTGTGTAAATAGAGCAAATCTATGGGGTCTTAATTAGTAATTGTGAGACGTTCTTCTGTTCTGCAGCCCTATGTGATTTAGGAAAATAAGACAGGTGCATTTTTACATAAATATCTCGCCTTGTGAAATATTTTAAGTCTGTTGTTTAAGACAACACAACTACTTATTCACCATTGTTAAAAAGGGCAGACCATGCAACAAGTCAAGCAAAATAATTTAGTTAAAATTTTAAATCTAATTGCATGAAATAAGTTTTTGTTGAAAAAATATGATTCAAGAAATTTCTTTAGTTACCTCTTCTATTTCTCTTTAGTAATGGTGAAATCATGAATCCCTGTTTTGTGACTAGAATATTTAAGATGATATTGATTATACATCTCTTGCATGTTTGCCATATTTTAGTTTTAACCTGTAATAAAGAAATTTAAACTTCATAACAAAATGCAGGATTGAATGACGTTAAAATACAAAGAAAGCTAACCACAGTATTTGCATTATACTGTAACAATATTTTGATTTCAAGAAAAGATTTAGGCACAACATGCTATCCTTAAAGCTCATGAAAACTTAAAAACTGAAGTATTTCACTATAAAATGTATATTCATGACTAAATAAGCACAATGAAGCTTAAAGGTCCAGTGTGTAATATGTGTGGTATTTAGCGGCCTCTAACGGTGAGGTTCTAGATTGAAGCACTCCGCTGCTCACCCCTCCCCTCCCTAAGACTTTTACACAGCCCATTCAAGGCGGGAATACTGCGCATGTAATCCGCCTCGCTGTTCTGTTTAGCCCGTATTCAGACCAAATCAGGCGGTGCAGCGCACAGCTGCAGGGTTGAAGAGGTGTGTGGGTGTGTTTGTGCTTTAGAAGCTAACCGCTGTGAAACAATCAGAAAATAACGTTTATCGATCTGATTCACCGGCTTCCTCACTAACGTTACTAGAGCTCCCTCTCTTCATTCACCCTCTAGCTCACTCGACCACAGCTGCTATCTCTCTCTTTTTAAAATGAGTCGGGAAGCCGACAGAAAAGTCTAACTTTACTTTTAACATTATCAAACGAAGAGAAATGTCCTCCCCTTGGATCCTCTTTACGTTTATAATGCGGGTTCTCCGTATAAAAGAGGCTACTGAAAACATCAGCAATACTACTGAATGATTATATAAATACTATATAGGAACAGTATCGAGCAGCAATATTTTGACTTTTTTTAAAAATCATGTTATTGTTGTAGACATGTTTGGGAACACTGGACAGCCTACAATCCATATTCTGCACTACCATGACCATATTTCTAACGTATCATGTAACTTATAACCTATAAAGCCTTATCTGTGTTTTTCCTGTTTTATTTTCTCAGAAACTTCTTGAAGAGATGACCTTGGAGGAGCACAGGCAGCTCACCAGTGAACTGCTTCAAAGGCAGCCAGGGTTCGTTTTTGATGCCTTGATGATGCATCAGTGCAGGCATGGTGTCCCACCGTTCACTGGAGTGCCAGGGGTACCATGATGTACTTGTAGTAACTGTACAGACATGCCTACGGAACGGGAGAGGAAATGCTGTGGCCAATACCCTGCAGATTGTATAATAATAATACCTCACTTCTCCCAGTACTGTCTTGAAAATGCTTTTTATGCATTCACAGGCAGTACTGAGAGGACATTATGGTATTTGGCCAAAACAGGAAGCCTGGGGATGACAACCGGGCGTACCGTTATGCTGCCTACAGACATTTAATCTATTGACAGCATGGCTCTTTAGGCCAGGGAAACTGACTTGTCATCCCCAGTTGCTGTGTTTGGAGGATCAGGGACAAGTTCCCTGGTCCTCCAAAGACATCATACTGGTTTCACACCTGGCCTCTGAGTTTCCCTCCAGGTCCTCTGAAACATCCACACAGTATCTCAGGTACTCACACACCTGTATTTTCATCATCAAGGCATCAAATCATCTCATATTTATTTGTTACATTTATGATATTTTATTTATTTTATACTTGTTCTATACATTTTCTATATTTATATATTTTCTGGATAATTATTAAACTTTTTGTTTATATATTCACATTTGTTCAACTTAAATGTGCAAGTTTACCAAATAAAAGATATTCATCAGATGTGCTGTGATAACTGCAATGATAAACATATTAATATATACTTGACAGCCAAATGACAATGACAGCATTTCTATTTTTATATATTTATATTGTCATTGTTTATATTTATAAAGCAACATAAAACAGTGGTGAAGTTGGAATACCACTGATCCTCAGAACAGGGCACTGTAGTGCATGTTATGGATTAATTTTCATTGCCACTTCAGGTTATGTTAACTGTAATTCACTAATTTGAACCACAAAATAAAAATATAAAAAACAACACTACGAATAATGACATTTGTAATAAAAATATATTTTATTTAACAGAAACATTTTTGGACATCCTTTTCAATCTAGACAATAAAAGGATAACATAAACATGCAGCTTTTACTGTTCAAACAAACATTTTGACAGCTTATTCTGTGTTCCTCAGACTTGATTCTGATAAAGACAATAATCTATCAAATCATTAGTCTGTTTGAACACTAAAAGCAGTGTGATTAAACTGCACATATAATAGCTGACAAGGGTCAGACCAATACCACATCAAAGGTATTCAATTTACTGCTCTGGATGAGGATGCGCTCATGGCAGGAACAACACCCATGATTCACTGGCGCTGCTGTTCCTCATCTGCTCCAGGAGCTGTGTGTAGAGCAGCAGCTGCATGGAAAACTGACAGTATCATTACACATAGAGTTAATTTACTATTTCATACATTTTATACAGTTGTACATGTGAAAATAGTGCTATTTAACCAAGAGTAGGACTTACAGGGTAAGTTAATATGCTGCATAGGCAAACAAATGTGTATCACTTACCTAGACCTCTCCTGACTCGGTCTGCAATACTTCTGATATGGCGGGTGTGAATGTCACAGACATGGTGAATAATGCCAACCCATAGTGCCTGAGAAAAATAAAACAGCACAAATTAATGAACTTACTATTATAAATAATCAATCTATCTATCTATCTATCTATCTATCTATCTTTGTTTTTCAACATTGAAATGGGAAAATGTTACTTGTGTCGGACTATAAGTTAACTTTGCCCCCCAATGTGTACATGTGCCCCTAAATGACAAATTAGGAGCAAACAATGAAATCATGGAGCACTGTGAAAAATATAAATATATATTCACAGGATGTATTAACTCAGTGATGAGCAGACTTCTCCTCACTTTATCTTTCACACTAACTCATTACTCTGACTTACTGTCACCAGCGCTAAATATCTTAGTTATCAATCAATGTGTCTTACTGCCACAGAAAATGAATAAATCTTTGGGTTATTAGCACGACGTTGCCTCCCTGTTGTCTCTTATCAGACCACCAGCTCCGTGAGAGGCACAAACTGAGGCTAAAGTGTGCTAATATTTAACGTTACGTGGTGGCGTTTCTTTTCAGGGAAACTGATGTACTGCGAATAAACATTGTACATCATCTAGGTTTTGAACCATTACCAGTGGGGCAAAATAAATATACATTACACTCTTACCTGTTCAGCAGTAAACAGGAAACTTCGGCATCAGTCTGCAAACATTTCTCTCATCAGGGATTTCCATCTGGGTTTATCCTCGTTTTATGCCGTTGCTTGTCCCGATTTCGTTTAGCTTCTTCGTGTTTTTGTTTCTTTGATGACGAAATTTCACACTCCTGTGATTTTCTAAATAAGTATGATCCTCCATTTATCAGATTTTGGTTTCAAAAACTTCTCACAATACAAAATGTTTGGTCCGTTCCTCTTCGTTTTAAAACCGGTGCATTTCCGGTAGTCGCCCACTGAATCTAAAACGCGTAAGGCCCTCACTGGAGCCAGTGTTAGGTTTGTCCGTTCTGCGCTACTGTAGAAACATGGCGATGCAACATGACGGCCACCATGGAGGGGGACCTGCTCCCATGTAGATATAAAGGGCTTATTTCTAAGGTAACAAAATCACAACAATTATTATTTTCAGCTTATTAGACACTAATTAAGATATACTTATAAATAATCTATTCAATTTTTACCAAGTCTGTTCTTTTAGATGTTACTAAATACTACACACTGGACCTTTAAAGTTCCAAAAAAAAAACCCCAAAACTCAGTCCTGATCTGCTTTATCAGGACTGTGTAGGAAATAGATAATTGTGTCGTAAAATAACCAAAAGTGTTCTAAACTTAGCACATCATTTTTGTGTCAGTAGAAAGCTGACTAAACAAATATGCTTTCAGGGCCTTTAATATTTTGTTAAATAATACCAATTACAATTACAATTCCCACATTTGGTGGAATCTAGAAAGAAGTACCTGTTCTCTAAAGGATGATTTAGGTTATTCTGAGTACAGATTCATCCTTCTCCCACTCCATCATATGTGATAACGACAGTAGTGGTCTGTCTATGTTCGGGCTGCCATCTGCTTCTCCTTCACATTCATTGGGCATCATCATTGCAGTCAGGAAGAAGAGATCATTTCTCCCTGGCCATATGTATTCATCAGAGGAAGAAAGCCTTCACTTGATATTCAAAAACCAGCCATGTTACTCTGTCAGCGTA
This sequence comes from Thunnus thynnus, assembly GCF_963924715.1. Taxonomy (NCBI): domain Eukaryota; kingdom Metazoa; phylum Chordata; class Actinopteri; order Scombriformes; family Scombridae; genus Thunnus; species Thunnus thynnus. Next base: position 31,960,011 of record NC_089517.1, on the reverse strand, counting down.
CACTGTCTGATTTGCTCTTTGTAACACTCTGATTCTCTCCCACTTTCTCCTCTGGTCTTCTCCAGCTCATTCCTTTTAACTTTGTCAGGGAGAAATGATTCATTATTTGAATACATCCGCTCTGTCGCTAATTTGTAGGAAAGTGAAACGGGAGACTGATGCCCTCTCCGACCTGAATTTGCCATGTCTAATTATGCCGTCTACCTTTTTTTTAGGTCACACCTGGTGTCACAGCGCCACACTTCAGCAATGTTAAGTGGTGCTTTTAATGGGTTTTCTGCCACAGATTCAAGTTAAAAAATAAGGACTGGCATAGACTGCTTCGTATTAAGGATCAGAATTACCTGCAAGAGGGGGCAGAATCATTAAAAATCTCAAGGAGAGAGGTGAGATGAAAAATGGAATAGAGAAAGTCCAGTCTTGCCTATGTTATATTTATAATTTTATTACTCATTTATATGTTACTGCTAAGTAACAACAAAGTATTTTCTATGTATGCCGACAGTTAGGGATAATGATGTTGCATGTTGTGATGATAGAACAATAAGATGTTTTTTTTTACTCTAATTCATTTTTGACAGAGAAGGAATTGGGAATCATTTTCCTTGTCTCAAGTCTTCAGATGCAGCTGGCTTCCAATCTTTGTTTGGCATAATGTGAGTGTTGCTGCTGATGTAATCATTGGTTAATCTCATACTTGGGACATTAAAGCTAAAAAGAAGACACTGTCATCAAAGGACACACCGCTCAAATATGACAGCTAAAGCTTTCTTCTTCTCCTCTCAGCTGTACCATGCCAGAAATACAGATGCAGTATAAAACGTACGGGAGTCTGTGATCTCTGTTATGATCTTAAGGCAAAAAGTACCAGTTAAAACCACAGACTGTATACAAAGATGGACGTAGCAAGTTGTGACATCACCCATTGGTTTGCGTTGGAGCCAGTTTGAATAAAGGGAGAGGAAGGACGGGTGAAGAAGGAAGGGTATGTTTTAAAATAAATCGGGAGGAGAGCAACTCATGGTAACCAAGGAACACAATGCAACTTTATAATTCAAGAATTAATTTAATACCAGTCCAATGAACTCAAAGGATTAAAAACTGGGCTACAAACACCACCACAGCAGAACGTGAGGGGACCACCACCAGGGGGAAAGATCTCGCCGGCCCGGCCTAGGCCCACGGCTCCTACAGGCAGAGGAAGAGAATCAATGCAGGCACATAAGGAGGGGGAACATATAACATGAGCCGACCAACCGGTGCACGGTTTTTTTGAGCAAAACTCAAAAAAAAAAAACAAAGTCAAATTGAAAACAAAATTGAATTTAGAAAAAAAAAAGAAGTCAGTACAATTAAACAAATTAAACTAAAGCACAAGAAATACGATAAGCAAAAGAAAAAAAGAGAAAATAAATTAAACAAAAGGAAAAGTTAAAGAAAATGAACAAAAAGCTTAAACCAAATTAATTAAGCAACAAACTATACCCTCCTCTGGCTCAGGGTCGCTAAGATACCAGCGGTCGATACATCATAAATGACGTGCAGTAGACCAGGTTACAGCATAGCAGCAGCGGAGATTGTGTTCTAACAGCAGTGAAATGGAGGAGAACAGCAGCAACACCAGAACAGCAGCCAAGGCTGGAGGGCAGTGGGATGCCGCGGGATGCAGCCTGGACAGTAAATACCCACATAATGTTAAAACAGTCACCAGCAAGCAGAGGTGCAGCCTCCCAGGTACTAGGAGGAGAGTTTCTGTGACTGCCGTAGCCCAAACACGCTGACAGCAGCGATAAATTGCCCACGCTTCCCCACACACCGGTTCGGAGCACAACAATCCCGCTGTGAGCTTCCAGCAGGCCAAGAGACAGGCTCCACTATAGCACAACAACAAGCAGAAATTAAGCTACCTGTACAAGGCACGCTCCTACCAGAAAGCTGGGCAAAAGCTCACCTTACAGACACCGGGGGGAGGCCAAAGTCCAGCGCAGCCCCCCTGCAAACACTGATGGCCCTAGTTCAGCCAGCAGCTCGTCACACAAAGACAACAGCAAGAGAATGACAGTGCACTGATTTAATCCCAACACCGGGCCACAATTAGTTGCGTGCTTACAGGTGTCAGTGGGCTGTACTGGGTGGAGAAGGAGGCAAGAGAAAAAAAAAACAAAAAAAAAACTCCCAACCTACTGTGGAGGGATCACTCTACTACACACTACTAAAACTACAAATTACTAATATTTAAAATACTAAACTATAAAATAGGGAAACTAAAAATACTGAAACTATAAAATGTTAAAACTACAACTAAGAAAGCCCAACCTTGATAATGTCTTCTATGCCGCAGCATACAGTCTAATTGGAGAGGAGAGGGATTGTTCACTTGAGCGATGAGGTCTGGGTGAATCTGGGCTGTGAAGAGACGCTGGCCTTTCCTCGTTGTGGGGGCTCATCGGTCGTTTGCTTGCTGTCTTCTTTGGAGCCACTGTCCCCCGTGGGCCTGCTGATCACCGCTGCTCACTAATAACACAAGGAAAGATCACCCTCACAACACCAGGCGCTGCTTATACCCAAGCATATGCTGTTTCTTATACTTACACAGTAGAGTAGAGTCTGAACTCTGCCCGTTGTGTGTTGCACCGTAGTACGCTGGGTGATGTCTAGTCTCTGTGCTGGTGGGCCTGTGGTTTCCATGCCTCATCGTTGCTTTCTTCTGTCTCCGTCTCCGATCCTAGCTCTGCTCCAACTCTGTTCCAGCATGTTCTCTGGCTGTCTGGAGGTTAACAATGTTTCGGAGAACTGGGGAGCGTCACCCCACCTGCGGTCTCTGGTTGCCATGGTGAGGCAGCTTGCGGCCCTTCTCCTTCTCTCCCTCTTCCCCCCGTGATTCCACCACAGTGTGCCCCTAGATACGCCAAGGGAGAGAGGGATGTTTACATTGTTCACAACAAAGCTGCCTACACCTGGTTCCTACCTCGGCCACGGGCAGGGTTAACCGGTGCTCCCCATCCCCTGCCGTCCTCCCTCCAGATGCGTGGTCTTCCTTCTCGTGGGCTTCATCACACCTCTCTTCCCAAGGCATGGTAAGTTCTATCATGATAATCTTCTTAGTCTTGGTCCACAGGATGATGTCAGGTCTGCTGTTGGTACAGTGTCTGGGAATGTGAGCTGTTTGTCCAAATCAGCAGCCATCCTCCAGTCTGTCGCATGGCTCAGTTTGCCCAAGTTGTTCCCTTCTGGCTGCTTCCCTGGTTCATGCCCCTCCCTCACAAACACCATGGACATAGGCTTCTGATTGTTTGCCTTGCCCTTCCTCTTGTGTTCCATCTCCAGCACAACTGCCAGTTCTCTAAGGACCTGGTCATGTCTCCAAGTATATCTCCCCTGGGTGAGGGCTACTTGGCAAGATGTCAGTATATGCTCTAGAGTACCTCTCTTCCTGCACAGATTGCAGTTGGGGTTGTCTACCAGTGACCATCTGTGGAGGTTTGCTGGGGATGGGAGGGTGTCATAGATGGATCAGAGGAGGAATTAGAGCTGCAATGGTGGATACCTCCAGATATCAGTCCATGTGATAGTGTGGTTTTCAGTCTGCCATCTCTTCCATGCACCCTGGTAGCCCAGGCCTACTGCTTTGGACTGACACAGCTCCTCTTCTCTTCCTCTGATCTCTCTCTGTAGGAGGGTTCTTCTTTCAGCAGGCCCCTTTTCAGGACTGGTGTTATGAGCTCCCAAGCCCCTGTCGGCCCTGGTATACATGTGTGCCTTCTGCTTGTGCTACTGCCTCTGGTGCAGAGTGCTTCCTTCCTGTCTTGACCTTGATTCCAGCCTTTTGGACTTTTTCATCCTTTGAGTCCTGGAGGGTCTTAATTAGTCTGGTCTTGGCAACTTTGTACTCCTCAACCACAGATGTTATCGGTAGTTGTAGTTTTGAGGATTTGCTGTACAGCCCTACACTTATGAAGCTTGGTGGCACCCCAAGCCACCTCCATAGGTGCCTGCTGATGGTACGTTCCATAGTCTCCACTGCATTTAGTGCTATGTAATACAGTATTAGTGGCTAAATGAGTTGTGGTAGCAATCCATGTTGGTAAATCCATGCTCTGAACGTCCCTGGGAGCCCTGACCTGACAGTATTCCACAGGCCTTCTTCTCCCAACTGTTGCTGCATCTTTCTGATGTTATTTTGGTCTCCCAGTGAGTCATCATACCACTTCCCAAGGCATTTGATTGGGTTCCCCACAATAGATGTATTGATTCCCCCTGCGCCATGAGCTGGAATTGTTGTGTCACCTTCCCTTTTCTGATGATCAGAGCCCTGGACTTCTGAGGTTTAAATGTAGTTCCTGGCCCATGCGGCTGCTTCTTCCTGTGCTGTTAGGATCCATCAAGCTTGGATGTGTGTAGTGGTTGTAATAGTTAGATAATCCATGAATCCTCTGTATGGTGGCTGTCTAACTTTGGTGTCTGTTAGCAGAGTAACATACACCTGCCTGAATCAAAGTATACAAAGATTAATATGAATAGATTATATAACAATAGAGAAATAACAATGTAATGTAGAATTAATAATATGATGAATGTAGTGTAGTAATATGATTAATGTAGTGTAGTGTAATATAGTGATTCTCAAATATTTAACATGTTAACACAAATCCACACACACACATCTAATTAGAGATATGAAGATATTTTCTTAATTCACCAAATCAAAACAGACAAAAATGAGTCTTAATAAAACACCACAGAAATAGAGACTAACATCTCAATTCACCCATACCTGACTCTAAAAATGTTCAAATGTAAAATTAACATTTACATAGCATATTAGATCCAAAAGTACTTAATGATTTTAGTGATTCTAGAGATTGGAATATGTAGTGATCATCTGAAATGGGTACTAAGAAACAAAAAATATCAATATTCAGTGAAAGTTACGTATATCCATGTAAGTGCATACTACTATGCATTTGAATTGAAAATATATTTGAATACATGATTAAATTGAACTTATATTAAAGACGAAAAAAGTTTTTTAAAAACACAAACAATTTGCATTACTAAGGCTACTTGCAGTATATAGAACATATGATTAACTAAATCAGAATTGCAAAAGCAAGTAAACTTAACTATAAGAATAAGTCATTGACAAACCAAAAGACAGACATGTGTAAGAACCCAGCAAATGTTAAAATTCTGCTTAGAGTATGATGTATGCCTCTTAGTTCAAATACATAAGAATACACTTAAACAATGTGGGATTTTTTTTTCTTCAACATGTCATGGTTTTTAAACATTTTCATCATCATTCATTATTTCATCAAACAGATTACCCAGATGAACCCAATCTTCAAATCCTCAGAGGTCATCATACATCAACTCAAAACCATTATTACCAATGCTTACCATCTGCTGAGTGGCTTGAATAGCAGTAGTGATTCTTGTTATAAGTAGCGGAGCAGGTGGACCCAAATGCAGAGACCATAAGCTGATTGTGGCTGAAGAAACTTCTTTATTTTGATATTGTGCAGGCAAAAAACAAAAGCTCGCGAGCTGAGCAGAGCAGAATGCAGAGCGGGACTTAACAGGGCAGAACAAACCAGAGCAAACTGAACTGACAGACTGAACTGAACCCAACAGAACAGAACAGAGGATCCAAAAAACTGAACTGCAAACCAAGACTTAAACACAGACAGAACTAATAAGGGAATAGGGAACAGGTGACTAGACAAGGGCAGTTGATTGGCTGAGAAATATAGGGAGCAGGGCAGGGCTGACACGACTGATACAGGGCAGTTGTGGAGGGAAAAAACAGGCTGGGGAAAATCACTGAGAGCAGGGAAGGTGTGGAGTGGGCTGGGGAGTAGTGCAGGAATACAGGAGGGAAACACAGAGCAAACAGAAAACCAAAACCCAGAAAACACACCTCTTAATAAGTAAGACTGAGTAAGCTGTGAATACAGACTGAAATAAAAACAATGACAGACCAAATAGAAAGGCAACTAAAATAATTATAATGCCAGAATCTTTTAAAGACACACCAGAACCAGGAGACAGAAAACATAAACAAACTTAACCCATAAGTTCATATATTCCAATAGTAGATCTCTGTCTATTTACTTAAAGTGAATAACAGAAAACCGACTGGTATAGCTTAAGAAAATATACATAAAAATAACTTAAGTACAGAAGTAACACTTCTCCTACTTAGTTCAGTCTTCACCAAACAGAGAAAAAGTCTGAGGGCATCTGGTGGACTGGTGGACAATGGCAACTAAGGAATATAGAGTCAGAGTCTTTAGAGTCTCTAGAGTCAGTGACGGAACCATGGCAGTTCTGTGAACTGTTTAAGAGCTGTCACCAAACAGGAACACAGAAGAATCAAGAGAAGTCTTGATACCATGAGGGTGATTGAAAAATTAATTAATCCAGACCCCCAAGACCCAAATACACCTGAAAAATCCCCCAAGCTAAATCCATGATTCTCATGTAATTCTTTTTTACCTTTAGCTGTATCATAAACCATATCTATAACCTCTGTGGTTGCATCTCAAATACAGGAGCAACATTCAGTACCAATGACTTTGCATGCCCCCCCAAAACTACAGTTTTGACTTCTTGCAACTCCTTACACTCAGCTAACATAGCTCTGCTTGTAGAATTAATATGCCTCTAAAGGACCTTTGATAAGAATATGAGTTCCTGTCGTGAGACATATACACCATACTAGGGTAGAACACCACTGGCTATTTTTTGTATGTTTGTGATTTTTCTTCTGTGTCTGTGTAATGGAGGGTATAATTTGGCTATTTCTGTAGGCTCTACCTTCGTAATCAAAGGGATTAGATATGCTAAATACCACATACCATGTGATTCATCGTAAGGCACACAACTATAAGCTTTTTCTCCACACTCTAGATATACTCTCTCAGGTAATGGAGATTGGTTTAGAGGGATCTCTACTATTGTGTTGCAATTACTTTCTCCTAAGTCTTTGCCCTGTCACTTCCCTACTCCTTGGGAATAAATAAACATTCTGTAGTCTATGAACTGACACAGGGGGTAGATAAACCATAAACCAAAAATCATGCATAGGTGTTTGGTTAGTCTCTAAGGGAACTGTACAATTTTGTATTTTAACTGAACCTAAGGACCTAGTACCAAACCACGGTTGTATGTAAACCATAGCTTTGGCTAATACAGTGGGGGTAAAGGCTTGCGGTACACAAATTTGGTCAACCAGAGGATTGGAACAATTGGTTTGCACCAAAGTTACTTGGATTCTGTACTCAAATCCTAATTTCACATACATTTGCACATGGGTAATACACAACAGGGTCGCAAAATTGAGTCCTAAGGGAAGGTATTGCTCGTTAATTATTTTTGCAATGAATTTAGCAAAGTCTACATATTGCAAGGACTTAACTGCTTAAAACTGTTTATAGACAAAAAGGTGGCAAGATAGTGGAAGTCATCCTCTTCAACATATTCACTAACTCTGCAACTCTTCAAACTATTCTGATCCTGTGAATACTGACATCCCACAGTTTGCAATCAGGATTACCTTGTATCCGTTGATTAGTGAAACACCATAATTCTGTGGTCCCATTTAACGGGATAGGAGGTGTGTACTGCACTCTCACTGTATTTGGTGAAAGTTATACTAGTTAAACTGACTCTGTAGCATGAGGTGCCCACCACCATTTACCCCTAGAACAGAACAGTGGATGAGCAACATTACAGACATTCATTTTATATCTGTCAGTGGAGCAATCAAAGGTAATGGGATTTACTTCCCTCCTCGTTTGGATGAGGCCTGGAAAAACATGTCTATCAGTCTTTTCTGACTTGTCCTTTTTACACTGTCTCATCAGAAAAATGTCCTTCTCTTCAGTCATTTTCTCCGTTAGTTGATCTGTAACAAATTGCAAAGAGTGTGTATCCATGTGTGGTTGCAAACAATGTCTGTCCACGTGTGGTTCCAAAACTGTAGCAGTGTTAGTGTTTTGAGTATCTGAGCATGCTGGATCACCTGGATTGCCCACCCTGGTCCCCTGCCTGAGTCCACCCAGCAGAAGGAAGAAGAAGAGCCACTTCTTCACTTGCCATGGCCTTTCACCAGTGGTTGGGGGGGGGGAGGGGGGGCAAGAGCTCCTTACTGCCCTGCACACACTGAACAACCTGTGAAAACATTCTATAATGACTGTTTTGGCATCATTGTTTAACCAGTCGATCAGTGTTTTATTTGTAGCTGTCTGCTATAAGCTAAGGGAAATCAAATTCTTCTTCACACAGCATAAAGTCAGTCCCATTTGTGAACGTTATCAGTTGCTTCACATCAGGTATTAGACAGTACACACTTGTGTAAGCCACACTAGATATTCATCTGGGTATGTAATTGGATTGGGGGCTCTCCTAAATATGTCAGTAACTTGAGATGGGGTCCACAGTTTGCAAACAGGCATATCACCCACCATGATTTTAGTTACAATATTCACATACAAATCCTCCCCACAGTTTACATTCCTCAAATGATCCTACATACGGCCACTTACCATTACTCCACTCACATGAGCACTGTGAACAGCAACACATAACACCATTTTCTCAGCCTTCCTACTATTCCTGCGGGCATTCAAGGGGAAAACAGTGTTACGGTGTCATAGTGTTATTTTGTCTCTGCTGGCTTGTTCGTGGCAGGTTGATCATTTTGCTTTAAAGTTTAATGTCATTTGGTGAATTGTTCACTGATTCAGGCTTAACCTTTGCTGTGGACTGATTATTATCCATTTTGCATTCACATTAAAGCATTAAAGCATTGTTAAAATAAAAGGCCTTTCTACTGTTAATGGAATAAATAAACTGGATCTGGAGAAGTTGATTAGGGAAAAGGAGGATATCTCCTGAGCCCTCTTTTTTTCATTTTTTTTTTTCATTTTTTCTCATCTATGTTTTTGGGATGGGGGCACCTCCCCATCCCAAAACAATAGATGAATGTATGCGTAGATATCTCCCTAAAAATAGCAATATTAAGATCCGCAGGATTAGGCACAGTGGGTGAAGAAGTGGAGTTCAAAGACCCTACAGGGGGATTTAGTAGGTAGTGCGCCTTAAATTAATTGTACTTTATTTTATGTTGTATGTATGTCCACTGTTAAATGTCTGCTCAACACCTTTATTTCTGTTTGCAAAAAATCATTTAGATGTCTGTATGAACTATTGACACTGGCATCCCATATGGTCCTCACTTGACAAACTATTGTTTTTACTCAAAATTTATGGTAGTAAATCTAGCTAAGGTAAATTTAGATTCTTCATCTGTATAAACTAATAAAATACAGTGAATCAAATGAAATGTCCATGTTTATATAATGGTACAAAAAGCAAGGTTTTGGCACACTTAAAAAGTCTTTCTTCCAATGTTGTTTTCCTACAAGAACTACATTTTAAAAAGGGGAAATTGCATATTTGAAGAGAGACTGGGTGGGAGAGGCTTATGCTGCCACCACTGCAGCAGTAATAGGGGAGTGGGAATTTTGATCAATAAAAATATACCCTTTTCACTGATAGCATGACACAAAGATCGAGATGGCCAGTTTCTTATTTTAACTTGTACTTTATATGGCGAAAGTACATTAGTATCTTTGTATATACCTCCAGGAGCAAATTAGCATTTTTAGATAAAATTCAGAATATACTAGATAATAATCAGACAGGAATTATAATTATAGGAAGGGACTGTTATGTGTAGAAGTAGCAAAGTAGTAATAATCAGCAAGGCAAGAACTCCTTTTAACCGGCTTTATTGCTAGCCAGAAATGACATTCCCCCCTTACTTAAAAGGTTATGTAAGGTACATTTCAAAATAGACTAAGTAAAACATAAGAGGCATTTGTGGCAACTTAGGTTAGTAACACTCTGAACCTAACTTTAGCTGCAATACTATTTCTTTTAAGGTAATAACCAAAGCATTCCTAACATGTCACAGAGTATACTACATATTTTTTAAGTGGCTATTTCAACCCCAGTATACTGCAGTAGAATAATTGAAAATAACAGACTGTCTAATAATGTTTAGGTCATTACACTTGTTACTTGTTACCTTGCTGTTGTTTGCATTGTTCATTCATCTTATTTCTTACACATAGGTAACTGTTTGACGCAGTTCTTTACATTCCTTAACCCAGCTGAAAATCCATTAGCCAAGTAGGTGGAGTGACAACTTGAGAGTCACTGGAGCTGTATGAGACTGCTCCACAGTAGGTAAGTCAGTCGTGAAGCATTCCACCTCTCATTATCACATAAAACAAAAGTGCTTGGTCCAATCTGTCTCTGAATAAACAAGGGTGGTGTTAACTTCAGTGTACCTTTGTGGACATGGTCAGGCTTTTTCACTCTTACTGAATCCCCAGGTTTGAGGGCATGGGTCTTTGCACCCTAATATTTATCAATGTACTGTTTAGATTACAGTACATTGATAAATGATAAAAAGGAACAAATGTGAAAAATTTGTTCCTTTTTCACTGTATCTCTCACAGTAGCACACTTCTCAAACTTCTCCTGTTGTGTAACAGTTCAGATGGGGAGACACCAGTCGTTGCGTGAGGTGTTAGATGGTAGTTTTGCAGGAAGTCAGGAAGCCATTTGCTTTGGAAGTCCACCAGAGTCACTGCAAACCTACAGGAGGCAGGAGTATTCTCAAAAAGGCCCACAATGTCCAATCCCACTTTCTTCTAAGGCTTGTCTGGCACTTCAATTGGCTGGAGTGGAGCAGGAGCTGTTTTAGTTCACTTGTCCATCTGAAGCCACCAGTACAAGTTCACATAGCCTCTGTTTCGTGTGCACCACTCCTTGGTGTGTCCTTGTACTAAGTGGACCACAGTAGTGCGCAGGGAAACAGGAATGATGTAGCAATACTCACCTCTCATTACTAAGGCGTCGGACACAGAGAGTTTGTAGAGGATCAGGAAATGTGATGCCAGTGTAGGGCTGAGTTCAGGGCATCGTACAGAGGCAGATGTGAAGTCATCCATGGATAGAGCTCTTAGTACAGATATCAGGTTCGTCCACTGCAGCTGTATTGACAGGTAGTGGCAGACATGACAGGAAATCCGCAGCCTGGCTCTGTGACCCTGGTCTGTACTCTACATCATACAATCGAACTGACCACCACACCACTCTCATGCCTGCCTGGCCAATTCCTTTGGTAGCAAGCAGTGCTGTCAGTGCTTGGTTGCCTGTTCTTAGTGTGAAGCACCATCACCAGAAATATGACCTCCACTTTTCAACACACACGTGAGGGCCTCTTTATCCAATGCTGAATATTTTCTTTCTGCAGCGGTGAGGCTCCATGATACGAATTAAGCAGTACGTTCAGTCTTATCTGGGTGTATTTGTGACCCAGCCCATAGTTTGATGCATCTGTTGTCACGAAAATTGGAAGGGAGGGGTCAAATACTACAAGCACTGGACTGTCAAGTAGCAACCGTTTCAGTTCATTAAGACTGGGGTCTGCATCCACAGTCCATTCAAACCAAGAGTTTTTAGTATCCTTCAGTAGCTCTCGCATCAGCTCCACCAGTGTAATGACGTTCAGCAGGAACTTACTGTACCATTAGATTAGTCCTAGGAAGAACCATACAGAGAACAGGTCGTGTGGGGCTGGGGCATCATGGATTGCTGTGATGTGATCTGTGTCAGGCAGAATTCCCTCTTTGGAAATGACATGGCCCAAGAATCTGAGGCTTGAATGTCTGAATGAACATGCAGGCTCCCATCATGCTCATCCTGAGAAGGTCCGGCAACGATCACATTGTCGAGATAGTTGCGTACTCCAGGTAGACTTTTTAGCACTGTTTCCATCATTTTTTGGAACATGGATGGAAAGGAGGCCAAGCCATAAGGGACTGTCAGTAGTGGAAAAATCCTTCATGTGTAATAAAGGCAGTCAGGTCATAACTGTCTTCATACAATGGTAGCTGGTGGTAAGCTGAGGCCAAGACCATGGTGGAAAACACTGAAGTACCCCTGAGCTTACTCAAAAGCTCCTCCATGAGGGGCAGTGGGTGATTGTCAGCAACGGATTCTGCCTTCCCTCCTTGTTGTAACCACGATTGGGAAAATCCAAGGTGAGCCATGTCAAGTTCATCAGAGACTGGTTGTCGCACAGCAAAGGGGAGTCACCTAACTTTTGTTGCACTGGTACAGCATCTTCACGAACCTTTACTTTGTGCACAAATCCTGCAACGCAGCCAATTGAACAGGGATCAGTCTTTGTTTCCATCACAGGTGCAGGAGGTGAAGCCTGGTTGAGGTCAGCAGGCACAGCACGGTTGGGTTCATGACTGAGTGTCCATTTCAAGGTTGAAATATTACAAACAATTTAAACATTTGTATTCAAGAAAGCCCCAAGCATGGATGGATCTCCTGTTGAGTTTTATTCAACATTTTAGGAGCAAATTGGGTCCCTTATCAATTCAAATGACAAGATACATGGCAAATAATTTAGTCCTTCCTAGATCTATGTATCAAACTGTAATCTTTGTTATATTAAAACCACGTCTGGATAATCCTCTTCAGACTTTAGACCTATAAGTTTAACTGATTGTGATAATAAAATATTAACTAAACTTATTAGCAACAGATTAGCAAAGGTTTTACCAGATCTAATACATAGCAATCAGACAGAGTTAATTAAAAACAGGTACTTACAAAAAAATAGAACAAAATGTTTTGGCATAATAGAACATGCAAAAAAGCACAATATAGATTTATCAGTGATGGCAGTTGATGCTGAAAAAGCATTTTATTGTCTGACTGGCCTTTTTTGTTTAAATGTAATCTTCTGGTTGAAATCATAAAATTTTGTAAAATTATTATATAAATATTCTACAGCTAAGATTTATACTAATAATTTACTGTCTGGGGATTTTAAATTACAGAGGGGTACTAGACAGGGTTGCCCATTTCCCCACTCCTTTTTGGTCTAGCAATAGAACCGCTTGCAGAGAAAATCAGATGATCCAAAAGTTACAGGTGTCAATATAGGTAAACAACAATATACACTCAATTTATTTGCAGATGATCTTTTGATGTACCTAACTAATTTTGAAAAATCTATACCTCCTGTGTATAAAATTATTTCTGAATATTTAATGGTCTCAGGTTATAAAATTAATATGGAAAAAAACAGAAATAATGGCAGTAGGGAAACAAAAAACATAACACAGAACTTACAACAATCAATTACATGATGTGTAATAAGTGACAATAAGCAACAGATGTATTTCAATCAGGAGAGACAAGTGAAGTGAGTCTTTGGTGCTTAGACTCTACAGGGAGACTTTGAATCAAGGGACATCAGTCCTGAGCAGCAGCAAGATAACCCCCCCCCCCCCCAAGATGCTGGTGGTGGTGGCTGATGACTCCTGCTGAGACTGATAAGGCTGATGAGGTTGATGAAGTGATGTACTGATGACTGGGCTGTGATGGGGAGGTGGTGGGGCGTGCAAAATGGAACCATGAAAGCACTAGGCAGAGAGGGAGAGAACATATTTAAAAAGACAGCTGTAATATGATGGGCTGACAATGAAGGTGTGTAACCGTGCTATTGGTTAGATGTGACCAGCTGATGTGAACAGCTGAGGGATGCCTGAGGGATGGGAATGACAGATGGATTGAGAAATAATACTACAGACCTGAGCATGCAAAATATCTGTCTTCCTGACTGAACTTTTGCTAAGCTTCATTAAGGAAATTTTATTTTTTGTTATTCAATAATATGAAATCTGGCTCGATTAAATGGATGAATCCTCCTATAAACTTTACAGGAATAATTAATCTATTTAAAATGATGTGACTTCCAAAATTTTTATTTCTATTTTTGACAGTAACAATTACCCCACCTAAAATATTATTTTAAAAAAAGCATATTAAATTATTACAGACTTTATATGGGGAAAGAAACATCATAGAATTAAAGTAAGGCTTTCCATCTTCCAAGTTGGAAGGGGGATTTAATCTCCCAGATTTAGAAGTATATTAACTTGCTACTCAAGCGTTTTACCTATGCCATATAGCCAAAAATACAATAGAACAGCTGAAAATACATGAGTCTATCATCAAAACCTTTTTGCATTTATATTTTCAAAGGATAAAAACATTGATTCTGTCAATTTTATAGTGAGAAACTTAATAAGAAGGGCTAGGACAGCACACTTAGTTTACTAGCTTTACAGCACACTTAATAAACTAGGTGTGCTGTCCTAGCCCTTCTTATTCATAGTCACTACTTTAAGGATTCAGCACCCTGCTTTTATTATCATGAGTCGAGTGCGTTGTATCATATTTTTCATCGTAAGAAACTTAGAAGCAACATGGAGAAAAATGAAGTGTATTTTGAGCTGATACCTTTTCCAAAAAATACTTTTAGATTAAAATTTAATTTTAATCAATCAATTTGTATATTTCAAGATATGTTACAGGATACAGTGAAGTATCCGTAGAGTTGGATTATTCTTTTTTCATCAAATGTATTAAAGAAATTGATACTCAAAACATTGGAAATCCACATACCCTCCTACACTACTACACTGAAAAAAGAAATTTGTTATAATTTGAACATGGAAAAGACAATGGCCATCGAAAAGAACAAATTAAAGCTATAATATTTAACTTTTCTTTATTAAAATGTCTAAAAACAACTAGACTTAAGTTTTATATTTTGTTGAGTTGGGTAGTTACATTAACTCAAATGTTTCCAACAATGTTCAAACCCAGTGCAGTCTGTTTTATTTGGCCGCCTGTCAATGGTTTCTTACCCCCTTTACCAAAGAGTATACGCGCACAAGATGCATGTGTCGGTGTTGTGGTTGTCTGCCACAATGGCATCTACCAAAGAATATACGCATACAAGATAATGAATTGGCGTTGTGGTTGCCCATCAGAAACTGTAATAAATTGACTTTTATTCAGTTTTAAGCCACATTTTTATGATAAACCTTTTAGATGTTGGTCGTTTTTAATTGTATCTTTAACCATATGAAGGATTGTAGTCATTGGACATCCGGATCTTAAGTTATAAGAGAAATAAGCTGAGCAAACATTAGCAGCAGCTTGGCTAGCAGTCCCTCCCAGACGTCCTCTTTCTGTGGAGAAACATCAATTTTTTAATTGGAACTGCTTTATTTAGTGTTTTTACCAGTTTTAATCCCCATGTACATTTGTTTTGGAGAGGAGGAGAACTCTGCAGATAATTTGGCCTGTGGTAAAAACATGCTGAATGTCTGTATCTTAAGTTGTCAGAGAGACAAGCTGAGCAAACGTTAACAGCAGCTTGGTTTGCTACTGGACGTCCTGTGTCCAGTGAACAGCGTCGGAGAAACACTGAGGAGGAGACCTCTGCAGATAATTCAGCTCCTGGTAAAAACATACTGAACGATGAACACTGGAGTAATCCTAACCCAGAGAAGCTGGTTGTTTAACAATGAAGACAACAACTCCCATGATCCCACACTACTTCACATCGTCATCACACTCCATCTTTTGTTATTGTTTTGATTGAGAGACCCCTAGTGGCAGAAATTACATATTGTGCGATTAACTCAATTTGAAATCATATAGGGTAAACTATTACAAGCATTGAGTACATGAAAAAAGTACATACATACGTACATACTTAAACCGCTTCTTTTCTTGTGTTATTTACTTATTTATTGTCAGAATGTAGGACAGGTGGACAATAATGGCGCACAGTACACAACGACTGAGTTATCAGAATGTAGAGGATTGTATCGTTGTTGAAGTTTCAGCTGGTGAAGGACAAAAGATCGGGGTACTCGACAGAGAGGAATAGTATTTGAGTTATATGTGATGTATATGTATGTTTATTTAAGTTGATCAGATATGAAGATACTGAGGTTGAGCTTGTTTGTTTGAAGTGCGGGGTAAATGTATGTTGCTGTGGTATGTTATTTTGTTTTACTTTGTTTTGTCTTCCTGTCTTGTTTTGCTTTATTGTTAAGATTGTGGGTCTTTGTTTTGTTGAAGTGGGAAATAAATATTGTATATATTGAGAAATCTAAATATATTTAGATTTCTCAATATATATAATAAATATTTGATATAAACAATTATGTCAGACCAAAAAGATGGAAAGCCGTATTCTGGGATTCAAAAGGTGAGTAAACTGAGTTTAGATGGGTTTATCCTCCTCTGTATCCCTGAAGTGAATTTCAGTCTCACTCCCCTGACACTGAGGCTTTGCTTAACAGGAGGAGTTGAGACAGAAAGCCCAAGGCAGTGAAAATGAAGGACTGTTAAATAATTTTTGTCAGAAGGGGCGTCTGAGTTGGATTCAAGTAGACAAGGCTTCAGCAAAATACAAGGGATCGTCCTGTGGGAAAAAGTATGTGTCATGCTCAACACCTTCACAACCCATTCTGATCAAGCTCTTTTACTGGATGGGCAGATTCTGAATAGGGCCAAGTCCTGAAGACACACACATACACATACAGTGTGAGTGATTGCTTAGACTGACATTTACGTACAGTACTTCAAATCAATTCAGCAAGTGTCAGTTTCTTGCTCTTAAAATATATACTGTAGGCATACGACTGTAAGAAGGTCAAAGGTTAGAGGCCACAAAATCTAAATAGCAGATGCATTTGTGACTCTAGAGTAATCGGCAACGACGGACAAACACTAAGCAGGTAGGGTTAGTTTTAGCCCCATTACTTTCCTCTGTTCATATGCTCCCATTGGGCCACATCATTCAATGACATGAAGTCTCTTTCTACTGCTATGATACAGGGATCTGTCTCCAGCTCAAAACATCAGGTCCTATTTGTTTAGTTCCCTCCTGACCTGCCTATCTTACGTTCATTGTTGGATGTCTCAAAATTTCTTGCAGATTAATCAGAACAAGATGGAGATTCTTTGTCCTCCCAAAGACAAATACTCAAAGATAAACCTGGAAACTTATCAGCTTAAGCTAAATCTTCAGACTTGACTTTCAGGGGACAATTGAAAGCATTGTAAAGTCTTGCTTTCTAAAGCTAAGGAGTATTCCAAAAATAAGATCATTCCTTTTTCAGGGTGACTTACAAAGTTAGTTAACTCCGTAGTTTTGCCTTTAATGCAACGCATCACATTACGGTCCTAACCAAGCATACATCATTTACTGGTACAAAATACAGCTGCACAGCTTTTAACAGGATCCTGGAAGTATGAACACATTGCTCCTATTTTAGATGTCCTCCACTGGCTTTACAAAGCACTGGCCTTGACCTCATATTTACCTGTTTGTATCCTGAGGTCCTCAATGGCAGCTTTCTTACAGTGTGGTTTTATTGGTGCTTGTGTTATCTGATGTTTTTACTCATCCTTTTACTTGGTTGTTGGTTCTAATGTTTATTGCTTTTCTTTGGTCAGCACCTTGTAAACTTGTTAGGTTCTTCTTAAATATTTTTATTTTTATATAGCATACATTTTGTGATATTAGTTAAAGAAATAAGACAATATACAACTTCCTCCTTACATGCAAATTAATAGCTTTACGCGACCAGAGATATTTCTTGGTTCTTCATCCTGCATCTTATTATGGCATTCCTCATAAAGGCAGCTGATCACCAAGAGAGCAAGACAGCTGAGATCACAGTCTAATGAAAGTATGTCTCTATGTCATGGGACCAATGTGCAGTGGGAATGTAGCTTCTATGCACTCTGACCAAGCTAAAGAGGAAGATATGGGAGAGGTATAATGTGATTTGATGGCAAGAAAGAGTATTAGTAAGTATTTTTAGGAGATCTGTTTTCAGCATTGGTGGAAGGAGTACTCATATCCTTTACTGAAGTAGAAGTACCAATACAGCAATGCAAAAATACTCCATTAAAAGTAAAAGTCCTGCATGAAAAATCCTAATTAAGTAAAAGTACATAAGTATTTGTAGCAAAATTTAAAAGTATTTAAGTAAAAGCAGTGGTTTCGTCCCTCTTACTGATATGTTAGGCTATTATTTATGACATTAGATTATTAATACCGAAGCATCAGTGTGTAAGCAGCATATTACTGTTGTAGCTGCTGGAGCTAGTTTGGTGGAGCTAGTTTGAACTACTTTATATACAGTTAGCTAGTTTAGTCCAGTGGTTCCCAACCTAGGGGTTGGGCCTCTCCAAAGGGTCACCAGTTGTGAGATGATTAATGGGAGAGGAAAGAAGAAAAAAACAAGTTCTGATACACAAATCTGTTTTTAGTTTTTGGACTTTTTCTCTAATCTTTGATTTTTGGTGAAATATTGGATCATTTGAACATTTATTGAAATGAAACCATGTGAGAAGTTTAGAGGGAAAAATCCCTGAAATGTGACCCTGACTACACACTGCTTTTTGTAAGACGTCAATAGACAAAAAGGTTGGAAACCACTAGTTTAGTCTTTAACGATGTGTTGTATTTCAAAAGTTTGTTATATTTAATATCCATTGTGTCAAATCTTCATCTGAAAACTAACTAAAGCTGTTAAATAAATGTAGTGGAGTAGAAAATACAATATTTCCCTCTGAAATGTAGTGGAGTGGAAGTATACCAAATGGAAGTAGCATCATATGGAAATACTCAAGTAAGTTAAGTTCAAAATTGTACTTAATTACAGTACTTGAATAAATGTACTTACTTTCCAACACTGAGTTTCAGTGTAATTCAAATTGTCTCGATTTTTGAAAGCAAGGATTGGTATTTTGTGGACTACATTCTTACTATGACAACACCCCCAAAATACAGTACTGAATATATTCAGTGTTTCTTGTAGGGCTTTAGTGTTGACAGGGTCAATACATCTATTTAGATGATCATGAGAAACTAAAATTCCATGAGTGGAGACAGACAGAAAAACATTTTGTTGTTGGTTTTACAGACTAGCATCCCAGAAGCTGTTTACTTAAATTATCCCACACCACAGTGGAAAGATTTCTCTGGTCAGATATGTGATATGAAAAAAAAATCCTGAAAAAAATTAGGTTTCTGTTTTCTTAGTCAAATAAGGGAGGGAACTTCTATTATATCAGTGGGAAACAGCATGTAACATCTCATATGCTGTTCAATTATTGGCCTGATATGAATCTGTTTGCAGTCTAGGTTTTTTGTTAAGATGGAAGGAGTGGCTGTGAAGTCTGAAATGAAGGAGGAGGAGTCCATCCACTGTGCTGGCAAGGTCTTTTATACCTGTAGGGAGTCAGGGAGGAGGAGAGTCAAGGTCTGATTAATATTAGAGCTCTGATCTGAGCTCTTTCTCCCAGATTCAGGGCTTGTTTATGTGTGTAAAACCACCAAACTGTTCCACTGGGTGAAACGGTAAAAACATAACACAGACCAAAGCAAGACACATCACCAGAGTCAGAAATCATGTTAAAGTTGCATCCGCACGCACAGAGAGAAAATCTAATATTTACAGTAACTCTCTGTGGTCCAGCTT
The DNA here is from genome assembly GCF_963924715.1 of Thunnus thynnus. Taxonomy (NCBI): domain Eukaryota; kingdom Metazoa; phylum Chordata; class Actinopteri; order Scombriformes; family Scombridae; genus Thunnus; species Thunnus thynnus. The sequence goes on along the minus strand of NC_089517.1, from coordinate 31,940,551 downwards.
CAGAGATCACTCATGGCTGTCAGTACTATAAAGCAGTAAACAAAAAAAGAGAGACACATCTATACTTTATCCATGTGTAGGCTTGGCCTTTTATTTCTCTGCGTTTATTGTGTAATATGAGGTTAACAGAAAATGAAAAATATTGAAATTAACAGAAAGTGTATACGTCTACAAAAGGGCATGTGTACAGAAAAGATGTGGATGTGTAGGAGTCTAGATATTTTCTTTACATATGGACTTCTGCAAATGGCCTTTTGATTTTCTGCATCTGTATGCTGGTCATAATGCTGCTTTCTCGGTCAGATCTCCCTGGAAAAACTGCTTTAATCTCAACAGGATTACTCAATTGTTAAACAAGGTTAAATAAAGTCAATACAAGTTAAATGTGAGGCTAAACAAAATGATAAATGCTGTGCCACATTATGTTTGTTGGGTTGTGTCCCAGTTTCAATGTAGGTTGCCTGTTTGATATCTGGTACACATAGTGAATAATAAGACCCTTTTTAAAGAGAATACAATACACGCACGCAGTAGCTGTTAATCAAATTTGTGAAGTAACAACAGGTTTCTTAGTTAACATAGCATGGCAGATAACACTGTAATTTTATTAAACTTCTCACTGTTTTACTGGTACAATGTTTATAACTGCTCACGTTCCTGCTACTATTATTACTGCTTGTGTGCTTAATACTGCAAATGATGCTGCTGCTACTACTGTAACTACCACCAGCCTACAGTTGACTGGAATTGCTTCTAGTGTACTTCTACAACAAAAGCTATTACTCTCCTTCTATTACAACTTTCATCTACTGCTATGCCTACTGCTATTATTACTTCTTCCTGAATAATAAGAAATAAAAACAAGCATGATTTGCAAACAAAAGGATTACAGATAAATGCTGCTCAAATCAATTCAGTACAAGAAGACAAAAGGAGGGATAAGCAGGAACTATTTTCTGTATTTTTACTTGTTTGGAGAAATTGAAATCTGTGGCCGATTTTTTTAACTTTCCAAAACTGACAATCATTCTCATTCCATGCAGTGATTAACCAGATGTGCTGTTGAGTGCAACATGCCTTTTAGAAAAGACTGGCGTGAAGGTGTGACCTATGACGGCAGGCTTTTCACCTTTGAGTGTGACAATTCAGAAGAGGTATAAACACTTTTGCCTTTAGGTGGGCTCTGCTGACACTTTCTACAAACTAGTTCATTTGAAGTGTACTGAACCCTTTTGTTGTGCTATTGGAACCTAAGACATTGTGTGTCAGGTGTACACTGAGACAAAACCCTATGCACCACTTAGAACAACTGCACTGTACACATTATTGCAAGGGACCCTCCTATCAAAGTCCTCTGCACATCTTTTGTCTCCTCCTGTCAGTGTAATGGCAAGAGAAAACCAGTCACAGCTGTGTTTTAACAGATGAGAAACTAATGTTTCAATCATGCGGCAAAGAAGAGCCTACTATCCAGCTTCATGACATGCAAAACATGATACTAATGTTAATTTGCTGCAGATGATGCCGCGTTTCTGCCTCACAGAGTTGATCTAACTGGTTTCATACGTGCCTTTACCACATCATTAACAAGTCAACGAGGCGAAAAACTGCAGTAGCCTCAGACAGACTGAGACATGCAGGCCAGCACTGAAGAAAAAAAGTAAGGGAACTCTACTTTTTCCCCTGCCTCTTATTTCTTCTGGAATAAGGGCCTGACTTTCTCCACGGATTCTATTTTCAAGGCTTTGTGACAGTGACCCCTTCGACACCTCTGTAACACTTTGAGAGCATCAGCGGGTTCTGTTTGTTTTTACTCTCCAATTTTTTCACCTTTTGCCACTAACACAATCATTTGTTGTATTGGAGAAGATTTCCTACCAATGTCTGTACCTGACACTAGAACTTCACTTGAAGACATAGTAGAAAGTTACGTGGTCTTCGTCTCAGGTGGGATTGGGTACTTTTCTCCGTTCCAAATCTACTTTGCAAATTCACCAAATAGAATGGTTCCTATATTGAATTCTTTAATTTTTTAAAACCTCCATTCTGCATCATACAAACAAGAGTATCAGCAATATTTGGGCCTTTTAATCTAATAATAGTTCAGTTTAATTTCCAGTGTAAATGTGGTAGTGTCTGTTTCTGATGTGTTTCAGGTCAGGACTCTGCAGCACATTGACACCTTATATTGTGTCAAGACCAAGTGGCAGCCTCCAGAGCTGAAAAATGAAGCCAACGCCTAAGCTAGCTCCAAAGGTGAGTCAATCCCCATAGACCCCTATGCTAAAATGCCCAACTTTACAAAAAATAGTTTTGGTCACTATAGCTAATTTCCTCATCAATGACAACTGTACAGGGGGTGAATTTTTATATAACTTACCCATTTAAATTTTATTAAGACTTAAACTTATGCATAATTAAGGGCGTGGACGCTTTGAGTGACAGGTGGGTTACCATGGTGACAGTGTTGGTTAGGGAACATAACCATGGTGTAACCCCAGATTCACAGAGTATAGGCGCAGCCGTAGCCATCGCTATTTCAGTTCATGAAAGTTAAAGCTATAATACGTAACTATTCCGCATTAAAATGTCTAAAAACAACTAGACCTATGTTATAGATTTTGTTGAGTTGTGTACTTACATTATCCCAAATGTTTCCAACAATTTTCAAACCCAGAGAAATCTGTAATCTTAATTAAGGTAACGGACCGTTTCATTTGGTCGCCTGTCAATGGCGTCATACCCCTCTACCAATAGTCCACAAGATGCATGTGACGGCGTTGTGTTTGTCCGCTACAATTGCATCTACCAAAGAGTAACTTACACACATACAAGATAATACATCGGCTTGTTGATTGTTCAACTGTAACTGTTATAAATTGACTTTTATTCAGTTTTAAGCCACATTTTCATTATACATTTGGTCATTTTTAACTATATTTTTGATGAGGGATTTTAGTCATGACGTCTGGATCTTAAGTTATAAGAGAAATAAGCTGGGCAAATGTTAACAGCAGCTCGGCTAGAAAGCCCCTCCAGGAAGTCTGGTGCTCATCGAACATTGTCGGAGAAACACTGATGTTTTAGGTGAAACATCTTTATACAGTATTTTTACTGATTTTAATCTGCGTGTACGTTTGTTTTTGGAGAGGAGGAGACCTCTGTGGATAATTCGGCTCCTGGTAGAAACCTGTCGAACGCCTGGATCTAAGGTTATAAGAAAAATAAACTGAGCAAATGTTGGCAGCAGCTCAGCTAACAGCCCCTACCGGACGTCTGGTGCTCGCCAAACATTGTTGGAGAAACATTGATTTTTTAGGTGAAACTGCTTTATTCAATATTTTTACAGTTTAAATCCCTGTGTACGTTTGTTTTTGGAGAGGAGGAGACCTCTGCATATCCTCATCAGAGAAATAAGCTGTGCAAACATTAGCAGCAGCTCAGGTAACAGCCCCTACCAGACATCCTGTGCCCACTGGACAGTGTCAGAGAAACACCGATTTTTTTACATGAAACTGCTTTATTCAGTGTTTTTACCTGTAATCACCGGGTCCGTTTGGAAGAGACCTCTGCGGATAATTTGGCTCCCAGTAAAAACATCCTGAACAATGAATACTGGAGTAATCCTATCCTGGAGAAGCTGGTTGTTTAACAATAAAGACAACAACTCCCATGATCCCACACTACTTCACACCGTCATCACATTCCATCTTTTGTTATTATTTTGATTGAGAGATCCCTAGCGGTTGAAATTGTGCGTTTAATTGTAACATTTTGGTCGCCTAAACAAGTCTTGTTCATCGTTGAGTTGTACTAAACAACCCTCTAAGATGGTGAATGTTAATTTTTTTCTGGTAAGTACATTTTGTTTTAATGGTTTTAAGGCTGTTTTTCACTAGTGAAATCACAGTTAACCATAGACTGTAAATGCGCATCAGCTCCACCCTCTCGTCCAAATATGGTCTCATCTGGCTCCAAAAATCCAAGATATTTTTGAACAGTCAAAATGCAAACCTAAGGCTTCAAAATGGGAGTCCACAAACCAATGGGTGATGGTGGCTACATCACAGTGGCCACATCCATTATTTTTTACAGTCAATGGTCAAGACATGAGTGTAGGACCTGCTGAGCATATCACAAAAGTATCTGAAACCCAGCAGCATTTCAATGATACTATCTGTTATCTTTCTAATTACTCATCTTAAATATTCAAGTAGTGGTACAGTTTAAAAATCCCCTGGTAAAGAAACATGTACAACACCTAGTGGCTGTGGAAACTCTACTTCCACTTCTCAGAGTGGTAGAAAGACAACACATGATTACATATATTATCTGCTAGAAACAGACTGTGAGTGTAAGCATAATAAACTGATGGGTCTAACTTCACATGGGATTATAATCCATGTAATTTGACACTGAACAATATGCTGCCTCTTTCCCAAGTCAAAGTTTCACCTCCTATACAAGACAAGATAACAGTTGTGCCCTGTGCAACTCTGCACATTAGCAGCCAAAAGTGCAAACAAGAGATATATTCAAAGGATTTCATTATCTAGATATAATGTGGCATCATGTCAGTAAATATCTTTGAAAAAAATTAATGACTGTTCATTTAATACTTTTCTTTTTCATTTCATTTGGATGTCAAATTTCTGTCTTAATAAGGCAGCACAAAATGTGTTTGTAGCAATTAATCACCATTAATGGACAGTTCATTTAAACATCCTCTTAAAACAAGACTTAATTGCACAAGCACAACAACAATTGTAAAGTGGCATATTCATTCCTGAATGCATGATGTGACATTCTAGTACAGAACAAAAAAATCCAAGCACATAATTATATATAATATAAATTATTATCACGCAAATAAACATTTATTTCAGCAACAAAAGTCTATATTTTCCTCTTTCCTCTCCAATTTATTTGAACATTTGCTATTTTCCCACATGAGTTCACGATAATAACCTCCTTCACTCAGTTTTGCTGAATTGGAGGGGTAGTTTCTGATGGGCTGGTAATAAGTTACTTTTACATACAATTTCTGTCTATGCTATATTAGCTTGAGACCTTGCTATCTTGATAGGTAGCTAGCAAAGTTCTACAGTATTTCCTTGACAAAAATTTGTCTTAACTGTGCCAGTAAATTTCAATAAATCTTTCAGGATCAGGAAAATACCAAACTTGTCAGAGTGCTGCTGGTGCTGGTTGTTGTGCCGACACAAAAATACATATGTACAGCCACAAGAATGGCTCTGTGAGGCTGTACTCAAACACAGTGCTTTGCAGCTAAATGGTAATGCCCATGTGTTAACATGCTGACAATAACAACAACAATGTTTAACATGTCCACCATATAGCTTGTTAGAATACTAACATTTGCTAATTAAACAGAAACACAAGTGCAGCAAACAAAGTATTGGACAAATTTAAATTTTGACCTGCAGTTGACCCGCATTATTCAGGCACTTTGTAAATATTTTTTTACAGTGATTGTGATGAAAGAATGACGTCAAGGATAAAACCGAGTGAAATAAGCTTCTATTACAGTGTGCCTGGGATCGAGTATCTGGAAGGAGCTTCGAGTGGAATTTCTGTTCCTGTTAAAAGAGGCCACTCGAGGACGTTTGGGGATCTGATCAGAATTCCTCCCAGACATCTCCTGGTGGAGGTATTCGAGACATGTCCAACTACAAGAAGGCCCTGCAACACACTGGAGGAATTGCACATCCTATCTAGCTTGAAAACGCCTTGCCATCCCTCAGGAAGTGCAGGAGAACATGGATGGGAAGAAGTGCTGCTGATTCTGCACTGTAGAAACTGATGAGGAACTTATGTGCGTATTGTCCTAAAATGAAGCTGAGTTCTACAACTGCATGCTTTTTTTCTGCCTCCGATTTTTTCAGGTACTTTACCTATTTCTTGGATAATTTTGGAGAAACTTGACATTCCCTGAACAACCACCATATCATAGCAAACCTATTGAAAGTGAAACAAGCTGTGTATTTGTCCAGACGTTATTGTAGGAAGGTTCTTCAGGTCCATGTTCTGTGAAAGCAGATTAACAACTAACAATCTGTTGAACTCTGTTGAATTTGTTGAACTTTGCCACACCACCACTGAGCTACGTGAAAATTGTTGGTTGGTTTCCAAAGCTATCTCCAAGTTGGAAAAGAACAATACTTACAAGGGACGATCAAGCACCTGAATCCCATCAGGTCAGATAAAGTAAATCTACTGTATCTCTTGGATAAATAGGACATCCTTTTCTTTTGTAGATCCAGTTTTGCATAGTGCAGCTTCAGGCAGAATAGACAAAATTCTCCGGTGTTTCCACTTCTTCTGTGCAGCCACAATAAACAGCTGCTTACTTACACTCTTCAAGGGCAGCAGTGTGTACTGTGTGTTTAACCTCTGTTGCTGAACATAATAAAGTATGCAGTATTGCACGGTATTGTGCCTGTGAGAGTGTGATCCATGAAGAAGAGAGCATTATAAAACCATCATAAATGAAAAGAGGCTGCAGATAACAGTCCCTAAACACTTATGCTGCTCCCCTACTATCCATAATCATTGAAGAAACGCTGCATTACAGTGTCCAAACACAAAACAGTGCAAGCACTCTGTCATTTAACCTTGACTTAACATCTAATTCCACCTTCAGAGGATAGACATTAGTTGTGTCATCCAGCAGAAAGGAAAGCAGAATGTGGAATTTGTACTGTTATTTGAGATGAGTAATTTTCTCTTTTCCTGAGGAGAAAAACTGAACATCACATCAAATCACATTATTCAGTTTCATCTCATATGTACATCTAATTTTATCTAATTTGTAATTTTGTCCCACTAATATCAACTGCTGTAATTTATACTTCATCATATAATTTCATATTGTTTTGTATGTTTTCTTGGAGTTTTGCATATTCTCTTTCTCAGTAAGTTCTGCTGTTGGTATTTTTAACACCAACATAATGCTGCAATTATTTCTCATGCATTTATGTTCCAGCTGAAGCTGTATTAGCGTACACATTTGAGCATGTGAGTAATTAGGGCAACTCTACAGGGTCTCAGGGGCCAGATGGAATGCTTTACTTTATCATTTAGGCTGATGATTGTAATGTTATATAAAAATAACTTAAAGAACAGCTTCTAGTGTTGATATTGTGTGTTTATATTACTCCATCTGCTATATTCTTACTTCTATTCTATTATACTTTGAAGACTGCTTATTTTATTTTATGATTATTTCCTGCTCCAACAACACAGGAGTAATCGAAGATTCATGTTTTTCAGTGCGGTTGACTCAACTTATACAAGTGGTTATTCTTTGAATACAGGCAGCAATGCAAAGACATTACGGATAGCGTGTGATTGCGGTTGAAGGAGTTTGGTTGCTGATGACCATAATTGTGTGACTGAGCCGTGGGAGGCTGACTTAAAGGTGGCTGCCAGGCCAGCACCACACAGACTGATGGCCTGGCAGTGCCAGCCGAGGCCGGAGATGAATAACAGATGTTGGCTGACAGGCAGGACCATTTGTCATTTAACTGTCTAAGTAAAACAGGCTGGAGGGCGTCACCATAAGTCAATGTCACAGGCTTGGACGACAAGGAAGGGATCCAAACATTTCAATATTGTTTAACCCCTCTCGTCTTTGTACCATTGTGTCTCTCACAGCCAACGCCACAGCTCTGACCTGTTGTGTGTTTGCTCTGCCACCCCCACACTAGCACTGCAAATTCTTGCTCTTTTTTTCCCATGTTCCTGATAAATGGCTAGATGTTTCTTAGCACTGAATCTTTGCGCAAAACTGAATTCATGGAACTCAGATAAAAAGAACTTGCTGAGCATTTATCACATTGGACCAGAGATGGTTTAATGGATAAGATTTCCTGGTTTTCTCTATTGTCCAGGTTCTGCCTGTTTTGTTATTGAAAAGAATTTTTGATTGTTGAATTGTGATATTAAAACTGGAGTGCAGGACTTTTGTCTCCCCCCTCTGGCAGTGAGAGTAAGGGGGGCACTCAGCTATGATTGCCTGACAAAGACATGCAGTATGCTCTCATGTGCACCCTGAATGACAGGCACACAGAGAAGGCCGGTAAAAACAGATATGTTTTGATGGTCCACTGTTCCAAAAACGTATTTTGTCTGACGGACCACTGACCCACTGGGATTTGTCCCAATACGCTCGTACACACTGGCTGTTATATACTGTTGTAGCTGTAAAACGGTGGATAAATTGTTTTGAGCATCACACAACCCCTGCGAAATGATTCGTTTCACTATCAGAATTTGATCCATTTGGTCCGATAACATTTGGAAAGTCTAGAAGAGCAGCACGATTAACAGCCAAACAGCCAGCGTGGGAATGTTGTGCCCGACATGAGATTTAAAAACTCTGTATACTGTGAAATACAGAGAGATTTATCTGGTGGTGATAGGTTTCATCAGCATTGCATTAACTCATTTGGCAAGGGCAAAATGGACATTAATTTATATGTAAAAGTTCAACACTGCAGGTTTAAAAAGTAGATTTTCTTTTGTCTGCTACACTGTTCCCTTTTCTCACAGTCACAGGATTGTTTTAGTTATATGACAATTGTCTGCCTATGTTTCTGATTGAGTGCTTGTTTTTCAATCCTTCAGATTTACTTCTAAACTTTCTGTCACCACCTGCAGAGAATAAACTAACCCCAGTATGCAGGATGACACCCGTTTTAACAGTGCACTGATTTTTACCATGCTCTCAAACAGTTGCTTTCACAACACTGCGATTTACCACAGCAGTTTAGGCAATTGAAATGGAACTATAACAGTAAATCCTGACATTTTACAACAGTAGCGTGAAAGACATATGCAGTTAAATTAAACGGCGTCAAGTTCAGCTCTTACCCAGCCCCCAACTCTAATAAACAGCTGTACTGCCTGGAGGTAGTTTAGAGGGACAGCAAATGCCAAATTGACCATTAATAGTCAACTATAATAAAAAGCTCTGTTGTCTTATGATGTACTGTATTTTGCTCTTTTTGTTTGCATTGTTTTAATAAATGTCAAAAAGCTAATATCAGACCAAAGCTGTGAAATTCATACATCTCTGAGTCGTTCATTTCTCCAGGTTGTTGGGCTACAGGCTCGGTGGCAGCATTGTTTTTGATGTTCTGTGGAGAATGATGGCTTCTTTTATTACCAGACAACAGCATGGCGACATTCCTCATGTTGACAGGACTCCATATTCACCTCAGCGCTCTGGGGGCTTGGCTCGGCCATTTCTTCCTGGCTCAGCTCAAGGTCACCATCTCTGCTTGCACGAAAGCCTTCTCCCACTTGTTGTGTGCAAGCGCAGCCAGATGCATATAACTACATTTGGATTTTGTCCCCTCCTCCTCACAGCATGATTGCATGTTATTTCGTGTCACCGTCATAAAGCTGCTGTGAATAAATAATAAAATCCCTACCAGAAATAAGCAACAAGACATCACGCCGGAGGAGCCATGATGCAAACAACCAAACCCCTGCGAGACAGTCGGCCCTGCAGTCACGCAAACCACTGCATCAGTCAAATCCCTCCAACAGCTAAATCTAACCACAACTACCTCATTTACCAACCCTATGAAACCTCACCCGCCCTACAAAAATGAAAAATGAACAATATTATCACCTCACGGGCAGCTGCCAAAAGGATATTAACAGAATTCAATTGCTGAAAAGGCTGGACACAGAGATCCAGTTGTGTGCAGTTAATAAGAGGCGGACTCTGTCCAGAAGGGCAGCTCTAATACACTGTTATGGGGAGAAATGTATAGAAGTGGAAGGGAGAAGGACATTCACAGTGTGGGCATTGATCTGACACTATTATCCAGGGTGACATACTATGAATAAGAGATAAAAAGAATGAGTAAAAGAGAGAGAGAGAGAGAAAGATGGGAGGACAGAACAAATGAGGGTTAAAAAGAGTTTTAATAAGCAAGAGAAAATGAGAAGGAGAGACAGAACTCAGCAGCACATCACAGCTGGGAATTGGTTGCTTCCTGAGGGTCTAAGTCTGTGGAAAATATTTGAACCTGTTTTAAAACCTCCCAATTTCCTTTATCAAATTAGTCAAATTTTCACAAGAAAAATGAATTCTGAACATTGGAAGAAGAGCTGAGAGGGTGGAGAGTGTATTCTCTTTTCAACACAAGGTAACACAAATAAGGATGGACAGGAAACATTACCAAGATGTCACTTTCCACAAATTGGAAACATAATTGCCAGGCAACAAATACCAGGCAGCAATTACATTTCCTTCAATAAGAATTATATAAATGTACAATATTTTTTTTAATCACATGCGTGACTTAATCCTGCCTTCATATATTTTTGCAGCTGCTTTTTGTGTTTACCCCTTCTGGATTGCATATTGTGCCGTGAGTGTCACTGTTGTTTTGTCTACACCAGCTGTAAGTAGACAAAGTAAGTTGTTTTCAGTTGTGTTTTCAGAATAGATGAAACTAGACTAGACTAGATGAGACAGTAGCTCGGTGTCAATCCATAGGTAGCACAAATTTTAACCACATTTCCAGAAAATTGGCAAAAGAAAATTCGATTAATGTGCTTTTTATATCCACCGCTGTTATATTTTGTGTTGGGTCGTCCAGATAAACAGCTGATGCTAATTTTTCCAGTCAGGGCCATTTAACCATTGCAAAAGAAGAGGGCGCAACAAGATGATATAATTAAAAGTGCTGTAAAAGTGTGAGTGCCAGTGAAACCTCAAACAGTGAAAAACAATGTAGACATGATAGAAATACAGCATCTATTTCCATTGCACTTTGTTGCATTTTGTGTTTATCGATACACCAATTTTGCCATGTCAGTCAAACATAAAAACTTTTTTGTGATATTTAAAGATTTTTTTCAAATATTCACGGTTTTCACTCAATTTAACATTGACATATTCTCACAGCTAGCCTGCTTTTGTACTGTACTGGTATTTTAAAGGTTTTTCTGTTATTGTGTCTACTCCATGTACATTAGTGGGGTTTAATTGTGGGTTGTTGGAGCTTGAATGTGATCAGATGTTTGACTTGTGTAAGGTCACTATCTATTAGCACCTTGTCTGTGTTCTTAGGAAGTACAGACTGATATTAGTCTAAGTGCCCACATTCTTTAAATTGTTGGTCTTGATTAAGAAGATGCAATTCCGCTGAGCCCAATTTAGCATACCGAGCTGCATTCACTGTCTCATTGTTGAATGTAATGTTTCTTTGTCGTATAGTGCTCTATTTAATTGAATCAGTGCTCAGCCTGCGGTTGCAGTTTAATTATTATGTGTTGTAGAACTGAATCACTTGCCTTTTCCTCTTCTCGTCTTTCTTAGTTAGTGCTCACTGACTTTGATGTAGAAAAAGTTGTAACAGTCTGAGAGATGCAGAACTGCGGGAACAAGTCCTCTCCATGCCAGCTGACTGCCAGGAGACAGAGCTGAGGGAAGCCATTACAAGCCAGAGGTCAGGAAGAGAAACTAAAGCCATCATTATTTTCAACTTTGGGGAAAGGATCTGCACAGTTTAAAGTGGCTTGCTCTTCTGCTCGGCTCTATTTGTTTAACAAAGCTGAGAGGAAGCTGGTTTGTGTTGGGCATTAAGAGAATCCTTAAAACAACTGGATAACAACAGGTGGCAGTTATAATATGATATTTTAGAGAATCTTTTGGGGGGGGTGAAGAAGACAAAAGCGTTAAGTCACCCACAACAACCACTGGTTAATCTTAATAATAAAATGGATTCTGCTAGAATAGATGAGCTCTTGTTGGGACTGGTACTTTTAATAGACAAATAACACAGCGCTAGGAGGAGTGAGTTGTAACATCAATCATCGTGAACATTAAACCAAACACATACCTTCAGGTGAATCCCTGTGGTCCATCATAACCTGAAAGTAAGAAAACATATCTTCACCCAAGTGATGACTGTGAGCATGGCAAGGGACTTCTGAGCAGAATTTGCATATAAATGAGGTTGGGAAGTAGTAACAGTTTGTTCTTGAATGTAAGTTTTACCTCTTTTGAGTTTATAGAGTAATTGCATGTTGATGATGTGCCTTTCTCAAAGTTTAAAATATGTATGTGGGGAATGAGAAACGCACCTTGTGATTAATGTGCAAGAATAAAATAAATCTACCAAGCATATGTAAAGTGAAATTTCCCCAATGAGCAAATATACACACACTTTTACACAAATATCTCATTTTCTTGGCTTTGTACCATTCTGTCATCATTCAACATGTAATTATTTTCAGTTAGCAGTACATCAAGGCAGTGCATGCCATTCCTTAGAATTTGGCCATAATTAATGTAAAAAAAAAAAAAAAAAAAAAAAGTTTGAGAAGCCTTTACTGTAGGACCAGTGATCCCTGTAAGGGGGTGATACATTCAAATATCAATATCAACAATTTTCTGAACTTAAACCCTTAGACCCTCTGCTTAATGAAATTAATAATAAATTCCTCTACCTGATACTTGATTCTCAAAATGTTCTGGTGTGTAAATACTGTATGTGATGGTAGCACCTCTTTATTTTCACATTATACATACAAATGTTTTTGTTAAAAGTTACATTTCATCAGTACTAATATTGTGGTGATGTACTGTATACAGATAATGTATGACACTGACTGAATAGTATATAATAATTTACATGCAGACATAGAGAAATGTTGCACAAGAAAAGAGTGATTATTTTAATGCTAGGAAATTAGCAGTCAGTGGCTAAATTTGGACATTCATATGATATAAGTACATGGGCAGTGCATCCCCAGGATGTCATCATCTTTGTGGGTGTACCTCTGGTGTATTCTCAGAGAGCTACCCTCCCTGATTTGTATCAAATAGCACTCTGTGTCCCAGAACTTCCTCCCAACTCACTGTTGATGATTTGAAACTCAACTGTGAATTGTGTTGAAGCAGACTGGCACCACCACAGCTAGTAAGTAGCTAGCACCTTAGCTAAGCTAATGATGGAGACTCCCAGGACAGGAAAACAAATCACAAGTGCCATTTCAAGATGTGTGTAAGTGTGTGAAATGTATTTCAGACTCAAAGCCAATCAGTGCTGCCTTTACTCAGTGCGGTCTCATTATCGAATGATGAGAATTTCTCAAGATGTCCTTCATTTGAAGTAGGGATCTCTACAGGATTACACACTGGCCAACAGGTAGAGAGGGCTGGGGTTGAAATGGGCAGCTCCCAGTTGTTAATGTGTAAAACTATATAAATGTAGTGTTAGTTCAAATCTCACTCTAGAAATAATAATAATAATGATTTTTTTTTTTAAATGAAAGATTAAATCGACTCTCATCTGTACTGGATTTGTGGCATGAGAGCAGTGATGGATTATCCCCTTATACTGGCAAGAAACTAATGAAATATATTATGTCTTACAAATGCTGCCATTATGTGAGACATCACCTTTTTTCTCCATTTCCCAGGTGTCAGTAAGTGGTTTTCACGCCTATGGGAGCCATCTATGGCTCTCATTAGGAACCCAGTTGTGACCTTGTCTTAAACATGTCATCTGCAAGCGTCTCTGAGGAACCATGCATTACTGAAAGGCCTCATTGATTGCCAGCAGAATCACTAGGCCTCTGACAGTCTGCTTGGCTGATGAATCCAGAGAGCCACGGACATCCGTCGACTCCACCAGCCTCCTGCAGTTCAATCCCATCCGCATCACCACATCAGTCAATATTGCTTTCTATCGATAGGACACTGAGGAGAGACGAATGGGTTTTCATCTCCCGGACTCCCTGATTGTACTGACAGCTGTCAGCCTCTTCAAAGATAAAATCAAAATTAAAAACTAATAACAACAGAGTTTACCGAAAACACCAGACATCAGCCGACAAAGACATCAAACAGCCAGGTTTTTCCATTAGCAGTGGGTATAATTACATGCAGGTGATTGGCCAATGACAGTGATCGAATCAGCAATTGATCATCACCGATCGTGAGCAGACTAACAGCAGAGGAGTGTATCTCCGAACAAGATGAGCAACTCTTAACGTGCCTTGAACTCACTCAACCAATTAGGACTGAAATGCCTTCACCTCCAGACAATCAGGAGACCTGTTTTTGAGGAATGTAAGAAAACATCTTAATTTAACCCTCCTCCCCATCCCTGTGCTGCTTTGGTATGGAAGAAAGGCTGTCTGATTGCAGTGTTGTGCAGCCCCTTAAATTCATCTGGGTTCCAAGGTGCACCTATTAAATTAAAAACCCTGACTTGCTATGAGAGGGGAGCACTGTGTCTTGGTGTACACACACAGTGCAACTGATTGAAGGAGAATGCCACTGATGGAAAATGTGCCAACTGCTGAGGGAAGAGAGCAGTAGATAAAATGGGGGAGATAAATATCCCATCAGTCCCAGGCATGGGATTTAATTTTCCTCTATGAGCATTTCTACTTCAGCTTGGGAAATTGATCATTTCTATTCCTATACCAGGTGGAAAAGTGGAAGGGCTGGTGTGCATGGCGGTGTGTGTGCGAGTCAGTGAGTGTGTGTGAAATTCGATGTGTACAGTATGTGACTGGGGGAGAGACAGAAAGAGAGAGAAAGACAGAGAGAGAGAGAGAGGAGAGCACATGAGAGCATAACTAACCACACCGAGCCCAGAACAACAATTCACGCTGGCGATACAGTTGTTACTCAGTTAAATGATTCAGCAGTAACAGGATAAACAGAAAAACAAAACAAATATCAAACTGACAGTCTGCGTCTTAGCCGGGGGAAAACCAGCAGAAACTGACAGGTAGATTAACGCTGTCCCACAGGCTGTTTAGCTCCAAAGAATAAAATGATCATATTAATCATGGCTATTGATTGATGGCTACTCTGCTACTTGACATCTCTATCATGCATCACATACTGCATGGTATACACACACATGCAATCACTCTACAGCTACAGAGCATGTTTCATTCAGTACATCCTGCCTCAGCTTGCTTCTCACCTATTCTGTCTCTCTGTAAAAAATAATGCAGCTTTTATGCACAATATTGCAGATACACATACGCGCAGCACATTCAATCATGTCCTTGTCACCTTGTTGCTCATAAATAGACATCAGTTCTTAGTCGCCTCTGTGTACAGCGCTGTAGAAAACAATCTCTTCAGCCACGCACGGTGACATTAAGATCACTTGACAACAACACACAAATACTCCCACGAGGCAGAACATGAAAACACATTTGCATTGACTCAACTACTCGGCTGTAATACCTCTGAAAGCTTTAGGGCCCTGCTGAGAGGCACAAGTGCTCAGTGTAGGTTTGAGATAATGACCTTGTTTATACAATGGTTTTAAACAATTTTACTGCAATGGTTGGGAAATAATTCCCGTTTTGAACACCTCAAACAGAGTGTTAAAATACTTGTTATCCCACTTGAAAAACTTAGGCAGATGTTGTAAGTATTTCTTCTAATACTCTAAAACTGGGTTGTTGCAGTAGCAAGTGGTAAAAAAGATGCAGCTCAAAAAATTAAAATATTAATGAGAGCAGAGCAATAAAGGACTGAAATATCTGTATAAACACATGCAATTGGCAAAAATAAAAAGATATGTGTTACAGCATTAAGAGAGGACTTACTGAGATGAAAACATACATGAAAATGTGTATGCTATTTGAATATAGCATTGAATATTAATATATGCTGTATGATGGTTTTACAAATATGCAAAATAAAGCAAAAGATTAAGTGTGTGAAAAAGGCTGTTTGCACTAATGTTGTCAGGTCTACAGATGGTTATGTGTGCTGGTATGCAGATGTGCACTGTAAAAAATAATTAGCATTATATTATACATATGTATTTTCACTATTTTCATGTACTGTACAGAGCCTTAATAAGCATATTTGCACAACTGTGTGTTCACATTAACAAAATCAAATGTATACAGTGTATGGACATTGTGCTCTGTTATTGTGGTAATCACACTGTAACATATTAATGGAAGCAGGAAGCTACTGTATGTTCAGAGAAAATGTCTCCTTGAACAGTATCGGACCAGAGAAAAGAGGATCACCACAGATCTGGGTTTGGAGGAAAAAGATTAGAAAAACATCTTCTTTTTTTTTTTTATTTTTTTTACGAAGCATAATTTGTCTCTGCATCTTCTGATTACGATTCAAGTGATGCCCTCGGTGGTGGCTCCCATGAGAGAGGCTCCCGGCGAGCTGGGCTAATCAGATCGCTTCGTTCTAAATTAGACCTCCAGGGAATAAAATGCCCAAACTAACTGAAACATTAAATGTGTTTCTCCCAAAAAGGAGCGACGAGGAAGATTCCTCCTTCGGGCTCGGTTCTCTCTTGTCCTGGAAATGTTTTTGGTACATTTTTGTCCCCCTGTAACCCGCTTCTTTTATTTTCCTACTCCTTTAAACACATTCCTGTCTTGTCAGGCACAAACAGAGCAGACTCCCACAGCTCCGGAGGTCCAACAACAACAGACTCTCCAATCAGCTGTCTGTCACTCTGTGGCCGATACTGGGGGGAAAAAAGTCCGCTTTCCACACTGCAACTGTGCATAGCGGGAAACGGCAGCACTGCTATCTTACCATCCCCACTTAGGCAAAAATGTGCAATTAGCTGCTACAAATTGCAGGATCCTGTTTCTAATTATGTATGAATTTTTGCCCCCAAAAAGGGCTGACATATTAAAGAGGAAACTTGCCGTTGTAATGCATATATTAATGATGTCCAAAAGTTACTTGTTAGAATTTATGCAGAACTTTGCTAAGTATCTTTGCTATGCTAATCACAAGAAATTCTGGACAACATGCAATTTGAACGAGATATACTGATGAGAGTGAGGTGAGCCTCTGCAATGCAAAGGACCTTCAAAGACAGAATAAATTGACAAGGCAAGCTCATTAGCTGCATTATCTAATGCAGATAAATTGTATGAAACATATAGAAATGAATTTAATTTTTTTTACTTTTACAAAACTGCAGTTATTCTTTTTGATGTATGTGGAACCTGCACCATGAATATTGTGGTGGACTGACAAGTGAGAGCTGCTGTTAGACTTAAGTCTTCCTCATTGATTCGGTTGATATCTCAGATTATTATTGCTTGTGTTTTTATCCACAGTAATATATAAGCATGTAGTGGTTCAAACACTAACTTACCTATGTTTTTGCTTTCCTGAGTGAAGAAGAGTGTGAGAAGAAAGTGAGAGAAGAGTGTTCTCTAAGTAGCAAAGGCAGAAAGAATGAACCATTTACGAACCACCATGTCCTCATGCAGACATCACATCCTGTGCGGTACCAATGGCCAACAGTAGTGGCTTTTAGCTAACCATAAAGCTGCGTTAATTCATGATTTTGCCCAGTGTTGCTAGTTGTACAATGATTATTGTATCTGTATGATCATTTACCCTTTTTAAACTTTATTTGGAGTTTCTTCCAATATGAGTCCAATATTCACTCTCCTTTTAGCTCTGTTTTGCTCTAAATATCTGGCTCTTAAGCTGTTAAATTCTCCACTATGTTCACCCAGTAGATGCTAAAATTTGGCAGGTAGTGCACAGTTGGTTAATCATAGCTTTTTTTGATGAAAAAAAGCTGCCTGCTGTGGCTTCACATGATGCAAGCAGAGTTTGTGGCCCAAAAAACCAAAACAATGCACCAAAAGATAATACAGAACATAGATTTGTGGAGCTTTATCCACATCTTCCTCTAACTGTAACCTAGTTCTTGTAGTAGTTGTACAGAATACAACTCAGTGAACCTTTACAATGATCAAGCCTTCAGACACTGCCTCTGCTGGTCTCCGTAACCACAAGACCATCCTGCTGCCACATCAGAATGCTTTCTACAACCGTCACAGTCTGGCAGATCTGTAGCCATCAATTGCTGAGTTTTCATATATATATATATATATATATACATATATATAGCAGAGGTCATGACAATGCCTCGGAGGTTACAGGCTTAAACATTTGGGAAATTGGCCTTGCTGCTCCATGCATAATTTACATCAGGACCCGTGTGAGGACAGATATAGAGAGGAAGATGAAAAGGTCCAGCAGCTCTCACATAGCCTGGCCAAAAAAAAAATCCATAATCTCACAGTTAACAGTGGTTGTCAGAAATGGCTAGAGCACCTTGAGCTTCATAATACTTGCCTTTTTCAGAATCAGTGGCTACAACGTTCGCTCCCCCAAGTGTTCAAGGGAAACCAGGTTTGATATGATAATTCGGCTGCTCGGCTCTCCATTCTGCCATATGCCCGACCTCTCTGTGGGGAGAGGAATGCAGCTGGCTCTTCTCACTATTAATCAGCCTGATGGGGGAGGTGGAGGGTGGTGGTTGCGGTGATGGTGTTGGGATGGGGAGGCACTAGCTGCAGCCGGATGCTGGCCAACATTTCATTACACACACACACACAACCAACTTCTACAGTGTGTAAAAAACAGCTTGTTCAGCATTCTCCTGTTCTCCTTCCTCACCTTCTTCTTTCCTGTGAACCTCCTTTGCTCCTTCAATCTTTGTCTCCTCGAATTCTTCCCTTCCTCATCTGTCCTCATCTCTTTTCTTCTTCCATTTAAAACATCCATCACACCTTTGCCCAAATATACAGCACAGAGAGCAGCAGTGGGGGCTCAGCAGGGCGAATCTATGGAGTGGACAAAATATGAGGATATCAGAAGCAGCTACTGTCTCCATCAATCAGCCTCCTCAGGTGAAACCAGGTGAAAGCTCTGATCCCTGATTGATTTACCTGTTAAATCCACTTTAGACATGAAGGGGAGATGGAGATGAAGGGGACTAGACAGTCTAAACAGAGTATATATAAACCTTGAGGAAACTGAGATATAGATTGTGCAGAGATGACACAAACACAGTACCAGGAAGTGAGGAAAAACATAAATACCACCCATAAATATGAAAAGAAATGCATACAGAGGAGGAAATTGATAAAATACCAAGTAAACACAAAACAATGAATAAACGATTGGGAAACCACCAAAAATAGATTTCATTTTTATTTCCTCATTTGAATATCTATTTATTTATGTAGGTGTGGTGTCCAGTACTCAAGAGAAGCCATCAAACAGGGATTTACTGATTCCAAATAACAGGACACTGTCTACAACTCTTCTGCAAGCCAATAATGTTCCACTGAGCTTCAGAATTGAATATACAGTAATGAGTATTGAAGAATACCCAATCCGGCACAGTTACGTTGAAATACAAACTCTGAAGGACTCGTCACTGTGTTGCTAACAGCTAATAGTGTATGCTATACTGATCAGGAGAAGCATTGTTGTCCTCTGCAGTGATATCAACACGGGGGGGAGGTATTTTTAGCGCCCCTGGTAAGTAAAAGTCCCATTCATTTTTCCTATAGATGATATACATTACTCACAGTTGGAGCACATCTACAACTTGGATCAGCATGAAACTCTCCCAGTTGAATCATCAGTCCAAAAGATTAAGAACTATGTTCAAAAATATCTCGTTCTCTGATAAAAAAAAAAAGTCAAGCTTGTGTAGAGAAAGAGCTGGGGGAGAAATTAATTACGATTCCCAAGATGCATCTCGGCAAGTAACATCCAATCACAGAGCTTAAAATTCTGTCCGGTGCACTGCTAACGGTGGGCAGAATCTTAAGTTTGCATTGCTTTTACAATCTACAGCATTAATCAGCTCACCTTTAACTTCTGGGTCAGGGTGAATTCAACAAGTATGGTGTTGCGTTTTGTTTACAACTGCAATGACAAACCATTTGTAATTCACTACCACTCTGATTCGTGCCTCTGACTGGCAACCAAGGCTCATGGGAAGTTTTTAGAGATGTCCGCCATGTCAAAATGATGGACAAAACATGATTTCTCAGGAACAAAGTTCAAATAATTGAAAAGGATTGTTATAATATATATGATTGTTACATTAGCTGGGTGAGTGACCTGTTTCTTCATAAAGCAACACTGGAGATATTGTTCAAAGGAAAATTTAAAATGGAATGTGTAAAAACACTTCCAGAGCCAGCGGCCCCTATCACTGTTTAAGTTTTACTAGAGAGATATGGGATGATTAGCTACCACTATGGTACTCTCTACACTGACATAATGTACTTTAGCATTATTCTAAGGTTATGTCACAGCTAGTTTACATCATTTAAATAGCCTAAATTAGCTACTTTTCCCAGGTAAAAGTATAACAAACAAACAGTGCATGGCCCCTTTTAAATTAGCTGAATCAACTGAATTAGTGTTGTTGGATTTTATTCAAATGTAACTTCCAGAGATGGAGGTTTTGCAGCCATTTTGTCACAGGTTTCTTGACATTTAATTCTTTTCACCAAGTGACAGATATCAGCACTGTCAGAAATTTCCAATATCTCTGACTTGCAATTAAAACTAGGAGGCTGACATGAGCGTTTTTATCCTGTAATTACAGTCTGAGAGATATGACTTGAATGCGGCTTTCCACTTCTTCCCATTATGCACACATAAGGTTACTGTTTTATGTGCTGTGTAACTTGACAGTCTCAATTGTGTATGATGCTTAGAGTTGACAGTGTTTAGTTTCTACTGTTTCACTGACTACTATGTTTTTTATTCTGGTTCCAGTTTATATTGTTCCCAGTGAGACCAAAAAAGCTGGTTTAACATGTCACCAGCTTGATCAGGTATTATGGACATGTGTGAGCTAGTCTACCAGCATCCGTGTTACCATTTGTCACAACAAGCATGTTGTCTTGTTATGTCTGAATATCTATACACAGGCAATACTCCAGTGGCTGCCCATGAACAGGCTGGGTAGATATAAAGCAGCTGCATAGTCTCTATATGGTAAAAGAGAAATGCAGAACAACAGGGTTATCAGTGCAGAGATGATGTAGTTTCAAAATGATTGAAATTTAACAGAAAATTACGTTAAAGGTCCCTTGCTGTGTTTTGTTTTAATTTAGCCCCTGTATAGCCACATGAGCCTAACCTCTTTGGCCTCTGCTTGAGTGTGTATCTGACTGCATCAAAGCATCAAAATGGATTCAGCTAACTCTTCAGTTCATATCAGCAGATGGACTGACAGATACAGGACTGAGGGACAGTGATTTTCCACAGGCCTTTATAAAAGCTCCCCTGTGATTTACTTTCGGAAATATTTGCTTTGGGAAGGCACCTTCTAACAGGAGGACATAGCATCAGCCGCAGGGCACAGGATGATGACAAACAGATGGCCTGCTGTGATTTGTGTCTTGGTTGTTGGTGTGGAGATACCGTGGCATTAATGGAATATGATAGCAGGATATGATAGATTTTCTAGATATAAGGTGTTAGGAAAAAGACAGTGATTGGGTGTTTATTCTGCATTTGTTTCCAACAGATCTTTTTCCATGTTTTTCCCTTATTATGTTGTTACACCAAACCTTATTTAACCAAGGAAGGGTTGATTAATTTAAATGCCGTTTCCCATAATTGCCTAATTTTGCCTTGCATTATTTGCACAAATTTGACTGCTGGACCACTTGTGCAATATGTTTATTCCCCTAAAACACCAATGTACAGACTTTACAGACTTTTTAGTTGTAAGCTAGCTAACAAGTATCCAACTTGCACAGACCTATCATTGTTTACTCCACTCCAAGCAAATTTGAGGAAAATCGTGCCCATTTGAGACTTTCAAACAACTTTGTATGGAATTGTCCACTTCTGTAATAGCACTGTCTTCTGTTTGAACACACCTTAGCACATTTTTCATGGCTGAATTGCCCGGCCAGCAGGGGACCATGTACTGTACCAACTTTCCAGTATTGATGGTATATACTGGATCCTATTGAAAACTTGTGTTACTATGGTTGTGTGTTGTCCTTGTTAAAGATTCTGAATTACCACACAAACAGCTCACGTGTATTTGAAGCCAAATCACCTCAATGAATGTCATCTCCTAAAGGTGGCACGTGGCTGCGAAGGAATCCAAGAGGGGAGCATTGCCAGGCATCAGGGCATGGTTAGGATTCCTCTCAGGGAATGAGATATGAAATATTAACCTTGTTTTCCATCCTAATTGGCTGAGGCTTCTGAAAAGGTGAGAGGTGAGGTTGAGAAAGCACTTTGAACATGGCGAGAAAGAAAATAGCTGGCAACATTCCTCATCAGCTCAGAGGGTGCGCTAACGGTAGGACGCCTCGTCTGTGAATACGAGAGGTCACATTTAATGAAATTTTGTTTTTTTCAAACAGTTCCCACTCTTCATTTATTAGGCTGCTGCAGATATTTCAATATCGGTTTACAGTGGCTGTATTCCTGTGTCTAAGCAAAACCCTACTAACCTACACTAGTATACTCTAAGCACACAGTAATAATGTTTATACAGTGGGCAATGAGATTGTGAAAAATTCTGCATGGCAGGCAGCTGGCAGTGCTATCAACTCTCTTGCTGATTTTTTTTCAATATACTATTGTGTCTCTGATTACATAAAATTTATTTGATATTCATTGAGCATCAGTGCTTTGATTCCTTTTGGACTTTCAGGCTTAAATATTTATTCACAAGTCAAACAGCTTGATAATACGACTACACCTGTCAATCTTCAACCTTTTATATTATTTCTGTGAACACAAATCCACACATACACAGACTTTGAGAGTGAATACATCCGCCTACTTACACTCGGTTCATTGATTTAATTTGACTTCCCTGTGCTGTCTCCAGATTTAGTTTTTGTACTGCTGCCATTTGGTTTCTTCTGCCTCATTTTCCTGTATGTGTTTGTCATCCTCAGTTTTTTCTTTTGCCTTTTGGGATGAGATGGTTTATCAGCCTTTTAGGGTTTTCTATCTAACTGAAGAGTTTGCATTTCTGCTATTCTTCTGTCCCAAGGTTTTCTGTCAATTTAAAAAGATAAACTTAACTATGACTATGGGTCAACTTTTTTGTTACAGTGCAGCAGGAACTCAGTTGTCTGACAGCAAATACCTTGACTTCAAGAAAGAATATAATTGTAGATTAAGAACTTCGAGTAAATATGGGCTCAAAGTCTCATCTTTAATTGAATCCTTCCTTCTCTAGACAAAAACCTGCAATATGACAGCACCATTTATTTATTGTCCTTCATCTTGAATTATTACAGGGGGTAAAGAAGGGAATCATTAATTAGACAGGGATGTAAGATGTCTCAATGCCAACCATTTGTCTTGTAAGTGATTACTTAGAGAAAAGCTTTGTCTTTGATATGTGGCTGAAAGCCACACTATTCTCATGGAGATGTACAGGAATGAATAAACGGATGGCATCATTCAAAAACACACAAACCCAAGAATGGTGCAGACACAGTGACCACTGATCTCCAACCAAGAAAAACTCAGTCACAATGACCATGAACCAAGCACATGATTTAGTTGGTGTTGTGTATTTACTCAGATGATTGAAATATTAACATGTTTGGCATACTTAACACACGTAACATCACTGCAAGGTCACACTTTAGAAAGATCTTGTCCAAATTAGCCATTTAAGACTCTTTTGCACAACTGCTTGTAAGTCTGATATAGTTCAGAGGGATCACATTAGTCATTAATGTAGGTCAATAAATTATATGTGGCAATGCAACAGAAGTCTGATACAGTAAATATTGCAGTGACCAATTCTGTTGCCACTTCAACTCTTCCTCTTCTAGCACAACTTACAAGCACACAATTGAGGTTATCACATGATGAATTAGTGGCTTTAAGCCATTACTGGGACAAATCACTCCATTTTTTTTGTTCTATTACACAATTAAATATATCTTCATTTTATCTATCACATAACAGCAAAGACTGGGTTTTCACACAAGGACAATCAACTAAATAATGTTATAATTATTACTTTTTTGCTGTTTGGCATTCACTTTCTTCTCTGGGAAGATTGCCATGGTGTAGTATGATTTCAACAAAGAAAAAACATAAACCTAGCCATTTAAAACAGCAGTATTAACACACAAAGTGGGCCACTTTTACAACAATTTACATTTTCAATTAAAAGACAACTGCGGGTGTGCAAGGCCCAGTATCAGTACTGAAAGTGGAGCCCAAGGACCAAGAAATTGGAAGAGGCCCAGGGCTCTGAGACCTGGAGTGTTTCTATCCAACCAGTGTGAGACATGTGAGGAGGAGGCTGCCATGATCAGGAGTGTGAGAGGCAAGAGCCAGGAAGACATTATGCATACAGATACAAGGGTAGCAGTTAAAGCTGAATTGGACTGACTTTGGTACCAAAGATCTAATCAAAATCGTGCTGATCACTATCAAAGCAGCAGTACTGGCAATAGTCAGAGCAGTGGAGAAACAACTTATGGCATCAGTGGATAGTAAAAAACTTGACAAAAACATTCTGGAGCACAGATACAAGGAGGATGAACTGGAACAGTATAGCTGGAAAGAAAATGTCCGCATCAGTGGGATCGAGGAGGAGCAGACTGGCAAAGAGACTGAGGATCAACTTGTGGAGAAGGTGTGTAAACTTGCTGCAGCTGCAGGTACAACTAAGGAAAACAATATTTCCACAGTGCACCATTTGGGGGGGGGGGGGGAGCGCGAGGAAGCAGGGCAAAACCCGACCCATAATAGTTAGATTTGTCAATGTCAAATCCTTTGGCATTGACATATAGGACAGACATGGGGTACAGACAGATGAGACGGCACAGAGTAAGAGGAGAGCAGACCACCCTGGGCTGAGAATTTTTAATAAGAAATAAGATAGAGACCCCTGACTTTATTGAAAGATGTAAAAAAATATGATGTACTGTGTTTCAGTGAGACTAAAACAGATGATATAGATATCCCGAAGATGCTGGAAAAGTTTAAAGCAATGGGTTTCCAAAGTTTGTTAGTAACCGACATAAGTTTAAAAACTGCCGGTCAGGTGGAGTGGTAATTGCTGTGGGTAACAGAATTGCAGATAAGTGTGTGCAAAAGTTGATTAACAGTGATTTATGTGTGTACTTAAAAAATAAATAGACACCTACTCAAATATAATAAAGACCTTGTGCTCCTGGCGGTTTACTAATGGGCTGTTTGTAAAAGGGATAAAGAAAAAATAGATGAGTTTATAGGAAACATACAGCTTGACAAGGTGGATAAATTGTGTGACCTAGACATAATGGAGGAGGTGTGCAGTATTGTGATTAATAGCACAAAAATTGTATTTCCTAAAAAAATGGTAAAGCAGAATAAAATCCTGTAAAAAAGCAGTGTGGTTTAATAATGAGTGCAGACAAAAAAGACAAGAATACCTAAAAGTTAAGAAAATGCATAATATACATATAAATGTGGTTAGTGTGTAGAATGTGTAAGGACAAAAAGTAAAGAGTACAAGAAAGCATGGAGGGCCTATAGGAAGAAATTTAGAGGAGAGTTGATGAGTATAAAGTCTAAAAACCCAAAGCTCTATTGAAAGATGCTGAATGGCTGTGGTAAAGGATATAAACATTGTCCAATTTTGCACAAAGACTTTCACAAGCATTTTAAAAGGTTGTCCGACTGGGATGTGCTGATGAATGAGTTATTTGAAGTTGACTGTAGTGGACACATTTTTGACAGTGGTGTCTTAAATGTTAGTTTAACTGAACAAGAAATTAAGAAGATTATTCTTAAACTAAAACCTGGAAAAGCAGCAGGAATAGACGAAGTCTTGAACGAGTATATTGAAATCACTGTATGCACTTTTATGCACTTATATGTCTCTTTGTTTAACTGGATTCTGGACTCTGATGTTATCCCTGAAGACAGGGTGCTTGGTTTAATTGCGTCAATCTATAAGAGGAAAGGTGACACCAGGTATCGTAACAATTACAGAAGCATCACATTTTGAGTTGTCTGGATAAACTGTTCACAAATGTATTAAATGTAAGGTTATGTAAGCTCTGTGAGGATAATTATATCCTGAGGGAAACTCAGGCAGGATTTAGAGGGAGTTACTCTACAACTGATCATATTGTTTTACTGAAACACATTATTGATTTGTGTTGTTTTAAAAAGAAAAGTCTGTTTTGTTCTTTCATTGATTACAATAAGGCGTTTGATACAGTTTGGAGGGATGCACTCCAGTACAAACTGTTAAAAGCACATATTAATGGTAATCAAATCATGTGTATTTGTTAATGGTGTTTAAGTTTTTTGTAAGCCTAGTGGGAATTAGACAGGTGAAGATTTATCACCATTGTTATTTGCATTATTTATCAGTGATCTAGAGGACTATCTACTACAGAGTGGCTGTCAGCCCATTAATTTTTAATGGCATAGTGATAGATAGTTATATCCAGCTTATGGTGCTGATGTATGCGTATGATACTATTATCATGTCCACAAAAACAGAAGGGTTACAGAAAGCAAAAGACCATATGTGTGGTTTCTGTGAGAAATAGAAATTAAAGTTTAATAGTGATAAAACCAAAGTCATGGTTTTTGGTTGCAGAAAAGCTGATATTAGGAAACTTAAGTTTGTATGCAATGGAGAAAACTTAGTGATTGTTCACTGCTTTAAATATCTCTGTGTCATTATGAATTATAATGTTTAATTTAAAATTGCCATTGAGGAGCTGCATAAGCAAGTTTCCCATGTTATGTTTGCCCTCTTTTGTAAATGTGGAAAATTTGATTTACCTGTAGGGATCACACTAGATATTTTTGACAGGTTAGTTACACCAGTTATGAGGTATGCATGTGAAGTGTGAGGGGTTGAAAAAATAGATTAATTGGAAAAACTACACCTCAAATTTCTTAAGTACACCCTAAAAGTTAAAATGACAAATAGCAATAATATGGTCTATGAGGAGCTGGGAAGATACCCACTCTGAGTCGCACAAAAGAGAAACTAAAAAAAGTATGACAGCATGTGATTTTTATGTAGAATTTAAACAAGAGCTTAACTTGGAGAAGTATCTGTTGTATGAAAACCAAAAGTACAGACAGGTTATTTGTAACTTTATGGTGAACAACACCAGAATTCCCGAGGTCACTGGAAGATATAAAGGGCCACATAGAAACCAGAGGATCTGCAACCTTTATAATGACAACCGTGTGGGAAATGAATATCATATTTTGTTTTAATGTAAGAATGTACGCATAATGAATTATATGGAAAGGTACTTGCCAAAGCATTATTTAAACCGCCCATCTATGTTTAAATTACTTTTGTTGTTACAATCAGATAGGCCAAAAGTTATTTGTAAATTAGGTGCCTTTTTGAAGAATGAGTTAAAAATTAAAATCAGCGGCTAACTCAATGCAACAGGCCTCGATATTTTATAATTGCATTTTATGTATTTAGCTGACAGCCAGTGTGCTGTGTGCACCTAATATGTTTGGGCTTATCACAAAATTAAATATCCATAAAATTAACAATAGTATAATTTGATTAGACATGGGAAACAGTACCTAAATAGACAGTGCTGCTGCTGATTGAAGACCAGCATGTTGTACGTCTGTCATTTTAGTATGGATGCAAAACCTTGTAATCATAGAACAAAACTGTACACTGGTTTGGTTTTTTAAGAATCAACCTATAATACTATAAAATGTACTTCAGTGTGTCAATCAGTCATCTATGAGCTGGTTAGAGCTGCTTCTTATTTGTTTAGTCAAAGAAATTAAACATCAGGTCGCAGTCAGCCATACTGCTCCATTATGTTGTGTGCAAATACCTTCTTCCCTATAAATCAAACTTTCTCTCAGTCCTTCCCCTGATAACAGCTATTTGTAACTTTGACAGCACTGTCACTCGCAGTCACCGTCACTGCATGCATATTGAGTTTTGCCAAGTGATAATGCATTTGGTTATGTAGGGTTTAGAAGCTTAGGCTATATTAACCGCTACTGAATTAACTAGATTGTTGTAACTACAGGATCATGGATACACATTGATTTGATTGATATATTTTAATGTGCAATGCAAAAAAAAACACACAAGGCTGCACTGCTGCGTGACATTGCCTCTGGTACATTTTATTCATTTTTTAACAGTTTATATTCATTTTTTACACAGTTCTATGTAGTTTTTACCTGTTGGAGGGCTGTGTAGCCGCATTTAGAGAATAAAAAATAGACCAGCCACGCAAAAATAGAGATGAGTCTCGTGATGCCCACGCGGGTGCGCATGGCTTCCATGGTCAGTGTAGCAGCTTCAATTGATTATAATGGATGCGCTCTGCTGTGGCCATGCTGCGACAAATGTGTTGCACCGTGTCCATGCCCAGTGTATTTTGGCCATAAGTGTCCAATGAGAAGGAATACAAAAAAATGTGCCTTCACTGATCACATGAATATAAAATCATGTTAGCCCCTCAGTCCCTAAAATTTATTAACACAGTGGCACCTTGATACCTTCAAATTAATGCTGAAAGTTTACATTTTAGCCTGATAGTGATGGCTTCATTTCAAATCTAAGGTATAGCACCAACACAACAAAAATGTGTCAAATGGCGAACTGCATATACATTGTCATTTATATTGAGAGTCTGGCTCTCTCTGACTTTGTGTGTTCATGTCTCACCCCCTCTGTCTGCCTGAAAATTGGCTTTTCAGTAATGATTAGAACATGGACATGGCTACAGAGCAGGGAAGTCATAAACATGCTAATCCATTCAGAAACATGGGTGAACAGTGGTATTGCTTTCTCACACGTGCATGTGTGGTGCACAATACAGCCGAGAAGTAATGCAGAGTTCTCTGTATTGTGTGCTTTCATTAGAATACTAGCCAGTCAGTCTTTATTCCTGTAGAAAGCTAAATGTGGTTGATCTTTCCACAGAGTTTGAGTAAGAGTTCCAAAAGTGCTGGAGTTAAAAATGAGTCATTTACTGATAAAATATAGTTTTGTTTATCAGTCTGTTTATATCTCTGTCTTCTTGTCTCTCTCAGACTGTCGCTACCTTGTTTCTTTCTTCTCTATCCCCGTCTCTCTCTTTCTGCCTCTTCCTCACTCTGGCTGCTGTATTGCTATCAGCACCCAGTCAGAAATGTTCCTGTTATTGATGCACACCAAAGCACAGCCTCTGACAGGAGCAGACAGCATGAAAAGAGAAGCTCCTGAAATAAATACATATGTAATGAGGCAAAAGGGGCCGCCAAATGGCTTGCCAATATGTGTTTGTCAAAGGCTGAGCAGAGGTTGCATTGACGTATAGATCTTTAATGGCGCCACTTCTTAAGTCATTTGGAGGGGTCTACACAAGTCGTCACACCTTCCCACCAGCGCAGTCTCTTTGGAGCGGTACTAGATTAGTGAGGTGCCCAATTTTCTTCATTATAGAAAAGTGTTTTGTCACTTCGGCTGTCGTCATGGAGAAAATTACATTCCATTTCTGTCATCAGCTTTGCAAAGGTAAAAGATATAAGCTGGAGCTGCCACATGGAGCATTTCAACAGAATTTCTGGAGTGCAGAAAGGTAAAGCAACTACACTATTCCCTTGTAAGTAAGAATTCGGCTGAGATTTTTTGGAGGATTGTAGTGCATTGCAGCCACAAATATCAAAACACATGGTTATATCTCTATCTCTGTAGGTCTTGGTCACACAAAAAAGGCACTATGTGTGCTCCTGTTATATAATAACTTGGCTGATCAAAGTTCGAATTCCCTTTAAAAGCACTTCAGAAAGGCTGGAGGGACATAAACTGTTCCTTTACACTAGCTTCATTCAAACACCCTTATCAGTCGAACATCGACTTTCATGTCTACTTGGTGAAAGTAGACATGCTAGCTACCTGGTTAGCTAGCATATCAGTCTTCTATTAAAACAACCAAAGGCAAAAACTGACCATGAAATGAATCTAAGAGCCTCAGTGTGCTTCAAAATAAGTGTCAGATATTATTATAAGAGGATAAATTGTTTAAACTTTTTCCTTCACACAACTATTTCTGTTACTTGTGTCAGCTGAGTGAATGTTTTAGAGGAGACTGACACTGTGTAAGACAATGACACACAAAAGTCACAGAGCTCTTTGAGAGAGATGAGGGAGCAGTGTGATGTAGCCAGGAAGAGGCTATGACAGCAGGTTTTTTGCACTGCCTTCGAGAGTGGCCATTCAGAACAGCTATAAACACTTTAGCCTTTGGATGTGGTCTCACATCCTTGTTCATTATGAGAACACTGAACCCTGAACAGCTCCTGCAGCAGAAGCTCTGATGCTCTGATGTCAAATAATTGCAGTTAATCCAAGAGACGTAAAGAATAAGTTTTACCTAGTGCAGCTTGTTACTAAAAGGTGTGATGTCCATTTGTTAAGTGTTGTCTTAATAAGGTTGGTCAAAGAAGTGCTGTTTTTTCCTCTGTCTGAGTTACTGGACATTATTTTCCTTTTGCTGAAAAGTCAGCTATGTTAGAAAATTGTTAGTAAAAAACTTGAGGCAGAGCTCTTCTTGTTTGTGTAAACAAATTATTAAGTGATATTTAATCAAAAGTGCAAAACATATTTGTGCATGCTTGCTGCTCTAACTCTTTGAGAGCTTACCACTGATGCAAATGATGAATGCAAACAAACTCTAAGCATCATTTTTCACACATTTATTCCATGAGTGCATGTCTGATTTCAATTGTAAGAAACTAGGAAGTTTTGAATTACTGTGATGAGTAACTTTTCCATTTTCTCCGGAAACCATGTAGACTTTATACACTCATCGATCACTTTATTAGGGACACCTGTCCAATTTAATACAATCCAATACAACACCTTTGCCATAAATTCTACCTTTATGAATCTTGTACATTATCAGTTTTTGATGACTTTGTCACAAAGATGATGATTCTACTTTATGTTTTATTGAGGTCATAGTGGGTGGTGGTGGTGGTGTACTGGACTACAATATATTGAAAAGTGTTCCTAATATTTTGCCCCCTCATGTATGTCAATGGGTTGGACAAAAGAAACTTCACTGAACAGTTCCCTTGTCACAATAGCTACATCAATGGATCTGTCAACACAGCTGGTCACCTCTGTGACTGTGGACTGGAAAAAGCCCATTGTATGCCTCCACACCAATGGTAACCTGCCATGATGTTACATTTGCATTCTTGTATACCTAATATACCTTATTGTATATTGTGCTGTGGGTGGTATTGTTATTTAAAATACTTTCAGTCAGACCACTGTAAGACCACTGTGGATTTACCTCAGAGTATATACTGCTTTACATTCAGCCCTGTTCCTCGGGAGGACCATTGGAGCAGTGGTGTCACCATGGCAGCAGTTCAGGTTGGAACTTGGAAATGTGAGAGAAATAGGTTAAGATCACTTGTCAACAATACAATGACAGAAATGTAAATATTAGGGCTGTCAATCAATTGAAATATTTAATCACTATTAATCACATGATTGCTCATAATTAATCACAAATTAATCACACAAAAATTCAAACTCAAAATTTACCATCAAGGGACATATTTCAAGTGTTAATACTCTTATCAACATGGGAGTGGACAAGATATGCTTTCTTTATGCAAATGTATGCATTTATTGTTGGAAATCAATTAATAACACAAAACAATGACAGAGATTGTCAGAAACCTTCACAGGTACAGCATTTAGCTTTTTAAAAATGTGCTCAAATCATAACTTATAATATAAACTTAAGTCCAACAGACAACAGATGGGCACATTGGCCAGATAAATTTCCCATTACTTCAGTACTGATTAAAGATCACTCCCTGGATCCCTCACTTCAAAAAGGGTTGCCACTCTTTTGTAATGATACATTTCAAGGACTTTTCAAGGATAAATTATCTCAAAATTCAGAGACCACAATATCTCAGCTTTAAGAGTTGCCTCTTTAGTGAAACCAGGTAACTGCAATGGCCCTTTCCACTGGTAGCTGGAGGTGCTGAGTTGGTGACTGCTTATTGTTGAATACTGTATGAATATTGTAGAATAGAGAAGAATAATAGCACTTTGTCCATTCTGACCCTATTATGTGGTTTATCCTGCACCCCATCTGTCACTTTTTGCAAGCTTTGTGTAAAATCTTATTTTAGACTACATTATTGTTATTTCATGTAGTTTCTCCTTCTCTACGTTGTAAGTGCAGGGATGATTATTGTAGGAATTGTATTCAAAATGGACAGGTGAATTCTGGGTGCATTACATTCTCAGAATACAAAGCTCCTGTCTGTTCCCAGACTATAAAAGCCTTTTCCTATCATTCCCCCTTCATCTGGAATAACCTCCCTAC
This sequence comes from Thunnus thynnus, assembly GCF_963924715.1. Taxonomy (NCBI): domain Eukaryota; kingdom Metazoa; phylum Chordata; class Actinopteri; order Scombriformes; family Scombridae; genus Thunnus; species Thunnus thynnus. Next base: position 31,908,355 of record NC_089517.1, on the reverse strand, counting down.
TGTCACCAGACAATCTGACTCTATTGAGGCCTTTGAATCCAAACTTAAAACTCACTTCTTAATCTTAACTGTCAATTAGTGCTTATTCTTCAATTACTTCAGGCCTCGCACCTGTTACCATTATCCTTTCGGTGGGTCGGTCTCACTCTCAGTGAATCTCTTAACCGTAGTACTCATAGTCCATGTTTGTCCTACCGACAAGAATAAAACTGTAAACTTTCTAATAACCTCTGCTAACCCTCTGTTCTTGTTTCTGTTCCCACAAGCCTTCAAGCTGTGTGTTTCTCTTCCCCTTTCTTTCTTTCTTTCTTTCTTTCTTTCTTTCTTTCTTTGTGTAGCCTGTCCTCTTCCAGGTGTCTTTGGTGAGGAGGAGGTCATATGGCTCAGGTCCCACCTTGAGTTGTTCAGTGTCCTTCTAGATCCACATTCTTCACATATATTTTATAATCTAAATGTATCAGAAATTTTGTAATTTGTATGTACTGTGAGTTTGTTGGTCTGGTCTGTATAAGCGACACTTATTGCATGTCTGTCTGTCCTGGGAGAGGGATCCCTCCTCTGTTGCTCTTCCTGAGGTTTCCTCCATTTTTTTCCTTGTTAAAAGGAGTTTTTCTGTGAGAGTTTTTCCTTATCCAAATCGAGGGTCTAAGGACAAAGAGTGTCATACACTGTACAGAATATAAAGCCCCCTGAGGCAAATTGTGATTTGTGATTTTGGGCTATAAATATATATATAAATAAAATTTGACTTGACTTGACTTGAATGGGGTAAGCTCAGCTGATTAGAAAATAAGCTAGCTAGCAGCTGTATTAGCACAGTTCAACTTGGTGGATACAGTTAGCCAACATTAATGATAGTCACAGCATCTAACAGAGTACTAAACTCTGCACATATAGCAATACTTAACATTGATTTAGATAAAAACTGTTAAACATGAGTAGGTTAGCTACATTATAGCATAGTGTACCATTTGAAAGTCCTCTCTCTCTGCACGCTTGTGTTTTTCTCCTTTCACATGGTTTTTGAGAGACGAGTCACCCATGGTCTCCAGTTTAATATATTTTTTGCAGAAACTGCATTTTGCCAAGTACACATTATTTTGGACTTTTAGCAGTCATTTGTGGTTTGGGTTATGCAACCATAGGTCTTTGGCAACTGGCATTTGCCAGGCATGTTGGACATCGCTTAAAGTAGGGGGGAAAAGTGCTTTTAACACAAAAACACTAAATACAATTCACAATGTTGAATTTTTTTCAAGAGTCTAACAAACAAACAGCCAACAGAACCCAGCACAATTAGCTATAGCCTAAGCCATAATTTTCTTACCTTTGTCTGGCTATCCTGTCCCTGGCTATTCCTTTGTGTGAAGTGACATGTTGGAAGTGTGACAACACGAATGCGTGTTGTTCCTCAGGCACTCGTAAACTACAAAAGTCATTTTAATCCGAGTAACTTAGTTTACCACTGGCAGTTCAGCCATCACCAGTTCCTCATCTGTTTTTGCTCTTTCTTACTATATAGGCAGGTCAACATTAGTGACATGGCGAGTGTCAAAACCATAGAATTATACAGTTATTTCTATGTTCAAAACATAGCAAGCTAGCTAATATCAAAAGAAAGAGCATGAGCTGTAGGCTACAGTATGCAACATTATCTGATATGACGCAAAACAGAGACTATAATTTTGTTGTGTAAACATCAAGGTAATTCATTAGTAATTTTACAACACAAGGTTGCACAACGAAATGTAAGTTGTTGTCCCTTCATGCTACACACACATAGAACAAACATACAAATAATTAAATTTAGAGTAGAATAAGATAAAATAAAAAATAAAATAAAACAATTTATACAGTTATTTATATACATATGCCCGTATACACCCAGGAAATAATTCTGTAGTGCATTTTTTGAATTTGTGTCTTGGAGAATGTAAATAGCAGCAACAAGATAGTCAATCAATCAATCAATCAATTTTTATTTATATAATGCAAAATCACAACAAAAGTCATCTCGAGGCCCTTTTCACATAGAGCAGGTCAAGACCATACTCTTTAATTTACAGAGACCCAACAATTCCCCCATGAGCAAGCACTTGGCAACAGCGGTAAGGAAAAACTCCCCTTTAACGGGTAGAAACCTCAAGCAGAACCCAGCTCTTGGTGGGCGGCCATCTGCTTTGACCGGTTGGGTTGAGAGAGAGAAAAAAAGAGGGAAGGGGGGGGGGGGGGAACAGAAGAGAACAATCATAACAACAATCACAACAACAATGACAATGACACAGCAGCAGCCAGGGAAGGATGCCAACAGGACTGTGAAGGACCGCGAAGGCTCAGCCCAGAACCCAGGGTTTCCTGTGAGATGAGAAAGCACAAAAAACTCCGGGGAAGAAGCAAAGTTAGTGACATGCATTGATGTTACATGAATGCATACAGATGGAGAGGAGGAGGAGGAGAGAGGAGCACAGTGCATCATGGGAAGTCGCCCAGCAGTCTAGGCCTATAGCAGCATAACTAAGGGCTGATCCAAGGTGAGCCTGGTCGGCCCTAACTATAAGCTTTATCAAAAAGGAAAGTTTAAAGCCTACTCTTAAACATAGAGAGGGTGCCTGCACCCCGGACCGAATCTGGAAGATGGTTCCACAGGAGAGGAGCCCGATAGCTGAAGGCTCTGCCTCCCATTGTACTTTTAAAGACTGTAGGAACCACCAGTAAGCCTGCATACTGGGAGCGCAGTGTTCTAGTGGTTTAATACGGTACTATGAGCTCTTCAAGATATGATGGTGTCTGACCATTAAGGGCTTTGTAAGTTAGGAGAAGGATTTTAAATTCTATTCTAGATTTTACAGGAAGCCAATGAAGCGAAGCTCAAATGGGAGAAATGTGATCTCTTTTTCTAGTTTTTGTTAGTACACGTGCAGCTGCATTGTGGACCAGCTGGAGAGTCTTTAGAGACTTGTTAGGGCAGCCTGATAATAAGGAATTGCAATAATCCAGCCTAGAAGTAACTTATGTATGGACTAGTTTTTCTGCATCTTTTTGGGACAGGATGTGCCTGATTTTTGCGATATTACGTAAGTGAAAAAAGGCAGTCCTTGAGATTTGATTTATGTGGGAGTTAAAGGACATATCCTGATCAAAGATAACTCCCAGATTCCTTACGGTGGTGCTGGAGGCCAGGGTAATGCCATCTAGAGTAGCTGTAACATTAGATAATGTGTTTCTACGGTGTTTAAGGCCAAGCACAATAACTTCAGTTTTATCTGAGTTTAGAAGTAGAAAATTGCAGGTCATCCAGGTCTTTATGTCCTTAAGGCATGCTTGGAGTTGACTGATTGGTTTCATCAGGCTTCATTGATAAATATAATTGGGTATCATCTGCATAACAATGAAAATTTATGGAGTGTTTCCTAATAATATTACCTAAAGGAAGCATATATAAGGTGAATAGAATTGGTCCAAGTACAGAGCCTTGTGGAACTCCGTGTCTAACTTTTGCCTTCACGGAGGATTCATCATTAACATGTACAAACTGAAAACGGTCTGATAAATAGGACTGAAATCAGCTTAATGCAGTTCCTTTAAAGCCAATTAAATGTTCCAGTCTCTGCAAAAGGATTTGATGGTCAATTGTGTCGAATGCGGCACTAAGATCTAACAGGACAAGTGTAGAGACAAATCCTTTGTCCGATGCAGTAAGGAGGTCATTTGTGACTTTCACCAGTGCTGTCTCTGTGCTATGATGAGCTCTAAATCCTGACTGAAAATCCTCAAATAAACTATTGTTATGTAGAAAGTCACATAACTGATTAGAGACTGCTTTCTCAAGGATCTTAGAGAGAAATGGAAGGTTAGATATAGGTCTATAATTGGCTAAAATGCCTGAATCAAGAGTAGGCTTCTTAAGAAAAGGTTTAATTACAGCTACTTTAAAGGACTGTGGTACATAGCCTGTTACTAAAAACAGATTGATCATATCTAGTAAAGAAGTGCTAACTAAGGGTAAGGCTTCCTTAAGCAACCTTGTTGGGATGGGGTCTAGGAGACAGGTTGATGGTTTAGCTGAACAAATCATTGAAGTTAGTTTAGAAAAGTCGACTGGAGAAAAACAGTCCAAATATATGTCAGGATTTACAGCTGTTTCTAAGGTGCTTGTGTTTGGGGAGAGAACGGTGCCTGTTGAGGGCAGGAGGTGGTTAATTTTGTCTCTAATAGTTAAAATTTTATCATTAAAGAAGCTCATAAAGTCATTACTACTGAGAGCTATACATGGATCAATAGAGTTATGACTTTTTGTCAGCCTGGCCAAAGTGCTGAAAAGGAACCTAGGGCTGTTTTTATTCTCTTCTATTAATGCTGAGTAATAGGTGGCTCTGGCATTACAGAGGGCCTTCCTATATGTTTTAAGACTATCTTGCCAGACTAAGCGAGATTCTTCCACTTTGGTGGAACGCCAAATCCTTTCCAATTTTCGCGATGTTTGTTTTAATTTGCGGGTTTGGGAGTTATACCATGGAGCTAACCTCTTACGTTTTATTATCTTCTTTTTTAAGGGGGCGATGGAGTCGAGTGTTATTCGTAATGAGCCTGCAGCACTATCAACAAGATTATCAATTTGGGAGGGACTAAAGTTAACATAAGAGTCCTCTGTAGTATTGAGACATGGCATTGAATTCAGTACTGATGGAATTGCTTCCTTAAATTTATCTACAACACTATCAGATAGAAATCTAGTGAGGACATTTTTGTCTAATGGTGTTGATAATATAGTCTTCATCTTCACATTAAAAGTTTGACATCTGGGAAACATTGTCCATCAACTCAATTGTCCACCTCCCCTCATTTTGCTGGAGGAGGCAGGTCTCTGTAAAGATGTGGGCACAACAGTCTCTGATTTCCCGTTGCTTGGCTTGCCTGTGTCCTATTTTGTCCATTTTCCTGCGACCGTACATTAGCGAGGAGCAGCCTTAGGTCCAAGCTGTGTTAGCTTGAGTAGCTTAGCTCTCTTCCCTCTTCTCCTGGGGCTGTTGCACCACCTGCGTCGGCGTTTGCTCAGCTGGTCTGGGTGTTCGGAAGATGCTGTGGGCAGTGATCATGTCAAGGTCCACTGCTCTTAATCCAAACTCTGTGTTTCCTTTTTCCAATGCAATGAGTGTATTTCTGACATAGGTAATACATGTTTTGGCAATAAAGCCAAAAAAACCCCCAGATAAAACCAAAAATGTATCAGTGGCATCATCTGAATACATTGCATAATTAATTACTTCAACAGTGAGCACACACATGTATTCATTATTTTCTCCCAATGGCTGGTTGTGGTTGGCATACTTCACGATAGCTTGTGCCACTGCAGGCTGTGTGTGTCACCTGTCTCAAACCAGAGAATGAGGGGGGCCTAAACAATGAGGGTTACATAGACGACCAGCAGCATATTTGAGCGAGGAACGCCTATGAGAGAGCACAACAGCCAATGACACAGAGCAGTGATCAGCAAATAGGTGTAGCCGAAGTGGAGAGTGATAGATAGGAAGAAAGTTCAAGCTTGGCCCAGCACTCCAGATGTACAAAAATGGCATCATAGGTGAATTTTGAGATGAGGGAGAGCACAAGGCTCAAACTTGAGATTGCAATAGGCTAAATCCAAGCACTTTTAAAGGCTTTTTTTTTTTTTTAATTCAAACACTTTCAAGTACTTTCCAGACCCCTGGCAACCCTGTTCAAAATCAAAAAAACATTCCCTTGTGCAAGGGGATGAAAACAAGATCATACAAAATAAAACAAACAATAAATAAAGTGAGCAGGAAACAGTGGAAAGAGAGTCTAAGAAAGAAAATTACTTTTGCTCTTTGGTCATACAGATTGTGTATCTTCAATACGGTGGTGGCTCTCGATAGCAATTAAGTGCTGTTGCTGGATGTGATCCAAATTATTTCATGCATACCCTCATCCTCCATAATGTTAAGTGGTCTGCAAGCTTTAGCCACACATTTAGTTATTGCTGTTGAAAGCTTGCTGCTTGCAGGTTTGTCCGTGGGTTTTCCTCATACACTATAGTGTGGTTTGCTGCAAGCTGGATGGTTCGGGGTTAATGAGGTTGCCTACATTAGCATTAGCTGTGTGCTTCCCTAGCAAATGGTATTTAAGACTTCACATCGACAGTAACTACAAATAACTTTGGTCTTGTCGACAAATCCATCTGACGGGGCTTTGAAGCTGGACCTGCAATTCAGAATATAATTTTCTTTATCCATTGTTCCTTGCAAGTTGCCATCTGACTTAATGCTAGAGTGCTAAACTACAGGTGAGGTGAGGGGTCATCATAACAGCCTTAATAAATACACATTCTGCCTCTAAGGACTGGATTCAGTAAAAACAAGCTGAATATCAATCATGCCATTGGCTGTACCTGCATCTTGGCTGAAATTTAATTTTTTTGCTCAAATTCAATTATTCTATTGGCATTAATGTTAAATGAAAACCACAATGCCCAAGTGGTTCTTACAGTATTTTGCTGAATGCTTGCTGTTCTGCATTTCCTCAGAGAATTTGTAAGAAAAAGATGCTCTCTTCCCTGTTTAGCAGTGAAATGTTAGCCTGGAGAACAAAGTGGGACAGAGATACAGTACACAAGTTTTGTTTTAAGATCATTTGATTGTGCTGCATTACAGTAGGAGTGGAGGGCACCTACCGTGTCTGTTCACTCGCCTGTATTTCTAACACTACAGTGTGTCACTGCTGCAGAACACATCTGAGTGAAAGGACATGTTACTGTTACATGCCAGGATGTTACGCTGCAGCAGGATCATGTTTACTGCTGAGTTCTGTTCAGAGGAGGAAACTGTTGTGTGACTATTTTCTTCACGCAGTTTACTCGCAGATTCCATTCATTACATCTCATTATGGAGCTGTGGCCATTGTCATACCCTTTTGAGCCTTTGTATTGCAGTAAATTCTCACAATGATTTATTCACTCTTACACAGCTCTGTCTTGCTCTCCTGCATTTCATAAACAACCAGTTGAGCTGAGAAAACAGAGCTAATCCAATTCTTTCCAAACCATTTCTCTTGAGGATGAAGCCAAAATGCAGTTTTACTAAATCACAGTAAACAGTGTGAATATGACAATTGTTACATCTCTACATTTCCAAATACTTACCCTCAATAGCATAGTTTTGTTGATGCCAGTATTAATAGTTTGGACAGTGATACACACATTGAGCCTTGAAACTGTAGATGTCCCATTAGCATCTTCTACAGTACCACAATAATCACCAGCGCAGTGTTTTTTCCCCCAAAATGTATTCAGCAGCCAGGACAGCAAGCAAATTACCAACACTGCCAGAGGAAATAGAAAATGAACATAAATGTATAAGTCTGCCTAATTTCCCTCTAAAACAAAAATAACTAATTGAAATGCAAAAATATATTGCTTTTATTATGATAAATTATTCAAAGAAAAATTGTTTTAGGATTTGTGTTAGTGCTAGTAGTTGGATCAGGACTGGGACAGACGTGGAACTCAACTTAAATTACCTTTAAGTCATAAAGAAAATCACAGAGAACACAGTTAAAATATGAAATTCAGATTCAGAGAATAAGGTATTCAGCTAATGGTCAGAAAAAAAGATGGTTCATCATTATATTGGTATCTTTCTGGTTCATCATTATATTTTTATAGCATATCTTTTCCCAGCACTTCTCTCTTACATTCATACTAGAGTCACAAGAATCAGGCTTTTACCCCTGACATTCGACCTCTCCAAGGAATGTATAATACATGGTGTCTCTGCTCTAAGCTGCAAACATTCACAAACTACTCAATGTTACATTTAAGGCCAAGGAGCATTTCATACTTAACAGGTTAGGTTTAAACAAGACTAAATCAAAACCTAGTATATGGCTGGACTGTGTATGAAACGCTAGGGGGCTTTTAATACAGGAAGTGGCAACCAAGACCCCAGGAAGTGTGGCGAAAACTCCTCACATCTCCAAAAATGTCGGAGCAAATTTCCAAATAGGCAGTTACCACCTTCAGCTGACCACTGTGTGACAGTCAGGGAAAGATGCGTTTGTAGGGCCGATCTCACATTTTTTCTTTTTATCCATATAAAACTAGGACTCACAAAAACAATGCTGTTTCTCTATTTCCATGTCTTCTAGGTGGATATTATGATGGTGAGGATGCTGACTTTTGGGACATGCAGCTTTAGCCTCAGTCTTTGAGCAATTTCATGTATGTAGACATCAAGAAAAATGAATAATAATTCAAACTGAAAAATATGTTTCAGCTTGAAGCATTAAAATGTCAGAGGGCATTTTCAATCAACTCATGGAGCTGACATTAAATTCATTAGGTAGCTAGTGAGCGTGACAGCTCATAAAAGCTGGCTAGAAATGAGATGTTTGCTTTTGTCTATTTCTACCTAAGATCAACGACGTTTTGGTAATTACTATGAATATCGCATGGTAAATCTGCCATTGTAAACTGGATATGTACTGAGCTAGAATGGGAAACTTGACAGCCATAGCGGCAATAACTAAGGGGGGCAGGCTTAGTGAACAGCTGAAGTCACTCTGGATAAAATGGTCACATAAATGAGTGAAGATGATAGCATGGTGCAACACCATGTGGCCAACTCACCCACGGTTTAGATGGCCCTCCTGTTTCATCAGCCTGATGTCTGTGACAAGACAGCATTCTTATTTTTTCTAAATTTATTTTGCAACAAGGAACTGCACGTTCTCTCTCAAAGCCTATTTTTGTTCAAGTTGTCAATATTCACACAGCTGATGGAAAGTGCCTCTCAGAAACGCCTCTCACAGACTCGGTACAAATGAGCTGACGGAGTTGCCAGGGCAACAAGCTCCATGATCCCTGATTGACAAACCACAATCGCAACCCAAACATCAGGAAGTAGCTGGTGTTGCACATTTGCACCCGCAAAGAATCCATGCTCTACCACCAATCTGTCTTCCGCCGCTGCACATCTGAAGCATTCAAACAGCGTGTTGTTTTTGGATTAAATGGTGATTTCTTGGAGTAAATACTGTAGAGTGAGCAGCAGTGTATATTTTTAGCTCGTAGATAATCAGTCAATCAGAGATACATTATACAGTTATGCAGCACAGTCTGTCTGGAGATTTGGCTGTGCATGGTTTACAAACAGCCTGCACTTTGCTTCAGTGGAGAGAGAATCAGATCCCTGTGGACAGGCTGAAAGAAAAATCATGCACACACCAAGTTCATATTATAGGCTGCGCAAGAGTACCTTACATGATTTTTTTTCTTTCCGCTAGCTGGAAGGCAAGAAAAATAGAAAACCCCCAGCAGCATTTCCTGCTGATGGTACAATTACCCCTCCATCCCCACCCCACCCTCTCTCTGTCTCTCTCTCTCTCTGTCTCTCTCTCTCTCCCTGGTTGTCTGATTATCTTCCACTCTTCCTCTCTCTCTCTTTATCTTTCTCTCCTTCTCCCCGTCTCTGTCTCTTCCGACATCAGAGAAACATTGCAGCTTCACCAGAAGCCATGCGATAATGTTCACTGACTGGATCCCACGCCAGTGCCCTCATCACTTGAAAGGACCCTGTCAACACACACACACACACACACACACACACACGTAACCATACACACTCCCTGTGATGTGTACACATGCTTTACACCGCCTCCCTTTTACCCCAGCGTTGTCATGCTATCCATCTTGTATAGGAGCACACAGTGCAGTGGAGGGGGCATTACTGGAGATCTGGGACCAAACTGTCTTCATTCATTCCTTCTGCCTAGCAGTAAAGCCCCGGACGCTGGTTAGAATCCCTGTCTTACTCTCTGCATGTCTTCCTCCTCGTCTGTCTTATTCCTCCTCGTCTGTCTCCCTTCCTGGCAAGCCGATGCATTGTGTGTGCAACCTCCTAACTCCGTTGAAACACTAATGGCAGCAGAGGCCTTTATCTGGCAGGGGAACAGGATCTCATCTACAGAGCTGCCCGCGGCTACAGTACACGCAGAGACATACATTAAGCCTCACCAATACACCCAAAGAGAAAGCAAAATAGAATTCAATTTAAAAGTAGCTCGCAGAAAGACAACAGGGGAGGGTCTGGGTTTGTTTGTTTTTCCTCCTGCCTTGTTATGCAGCACCTTGAATATCAAAATTAATAAGAAAACATGATTTGCATTATGGTGGTCAGTCACCGAAAAACAAAATAAGTTTGTTGATGATGAGCACAGACACAGCCCAGCGTCAGCATGCATAACACACAGCAATATGTCACAAGTTCCATTCAAATTTAGACGTGCCGGGCTAAAATGATTGGCTCTTTAATTAATTGCATTATCATCAGCAAACACAGTGATTTTCTCCCAGCCGTGAAAGCTCCTGAGAGAAAACAGATATAATGTTGCTGAGGCCACTGCAGGAGGAAATCAACAGGCGCAGCACTGCCACAAAGTCACAGTGCCCCCTACTGGCTCACACAGTAACAACACCCTGAAGGGAGCATTACCCTTGGCACTTATCCAACAGCAAAAAGCCAAGGGGAGGGCATTTGTGCACACAGCCATGGGACGCTCAGAGAATGGCATCCCTTCAGAATATGAAAAGGATTTTGTGCCAAGTGTTTGGCAGTCCATGCAGTGCTCATGCATGCTCACTTTTAGAGTTGAATTTGATAGAAAACAGCTTTACATGATAGTGGGATGTTAATGTCTACCATTGAGATGGAAAATACTCCCCCCAAAGCATTTGCAGGATTGGGAAGGAGAAGGTTCATAAATAGAATGCATCCATGTCTGCAGCACAAGGGTTGAGGGGTTAACAATACATGGGCTGATGCAGGTATAGGTATTGTGTTGTTGAAGTGTTACCAGATGTCCAAAAGACTGAATCTATATATTTAAATTAATGTATTAAACTATGTATCTATCCGTCTACTTGTAGCTCAACTTAGTTACAATGAAAAGTTGCCCTAGCAAGTTCCAGATTATTGCATTTTAGTGACAAAATCCAGCCTTAACCAAGATTTATATGTTATTGTCTCTGCTAAAGCTGAGCAGCCGAGAGACAGACTATGCTGACAGGTCATCTAGAGACAAATGCTGAAGCTGATCCGTAGACAATGAATAATGGATCAACTGTGAGGACAGTTGTGATGAGATTTTACCAGGGTATCGGGACATTTTCTAATTCAGAACTGGAAGCTAGTGTCATATAAAAATCAGTTGGATAGGATGTCTCTAATAAAAATTTGGCCAGGCAACAAGTCTGTTAGGAATTCCGTGTCAATTAGAGAATATAAGTTCACCAGTTAAATGAATGTCTTTATGTTGTGATCTCCAGAATCTGAGACATTTTATGTTAGTGGATCATGACTTCACCATCTAAAATCATTAGAATAGCACAATGTTCATTCTGATGTAAGGTGATTTTTTCCTTTAGCCTCTGCCTCCAAGGCGCTGTTTCTTACATAGCAACTGCCCACATTAATAGGACTCTAAACAGGAATGCCAGACACAGACTTGTTGTGCTAAAGCGATGCATTTTGTTGGGAAACAGCAGCAGCAGAATGGGCATATGGTTGAACTGGGCAGAGCATATGTCCCCAGCATTCATGCTTGAGTCTATCTGTACAAACATGACAGACCCAGGCCAACAACCCCGGGCAAAGAGTCTGCTTCTTGCTTCTTTCAAACAGCTCCCAAGTGTTTCGAGTTTGTTATTGCAGTAACAGCCTTTGGAGAGAGAATATGGACAGAGCAGTGGTTCTCAAAGTGGGGTCTGGAGACCCCCAGGGGTCCTTGAGGGGGTTCCAGGGGGTCCCCAGCAAAAAGGGGAACCATTTATTTTCACCATAATTAACACAATGACAGAATGTATGACTATTTTGGTCATGGGTTTCATACATTTATGTAATAAAACATCTAAAAGCAAAAATCTTATCAGATGGGGGACCCTGGGAATAAATCTTATCAAATGGGGGTCCGTGGTCTAATTTGTGTCAGTTTAGGGGTCCTTGACGTGAAAAAGTTTGAGAAGCACTGGTACAGACAATCTACAAATGCTAATTATGTATTAAAAGATTATTGGAAATTGCATTTCCTTTGCAGGCAATACAAACAAGCATCAACAAAAAGCCAGAACTTTGTATTCACACTTAGCTTCCCTTTGCTACCTCTACATAAAGCTGACTGTGAGTTGCTAGTATGAGCTTAAAATGTAAAATGGAATAAAAATCATGACTGCTCTGCGGTGCATCAGTCCGTCCTACATTACTCACTAGAATAGCCGTTGTTACTGCAGGGCTGTTTTATTCTGCTGCCAACGTCTCCTATGATATAAATACCTATATATTTGGCCTGTGGGGAATATATTTTGAACTGCCTTAAAAATTTACAGGACACATTGATCTTTAAAGGTAGAATTTAAAAGCGATGTCTGGAAAGTGTCCACTCATAAAGGATGGTCTCATATCACCCATCTGTTCTCTGCTGATGAGTATATGTGACCTTGATGTATTTAAAGGTTGTCTTGTGTTAATTGATGATGAGCATTGACCACTT